>NC_133421.1:43093000-43711833 GCF_049350105.2 Macaca mulatta
AGCTAAACCTAGGGACACTGAGATAGCCTTGAGCCAGAAGCCTGGACCAGCTTCACCCCCAGCATTTTGACAGATGCTTTCTTTGGCTCTGTGTTTCTGGTTTTTCATCTCAGAGCAACTCCTTATCCCAGCCGAGTGGAAATTCAAATTTCAGAGTCATAGGTAAGAGCTGAGATAAATCAGGCCCTCCATGGGGTCCAGTCCAGCTCAGTGGAGTTCTGCACAGTCATTTGGGGCCAGAGGTCCAGAGAGTAATAAAGCATTACTTTGTCTACTCTGTGAATATATTGTAGAAATAGTTTATGGAGGAGCGCATATACTGGAAGGATCGCAAGCAGTGTTGTTCTAAAGTCAACTTTTAAGGCAATATCTCCTTTGCAAGTTTGCGATCACAGTAACTGCTGTGGTCTGCTATGTGAGTGCTGGTGACTCTGCTGGGTGACAATGACTGGCAGGCGATATCATGGGAAGAAAGGGCTAACATGTGTGACGTGAACAGGGTGGGACAAATCACAGTAAACAACTGCAGTGATGTCACAGGGCCCTCAGAGCTAATTCACATACTGGGATAGCTCTCGTTTACATTCTGGGATAGTAGCAACTGCTTTAAAGCTCTATTGTGTAGTAGTTAAAAAGCAGAGGCTGAAGAGCCAGACACCCTGGGTTTGGTCCTGGCTGTATCACCTACTGGCTACTACCGGGCTTTGGTTTCCTCAGTTAGAGAAGGGATAATTGCATCCCTTGTAATCTAATGGAGAGAATATTAGCAAGAGGTATGACGAACCCAGAGTGGAGAAAACAATAACTACTGAGTAAAGAGATTATGGTTTCTAGAGAAGATACATTTGCGGTAGCCCTCAGTGTGTGGCTAGGAGTTTTATAAGCAAAAAAAGCCATGACGAGCATGGGAGTATAAGTAGTAGGGAAAGTGATAGTCGTGATGGTGGAGAGGCGACTACATTTTAGGTAGGAAATAGTTTTTGTGTGACTGACCCGTGAATTGTAGTAGAACAAGAGCATGAAAAGATGTGTTGAAGCTCTGGATGGGCTTAATGCAAAGCTAAGAAATCTGGACTTTGTTCTGTGCAGGAGGATTTCTTTTGTTTTTTCTGGATGATATCTTTATGCCTAGAAAATAAACAATATTTGTCTTAAGCTCACTGCAGAAAACTTGAATACCAAGAAAGTGTAAAGAAAAAAACACTCATATGCAAACCTATTACACAAAATAATTGCCGTTAACATTTGGTCGGATGTGTTTTCGATGCTTTTTCAATGAATATGTATGCTGATCTAGCATTATGAAAATGTTATCTAGGGAACATTTTTGAGCAGGAGAGTACTGCACAATTAGGTTTGCATTCCAGAAAGATTCTGGTGGTGGTGGCTGTGGGGAGGAGGGCTAGATGAGGCTGCAGCCAGAGGTCAGGATGCTGTTAGGACTCACTCTAGTCCAGGGGAGGAATGATGAGGACACGAGCCAAGGCAGAGCCTGTGGGGCTGTGGAGAAGTGACACCTTCACAGGAAGAGACACCCAAGACAAAAACCTGCTACCTTTGTCAAGTCAAACTTGAAGTCAATGGCTGTACCAATGACCAATCAATGGCCACTAAGATTCTCTTCTCTAGGATTCTAGTCTACTCCCAATCAGATGCACATAGCTTGGTCTTCCATCCTAGAAAATGCTCCTCTCCTTAGAATGATTAGATTATAGACATCCTTCCCCTAGTACCCCTAGCTCTCTCCCTGAAAACTTCATTGTGCTTCCTTCAAAACTCAGTAGGAGGGATTTTTAGACTGTTGTTCTGAGATGCCATAGCCATCAGGATCCTTTTGATGTAAAAGCCAGATATTGTCCTCACAAGGGAACTTCAGCGTGGATTTTCTGACTCTGCAGGTGTGATGCCACTCACCTCTCTAACCTCAGCCATTGTTCTCCTCCTTTCCACGTCCCTCCCCAAACCAGCTGCCACCAAGCTGTGCCCAGAAAATGAAGGTTGTTACAAAGGAGCCTGAGGCTGGGTCTGAGAAATGAGATGTGTTGTCTGTGATGGGGGAAGATTAAGAAACTGAATAATTGGGGGCCTGAAAACAAGGCTCTTCAGACAGTCAGGATGGGCTCACAACATAGAACACATTAAAATCTCATCGCCCACTGCTTCCCGGTAGCCTCTGCTGCCTCGCTTCAAGTGCTGTTTTATAAGCAGTGTTTGTAGAGAGTTAACGAATCTGAAGGGGCCCTGGAAGGGAAAGGGCCTCTGTTGAATAGGTTTTCTCTTACTAGAGAAAATGAGAGATGGTTTTCCTTATAACCCAATTTCCAAAGCCTTTTATTAGAGGCATCAGGAAGATTTGCCTCCTGCCAG
This sequence comes from Macaca mulatta, assembly GCF_049350105.2. Taxonomy (NCBI): domain Eukaryota; kingdom Metazoa; phylum Chordata; class Mammalia; order Primates; family Cercopithecidae; genus Macaca; species Macaca mulatta. The sequence goes on from NC_133421.1 coordinate 43,095,368, forward strand.
GCTGAGTGGGGCTGGGCTAGCTCCCTAGAGCTTAGAGATGGCTGGATGGCTGCTGGAGGCACAGAGGTTGTCAAACTGATAGAATCAATACCATCTTCCCTCAGTAACACAAAAGGCCTTTGCCAACTCATGCTTTTTGCACTGATTTTCTCTCCTGAAACCATGAAATGGGAGGTAGCATGTTGCATGATGGAAAAGTAATAACAAGGGCTTGGTGTCCAGCAGACGTGGGTTCCAATTCCAGCTCTCACATTTTCTGACATGACTGCAGTTTCCAGCTTTGCAAAAGGAAAGACAGTATCTGCCTGAAAGTCTGCCATGAATGAGGGTGAGACAGTATGTAAAGTCCCGGTACATTTAGACTCTCAACATCCCTTCTTGTTCATCATAGATCCTTTGAATATTTCTCAGCCAAAGATCAACCAGTGAGATTTGTGCATTTTTTGAGGTAACAATTTTAGGGCAGTGATTTTTCAAAAGTTACGTACTGAGTTCTGGACAAAGCTGGAAGCCAGGTGGTCAGTGGAACACTCGCGTCAGGTATTCTGTTAGTGCAATGGGTGTGGCTGTTGACGGTGGAAATGTTTTCCCAAGGAAGTGCTGCTGGGCTCTCTTGCACCGCCCTGGAGCTGGAAGGGGAGATGCATTTGCAGTGGGTCTCTTCTGCCTCCCTACTGGACACTGGGCCCACTGGACAATGTCTGTAGAAGAGGGGCTCTGAGCTGCAGGGACATTCGAGTCACTTGTTCTTTGGGGCTTAGGACTGGTCAAGAGAAAGGAGAAAGGGACTCCTAGAGCTCTGGCAATCCTCCCCTACCCTGGAGTGGCAGAGGCCCTAGTGGAATTGGACTCCTTCAAGGAAACACCAAATCAATGCAGTGGAGGCATTGCGTATAACCTGAAGGGTAGGTAATTGAACATGTGGTTTATTTTGGGCTTTAGAATAATGAGTCATACTCATAATAACCAATGAAATGTTTCCTGCCTCAGAGCTTCTAGAGACCCCAAAACAACAGGTGTCACAACTTAAAAAGAGGGGTAAGACTTGCAAAGAGAGGTAGAATAAACAGCTTTCTGTCTCATAACCTCTTCAGCTCTGATAAAGGAGATTATTTGGGAGGCAGATCCTTTATTGTTATTATTAGTAGTAGTATTATTTTGAGAGTGAGGTCTCTCTAACTTGCCTGGGCTGGCCTTGAACTCCTGGGTTCAAGCAATCCTCCTGCCTCAGCCTCCCCAAGTAGCTGAGACTACAGGCGTGAGCCACTGTGCCCAACTGAGAAAACTCCTTTAATACCAGATAACCTTTATTGAGTTCTTTCCATGTGCCAGGCATGGTACTATGTGCTTTCCATCTTTAACCCAATTCATTCTCACAACATTCAATTATGTGGTAGTAGATATTATTATTATTATTATTATACCTATTTTGGTGATGGAGAAGCTTAGGCTAAGAGAGATAAAATAACTTATTCTAATGTCTCACACATGCTAATGAGGCTTAAATGACTGTATGAAGCACTTTGTAAAGCAGAAGGACCCCGCAAAGAACTTTTATTGTTCTGCATGAGGCAGGTAGAAGTGAATCTGAGTCCCTCATTTTTTTCCCTGCTGTTGAATTTTCTTCCCAGGTGCAATTCAAGCATCCAGAAACAGCAGAACTGCTTAGGATCAATAAATTGGGTGGCAGTGCTGTTAGGCAGTAAACTTAGGAGAGAATTACATGGGCAGCCATGAAAACCCAATTCTCTAGTGCCTGGGGAAACACTTTGCAAATTGGAAGGTGATGTTTTTAACTGCCTTGGATGGTTTCCTATGAGTGAAATTGTTCTATTTGGAAAGTGGCTTTAGCTGGAGACAGTGTTACTTGATTGTGTTGAATTCAGTTTGAGTCCATACAAATATGGCACAGAGTCTCTGTCCTGAGTGAGTCTGAAGTTTAAGTGGGGGAATGGAGAGAGACAGTAATGGAGTTAGACTATTTTATCATCACTGCTTATGTGCATATGTGTGTGTGTGTGTGTGTGTGTGCATGTGCACATGTGTGGTGGGTGGGGATCAATTGAAAGGAGTGACCATGGAAGGGCTTTTGTAAAATAAATGGATCTCTACTATGTCAATAAGATAGGCTTAGGGGAAGGGGTATTTCAAGACGTGGGAAGAGCACATGCAAGGATGCAAAAGGGCCTGGGGTTGCCAGTTCAAAGACCATCAACCTATGTACCAAGCCCTGCTAGTGTCTGTGACTGGGATCATTTTCAAGAGGTTCTTCTATCTTTTGTGCTTTTTGTGGAAGGAGTTGACAGGCAAGGGAGGTGGGTGTGAAAGGAAGGTATGTCCAACCTGGTTTCAAAAGAAGCACCACCAGAGGGTACATATAGTCTTCACCACCAGGGAGGATCTATGCCTGAGGCTGTCCAGGGACTGAGCTGGGGGGAAGTAAGGCTGAGTGATATTTTATATCTTGCCTTACTGAGGAGTGACTGTTAGTGAGACTTATAAGACTGAAACACATCTGAAATGCACTCCCAGCCACACTAGACCATGAATAAAAGGGAAGGAGCCTCTCACATATCGAGGTGAGGCTGAGGGTTTTAAATAAATTTTTATCCCAGTACTCTCAATGACTCTGCAAGATACCCATCATTATCTCCATTTCTAGGTGATCAGTAAAAACTGGATTTGAAGATCAAATCCAGATCTGTCTGGCTCCAATGTCTATGTCTCAAATATTCATCCTCTCCATGTATCTTTTAGGTTTCACAATGGTCAGATGTCTCAGAAAGTTGTGGGCATGGGGGTAACAGAATGGTCCTTGGCTACCTAACCTACCATTCCTTGAGTTATGCCTAGAGCGCTCCCCTAGCTAGGTCCCACTTATGCTTTTGGTCTACTGCTGATTAGATGAATGGATTTAGAAGGTACTTGTTCTCCGATGTAGATGGAATAGTCCAAATTCTTGTGAAACAAGGACAATATATGTCCTATTAAGAATGATACTATTTGTTTGGAATATAACACATTCCGGAGGGTGCAAAGTGAGACCCCCCAAGAACATGTGTATGAAGAGAACTGTTCTCTGAGAGGCAAAGTAAAAATTTGCTTGCTACTCTAGAAAGAGAGGAAATGAAAAGAGGAAAAATAAGAGGTGATGAGGAGAGAGAGATGGTGAAAAGCTGGGAGGTGCAGGATGTGACAGCTCCAACTTTGAGCTCATGAGTTTGCCCAACTTATGAAATTCTTGCTGCAAATGACACTGTCACAAACCTATGAAAGGATGGAGCTTATGCTCAGGTTGCCATGGAGTAGAAATTGGACCTCAGGTGTGAAGATCAGGAACCGAGATAAGGAAGTCCAGGAGGATGTCAGCAGTCAGGAATTCACAGCAACCATGGAAAGAACTCTGGACTCCCACAGGCCTTGGTTTTGGGGTTTGAGCCGGTTTAAGTACATTTTCAAAGGATACAGGGACTCTAGCTGAGTTCTACCAAATAGAACTTCTAGCATTCTCCAGAGCAAGATGAGACTCAGCTCAGATAAAAGCATTCTGTTTTCCAGGACCTTCGAATACAGGCATATAGCGAAGGCTACCAGGAAGGATCTGTTGGTCATAGACCAAGACGCCTCTTGGAGAAGATACTTATTTGAATATCTTAAAGATGACAGCTGCCCATTCCTGCAATGTGATCCCACAGCAATGTGGACACTGGTTTCCCAGCAGGTTTGTCATGAGGCACACAAGTTTAATGGCTGAGGGTAAAGGTCAGAGCCAGAGATTAAGGGTCTGTGGGTGCATCATGGTGTTACCACCCTCAGGCTATCAACCCACCTTGGACTTCTGCCAAGGGGAAAAGGGACTTGAGGAGAAGGGACAATCTTCAAGAGCAAGTTGCACAATGAACTGAGTAACTGGAGTTCCTAGAGGGGCCTAGGGCATAAAGCAGAGATGCCTTGGAGTTTAAGAGCCCTGACAAGATGTGTCATAGCTGCCTCTCCACTCACCTTGGCTTGAGAATGACAGCACATGGGAAAATCTGAGAGCTGGGATGATGTTACAGTTGATTTCTTTCCTGTCTCTATGACCTTGTAATGTCAAGGATGACAATTATTTACTTAAAGCTTAAATACATTTAAATTCAGAAAATTAAGCACAGCTCTCTTCTAGCTGCTTCAGCAAAATTTTAAACTTTTGTGAAACATAATGAAACAGATTCTAATCCAAAGGTTTGTGGCCGCATCAGACACCCAAGTTTGGTAATGAGTGAGGCCTCTAGAGCTAGAAAGTCACAATTATCTTTGAGGGAAGACCTTTGTGGACTTTGGAGGTATATGTACTAGTGTTTACAAGTAAGCTAGCCAGTGATGACTATGATGATTTTTCGTTCCATCTGCCCTTTAGTTACCTATATAAAAAGAAGACATTGTTCCCCTGAGCATATTTCCAGTTCCCGTATACCCCTAAGTTATTCCCATAAGCATATCTTAGCAAATTCTGCTAGCAGTAGAACATATCTTGGTCTGTGAGAGGTGTCCTTACATCAGTGTAAGCACAGGTGAGGGAGGAATGGTGGAAGAAGACCTTCTTGCAATTATCTCTTCCTGCTGTTCTGTACAAGAGCCCTTCTTGGACAGCTGCTTTTGCAGCATCTGTCTCTTTGTCATCATCATCACATTAGCTAGTATTTATGGAGCATCTTAAGTGGAGCAAGTACTATGCTGACATCTTTCCAAGAATATTTCCACCTTATTTCCTATAAGGTGGTAGATATTCCCACCTTATTCAGTATAAGGTGGCCTTTTGTCTTTTTTGGTCTCCATTTTACAAATGTTAAGTAACTTATTCAGTCACTAGCAAGTAAGTGAAAAACCAAGCATAGTCTCAGGTCTATCTCACTCTAAAGTCCCTGCCCTTAATCTCAGAAATTGTTTCCTAGTCACGATCCTCAGAGAAGAAAATCATTGAAATAGTTGTATTCATTCATTCAATCAACATCAACTAAATACCTACTATGTGTTAAGTGCAATGTTAACAGTCAAGAGTACAAAGATGAACATGGCATGGTCCCTGACTTCAGGAAGCTCATGGTCTAGGCATGTAAGTAGATGTTATAAAAGAGAATAATAGGATAATTGCAAGCATCTCAACAGAGCATTATGGGAATACTAAAGAGGAACCATTCTGCATTGGTGGAAGGAGTGGTAGAGTTGTGAAAGCAGATGAGCCTTAGAATTCTTGTGATTAAAAACTAAAAATGAAACTCCGTTTGTCCAAGACATATTTCTGCAGTGTTTGCCATCCAACTATATGATATCACCAAGTATCTCATTTTTCAAGACAAAAAGTTATAAGCATTTTGTTTATACATCCCACTTTATTATTTTCCACATCCAACTCATCACTATGTATCCCTCCTAAAAATCTTTTGAAAACATCTACTTATCTCCAGAGGCATAGCTACCATCCTAGCATAATCTATCATCATTATCTCTCACTTGGATCTTGGCAGTAACCTTCCAACTGGTCTTCCCATTTTCACTCTTTCTTTGAGCCTCCTTTTCTCTGCAAAGACTAATCTGCTATTCATTGGGATCATATTTTTCCTAGTAGAAAATTTATATTTATAATATATACATTAAAGTCTTTACTAAACCCAATATTTGGGCCTTCTTGGTATTGATTTCTATTTCTAAACCCAACATTTAGGCCTTCTTGGTATCTATTTCTATTAAAGATTTTTTTCTTGCCTATGGATCAGAATTTTCTGTTTTTATTCATGTTTAGTAATTTCTGTTGTATCCTGGACATTATGGAAGATATGGCATAAATATTCTGGGTTCTGTTATCTTCCTCTGAAGAGTGTTCAGTTTTGTTCCAGCAAACTGTTCAGTTTCTGGCTGATGACCTTGAACTTTTAGAGGTTTGGTTTTATGTTTTGTTAGTGGAGGAGGAATTCTGTGGTGTTCTCTAATCTCCTCTAACTTCATAGTACTAAAATTTCAAAAATTTCCAGTGATTCTGGTTGGGGATTGTTTTTAGGCTTTATTAGAATAGGTCTAGTGTAGTCCTTACTCAAGGACCAAGATCAGCAAACTTTCTCTTGAGGGCCAGATAGTAAACATTTTAGGCTTGTGAACCGTATGGTCTCTGTAGCAAATAATCAACTCTACTACTGTAACTTGAATGTAAATGAATAGACAGGATGTGTTCTAACAAAACCTTGCTTATAAACATTGGTAGCGAACCAAGAGCCCTAATTATTGACCCTGACTGAGGACATGCTCCTTGCTGGTTTTTTGTTTGTTTGTTTGTTTTGTTGTTTTTAGATGGAGTCTGGCTCAATCTCAGCTCAGTGCAACCTCTGCCTCCCAGGTTCAAGCGATACTCCTGCCTCAGCCTTCCAAGTAGCTGGAACTACAGGCGTGCACCACCACAACCGATTAATGTTTGTATTTTTAGTAGAGATGGGGTTTCACCATGTTGGTCAGGCTGGTCCCAAACTCCTGACCTCAAGTGGTCCACTTGCCATGGGCTCCCAAAGTGCTGGGATTACAGGCATGAGCCACCGTGCCTGGCTGACATGGTCCTTATTCTTAAGGCATGGCTTCCTGATGTCTTCACTGGATCTCCAGGTGATAACAAGGCCTCTACACTCTGACTGAGCAAGAACTCCAGTATCTTTTAGCACTACTTGATTTCTAGTATTTTTAATCCATTCTCAACCTCATAACAACCCTTCCTGGTAAGCTTTTATGCCTTCTCCCTGTGTTTGTGCTGTCCATGACTCCTACCACAAAGATACCTGAGGCCCCCTTCTTCACAGCTCCCCGCTTTATCATGGCCTACCCCACAGATTCCAGGCACTTCGGTAGTCCCAAAATCTGATTCCTACTTCTGGTTAGGAGGAATGTCATGCTCTATATGGGCTCTGCCTCCCTACATCACAGCTAGAAAATTGTCCCTAGACGAAGAACTGAAAAAAATGAGACCTCACTTCATAGTTTTCTCTTCTTTCAAAGGTCATGGTCTTACGTTGCCATTGCCCTTGCCAGAAAGCAGTTTCCTTATATATTCTGCCTAGTTTTGTAGTTATTTATGGCAGAGGGCTAGCATAGTGTCAGTTTCTCCATTATTGTCAAAAGCAGAGATCCCCACATTCATACCTGCCCTTTTCAATGTATTTTCTATTCTGAAGCCAGAATGATATTTCCATCTGATCATATCCAGTGCCCTCTTTAAGATTATTCAATGACCTCCTATTGCTTTGAAGATGACATGTCAAGGACAGTATGGGTTTTGCCCATCAGTACATTCCCAACATACACATACCTGCCTTATGATAGCTATGTCTATGATATAACTGTTTTTGAGTAAGTGAATGAACAAGAAATAACGTTTTTGGTTGACAGAACAACATAAGCGAAGGCAGGGTAGCATAAAACAATATGGGGAATAATGAATTATTTGGTAAAACTCCAACTCAGGATGCTGACTTCAAATTACTCAGTGGCTTCATGTGCAGAAAATGTGGCAATTGAAAACCATGGTACTGTACTGCCATTTTTTTTCAATCACCAAAGGCCTTAAACCATTTGCTCAGCATGAAGCTCTTAAGATGAATAGAGCTGTCTAGGCAAGGAAAGCTTTCTTGGACCTGGGTTGGCTGTGTTCACAGACAGACAGATGGACATGTGCGCAGGCAGCGGGAATCATCAATTTGCTAAAAATAACACCTCAACCAGTTTTTCACAGAAACCCTAAAGGAAGAGAAAACAGATCGATAGCAAGCATACCACTTGTGTAATGTTGACGTCCTCCCCTGATCAGAGAAAGTGAAATCACCTTGGAGACCAAGTTCTTTCCCAGAAAATAGAGGAAATGACTAAGGAAACTGCTACTTTGGAACCAAGGGAGGCCCCAAAGGACTTATGAGTTGATTAAATAAATTTGACAGGAAATTTTAGATAAGGAAAATTGGCGTTTATGATATTTAGGGAAGGGAAAAACAGGATTTGGGCAGAAATGTATCCAGGACCTTTTTGAAGGAAGATTTTTTAAACGTTCAGAGGAAAGAGAGGTGTGGGTCTGTGGTTTGAGCCTCTGGAAAGAACTCAAATGAGGTCAAAAGTTCTCCAAAATGTAGTTTCAAAACTGTGCCCTAGAAAATACTCCCAAGGTGAAAGAAGCAACCAATGTGACAATGGAGGTCAGAGGGAGACAGAAATTCACATTTATTGGGTATCCTCTGGGTGAGGGCACATTGCTTGGAGCTTTCCATGAGTTTGCTCATGTTATCTTTATAATAACTCCATACGTTAGGGTCTATTATTCTCATCTTAGAAGTGAAAAACTGAAGCTTAGATAAGTTACAGTATCTGACTGAAGTCACACAACAAATAGGCAGCAGTACTTCAATTCGTACCCCAGATTTATCTAATTCCAAAGCCCATAGACCTTCCAAAATACCACATCGCCTCCCTGGTGTGCATCCTGCTTTTTTGTATGCGGTAGTAGGTGGCATATTTCTGGGCAGTCTAAATTTTCAGAGGTCAAGTCTTTCTGTTTCCTGGGCCATAGGGTATTGAATGCAGTGCTACAGAGAAAAGGGAGCTTCATTATGATGGTGTGTTGGTCATTTCAGAAATGAGAATGCTAGGTCCATTCATTGCTGGTAAGAATTCTTTCCATTTCCCCACTCATGAAGACCAACACTAGAATTTATGGATATATGTATGCATATATGTCATGGCTGAAGACCAAATTCCAGCTTTACCCTGGAGTCCAGAAGGCACAGGTCTAACATCCATGCCTGTGTGCTTGACTTGACATGGTTGGGTTTTAAAAATCAATTAAAGAGAGACTTTGATCTAACATAGAACTGATAGCACTGGAAGGTGCTCTCTAAGCTTTGTTTCTTGCTGTGCAATGCAACATTTATAAAATTCATTCCCACCTGTAGCAAGGAAACCCCACTTTTCATTTGTGAAGGGTCTTCAGGAAAGCAAATAATTTGCTTCGGTGATAGAAACAGGAGACTGAACAGAAACAAAACACAGAAACTCTTGTTTATGGACTCTTCTTCCACTGTCTGCATCATTTAGAGTGCTGCAATTTGTAGAACATCATCCATTTTCTCATACACTTTGGTGATTTTATTCAGGCAGACATAGGGGGTGTGAGCTAGAACATATGCTGGTGTGAGTTTGGATGTGTGTATTGAGAGAAGAGCAGGCAGGAGCCTGGAAAAAAATATGTGCAAATGTGGCAGGGAGCAGAAAGCCCATCGAGAGTTGCTGGTTTCCAAGCAATCGATGACCAATTTCCCTTCGGGGCTATTCCCAGAAGTGCAGATCATTTCAAAAATAGACACATGTCTTAGTTCAGTTATTGACTTTTTTTTTTTTTTTTACCGAGGACTGTGTGCACAAGCATCCCTCTAGTGAGATCTTAAGATCTTGGATTTGAGTATTTACATTCCTAAGACTCCTCTTCGAAGTTCCCTCCTCACTTCCCAGACTTCTTGGGTTTTATCTCAGGAGAGCTGTTCCAATCCGGAGTGATGAAAGGATTTCTTACGGGGAATCAGTCAGTGGCAGTCGTGGTTCTGGGGACAGTCAGAATCATCCTCCAAGACTCAGCTCAAAGGCTGCTTCCTTTGTGAAACCCTCTTCAACCTCTCTGGGCCAAATGCCCCTTTCACCTTTATCTGCGCTTCCAAATTTGACCTTTTCTTATAACACATTTTTTTCCTAAATGATTGTTTTTATGCGGGGGCTATCTTTCCCAATACAGTAGAAGCTTCTGGGTTCATCTGATTTATCGCTGTTGCTTTTCGGTGCGAAGCACAGACCTAGTGTACACTAGGTGCTTAGGAATGCTTGTTAAATGATTGAACAAATATACAGAGCCTCAGAGATTTCTTATGTGCCTTCAAGTTGCCATTCCCATTCCTAATCATCAGCCTTGTATTCCCAGCCTGGAAAAAGCAGACAGAAGAACCACTGTCTAGGACTGATGGATGTCATTGCTGTATCAGTGTAGGACATGATGGGCTACCTGTCCTGCAGGGCCACCACCAGGAGAGAACACACCACACACTTGTGCATCAGAGTGAGTCTTGCCTGATAAGGGAAGTCACTCTTGGCACCTATCACTTGGGAAAAAGGAGCGTCTCACACCAGAGCTGGCATGTGGTAGGCTTGGGGGCTTCCTACAGGAATGGGACTCTAAGGCTTAGCCTCCAGAGGGTTGAAATATGAGGCAGCTCCTGGATAAGGTGGCACCAACTACTTGGAGTGGATCCAACAGCTAGCTAGGAAGTGGGGATATCAAGCAAGGGGCTGGATAGGTGGCTCCCTCTGATGACATGTGGATCCCACACTCAGATCAAAGGATAAACTGGGCCTGAGTGTCACTCTCTTGATTCATTTTCTGCACTCCCTTAGTATTTAGGCAACTTCCCTGCATCCCATAGCCAGTTGCAGCTGCTCCATAGGAGAACCACAGGATTCATGGCCTTAGGCCAGTGGGCTCTAGGAGGAGCTGTTGCAAGGAGATTGCTCAAGGGAATGGGAACTCTTGGGCCAAAGGAACCATGATGGCACAGCCAGCCACCCCTCAAACCGGGGGTGCTTCCCTCTAAAGCTTAAATCTCCAGAGTTTTGCTACTTAAAATGATGAGACTTTCTGCTCAGACCTTCTGGTAAGCTGAAAGACAGTGATACTTCAGTTAGCACAGGACAAGAAGGAAAATGACATTTGCATGGTATTTGTCCTGTACCAGACACTACATGTCTGCGAATCCAATCTGCCCAGCAGCCTAATGATGTAGATATTATTTTTCCCGTGTTATGGTGGATGAAACTGAAGCCTAGAAAGAAATGACTGCTCACAGGATAAACTGGGAACTAAATCCAGCCTTCTTCATTCCCAATCCTGGCTCCTTCTGATTCTTGCATTTGAGGCATCTGTAAAAATGTATAGCTCTACCTTCTCCTGCTCCCCGTCCCCAGCCCACCACTGGAGCATTTTTCACTAAATTCTGAAGATACTCTTGGCCTTTACCTGCTTCTTATTTTTGTAAGCTGCATGGCCCCAGGTCTGCTCCCCGGTGATTCCACCTGAAACTTCTGGAGTGCATCAGGCTGAATGAGAAAAAGCACTCAGCCACATCCAATCTTGTAACCACTGCTCCCAAAGAACCAGTGAGGGACCAGATGGGAAATGATCTCAGAGACCATCTAGTAGAACCCCATAGCTTTTAATATGGCGAATCCAAGGCCACATGGGGAGTGACTTGTCCAAGGCCATCTGTAGCAAAAGAGATGGGTGGGATGCTAGAGCCAGGTGACTCCTGGCCACCTGCCTTATTCCCTGGATGCTTTGACCAGCAGGAAACTAGGGCTTCCTTTCACTATTGCCATTTGGAGGGCCAAGTCTGCATGTGACTACAGACATGCATCTCTAACTCCGGTACTCGAATGTTTCTTATGAGATTAGAAGGCTAAAGTAGAAATCAGGGCCATAGGCCTGATGCTGGAACCAGGAGCTCCCTGCAGGAAGTCACATATTCCAGTGGTGGGAGGAGCACCGGGGCAGCCCCCGCTGAGGAGGTGAGGCTGAGCTGATGCCCTGCACAGTCTCGCATGGCTGAGATGAACCAGATAAAGGCGCATTGCTCCGAGACACACAGACACACTGTCTTGTCTCTGTCTGTCTTCCTCTCTCGTTTTAAAGCCTGCATCCCTGTCTCCAAGTCAGCAATCCAATTAGCGGAGATTTTTAAAGAAAACCTCAATATTGAAAAGGAGAAGTCTCAGTTAAGGAGGCCTGCCCTGACTTGTTAATCCACCAGTCAGTTTGCAATGGATCAGGTTGAAGTTGACTTTCCCCACCACCTCCAGGAGTGCTGATTCAAGGGGATCAAACTCTCAATCCCAGAGATTAGGATCTTTGCCAGCAGCACCAGCACAGTCCCTGGGTCAGTGGAAAGTCACATAAAGTACAAAACTCTGTTTGGGTTTCCTGAGTTAATTATCCTTTTTATTTGTTGTCTTTCTGCAAATAGGAATATCCAAAGGTTACAGAGACTATCCATGCCCCCTGAGGAGCAGTGTAATGGCACTGCCTGCCATGCACACCTTGAGGTGCCAGCAAGCCACCCCTAGCCTGTGTCCCTGGCTTGTCCTTTCCTCCAACTCTGTTCTACAGGATCTCTCTCTCTCATTAACGATAACTAGCTTTTCCATATGAGCCATCCAACTCTGTAGGCTGGGAACTTCTACCCTCATTGCCTTCTCTGGGTTTTCAGACCAGTTATAGGAGTCAGAGCAGATATTCAAATTCCCATTTTACAGGCGAGCAAGTTGAGGTTCTGGGAGGACATAACAGCTAGTAGGTGGCAGGGCTGGGACTTGAAAGCAGAACTTCTGCCTCCATATCTGTGTACTTCTTTGTACACAGCACCACCTCTGCATTCCCTGTACCATGACTTTCTTTGTGCCTTGCTCTCTGTTGTTTTCTGGAACAGTCCTTAGAGGTGAAGTGGACACTTCGTCTGCCTTACCAGTGTCCATGCATGTCCTCATCTTCCTTACCAAGAGAACCCAGAACTGGTTCAGAGATCCAGGCCTCCCACCTCAGGTGACTCTACCCCCAGACTGATATGAGGATAATCCCATTCCCCTCAACAATGGGAAGGGCCATGTGAACCAATTCGGGCCAATGAGAAAGGGAAAAGAGTCTGTTAGGAAACTTATGGAAAACCTCTCCTCTCTTCTAAGAGACTCAGGAGGAGAGCTTCTCTTCCTCCTCTGGACACTGTCCTGTCTGTGTGTGGCACTCAGGACTGCTAAAGACATTTAGGTACCAGTCTGAAAGTGAAACCAGCACTGAGGTTTCCTGATTCCTGGGTGGAGAGCAGACTGGAGCCTGAGCCCTTGACAGCATGGTGAGTGTTGACTGTCACACCTGGGGCTATCTAATTCTGAACTTCCCGTGATGGGAACTCAGGAGTGTTCTCACTGCATATGTCTGTTAGAGTGTGGCTTCTCCTCTTGTAACTGGGACCACCCTTCCTGACTGGGATCAGCCTGCAGGCGCGCTAAGCCCTCCTCACTCAGCTCTCCCTTCCCTTACTTCTTTCTCTGTCACTCTGCCTCTGTCCTTTTGTCAGGAGGGCTTACACATGAAGGGGAACTTGAAGTACAGAATAGATGAGAGTTCTGCCTAGCTCAGGACAAATACTTGGAATAATTGAGATAATTGCATTTTGTTTGTTTGGTTGGTTTTAGTGTTAAGATTCCTTGTGTTGGCCATATTACAGCCTTGGGAATGGTAGGTCCTTTTATTTTTCCTATAAAGGAGCCACCCCTTCCACAGTCCCTGCTGGGCCCTTCCCTCTAACCAAGGCTCGGCTGATTGAACCAGGTAGGAACACTCAGTTCCAGAGAGAATCATCTGGGCTGCCAGCTGTCCATACATTGTGGCTGCTGTTAACAGAGAAAAGATGAGTAGGCAACTACAAATTTGTTATCTGAGGACTTTGAACTAATGGCACAGACCATATTATTAGCCAGTGGAGGCACAGACATCCACAGACGTAGGAGGGCATGGGCAGCTGGGTGTGCTATGGTACATGCCCCCTTACAGCAGAGCAGTCATAGAAGGTTTGCAATGCTCCTGAGCCACCTGGAACCCCAAAGCTCTTTCAGCTCCAGGCACAGTAATCTCCATCTCCAGGATTCCCTTTGTCACCCACTCCTTGTGATAACCTCCCTTGATTTAAGACATCTTCTTCCTGCAGCTAGACACCCATTCCCTGGCATGACACACAGGGCCCTCAATGATCTTCCCTGGCTGTGTCCCTTGCTCTCTCAACCTTCTCCTCTTAACCCCTTTGCCTCCACTCCTCTACGTGGGCCACATCCTTCCAGGTCTTCCTGGCTTGGTTCATGCTATTCCCTCTGCTTGGAATGTCCTTGCTCTTTGGCCCCTGGTAAGATCATGTTCATCTTCCAGAACCCAGCTCCTGCAGCTCCATGATTCTTTCAAGTAGATATGAGTATTCCTTTCCTTGTTTTTCTCTTGCATGTATTCATTCAAAATTTATGCATTTGGTGCCTACCGGATGTGCTGTTATGACTATGAAACAAGGCTGGAGGAGGAAACAGTGGCAGGATTGGGGTGGCAGTGGTGGCTGCTTTAGTGAGGGCCATCGGGGAAGCATCTCTGAGTTGAGATATGAAAGTGGTGAGAGAGTGGCCTTATGAAGGTCTGGGAGAAGACCTTCATTTCTAGCAGAGGGAATAGCAAAGGTGAAAGCCCCAGGGTGAGAACAATTCTGGAAAGGAAGACAGCAAGTGTAGCTGGAGTTAGAGAGTGAAGGTGAGTCAGAAAATGGGCAGGGGTGAAATTATGCAGAGTTTGATAGCCTCTCTGGACAACTGCAAAGAATGTGAATTTGGTCTAAGCATGAAGAGAAATTCCAGGGAAGGGTATGAAAGGAGCGGGTGCCAGGAACTGATTTGCATTTTAGAAAGATTCATTTGGCTGCTGGACAGTGGGAAGGTAAGAGTAAAAAAAGTATTCCAGGCAGGATGGTGTTTCTGGAGGGAGAAGAGTGGCAGTCCTGGGGCCTCCTGTGGAAGGAGAGCCAGTAAGACTTGTGGACAGGCTGGTCATGGAAAGGGAGGGAGAGGGATAGAGTGGAATTGAATCTCAGATTGAGGCCTGAGCATTTGGGTACATGGAGGCACATTTTACTGAGATGGAAACAAGTGGGGGAGTGAGTTTGGGAGTAGAGGTCAAGAGCTGGGTTAGGATCTAGCACTTATCAACCATACTGCAAGACTTGGCTACAAGTCCCAGACTCCTTGAGGGGAGATTCCATGCATTTTTTTGTGTCTCTCCCCTATCCTGTATAGCATAAGTCTTCAGAAAAGAAGACACTTAGTCCATTGTTGATGAATTCCTTGACTTCCACAAAGACCTTACTACTCAAAAATTGCACATGGATATCCTTCTTTTCATTACCTTACTTGGTCACCACCAAGCCATTTTGTTTTTATTTTTGATTACTCTTCAAATGGCAGTAACATCATCCCTCAGTCACAAGTTAATCTGACCTCCCTCCATACCTATGCCCCCTTTGGTCTTCTCACAGTCAAACATGACCCAAATGGGTGCCAGGGGAGCCCTCCAGTTAGAGACTTGTGCTGGCAGGTGCTCTATTAGCATACCTTGGTTCAGGAAGACATGATAACTTGTTCCCACTGGGTTATGTCAAATTGGCCAATCAATCACCCACCATAAATGAGAACCTTTGATAATAAACCCTTACCTTTGCCTTGCACTTTATAGCTTACAAAAAGCATTTTTATGTATTCGCTCATTAGACTTGTGCAACCAAACTCTGAATTGATGAGGCAAGTCTCTGGATATTAAATTCCCTATTTCACTTCAACTTCCACATCTTGCAACTAAGGGTCTTAACTAAGACTGTTCCCTCTGTTTGGTGTGTTCTTGTCCCTCTCGTTGGCATGGGAAACTTCCAGAAATGGTACCTTCCAGAATCATCTTAAGTGTGAAATGACACCATTCCTGACCCTCAAGCAGAGTTAATCATATGTCCCTTCCCCCTCTGTGTTATATGAGATTATAGAGATATATCTACCTTTTTATTACCCTATAGATATACATAAAATATATAATATATATGCATACCTATCTCTCTAATAGATAATATTCTTTTTGAGGGGAAGGAATGTATTTCATTCACCTCAGAATCCCAATGCCTGATATATTCCTTTACATATAGTTAGCAATCAATAAATCAATGGCCATATGGGTGTTTTTACAGCTTAAGGTCATATTGTTGAGAACTGTGTACATTTTACTAAGGGACATGGAACTCAGTCTATAGGCATAAAATAGTCAATGGGATCTTGATTTATATCATGAAAGGCAGATGGCAGGCTCATTTTATAGAATTTATTTCCCTGAAAATTGATGAGTTTTGATTTATGTCTTCCCTTGAAGGTCAGGTTATGGACTGTTCAACTCACTTTGCCTTTCTCTCTAACAAGGGTTTCATGAGAATGAGATGGTGGAGATGGTGTCAGTAATACACAGCCCGTTTGTTTGTCTCACCCAGTAAGTTTCATTTCAACAATCAAGTTTTCATTGAGCATCTACTGTGTGCCTGGCACTGTGGTCAATGCTGTGATAATAAAGCAAGGTGGTTGGGGAGCCCTTTGCCGGAGCCCTTTGCCAAAGCCCTGGAGGTGGGGCTTGCAAGGCATGGAGAATGGTGACATGTCTGAGTCCCCTGTTGTGTAGCCTTCATTCCATGCAGTTGTGATCTGATCCCAGGAACTTGCAGCTCAAGTATATCTGTGCTTCACTGGAAGAATTGAGGGAGTTGGAGACTGTGATCAATGAGCCCCTGTCACTCTCATGACACTTTCCTGAACCATTTCACCAGCACTCAGGTGAGCCTGCAATAATGGGCTGATGGGATGGGCCCACAGAGAGTGGAGCAGTGGAGGGCAGCAGCATTGATGAATGTAAGTGTCAAAACGGCCCACTAGATGACTTAATTGACTTCCTCAGGCTCTTCCTTCTGCACTTATTCATCCATCCATCCATCCATCTATCCATCAACCAATCCATCCATGTACCCATCCAGCTATTTATTCTTTCATTCACTCATTCATATTTTTAGCTTAAAGAATATATCTGCCTTTTCTTGTTGGTGCATATTCATCTGTCCATCTATCCATCCACCCACCCATCCATCTATCCTTCCATCCATCCATGTATCCATAATTCATCTCTGAACCCTTAATTCATTTTTAAAGCACATATTTCCTTGCTCAAAAACCCTGAGTGGCTCTGTCATGTGTCACATGTTAGAAGCAAAGTTGCCTGTCTTAGTATTCCCAATTAGCCTGTATTTCCTGATCATATCTATATGAATCCTCCATTAGCTCACTTCCCCTGGGGTGAGTTGGATTTTTTTCTCCTCTCCTTTTCTCCCGCCCTCTTTCTCCCTTCCTCTGTGCCCTCCCCATCACTCTTCTCCACTTCTTGTTTGTTGCAATCCAACTCTTCATTTAGTAAGTCTTCACTACCTCATCTGACTCTCCCCTTTGCTCCTGCACTAGCTGTTTGTCTCCTGGGTGATCTACCCCTTCTCTGAAATCCTAAAGCTGTCAGCATCTGACTCACTCTTTGGGTGTCCTTAAATTTATCTTTTTATAAATGTGGCCTTTCTCCTCCAAGAGTCCTGCCCTTCTTCAGTCCTAGTAAAGACTATTGCCTTTGACTCTGTCCCACCGATCCTTGAGCCCATCAGGACTCTGAGAAATCAGGAATGAGTCTTGATACCTCAAGCCTTGTGCTCCTGGCTCCTGGCCTGAGTCCTGGGCACTGTGAGGCTCTGCCCTGAAGCCTCCATTCTCAGACCACTGTACTTAGAGGAAGGGTGCAGGTTAGGCTCACCTAGAAGCCTGTTTGGCTTTAACACTTGTGTCATTCTCCTGAGCCCCAGCACTGGGATGCAACCTGTCCCCTTACCCCAAATTTGATGAGCATTTTCTGTGAACTGACTAGTCCCAGAGAACCATGTCACTGCTGTGTGTATGTCTTTGAGTGTTACCATTTTAGTTATTTCTTGCTGTGTAACCATTGCAAAACCTACTCTTTCTCATGATTCTGTGAGTTGGCTGGGTGGTTCTTCTGCTGGCCTTCCTAAGTTCATTTAGGTGACTACCATCAATGTTGGAGCACCTTGGATAGCCTTGCCCACGTGACTGGGGTGAGGTGACGAGAACGGTCAGGATGACCAGGACTCTCTCTCTCTCCATGTGGTGTCTCATCCTCAAGGAGACAAGGCAAACTTCTCAGAATGTGGCAGCCTGGGAGTTCCAGGAGTATAAATGCAGAAGCTTCACAGAGGCCTCAGCTCTGGAACTCACTGAACATCACTTTCACCACATTCTGTTGGTCAAAGCGAGTCACAAGGCCAACCCAGTTTTAAGAGTTGGAGAAAGAGATTTCATCTTTTTGATGGGAGGAGATGTAAAGTATTAGGCCCAACTTTTTCAATTCCCCACCTCATCTACACTGTTTCACTCACCAGACTGATCTCCCCTGGAGGGGTACACCATTCCAGATTAGGCTCGAGTTCTCTACTTTAGAGATGACATATAACACCCTGGGTTATGACCTCAGGAGCCCTCTTTTTACCTCACTAGATCATCTCGACTATCCTGCACACTCTGTGAGGCAGGCACTGTGTCTAGACCCTGGCAACTGTCTACACGCCATCCTGTCGCATATTTTTCAGAGCAGTTATTACTACCTAAACTCAGCTTCTTGTTGTTTTGTTCACTTGTGCATTGCCTGTTTTCCACCAAAACAAGTTTCCTAGAGGAACTTTGTTTTGTTCACTGACTAATTACAGTACCTAGAAGTATGCTTAGCACAGAGTAGGTACTCAGTAAAAATTTTTTGAGTGAGTGAAATCTCCCCAAAGACTGTGATCAGGCCTCAAACCCATTGACAGCCCCTCTCCCAGCTCCTGTCACTGGCAGATGCCCAGAAACATCTGTTATTTGAGGACAATTTATTCATTTATTACACATAGTGTGAAATACCATGAAGGTTGCGGACAGTCTCTTTACTCTCATTTGATAAATTCTTCCAAGAGTCTTCTATATGCCCTGAGAGTGTTCTGCTCCTTGGAAGTGTATAATTTGTTAGATAAGACAAAACTTGAACACCTGGAAAGACAAGAGGATGTTGTCTGTTTCATTCAAATTCCTTCAAAGCAGTTCATCTCAGTCATTTGAATGTATGCTGGGCGATTATTTTTTAAAAAGAGCAAAAACCCCGCCACCACTATGAGCACTCATCAAGGGGTTTACCAGCAATCCCTCAAGAGTTCTCAGGCTCTGGTTCAGATGGGGTTGTTCACTGAGGTGAAATTCCAGGTGATAGGAGGTATTATATTTCTGGGATTTTCTCTTGCAGAAGATGAAGACTGTGCTCCACCGGTGCCATCTCTGAAGCTAGAAGATCTGGTGTTTTGAGTTTGCCCCAGCCGATTGATCACATTGAGTGATGTGCTTAGTTTACACAGAATACCAAGAGATGGGTGGGATTGCTGTGCACATATATTAGCAGGATTTTGGCTGGAGGCCACTTGTGACCTATGTTGAATGTAACTTCCTCACTCAGGAGTTGATATGGAACCACTTACTCCTATTGGCTCAGTGCCCAGAAGGCCTCAGAGAGAGCCCACAAGATCAACCTGACAGGCCCCGGCTTTCCAAATAAAGAAAAGTACCCACCCCCCCAGGGTAGGGGTGTTCGTGGGTCCTGCCTACACCCTCCTAGGACTGCTTTCAGGGCCTCAGAAAATTAGCAGTGGTGTCCCCAGCCACCACCGGAGCAGTGTATGCTTCCATGTGAGGCTGGGTTATGGCAGAGCTGTGATTTGTCTTTGGAATCTAGGCCACATCCCCAACACCCATAGGCTTCCCCAAGCATGACAAGGTAAGGGGGACTCAGGGAACCCACTGCCCTTACCACATGCCAACCGTTGGTCATAAGTAGGGGAGTTCTGAAACTGAAGGTGGTGAGCTCCCACCTCCAGATTGAAGTGATGATAGAACTCAGCATCTCTTTATCTTCAGATCAAATCTTATGACACCAGGCCCAGCCACTTACCTGAATCAAGGCTGAGTCAGTGTGAGTAAACAGGACCAATGATCACTCCCAAGTAGGACACTAAGCCACACTTAGGAGATCTGCACTACGTGATGGACGCTGTCCTTTGTACCTGCTTCGTGCTTTCTCCTGTTCCATAGCCTGGCCTGGCTGGAAGCACACAGCTGTCATCTCTGGAACATTCCATTCTCTGCCCTCCTCCTGCCTTCAACCATGCACACTGCCTGTGACCTGAGATAGGCCCATTCCACTCATTGCCTCTGTCCTCAGAGACTGTCACAACCATCTGCCTATCATATTTTGGAGGTGACTATGACATGGCCAAGGATCCTGAATATTAGTTATTCTGGAGAGATTGATTTGCTCCTGTAGTGTGAAACTATGGTCTTCCCAAAACACACAGGTGCCAATCTTCAGAGGGGCCACAGTGTCACCACGAAGGTGAAATATGGGCTTCATGGCACAAGTTTACCTGGACAAGCCAGGTTCACATAAGGAATTCAGAATAAGGTGGACTGCAGATTCCCTCCGGACTCCTTTCTCAGATTCCCTGCTCCAACCTGTGTTAAAGGGGGCCACTAGACCATTTAGAATACCCTGCTATTTTCTTTGGCATTTTACTTTATTTATAAGTATATAAAATATGTAAAATAATACAGAGAATAATAAAACAAATACCCACCACTCATCTCAGAAAATGAAACATTATAAATACAACAGAAGGCCTCTGTGTGACTCTCCTACAGCCAACTCCCCATCTACCTTCCCTCCTTAGAGAATATTCCCATGCTAGATCTTATGCTTCTAGTACACGTGGGAAAGCAAATATCAGCTTGGTCAACAGTTTTGTTTGCCTGCTTTAAATCTTGTTTTTTTGTTTGTTTGTTTTGTTTGTTTTTTTAAGACACTGTCACCCAGCCTGGAGTGCAGTGGAGTGATCTTGGCTCACTGCAACCTCTGGCTCCCAGGTTCAAGCTATTCTCCTGCTTCAGCCTCCTGAGTAGCTGGGACTGCAGGCGCACACCATCACACCTGGCTAATTTTCGCATTTTTAATAGAGACAGGGTTTTGCCATGTTGGCCAGGCTGGTGTTGAACTCCTGAACTCAGGTGATCCACCTGCCTCAGCCTCCCAAAGTGCTAGAATTACCGCCATGAGCCACCACACACATCCTGCCTGCTTTAAATCTTTAAGCAAAAATACTATCTTCAGGATCCATTGTAACTTTTTCTTTCCTCAACATCAAGTTTCTGGTATTCAGCCATGTTGCTACAGGCTGCTTACTCGTTTGACCGTCTCCTTCTCTTTTGGTGAACTGTCAGGCTGTTTCTAATCTCTCACTACCAGAGTACTGCTCACTTCCTCTGCACAGGGAGGAGGAGCTCTCCAAGGTGGTTCTGTTCATTTAGGTGTATCTTTGACTTAAGTAAATAATACTGAATTGCTCTTCAAAGTGTTGGTATCTGCATTAGCATAAGAGTTATCATTGCTCTACCGTCAATCAGTACTTGGCTCTGTCAGATTTTTTTCATTCTTGTCCCTTGGATGGTGGGAAAATGGCCTTTGCTCTTGCTTTAGTTTGCATTCCTCTGATGATCCACTAGGCAGGGTGTATTTCATGCCTATTGACCATTTCTTCTTCCACTTCTTTATCTTGCCTGTCCGTAGCCTTGTCCATTTTACTATTGAGTTGCTAATCTTTTTCTTATTGATTTATAGCAGGGTTTCTTAGCAGTAGCACTATCAACATTTTAGACTGGATAATCCCTTGTTTGGGCAAGGGTTGGGTAGGGGTGCTGTGCTGTGATTGAAGGATCTTACTAGCATCCCTGGCCTCTACTCATTACATGACAGTAGCAAATTCTCCTCTCCCACTACAGTTGTGACAAAAAAAAAAAAATGTTTCCAGGTATTGCCAAATGTCCCCTGGGGAGTAAAATTGCCCTCAGTTGAGAGCCGTTGATTTGTAGGAAGACTTTATTTTTCATAGATGTTAATCTATTTTTAGACTTACAAATTGCATATATCTTTACAAAAATATTCTAGGGCAGTCAATAGATGTGGTTCCTCTCTGTCTCAAAAACTTTGCCATGGAGAGAGGAAGAGAGAACAGCATGTTTATTGTGTCCAAAGAGCTAGTTTGGGTGTTCTCTGTTTCTAATTTTTTTTTTTTTTTTTTTTTTTTTTTGCTGCAAATCTACAAGACACGTGTTAATATTCCTATTTTATAGATGAGGAAAATAAATCTGGTAATTTGCCCAAGGACACTCAACCATTAAGTAGAAACTGGTATGGATTCAGGTCTGTCTGGCTTTTTCAGCAGAGTGGAAAGAAGGTGGCACCAGGAGTGGGGAGGTCTGATCTTAGTCCTGGCTCTATCAGTAGCTGGCCATATGACCAAGGCCTGGCCTCCACACATGTCAGTCTCCTCACATGATGATGAAGAGGCTGGACACAAGATCTCAAGTGTTCCAGCCCATTCTACCAACAGAGTAGAGTGGTTGGCTTTGCCACTACCTCATGAGTGATTCATCTCTGACTCTCCACTGCGTGTTTTCCTCATATGAAGGTGGAGATGCAAATAGCACCAAGCCCCCAGGGCTTCTGTAAGGATTCGACGATTCATGTTAAGTACTTAACATGTAGCACAAGTTCCACAGATGCCATAGAATGTCATTATAATTCCATAAATAGGAGACCTGTTAGTCTGGATTGGGAAGCAGAGTGAAATGTAGAGTATGATGTAAAGGAACAATATTTCACTACCTTTAGGTATAAATAATAACACCCAGGAAGAGTTTTGTCAAGAGGCAACTCTCCTTCTTTGAAAGGTGAAGAAAGGAGCTCTGTGACAAGCTTGTTGCTTATATGGTGGTGGTGCTTTGAAGAGTTATTCAAACCTACCTATGGTTTATCCTCTTTTCCAAGAGAATTGGCAGCTGGTCAGTGCTATCTGCAAAAACTGTACGTAGATAAATGTTAACCAGGGGCTCCCAGAAATCACAGGATCTGAATGGGGCTCTAAATGCATGCCTTGCTTTCCTCTCCGTGAGAACTGTATTTGAAACAAGGGAGTCAAGCTGCTCTGGACTCAGTAGGTTTCGTGGGCAGAGGGGCAGCCTATCAGCAAGCAGGGCCCCCCTTCAAAAGAGGGAGTACAGAGAGGCAAGGGGCTCTTTAAATATGTATGCCAAGAGAGCAAACGCTCCACAACTAATGGCTCTGCAGGCTTAGAAAGGGGCTGCCTGCAGAGTGTGCCTGTAGTTAGTTGTTAACACATGAAAATTAAAACCAATTTGGAAACGGACTCCATCATTTATTTAGAGCGATCCAATGCAAGTATTTTTTTTAAATAAAAAACTGGACACAGTTCCTAGTCAGAACCAAACCATTCAAGTAGCTCCAAATGTACCTCCTCACTCACTCACCTTCTCTCTACCTTTTCTTAGAAGTCCACCTAGACCAGACTGACCTGCCTGAGCCCTGCACCCTTTGGCTTTCAGGCTTGCATTCTGCCCCAGACTGTTGTGTGTGACTAGCTCGTGCCCCTGATTCCTTGCATGTGTGCCTCTGTGTGTGTGCTGGTGAATGAAAAGAGCACAGACTTCAGAGAAAACCCAGTTCGAATCCTGGTTCTAGCCCTTTTCAGCTCTATGACCTCAGGCAAGGCACTCTCCAAACCTAGGCTTGTTGTAATTCAGGTATTAGATGTGACTAGGTACAGGCAGCCCCTAGTATGTTGCCTAGCACATAGCAGGCACCCTCATTCCCTCCTGGCCAAGGTCTGCATCTTTCTTTTTCATTCCTTCTTAATTTATGGCAGAAAAATCAGGACAGCATAGATAGTTGGAGTTCTAGAGCCAGACTTTCCTCTCTGTGTTGCTTCAAGTGACTTACTTAGGCTTATAGTGCCCAATGTCCTCCAACGGCAAGTGGGAATGATACTGGTACCTACCTCACAGGGCACCTGTGAAGGCCAAGTGAGCACTTGATAAGAACTCATTGCATTCCAGTGCTCTTGGTGCAGGCAGTGATGGCTTGCAGGAAGGAGATGTTTTCTCCTTACTCCCTACCCATAAATGCTACACCTGGAGTGTGGTGAGAAAGGAAAGGGCACCTGTTCTTTGAGTCTGATATACCTGAACCAGTATCATGCCAGTTCCACCACTGTGATCCTGGGGAAAGGTACAGAACATCTCTGGGCTTCACTTTTCTTCTCTATAAAACGGGAGTATCAACAGCACCTACCTCGTAGAGTTGTTGTAAGGGTTATGTGCATTAATATGTGTAATACTCTCAAAATAGGGCCTGACATATAGTATGTTCTCATTAAACATTACCTTATAACAAGTGTATGACCTCTTTGTTGACTTTTGAGCCTCTTCATTCATCTTTTCTCCTCTGCTTTTCCTTCTTATACCTTCCTCTGGCCAGTATACCCAACTGCTAGGGCTCAAGAGGGCAATGTTGAACACAGTTCCCCTCTCTCCATTGCCACTGAGTGCTGTGTGTTTTTTACACAGTATCCTAGGGAAGCCTCCTATTACTGATGCAAGGGAAGGTCATTTTAAGAGGAGTCCAAGGCTTCTGGAACATGTTATGCTCCCTCTGTGGCCCAAGGTCTAAGTGCAGCCCTTAAATTACTGTGCAGCTTTAGGGGAGACTGAAGCATTTCCTGGTCAGAAACAGCTTTGCTCCTTCTGGAAGTGAATCTGCAGGGGAGAGATGGAAAGGAAGAGGAGCGGCGAGCAGGGCAGCCTGAGTTGGGATTCAGGTGCTGCTGAGAGGTCAGCAGAGACAGCAGAGCCTAACTTATTGGTTCTCTAGACCCAGAGCTTCCCAACCTGGCACAGTATTAGTATATCCTGGACTTCTCCCTGGAATAACCAAGCCTGACATTTCAGGAAGATGGCCCTGGAATTAGCATTCTTACCAACCACAGGGGATTTGGATGCAGCAAATGAACAACAGTGGAAAAGCAGTTCCCTCACCACCTATTTTGACCAGTCCCCTTATTCTCTCTCTAAGGAATTAGCCACCAACTGAGAGATGTCCTACAAATGACTGCTCAGACTCATTCCCCTGCTCTGTGCTCATACCATGTTCCACCCAGCCTGCCCCCAACCTGTCTTACACTACCATCCGTGAAACTCCTACCCCTCTGCCTAGGGCCTCTCCAAAGGAGAGAAGAGAACCTTTCCAGTGGCAGCCAGTGGTGTGTTGCTGGTGCCTGAGGTGTCAGTTGAAAATGCCATTATTAGTGTTTTTCATCCAGCTGCATCCAAGCCTGGCCTTCTGTTGCTTACTTGGGCTTCCAATCTCCATTTACAGGTTTTGCGCACAGCGAGGACTCAAGAACTGTACTTTCTGGATGGAGCTGGATTTCTGTTGGAATATACTTTCCATCTCCTAAACAGGTGACTTATAAGAAACCTTTGGAACCCATTCCACTGGCAGTTTAGAGACCACCTGACCTTATTTTATTTAACTGAACCCCTTCCAGTCTACTTTGGGCCATAATCTCTGATTTTAGGAATGATGAGACATTCTGAATGCCCTTAGAAGTGTTCCCCTATCTACTGGTCATTGAAAGCAAATGACAGCACAGTGAAACACTGTGGTATAGAAGTGTCTAATCCTGGTAGTCACTCAAGCTGACGTTTCAATTCTCTGAGCCTCAATTTTTATTTATAGGACATGTTAAACCAGATGATTTCTAAAATCTCTTCAGGCTCTGCTACTTTACTTTAGATACTTGTTTACATTATCAGTCATTTACACCTTAGTATGACTAAAGACTGAACAAAGTAAAATGGGTGGGCGAGACAATTGGGACTTATAGAAGAATAAAGGGACATAGACAAAATGGCTAAGGGATACCATGAAAAAAGTTCAAACAAGTTTTCTTAGGGAAGCCTTTGCCTGTTCTTGGGAAGATCTTTATATGTTTGGGGTTGAGTCACTGTGTCATTGGACTCAATCTCTCCCCTCATTTACTTTACTCCCCCCTCCTCTTCCCTACACCAACCTACCTCAACTGACCCAGCTTGACCTTGACAGAGGGGGCACTAAAGGTTTTTCAATATGGCCCTACCTGGAAGGTGATGATTTTGCATAATCCTAAGATTAGTCAGAGTTCATATAGTTCAGTGACTGTAATTAAACTGTGGAGTTAGGGATTGGGGTCTGTGACTTGAAACAGTGACTCTGGTAAGCCCCTGCCACTGCAGATAAGAAGAGATGGGTGGGGGTCAGAGTTCTCTAGCTTCTGCTGATGCATCCTCACCTGGTCCTAGGAAGCACCTTGGAGGTGGTTATAGAATGCAGGTGATGGTCGGGTGTGGTAGCTCACTCCTGTAATCCCAGCACTTTGGGAGGTCAGGTGGATCACTTGAGGTCAGGGTTTGAGACCAATCTGGCCAACATGGTGAAACCCCATCTCTACTAAAAATACAAAACATTAGCTGGGCATGGTGGTGGGTGCCTGTAATCCCAGCTACTTGGGAGGCTGAGGCAGGAGAATCACTTGAACCCGGGAGGCGGAGGTTGCAGTGAGCCAAGATCACATCATTGCATTCCAGCCTGGGTAGCAAGAGTGAAACTGTGTCTCAAAAAAAAAAAAAAAAAAAAAAAAAAAAAGAATGAAAGAATGCAGGTGAGTGACTCGGATGTTGGCCCGGGGCACATTGGAACCTCCAGAGCATCATTCTGGAGGTGAAGGTGGAAAACAAGGAGATATACACCAGGGCTGCAGGGTACCCATCCAGTTCATTCATTCATTCCACATTCATTGAGAATCATGTGCATTACCATCCTGAGCTCCAGAGTTGGTACCCACAGGGTAGTAAGTTGACCACCAGACCACTTTCTGCAGCATCCAAACTGGCATGGAGAACTCAGACTCCATTCAGATGGATATCAATTCCATCTGGATCTAATCAAATGCAAAGGACCCTGCATCACAAATACAGGTGGCAGGTAAGACTCAAAGTCAGGAGTGCAGCACTGCTGCGAGTCTGGGTATAGAGTTCTATCAGATCAGGGCTTTGACCATTGTGGTGGCAGAGATGTATGCAAAGAGGGGGAAGGAAAGAGCTGGGGACTAGAGATCTGAGTAGAAACCATGCTACAGGTGGCATCAGTATCATGAAAGAATGAAAATGGTGTCACTTGTAGATATATTGGTCCTCTGGGCCCACACTAGGCAAATTGGATGATGGATCTGTTGCACTAAAACCAATGCCAGGCTGCACTCATGAGTGAGGTTGAGGGTCCTAATGGCTCCCTGCACCAATCAGGTTAGCTCAAGATAAGGAGGAGTTAAGAATGAGAGTGAAGACTCAATGACCCTAGCTCAGCACCTCTTTCTCACTCTTGCTTTTGTGACCCTGGGGTCCCCAGGTACTTCTTCAGTGGGATCTTACTCTTGCCACATCTCAGCTAATATAAGATAAGGTGGTAGTAATGTCTTATGGTAGCACCTCCCCAAGATATGAAAAATAACTAAGTTCTTTTTATTAAATGGCTTAAAGGCCTATTGGATACAAACACTACAAGTGTAATAGTGTCACCTGCACAGGGGCACCTACTCAGGGTTAATGGGCCAAGGTCATGTAGATACCACCTATTTGGCTTATGCAGTAGGCAAAATTTTTTAAATGTCCCCATCCTCAAGATCACACCTCTGATCTCTAGAATCTTTGAATAGGCTGAGATACCACGTCCATGAATATATTATATTTACAGCAAAAGGGGCTTTGCAGATGTAATTAAGGTTACTAATTAGTTGACCTTAAAATAGGAAGATTAGCCTGGATTATCTGAGTGGGCTCAATGTAATCCCATGTGTTCTTAAAGGCAGTAGAGGAGGACAGCGGGTGAAGTCAGAGAGATTCAAAGCACAAGGATTCAACTTGCTGTTGCTGGCCTTGAAGATGCAGGAGGCCATAAGCCAAGGAATGCAAGCAGCCTCCGGAAGTTGAGAACGACCTGGGTGCTCAGTCCTACAGCTGCATGGAACTGAAATCTGCCAACACCCTGAGTGATCTGGATTTTCTCCCAAAGCCTCCTGAGAAGAGCCCAGGCCAGCTAACACATTGACTTCAGCACTATGAGATTAAACAAAGAGCCTACCCAAGGCTGTTACCGGAAGGAGGGCCTCGAGTGTAAGTTACTCAGTTTCTTGGCGTTTTGAACAAAGAATTGGACAAAACATACAAAGTAACAAAGGACTGAAAGATAGGAAGGAAGTAGGGAAAGCAGGAAGGTATTAAAGTGAAAAAGGACTCCACAGGGTGGGAGTGGGCCCAAGCAAGTAGCTCAAAGGTCCAGTTGCAAAGTTTTCTGGGTTTTAAGTACTCCTGTTGAGGTTCCTATTGGCTACTGCTTATCTGGATGAAGAATTTGGCCTGTTGGCTAATTAAAGGTTGAAGTGAATTGGTGCCCTATGCAGATGAAGGGATGGTCCCTGCTTGGCCCTCGGCTGTCAAAGGCACTCTCCCTTTCCATCTGAGACATGCTGGAAGGGGAGGGTTGTAGGGAGAGTAGCCTTTGCTCCTTTGCTACTCTGGAGTGGGGAGGTGGGGTTTTTCCTTTTGGTTTAGCTTTAGGAAGTTGGTGTTAATTGGCCTTAGCTTCCCTGACCCTAGACCCAGTTGCTATCCTTTTGATTCAGCTTTAGGAAGTCAGCACGAATTGGCCTCAGATTCCTTGCCCTCACACCTTGGTGTTTTTCCTGGATTCAGCACGAATTGTCCCTAAGTTCCCTGCCTCCAGACCCTTATTCTCCTTCCTGAAGACCACTTGAACTTCTGAACCACAGAACTGGGAGCTAATAAATGAATGCAGTTTTAAGCCATTGAGTTTGCCAATTTGTTACAACAGCTGTTGAAAATGAATGTAATCTACAAAACAGGAGACTGTCACTTAGGGGAGAGACAGTAATGAGTTGTGAGCACCTGGAGGGTGGAAACTGGGTGTTACTCATTTGGAGGCCTTACAGCCTGATATGTAGTAAATGCTCAATAAATATAAGTGAATGAATCAATGAATAAATGTTAAAAGAATAAGCAAAGGAGCCAGGCTCAGTCTAAAAATTAATGATTGCCCAAATAGCTGCAGATTCCAGGATGTGTTCAACCGAGAGGCAACGGTGCTGAGAGGTTAGTGCTCAAGAGTCTGATGTCTGAAGTCTGAGGTCTAATCTCAGTTTGGTCTGCTAGCTGTGTGACCCTTGGGCAAGTTACCTAACTTCTCTGTGCTTTTATTTTTCCACCTGCAAAGTTAGGATAGTAACAGTACCTACCTCATAGGGTTGTCACAAGGATTAACTAAAGGATGTACATCAAGCTCTTAGAACAGTGGCTTGTCATAGTAAATATTCAGTACATATTTGCAATTATTTCACAGATGGAATCAAAATGATCTGATTTCAATTTTTGTTTCTCCAACAAGGTGCTTGATTGGTCTCCACGCCCCACCCCCTCATACACACTCCAAATCTTCATTTTCTCCTTTATAAAATACAGAGATGAACATTAAGAACATTCTTTATTTTAAAAACCTCTATCATGTTAAAAAGCAGTGTGCACTGTTATTTTAATCTAGGCAAAGCCCCATAGATCTCACTGTTGCTGGCTTTCCAAAGTGGAATTCATCAGCAAACAATGTTACTAATGCTGCAAATGAGTGGGGCTGGGTGGGGTTGGGCTGGCTCTCACCCTGCCCTCCAGATGCAATGATTACGGGGACACTGGTGACTTCCACAAGGGCTCATTGAAAAGTTCCAGTCCAGCAGCAGCTTGGTCTAAGGCAAAGCTTCTTTTCTCATTGATTAGCTGAGCAGGGGGAGAGGAAGCTATTAGTTTTATTGTTGTTTTTCTTTATTGGACTCACAAGGCCTCAATGCCATAAACCCATAAACCAGAACTGGATACAATCCATTCTTAATTATACAGGGACAGATTATCTGCATTACAAATTGTCCACAGCAAACCTTGCTCACTAATTATTGATGAGATTGTCACTTGCCCTGCCTAAGCTCATGTCGGCATAAATGGCCCCATTTCTTACTGCGGACTTGGAAGGCCTTATATTAGTAACTGCTTACAGGTGGACATTTCTTTGCCTGCCTCCCCACCTAGAAGAGAAGTTGCTTCACAGTGGGCACTGTGCTATCTATGAAACAGTTTGAATGTATGCCCCAACCATGACCTTCCTTCCAGAACAGAGGAACGGAGCCGGCCATTATAGCTATGTCCATATTCAACTCTAAGCATCAGGACCCAAACTCCAAGACAATGCCTGTCCTGTTTAGGCTGGTGTTTCTCATCAGTGTTTGGGGGGAAATCTCTATAGTAGAAACTATAGAAGGAGAGGTGCCTGTCTTAGGGCATGTCAGAACATGCCCAGATTATTTCACAGCTCACAGCACCAAACATACCAATGTTCAAGGGTGAAGCAGCTTTTGAAGCCCCAGGCAAATGATTGCTCAGCAATCACAGCATGGGCAATGAAGAATAAACTGCATTTGATTTCTCTGTGGCTGAGAAAGGATCTTGAAGAGACTTCATCCCGGAGCTGAGCGTGTAGGTCCCAGGCAGACATGTTCTGGGCTCTTGGAGCTGAGGGTGGGGATGCCCAAGCCTCTGCTTGGGTTTATCTCAGCCAGAGCTACAGGCCCTTTGGATGGTTTTCTTTCCTGTGCCCCCGCCTTGAACTCTTGGCAAAGTTCGGAAATCTGTTTTCATAAAACCAATTCATTTTTCCATTTATTTGATTAATTGAAATTGCTAATATTCTGGCCTCTAGGTCATAAACACTGGGTAATAAAACCCCCTCTACATCTGTCCAGTGTTTTAGTGTTCACTAAGCATTTCACATCCATCATCTGAAAGGTAGGCAGGGAAGGGATTGCCATCTTTTACTTCATGGAGAGGGAGGCATGTGTTGTCAATGATTACAGTTAGTATGGAGCAGAGTTGGGGCTGGAAGCTGGTTCTTAGAGTCCAAGTCTAGTTCTCTTGTGGGTGGCTAACAAGAGAATGAGTGGATCTTGTTGAAACTATTCCAGTTTACCCCAGGACTCAATAGAATTTTAGGATCTGATGCTTTTAGTTTTAAAACTGGGTAAGTACTGGGCAAACTGGGAGGAGTTGGTCACTCTACTTCAGAATCCCAGGGTGTCTCTTGTGATAGAGCCCTGTCACCTCCATCAGGTTCAGGGGAGGGAGGTGCATGTAACTTGGCACAGGTGAGGCAGATGTTGTACCTGGAGCAGCCAACCAGGGCTGCTGGCTGAGAACAGCCAGAAGAACCTTGTGGATGATCAGAGAGTGGCAGGCAATCCATCTAAGTCAGATCTTGGGGTGGGGTTTGATGGGTTGTGGAGGGACAGGAGGTACTGGTGATGGAGTGACCCCTCCTGCCTAGGCTGCTTATGGAGACAGTTCATAGGAGAAGGATTCAGAAGCCTGAGAGTGCTGAGCCAGAGAGGGGACACTAACAGGAACCGCCTGGCCAGAAAGACCCATGAGAGAGACACCGATGGCCTAAAGACAAAGACAGGGCAGAGGCACCGTGCTAGGTTGATAGGATGATGGGGGATGGAGGGAAAACATCAGACAAGGAGCAGACAGAGAGAGGAGTGTCCATGAGACAGTTTCAATTGGAGAAGAGTGTTGTGGCCCTCACCGCCATCCACAGAATCTGTGTCCTTGTGGGCTACAGCCTCCTTCCCTCCAGCCTCAAAATTAAATCCTTCCTAACAAACCAGCCAATCTCATTTAGTTAGGGCAGGAGGAGAGGGAAAATGATTTGTTCAAAGTGGCCTGAGCCTGAGCTGAGTCTTGAGCTCTCCAGTCCTGGTTAATGGGCTTTTAGCCTTGAATCAGGGCGAGAACCAGGCGGGCCACTTAGTTCATGGATGTGCTCCCTTGTCAGCCTCACTGTGTCCTTGACCCACTCCCAGGACCTCTGGCCCTGGGAACTTAGATGCCTTCCCCAGACTCTGAAGGATGGGATCTCAGGTCTTGGTTCCATTCCCTTGCTTGTTAGCATTTTGCCTTTATTAATTTGAAGAAATTCAAATCTTATTGAGAAATCATTAAGTTAAACCAAACCCAGAACAAAGCAACTGAGTAGAAAATTGCAGACACCAGCTGCACTTTTTCCTTCCCACCCAGAGTGGAGAAAAGACTGTTTTTGTGATCACCAGAGAGGCAGGCAGGGAGAGTGGGGCACCTGCACTGGGCATTTGGTCACCATGTGGCTGGCCAAAAAGCCCCAGGGGTTGGTGTCAATGTGGAAGCTGTGTAATGCTGCAGGGAATATAAATAAGACAGTAGGAATCCACAAATAGATGGGATTTCCCACCTTTTTTTGTGATGGCAACCAGGTAGGATGTTATAACCCACATTTTAGCTTTCCCTTCTGCCCCCTAGTCTCCATGTTTTATCTAATTTGTATTTTTCTTAGTCTTGACATATTTAATTTATATCTTTTACTTTATTACACATATTTCTTGAAAGCTGCTTCAAATCCCCCGTGGAACAACGTGAGGAATAAATACACAGTCTGACGAGCCTCTCCACTAGCATCCTTTTTGGAGCACAGTGCCACAGTATAAGACTAAGTGACTAGGGAAGCAGGATGGCAGAGTGGTCAGTGCATGCCTCTGCAATACCTTGTCCCAGTTGGTGTGCAGAAGGGGGCACACAGCCACCTCTAAGTTGTGCCAGTGCTTCCTAGACTCAGGAGAAACAAGTGAACATGGCTCTGTATGAGCTGGCAAAGAAGAGTATCCACAGCAGCTCTTGGTTCATGGCGCCAAGTCACCCTGTCTCAGGATCTTACTGAATTGTGATTTCATGAATATCCTCATAAAGAAGCCAATCTTTCTGGAGCTTTCTTCCTGGAACTTCTGGGTTCTCAGATTTTATTTTCTCAGTCTGTCTTTTCCATCCCGGGGGGGACCCTATTGTAACCTGCTCGGGTGAATTGAGATACATCTTATAAAATTCTTGGGTTATTGCAATAGCTTCCCAACCAGCATCTCTGCTTCACTCTTGCCTCCCTACAACCCACTGACTGACCATTAAAAAAATGTAAACATCACTATGCCACTTCCCTCTGTAGAACCTTGCATTGCTCTTGGTGTAAAATCCATGGTTCTTCCCAGGCCTTCAAGACCCTGCATGATCTAGACCCTACATACTCTTGTCTCTCTTGTCATTCTTCTTTTGCCTTCCTGAATATGCCCAAAGTATTCCTGTCCTTGAGTTTTTGCTTCTTCAATTACTATTGCTTGTTGCAGGATTTTACCATTTCTTCATGTGGTAAGTTCTTTCTCATTCTTTAGATCTCAGATCTCATCTTAGACATGCCTTCTCTCCCAATCCATCTAAACTGGCTCCTTCCCCTTCACTCTGCTCGACCTCAAAATTATCCATCACATCATGCTACTTACATCCAGCATTTATCACAATCTGCAATAATCTTCTTTATTTTCTCATTTGTTCATTATACACCTCCCTGAGCAGTGTATAAGCTTCAGAGGGCAGAGACTTGATCCATTTTGATCTTAGTTATAACTGAGCCACACCTAGCACCTAGAACTGTGGCTGGCATGTAGGAAGTTCTTAATAAATATTTGTGAGATTAATGTATCAATGACTTAAACCAGAAGTTCATAAACTATGTCTCATGGACCAAATCCAGCCTGTTGCCTGTTTGTGTAAATAATGTTCTGTTGGAACACAGCCTATTCACTTACATATGCTACATGATTATGTATTGTCTGCGGCTATTTTTGGTGCTACCATGGCAGAGTTGGGTACTTGCAACAGAGATCATATAGCCTGCAATGCTGGAAATATTTACTATCTGATCCTTTACAGAAAATGTTTGTTGACCCTTGGCTTAAACCATAACCCTAACAATGGCTTAATCCATATGGGTATTTAGCATTTCACTTAATGAGAAACAGAAGATCTCAGGGTCAGTTCAGTGGCTTAGTGATGTCATTCACAACTCACAGTCCTGCTATTTTGTGCTCCTTTGTGCTGGAAATATCTTCCCTCGAAGATCTAAGATGGCTGCCACAGCTGAACACATGATGTCCTTGCACGTCAGAGTTCTAAGGAAAAAGGAGCTTAGTGAGAGAAAAAACTGGCTTTCTCCTTTTCCAAGGAGAAAATCCTCTCCTCAGTGATGCCAGATGGCTTCTCCTTGTGTTTATTGGCTAGAATGGGGTCACATGCTCAGTGCTAGCCCAGTGAGACTGCCATGATTGGCTTAGACCAGACATGATTCATGCCTTGAGGTTGGGCATAACACCTGTGGTGATCAGAGAAGGCAACGTCTGTCCACTTGTATGAATGAAGCATACTCGGTTTCCTCAAACTCAAGATGGTTGTGATTCAGGACTGAAGTTTGTCTACTCTCTCCCCTTGATAGAATTAGAAATGGATGGGCACATTATTACTCTTTTTTCCTTTTCTAGCTCTCAGGTGGGTCTTCTGTCTAATCCTTTACCCTCTTCACCATTTTCTTCCCACTCGCTCCCACCCTTGACCATATAACATAATTTCAGGCAAGTAGGTCTCAGCTGACTTTATGACAATCTCACTTGATTCAGATTTTCATAAGAGGACAGTCTGGCCTCATTATAAAGATTTAGGAGCACCAATTGAGACTGTAAAATGTTGTCAATTCTATTCCCCACCAGCCCAGTCTGATGCTTTAAACTCCACCAGACAAGGGACATTTTAGTTTAATGCATTGTTCTTCAGAATGTCTCTGTTAAAATGAATGGTATTTTCAAAAGACCATGCATGATGTGAGCTTATGGCTTAATCTCAAAGGTATAACATCACATATAATTTTGGACGGTGGAAATCTCGACCTTGAGAGCAGGGAGAAGTGTTATCATGGAAATAGCACAGAATCATGAGGTACCTGGATTCCAGTTCCTGTTTGTCTATTGCTCTGTTATCCACCTTAGGTAAATTCACTTTCTCTTTCTGGACCTCACCTCCCTCATCTGTTTGTTGAAAGGGTTGGATTCAGTGATCTTTGAGGGCCCTTTCAACTGGTGAAGAGGGATTGGCCACACACTTTGTACAGTTTCATGTCCACATCACTGCATTCATTCACTCCTCATTTCTTGAGCCATTCTTCCAATCCATGTTTATTGAGAAATTCGCATGTGCTAGGAGTTTTCCTGGATGCTGGGAGTGTAGCACTCCTGCTCTTATGCAGCTGACTGTCGAATGGGGAAGACAGAAAGAGTACAGAAGTAATATAACACCATGAGACAAGTGTGAGGAAAGAGGAGACAAGGTCGCATCACGGGCTCATTTCAGTCCAAGGCAGAGAGGGAAGGTGTTACCTCATGCAAGAGGTCAAGGGTGGCTCCCCAGGTATGGAGATGTTTGAGCCTGAAGGAAGAGTCTGAGTTGACCAAGCTAAAAAAGCGTAGTGGGAGAAGAATCTCTCCAGTAGGGGTATCAGCCTGTGTTAAGAACTGTTAGTAAACTGTATATCATTTATTCTATATCAGGTTCACCATTTTTCAGTCAATTCACTTGCTATGTGGACCATTCAAAATGACAATGGAAAGAAGAATCAGATAAATTTAAGAAGAACCTGAGCCAAGTTCATCCAACCAACCATCACTGGGATCATAGTTAATATCTATTTTATTACTTAAATAAACGTATACTATGCATTTTAAGCATGCCACGTATGTCAGATTTATTGCTTTAAAATAGAATTATCAAATTGTCACAATGTGCTAGGCACTTGGCCAGAGCCAGAGAAGGGAAGTAGAAGAGGACACAGACCATAGTCTTTAGGAGCTCAGAGCTTAGTTTGGAGACAGTTGAGAACATTAACTACCTGAGTACAGTGTGTTCCCAGGCACACAGAGGATGCTGACACTATCAGGCTGGGGCCAGGAAAACTTTCAGAAGGCCATGAGTTCCCTGAACTGAAATTATTTCTTATTTATTTATTTTACTGTGGTAAAATAAACATAACAAAGTTTATCATTTTAACCATTCTTATGTGTATCATCTAGAGGCATTGAGTACATACACAGTGCTATACAACCATCACCACCATCCATCCCCAGAAACCACTCATCATCCCAGACAGAAACCCTGTGCCCATGCAGCAAATACTCCCTGTTTCCTGATCACCCCAGCTCCTGGAAACCTCGATTCTACTCTCTGTCTTTGTGAATTTGCCTAAACACTTCACATAAATGGAATCACACAGTATTTATCTTTCTGTGTCTGGCTTGTTTCACCCAGAACAATGTCCTTAAGATTCATCCATTTTGTAGTATGAATCAACATTTCCTTCCTCTCAAAGGCTGAATAATATTCATATATATATATATTCACACACCACATTTTTTTAGCCATTCAACTGTTGATAGATACTTGGGTTGTTTCTACCTTTTGGCTACTATGAACACAGCTGTACAGGTGTCTACTTGAGTGCTTGATTTCAATTCTTTGGGGTGCATACCCAGGAGTGGAATTGGTAGATCATATGATAATTCTATTTCAACTGAATTTTGAAGGCTAAGAATGACCAAGCTAGAGGAAGCAAACACACAATAGATTAATGCCAAGGGAGGATGCATTTCTGTGGGGTGGTCCACCCATCATATAATCTCTCACTTGTCCTGCCCTCAAAGAGCATGCTGTGTCCCATTGTGGCTACAACCACCAGCTCAGTTCCTGGTTTCCCTGGAAGCACAACTCTGGGTTCATTCAGGGAAAGAGGGTGGATCATGGTACCCTGTGAGACATGCCCTCCTTTCCTATCTCCTTCCCTACTTTCACCCCACCCAGAAATATCCTGGGTCTTTCCATTCCCCTGCCTCCCTCACTGAGTTGTTTTGAAGATCAAGGGACAGTATGAATTGAAAGCGCTTTATACCTTGTAAGGCAGTAGTAGATATTTGTGGACATAGCTGTTGCTATTGTCCTCATTGTCCTCTTTGTTAGGACCATTGTGAGCCTCCAGTGACTTCTCCTGGCCTGAGGAAGCAAAGGGGGAGTCACCCCAATCCCTGCACAGGTACTTCATCATGGTGAGGAACAGGTTTCTTATTTACTACCAGGTCTGCCAGGCTCATGAAACGAAGCCCAGGTAGAACACCTTCAATGGCTGCGTCTTTACACCACACCCCAATCTCTTCTGACACCAAAGTCTATAATAATAACAGATGAAAGCAGAGATTCACTCATCACATCCTGAGACATACAAAGGAAACCAGGCTGCTGTTTTCACTTAAAGTGTCTACAGATCTGCATGGGAGAAAATTTCTAGAAATTCTGGAGCTGTAGTCTCTTCCCTCCAAGAGTTGGTTTCCAAGGCTTGGTTTACTTGATTTCAAACATCTAAACCATAGGTACTCAGGAAGAGCTGTGTGTTTGGCACATTGCTAGGGTCTGTGGGGGTAAAGAAGCCCAAGACATGGGTTCTTAGCCTTCAGTCTGGTCATTGCCTTCATTCCAAGGAGCTCAAATGCTCAGTGTCTATTTCCTAACACCTCTGTTCCTGTTTTCTGTTATATTCTGCTGTTCTGGGCTCCGAGGGTGACTGCCATCCTCTGCTAAAAGGTTGTCTACTTTTAAGTAACTCCTTTGCTTTCACTTGGGAAAGCTGTCTTTCTGTTACTGGCTGCCTGTCTGGTTTCTACCTACAGTCAATCAAAACACAGGAAACTATCTGACATGGTATATGATAAGATTCTAAATTGTGTGGCACATAAAATTGCCCCAGAGTCCCTGGACCACTCTAGACCTCTGATAATTAGCAGGGTTCCAGTTTCCCCTTAGGCTCAGAATGGCAAATAGGTGCCACTCGGGCTGTGTTTCTCTGCCCCCAGCAGACATGGTTAATCCATCTTGGTGATTTTCAGCTGAGCCAAGGCTTGGCTTCTGACCTTTCCTCATTGCAAAGCTGTTGGCAGCCATCGTCAATCGATCTGAGTTGGCACTTAAGAGTGTGTAGCAGACAGCTGGTGTCCCACCCCAATATCCTTTCTGGGCCATCCCCCCGGCTGCTAACCTTGTCTCAAGGTGGGGCCACTCTGTGGTGCTATTTGTACATATTGATATTCCTGGGATCAAGCTGAGAATGACTGTAGCTTTGCTGAGCCCCTCTCCTTGCTCCATCCCCCTTCCCTCACATCCTTGCAGCTTTTGTTTTAGTTTGCTTGCACCTTCAACAGATGACTCACACAAGATTCCTCATCTCAGGGTCTGTTCCTAGAGAAACCTGAGCTAACCTAGGTCATCTGCCATACCTGCCCCTGCTCCTATACCCAAGAAGGAAAAATCAAGGACAAGGATAAATTGATAATGTGCGAAGTTTCCCATTCTCTGGCTCCTGCACTGTAAACAAACCATCATCCCACAAATGTCTTCTGGGCTCTGGACTTGTGCCAGGTACTGTGCTGTGCACTGAGGACACACTGGCAAACAAGACTAAAGAGGGTCCGTCTTCATGGAACTTCCATTCTATCTTAGCTTGCTTTTCCTATACCACTTGCTTTATCTGTTCCATGTATCTCTGGATTTCAGGTCACCATTGGCCCTCTGCTGTGTGTCCCAGTGCTGGCATTCTGCCCTATTGTGACAAAGGTCATCTCTCAGATGGTTAACTTAGTCTTAACCTTGGTGTTCACTGGCTGCTGGAGCCTCCTCTGGTTTGCTCTGATTTTAGGCCAACCTCTATCTCTTACCAGGGCATATGTAACTTTGGAGATGGCTGGATCAGGCACAAGCCTGAAGTGAGGGAAGCTTAGAGGGGATTAGCATTGTCCATAGTGAGTTAGAATACAACTTACAATACCATCACTGATAACATCTGCTTGCATTCAGCACTTTTCTGAATGCACTTTTGAGATTTACAAAGCACATTTATGCTTGCTGTCTCATTTGCTTCTCCAACAATCTTGGAAGGTAGACTTAATTAGCTCTGTTTAAGTGGTGAGTAAGCTTAAGGATGGGTGTAGATATGACTGGACTGTGAGCAGGAAATCTCTACCCCAGACCAAAGTGAAGGAGGAAGATAGAATGGAAAGAACAGAGTAGCTTCTGAAACATCTCTCAGGAGACAGAAAGTCAAGTAGCAGAATCAAAGACCTTTCACTGCCCTCTCCTCTATCTTCTGTTCAACTCAGGGAGTAGAAGGTCTTTGACCCTATTGCTTGGCCTTCCATCTCCTGAGAGACTCTTCAGAATCCATCTATTCTTTCTATTCTACTGTGCTCTGGTGTTCTCATTATCTGCAGCAGAAGTTTTATAATTTGCAGCTTACAGACCCCTAGAGATTCACGGGAGAGTTTCAGAGAGTTCATAATCCCCTTTCCCCAAATTGAAGTGTATGTCTATTTTTACCTGCAAAATAATTCACACATTTCACAAGATCCCCCAAAGCATCTGCAAACCACAAAAGTCAGGAATCAGTGCTTAGGTTTTGTGGCCAGGATATACAAAGGACCCAAGATGAGTACGGGGAAAGGTTTTTGATAATATCAAAACATCTACTGCAGATGCAGCAATTGTATGTGTAGGCACAGATGTGATGTCCATGGAACATCTGGCTGATAAATGAATCTTCCTCTTTCCCGTGATTTTGAATCATGCAGTGACTGAATCTTAGAGCGAGATGCCTGTTCACTGCTGGGCACTTGATTGTCTCTCTGGGTCTCTTCATTGGTAAAAAGAGCACATTGTGATAGGTTATTTTCAAGGGCTCGCCCATCACTGATGTTTTGTGCTGTTGTAAAGAGCCTCAGAAATCATCTCTTTCAGGATCTGTTTAAAAGGTTGCAGCATGCAGTGGCCAAGGGTGGGCTTCCGAGCTGGAAAGTTCAGGTTGCAATCTCAGCTTTTCCTCTTGGGCAGGTTTTCTCTTTGGGCCTTGGTGAAATGGTGATAATGATGACAGCTTCCTGTAGGGTTACTGTGAGGAGCACAAGAGTCAGTCATGTGAAGTGCTTAGACGAAAGCCAGCCACACAGTAGGCACTCCATCCGAATAAGTGTTGACTTTTGTGTAATTTGCACATAGAGAGGGAGAACTGAAGGGTAATAAGTAATTTTGAAAAGGTCAATACAGTGAGAAAGAACAAGCCTTGTATTTTTGATTTCTAGCCTGTGCACCGCCCTGATTGCTACACTTGTTATCGTTCTTCATTTCTCCAAAGACTGAAGATTGTTCTCAGTATCCGTACAGCCTTAGAAAACCCCATTCCCTAGACCTGCTGATAAATCAATATTCAGGGAATTTTAAAGACCTCTATAAGGGCCAGGAAGCACCTAGTACTATTATTTTCTATTCTAATTTTCATCCCTATTCCAGCCAAGTCCCAGTGTCCCATCTTTGAACACTGTCCCATCAGGAAGATCCTGCTGTGTCTCAGATCCAAGTCATCTTGCTGGATCTTAGCTGACATTTCCTACACCATTTGCATTGTTTGTTTTATGTGTCTCTGGATTCCAGGCTGCCATTGGCCCTCCACTATGTGTCCCAGTGCTGGTATTCTGCCCTATTCTGATGTAGGTCATCTACCAGATGGCTGACCCAGTCTTAACTTTGGTGTTCACCAGCTGCCTGCTTTCAGAGTTGTCTCTGATTTGCTCTGATTTTAGGCCAGCCCTCATCTCATACCAGAGCAGGTATGGCTTTGGGGATGGCTGGGTCAGGTGCAAGTCCGAAGCAAGAGAAACCCAGAGAAAGTCAGCATTGTCTATAGTGACTTAAAATGCAACTTACAATACCATCACCAATAGCATCCTCTTCCATTCAGTACGTTGCAATTTACGAAGCATATTTATGCTCACTATCTCACTTGCTCCTCCAACAATTTCAGAAGGTAGACGTAAGCAGCTCTGTTTAGGCCAGGTGCGGTGGCTCACGCCTGTAATCCCAGCACTTTGGGAGGCTGAGGCGGGCAGATCACGAGGTCAGGAGATCAAGACCATCCTGGCTAACATGGTGAAACCCCATCTCTACTAAAAATACAAAAAATTAGCCAGGCGTGGTGGCGGGCGCCTGTAGCCCCAGCTACTCGGGAGACTGAGGCGGGAGAATGGCATGAACCCGGGAGGCAGAGCTTGCAGAGAGCTGAGATCGCGCCACTGCACTCCAGCCTGGGCAACAGAGCGAGACTCCATCTCAAAAAAAAAAAAAAAAAAAAAGTAGCTCAGTTTAAGTGGTGAGTAAGCTCAGACCTAGAGAAATTGAGTAACTTGGGTAAGGTCACACAATTTTTTTTTGAAAATGTAAAATTGATGGCGAGGTGCAGTGGCTCATGCCGGTAATTCTAGCACTTTGGGAGGCCAAGGTGGGAGGATCACTTGAGCCTGGGAGTTCAGACCAGCCTGGGCAACATAGCGAGACCTTATCTCTGCTAAAAAAAAAAAAAAAAAAAAAAAAAAAAAAAAAAAAAAAAAAGCTGCTTAGCTGGGCTTGGTGGCAAGTACCTGTGGTTCCACCTATGTGGGAGGCTGAGACAGGAAGATTGCTTGAGCCCTGTAAGTTGAAATTGCAGTGAGCCATGATGGCATCATTGCACTCCAGCCTGGGCAAGAGAGCAAGACTTTGTCTCAAAAGCATAAAAAATTTAAAAAGGTAGAATTGAAAACCAGGTCTGTCTGACCTAAAGTCCGTTTTCTTCCAGCTATGCCACAGCTGGGATGTCAGAGGGTTATTAGGTCTGAAGTAAGTGGCAAGAAGTCAGCTAGTTTGGGAAGAGCGACAAGATCTCAGGAGACAAGAGGGCTGAGGTTGGGAGCCCGGTTGTTCTAAGGCACAGCACTGTGACAGAGTACACCTTAAAGAGTTGGGCTTCTTTTGCCTTCCCACTTATGTAGCCTGTAACTGCATAAGAAGCACTGGGAGCCTCAGCTATAGGGTCTTTTATCTCTGTTTCTTCATTTCTTGTCACATCTCCCAGGAAGTTCTATTGTGTCACAGAGATGAGCATGGGCTTTAAAACTAATCTGACTTTAAATCTTTATTTTACTACCAAGAAATCTTGGGCAAGTTACTCAGCATCCCTGAGCTTCTGTTTCTTCATCTGCAAAAATGGAATAAACACATCTGCCTTGTAGAGGGGTTGTGAAAATTAAATTAAATAATGATGCATTGTTATCAGGAATACTTGGGGAGCAATGACCCACAAAGGGGTTTAAGTTCTTGGCCAGAGAAACCCAATGGGCCTTCCCATGAGAGGGTGAGTCGAGGCCTCAGCTTTGCCTTGTCTTCTCTGGGCTCCATTTATTTTCTGGAGTCTCTTCTGTTGCAAGCTAAACAGTTCCTCCTGCTCACTGGAGTCTATGCTGTTCCCTCTGGCTACAGACTCTATAATGTTCCTTGCTTAGCAGTTGCTTAGCCAAGCTGGGCCAATTAAGCTGCATTCCTCTAATTGTTTTGGTGGCTTTTCTCGAACTCCCTCCAATTTGTCTACAAATCAGTTCTAAATTTAGACCCACCCGCCAAATCTTGGAGCTCTGAGCTTTTCACTGCTCTAGCCAACCATGAGGCTCTTCTGCCTTCAGTAATTGGGTTTGGGGGTGGTTCTCTTCCTCTCTCTCTTCTCCTTCCTCTAATTATCAACATGTAGACATGAAATGACTTTGTGACATGGTTTATTTTGTTTGTAGAGTGCAGGTTCGTTTTCAGTTACCAAACAATTATTTGTATTTAAACTCCCAGGAAAATGGTAGAGAATTAAAGGTGGGATTAATTTATATGCACTAATTATTTTTGCATTCCAAAACTGCACAGAGAAAACAAACCAATGTTGATATAACAGGGGAGAAAAGGTAAGAAAGTAGGGGCGAGAATAAAGTTATTTGCTCTCTGTATTTTTATGCCCCACTCCCTGTACTTTTTCTACCTTCCCAGTTTGCATTCACCAAAGTATCAGGACCCCTGGCTTGGTGTGTCTAACACAAAGAACCTGCAATGTCTTTGTCAGGCAAGCAGGACCCTCCCAACACCCAGAAGACAGATTTCAAACATCCCTATTCTCCCTCCTTTTTTCTCTCCCTCCTCCTTCCTTTTCCTTCATCCTCTTCTCCTCTCTTCTTCCTCCTCCATGTCAATATCAAATTCATTGCCACCAGCCATCTTTTATACTTATACTTAGAGTGACTTATGCTCTTGAAAGCTTTTTCATAGACACAGTCTCATTTGAATTGTACGATAGTCTTGGGCAGGGCCAGGGCGGGTACATATGACTCCATTTGACAGATGAAAAGAGTGCTCCAGAGAGGTTTAGCAACTTGCACAAAG
Source organism: Macaca mulatta (assembly GCF_049350105.2). Taxonomy (NCBI): domain Eukaryota; kingdom Metazoa; phylum Chordata; class Mammalia; order Primates; family Cercopithecidae; genus Macaca; species Macaca mulatta. The sequence continues at coordinate 43,138,427 of NC_133421.1, forward strand.
TCAAACAGCTCATGGATGAGCTCTCAAAAAGACCCAGGACTTCTGGCTTCAGTCTTGGTCACAGTTGGTGCTCTACAAACATTTGTCAGATGAGAGAATTCTGATCTCACTGCTGGCTAACGGATCAGATCAACACAGCCAAAGTCTTCATGACAGGCTGGCAGGCTGGCAGAGAAGCCAGAATCTTCCATTGTCTCAGAGCTTCATTCCTATCAACCCAGAGGACACCTGTTGACTGTCCCTAGGAAACCACTGCAGACATGTCTCTTTGTTGTCAGCAGAGTCCCCATGGACATCTCACAAGTCTTTGAGGATGCCCACAGGGCCCTGAAGGGAAGGAGACATGATGGCTGGCTAGCAGAAATGCCTTCACAGGTGACTGAGAGTTTTTTCACCTACTGTAGACTCCAAGTCTCTTTCTCTTAGGGCCCCAAAGGCATGTTAGCACATAAATTTAAATCTAACAGCAAGTGCTCGGATCTAACAATATTCTGAGTGCACAGGGCATGCAGAGCTGACAATCCTGATGCCTTGTATAGATGACATGTCCCTGCTCTGTAAAATGGGCCTCTCACTTCTATATACATGACTTAGCATTTTTTCCTATAAGAATCAGGTGGGATAAGGAGTTTAAACAAGTTTTCAAAAGAGAAAGTTCTATATGAAATAGACAATAATCCTATATAAAGAACTCCTTTGTCGCTGTGATTACAATAATCCTAGCAGTAAAGTTGACCTTAATATGGGATGGAATCAGAAATGGAAGAGACTTTAGAGATATGTTTCCCAACCCCTGAGTTTGTGGGTGAGAACACGAAGACCCAGACAGAAATGATGATCCCACAGGGCCACACAGCAGATGTCAGGAGGGACAGTTTTAGAACTCTGTCTCCTGGCTCATCCCCTTGTATTCTGTCCTTTTTTTTTTTGGATGCTGTTTGTAACGTCTATTTTTCTTTCCTTAATTTCTCCCTCTTTCTTTTCCTTTTTCAAAATTCAATACGTGCAAAATGTCTTCCAAATATTCCTTATCCACAGCCTTTTCTCTCTTCGAATATATCTGTTTTATGTCTCATTACCTCACAATCTTGTGATGTTGCTTTAAATATACTTAATAAATCCATGCTGAAGGGTTAAAAAGAAGAAACCACAATGACCAACTGTGCCACTCCACCCGGAAATCATTTCATTTCAATAGACACCTTCACATACCTCCAAGAAAGAGAAATGACTATTCATGAAATTTCAAATTCTGTGGCAGGCCATTTGGGATTTTCCCCAGATTGCACATTGATTAGGGGGTTCATCTCACTCGTACCTCATGGTTGAATATGTGGCTGCTTTCTCTTATTGGCTACTTGCTCTAACCTTCTGAGCTCTGTGACCCTGACTGACAGCACTGGACATTTCCACAGCCTTGTCCAAAGAGGCCTCCACCAGCAGGGCTGGTTTCTGACACAGAGTGTTTGCAGGTTATTTCATATTCTTTGGGTCAAGGATGAAGCTTGAGCTTCTTTCTGCATATTTAGTAATTAGACCCAATATGTTCCCAATGAGTGTGCATGAAATTGAAGGGTGGTGTTTCCTCAGGATGTGTTTCCTGGGTGAAGACTGCATGTGAAATTGTCAGGGCTGGTATCAAAAGAGGATTTAAAAAGAACATTTTACTCAAGGAGAAGCAGCAAATGGACACACAATTCCCTACTTGACATCAGTCATCTGGTTCTTCTTTTCCTTCCCAGCTGGCTCACGGACTTTGCATCTTTTCTTGCATGTATAGAACCTATTATAGATCCTGAAATTTCAGTGTTCAAAGAATACCAGTGCTGGGCTGTGAGACATTGGTGCCTCCAGGGCAAGAAAGGATGTGCCCCACAGTCGAAGAAGGGGGACAAGAAAGAATGAGATTTCAGAACTTGGAGGACTTAATTTCAACAGTTTTGGAAATTACCTAGTCTAACCTCCCTCAACTACTTTGTCAGTGAGTCTGAGACTGTCTTTAGGGTATGCAAGAATGTATTTCGCTGGAAACACACAGCACCATTTGGACTGTGTGAATGTGCGTGCACCTTACACAATCAACAAAAGGCTGTGCCTGTATGCACACATATGCCCATCTGCTCACAGTGTGGACAAGCCCAGGACAAGCATCCTTATCTGTAAAATGGAGCCTTGATATCTGCACCGTTACTTCACAGGGTTGTGAAGAGGGTCAGTAAGATCATGCTTTGAGACACATAAGAAATATATTTTTGAAAATGTGAGTGAAACCTTGGTGTGCATGGGATTAGGTGCACAACTGGAGGAAGCTGTGCTTGCTAAGAACAGACCTACTTGGGGCCCAGGGAACAAAAGATACCTCTTGCCCCCAACACACAACCCTGAAGGTTGGGCAGGCCACAGCCAGCTGGGAAGGGAGAAAAGGAGCCTGACGAGGTATGTGGATGAGGAGGCTGTGGTGGACAAGAAGGAATGGCCCTTTCTCAGGACATGTAAGAGGCTGCCTTATCTTGAACATTCTCCAGAATAATGGGGGATCACCTGGGGTGCTGAGGTCCTCAAGGCCACCAGGTCTGGGGCTCAGACCTACTGGGGCTGGCTGTTTTTGTACCTAGATGACAGCTGGCAGATGTGGAGTAGCACGTGGGTGAGAAAACAGACTGGGAGAGTGAAAGACATTTGGCTGAGGCTGCACAACAGGATGTGTAAAGTGAGGGACTACAAACAGGCCCGTGTAGCTCCAAACCCAGGATACTCTTCTCAGCATCACAAACAGGGCAGTGGAAGAGAAGAGGGCTGTTCCGTGCTGAGGAGACCTGAAGCCCAAGGAACAGGCCTTGCCTGTGCTCAGGATGAAGAAGGTAGTGGCCTCTGATTGCATCCTTCCTCCTCTGGGGAGGGTTGGTGATCTATACCACCCTTCTAGAAAGGATGGCTCAGACTTCCCACTTCTCTCCTTTTTCTCCAGTTTCTTTCTCCAGTTGCGCAAGCCCAAATCCTTCCTGTAACCCTTGACTCTTCTCTTTCTCTCCTCGTGAGCTGTTCCTTTGAAATATGTTCAGAAACTTAACAGTTCTCGCCATCTTCACTGCCGCGATCCTGTCCAAGCCCCATCATCTCTCTCTGGTCTCACGCATCTCCCTGCATCCACCCTTACTGCCTGTCATCTCGTCTCTGCACAGCAACCACAGGAATCCTTTTCATGGGTAAGTCAGTTCATGCCTCTCTTCTGAGGGAAACCCCCAAAGGCCTTACTATTATTTGAATGTGTCCCCCAAAGTTGATGTGTTGGGAAAATAATCCTCAATGCAACAGTGTTGAGAGGTGGGACTCTTAAGAGGTAATCAACGACATATGGATTAATGTCATTATTGTACGAATGGGCTCCTGATAAAAGGATGGGTTTGGCCTCCTTTCCTCTTTCTCTCTTGTCCTTGTGATGCCTTCCACCTGTTATGACATAGACAGAAGGTCCTCACCAGATGCAGCCCTTTGACATTGGACTTCCTAGCCTCTAGAACCATGAGCCAAAGACATTTCTGTTTATTATAAATTACCCAGTCTGTGGTATTCTGTTATAGCAGTGCAAAACTAACACAGAAAGTTGGTATTAAGCAAACTAGGGTGTGTCCAAGTGACCATTTGCTATAACAAATATCTGAAAATGTGGACATGGCTTTGGAACTGGGTAATGGGTAGAAGTTGGCAGAATTTGGCAGGTCACGCTATAAAAAGCCTACATTGCAATAAATGAAACATTAACCCATTTATGCCTAAGGTGGCAATTTTTTTTTAATTTTTGCAGTCAGACCTTGGTGATGACCTTGAGTGCTAGGATATAAATAACTACCACATGCTTAGCGTTCCAATAATGGAACAGTAGGCAAAATTATGGGCAATTCTGGTGAGGGCTCATAAGAAGACAAAAGTTATAGGGAAAGCCAAAATCTTAGCAACTACTTGAGTAGTCATAGTCAGAATGTTGGTAGAAATATGGGTGGTAAAGGCCATTCTGATGAGGTCTCAGACAGAAATGAGGAAGAAGATATTGGAAACTGGAATAAAGGCCATCCCTTTTATATAGTTGTAAAGAACTTGACGACATTGAGGACAATGGACTTTGTGGAAGGCAGAACTTAGGAGTGAGGAACTAGGATATCTGGTAGAAGAAATATCTAAGCAGCACAGCATTTAAGATACTGTATGGCTTCTTTTGGCCGCTTATTGTAAAATGAGAGAAGAAAGAAATATTTTAAAGAGGGATTTATAATTAAAAGGAAAGCAGAAAATAAAAATTGTGTAAATGTTCAGCTTGGCCATGTAAAGAATGAAAGAATATATTTAGGAAAGCAAACTAGGGTGTGTCCAAATGACCATTTGCTAAAGGGACTAATAGAATAGAAGGGAGCCTGGGGCAGTTTACCAAAAGAATAGGAGAAAGACCCTGAAGGCATTTCAGAGGTCTTCCAGGATGTCCTTTCCATCTAGGACCTTGAGAGAAGGGTTTCCAAAGAAGTGCCCAGGGGGCCTCAGCATTCATTGCCCTGCACCACTTTTGGGACTCTGCTCCCCACATTTTGGCACAGTACTCTCTGGCTGCCCCAGCTGTGGCTCAGGCAGGCCCAAGTGCAGCTCATACTCCTGCTTCAGAGAGTGCAAGTGGTACACCTTGGTGGGTTTATAGGGTGCTATTTCTGCAGGTGTGCAGAAAGCAAAGCTGTGGAGGTATCGTGGCCTCTACTTAGATTTCAAATAATGTATTGGAGAGCTTGGGAGCCCAGGAAGAGAACTTGTCATGGAGCTAAGTCACTGCAGAAAGTTCCTACTAAGGCAATTCCTAGCGGAGACATGGGCATGGGGTATCCCAGCATGCAACTCCAGCCTAGGAAAGCTGCAAGCCCAAGACTCCAACCCATGAGAGAATGAGTGGATTGAGCCTAACACAACCATAGGGGTGGGGCTGCCTGAGGCCTTAGGGGCCCAACCTCCACCCTTGTGTGCCCAGGATGCAGGACATGGAGTCAAAGGAGATTATTCTCCAGCTTTAAGACTTTGTGTTTTCCCTGCTGGCTTTTGGACCTACTAGAGACCAGTTACCCCTTTCTTCTATTCTATTTCTCCTTTTTGTAATGGGAATATCTATCCTGTGCCTGTCCCATCATCGTACTTTGGAAGTGTATAATTTGTTAATTTCACAGGCTCACAGCTTGTCTCAAAGCTTCTCTTCAAATTCACAGAGAATAATTTATCTCAGGACAAATCCTTGGGTCTCACTCATGTCTGATATAGATAAGACTTTGGAGTTTGGAACTTTCGAGTTGATGCTGGAACAAGTTAAGACCTTTGGGACTATTGGGATAGAATGAAAGTATTTTCCATATGAGAAGAACATGAATTTTTGGAGCCAGAAGCAGAATGCTGTGGTTTGAATGTATCCGCCAAATTTCCTGTGTTGGAAACTTAATCCTTAATGCAACAGTGTTGGGATGTGGGAGTTTTGAGAGATGCTTAGTTCATGAGGGCTCTTGCCCTTGTCAATAAATTAATGGCATTATCCCAGGAGTAGGCTCTTGACACAAGAATGAGTTTGGCCCCCTTCCCTCTCTCTCATCCATGTGATGCCTTCCACCATGTTATGACACAGCAAGAAGGCCCTCATCAGATGCAGCACCTCGATCTTGGACTTTCCATCTTCTGGAACCATGAGCCAATAAAATTTCTGTTCATCATAAATTACCCAGTCTGTGATATTGTTATAACAACACAAAATAAATGGATGCCCCCACCCATTCATAGGACAAGGCCTTCTATGAGCTGCATCACCCACAAAAGACCTCTCTGGTCTCACTTATTCCCATGCCCTTCCCCTGTCCTTGCTCACTGGCTCCAGCCACACAAGCCTCGCCTGTCTCAGGACCTTTGCATGGACTGGTCCTTATGCCTGGGTGTGGGGTCCACTTGACTCATTGCTATAGCTCTGGCAATAGGGCTTAACAAGGGTTCAGGAAATAGCTGTGCAATGAAGTTCAACTCTTTCTCTCATCGTACGTTCTACCTTGTACCTTTTTCCTCAGTGTTTTATCCTCCAGACCCCACCCTAGAATCCTCGCACGGACTCTTAGAGGAAGGCCTGAGTCCTTTCCCAATATCTCTTACTTATGCAGAGAGGGAGCTGGAGGGCACAGAGTGTGAACATTTTCAAAATCCCATGCCAGTCTTCCTCGCTCTGCATTTCCCCACCACCTCCAGAAGCCCCATCTTCCTCTGTGTGCCATGCTTTTCTCAGCCCCCCAGGGAAGAATGAAGTCACTGTTGTTATTCACTGTGACTGGTTGTCATGGCAACAGGGCCAACACACATCCACAGAGTCCCGGGTCAGTGTGCACCAGGGATTTAGCAAGGTGGCAGTGGTGGTGGTGGGAGTGGTGGGGGTGTTGGGCTGCTTGTATGGGTTTCTCCACAAAGGAGGCATCTGGGGAGAGAGCCTGATTGGGACTCTAGGACAGTGGCATGTGCTTACACACTGCTTAGAAGGAGCATGATCCCAACACAAAGGCACCATTAACTGCAGAAAAGCTTGCACAGGGGCCAGCTAGCTGCAGCCCTGGGAAAAGGTGCTTTTTGGATCATGTCCTGATAGGCTCTCTTCCTCTGCCTGGGACTTGGCTGATCTAGCCCAGCACCCAGAAGAGAAGACAGAGGGAGAAACGGACAAGAGAGAAAAAAATGCACGGAAAAGTGAGGACATGAGGCCACTCACATGTCTAAATCCAGATGTGGGCTCCGGTTAACTGCTGGGGTTGGGTCAGAAAAGGAGAAGTCAAAAGTGGATTCTAGATCCTTCCCCTGAGATAAAGGACTAACCCATCTATATGTATGGGTTATTTATTAGTTAAAGTAGCGCTAACTGCTATAAAAGATAAACTCCTAGATTCAGTGATTTAACCCAATAGAAGTTCATTCCCCACTCTACACAAAGTCTAATCAGATTTTTGAAGGCAGGAGGAGTGGAAGGGGGCTCAGGACCCATGGGAGGTTTTCAGGACTGGTCTGGAGGTGGGCTGCCTCACTCTGCCCACATCCCATTGGCTGGAACAGTCTCATGGCCCTACCTAGCTGCAAGGGGGCCTGGAAATTGTAGTGTAGTTGTCCGGTCAGAGTCTCTGCTGCAGGTTGAAAGGAAGCCTGGCCCTGGAGGCAGAATGCTGTGTCAAGGAAATGGACCGGAGGTGGACACTGCCCACAGCCAGACAGGAAGGGGCCCCCAGGCATGCAAAAAATACCCAATGATAAGAACTATTCAGACTTAGAATCCAGATTGGCCTGACTCCAAAACCTGTGGTTATTTGTATTCTGAGGCTTCCTCCTACAGGAACTTCCTGGATTCTGTTGAAAGGAGAAAGGAGAGAAGGTAGGGAAGAGGTGGAGTGGGCATGGAGAGCAGGTAGTGATAAAGTGTGTGTCAGCCTGGTCTAGCTCCTTGGGTGCCCTGCGAGCTCTGCCTATGTTTGGTGCTCATGAGGGTTTCCGCTGGAGACTACCTTACCATTCTCTTTGAAGCTAGATGAGAACTCAGGTTAATGTGCACAACAGTGGCATGGCAAACAGGTGGGGAGCACAGGGATGGAACACAAATGACAGCACAACAGAATCCAGGAACTTTTGGTCTAAACTGGCAGGGCATTCCACCTGAGGGGCGGAGTGAATTGGGGTCCTCAGAGAAAGAGGTGAGGGGGGTGGATTTCCATCCTGGAAGTGGAGGAAGAGCAGGCCGGGAGAGCCAGGCAGACAGGCACAGGAAAGGCTGCTACAAGGAGAGGATGGAGGGGTCTCAGGGTGGAAGGGAGGCCTGCATCAGACCCACCTAAGCCTTTGGTGTCAGACTTTTCAGAGCTGGGGCTCCAGTGTGAAAAAGCTCCCTGCTAAAACTTGTTCTTTCTGTGAATGGTATACTGAGGCTCAGAAGGAGGAATCATGATTTTTCCAAAGTCACAAAGCTACTTAGAACCAGACCCCAGCCTAGAACCTTCATCTCATGTCTCCTGGGTCAGTGGTTGTTCTACTTCTAGAATTGTCCTACACACACATATTCCTTCATTCTCTCTCTCTCTCTCTCTCAAGTTCTGAGGAACCCAGGTAGACTCAGAATCTCCAGCAGATATCCTGACACTCTGACAGTTGGAGGCTGATTTAGCTGCATGTGTTGGAACCGAACTGTCGATTCCCTCCTGGGCAGGGGTCGCCGCGAAGGATCACCGACACGAGATTCACAGCAGAGAGTTATTTATTACTAGCGCGCTAGGGTCCCAAGCTCTAAGTTGGCCCTGGGACCCCGACTGCTTGTTACAGGCTGTTTATATAGGCAAATACAAGTTCAAACACAGCTTAGGGCGCGAAATTCAAACAAAGCTTTAGGCGCGTGGTAATTGGGTCTGTCTATGGCCTGAGCAAGGTGTCTTATGCTAATTGGTTAGAGCAGGACCTTATGAGGTTTTTTTTTCCTGGAGTTGTTGATTCCGGGAACTTCGAGGCAGGGTGGGACCCCCGGAATTGGCAGGATGGGACCCCATGAGGTTGTTTCCCGGAATTGGCAGGGTGGGACCCTATCAGGGTGGGACCCTATTGAGGCAGGGTGGGACCCTATCCAGAGCCACCTGGTGTTAATTTTTTCTATATGAGGCCTAGTTTCTAAGTTTTATGAGGCCTAGTTTCACATGTTTTCATAATTGAGTCTATAACTTGCACAGATCTAATCCATATTTATAATCTTACATTGGGCAACTGATACCTTCTGTGTCTGCCAGCACGGCAAGAGCCCTGGCTGCAGGTTGCAGTGCAGAAGTGGGTCTCTGCTGCAGCAGGGAGCCCAGGAGGGAAGACCCGTCTCATCTCTGAGGATGATAGTGTTCTCCGTGAGTAGCTCCTGTGCAGGGTCTGTTTAAAAACCCTCAGTGATATGCAAAAAGAGGGTAGGAGAGAAGTTGCCTGATTTAAATCATATAAATTCTGAATTATAGAGAACCTTTAAAGATAGTAGTTTTTACATTTTCAAGGCATTCAGGAACCAAATAGGAAGCAAAACAAGCTCAATTAGAGGCACTCTGAGGACCACTTTAATGAATAGAAAAGAAAGGCCTGTGTAATTAACGTGCTTTGTGCTGCTAAACTGGTATTCCATGTGTTGAAAGCTACCTTTTAAAAAAAAGAAATGTAAAATTATGGGGTGGCAACACTGTATACTATTGCTCTGCATGAAGAACTCTGATTTGCATAGAGTAATAAAACACTAGCCCAGACCAGACTATCAACAGCACTAACCAAGGAGATTCTAGATCCTGCTGCAAACCTAAGACACAGCACATCCTGCCTCAGGCCCCCGACCTCGGCCCAGACTGTGTCCCTGGCAGCCTTGCCATATATTCATGCTCATCCCCCTGTCTTAGACATAACACCCTGTTCTAGCATGCTCCCACTGTCCCCACTGAGTCTCGGACAGGCCTCTGAACTCACCGCCTCCCACTTCCCCGGGGTGAGCGGCACAGGCACAGGAGATACTACAATAACACAGCTGTGAGACTGCCATTGATTTCCCGCTCTCAGTCTCTGCTTTAATCCATATTTTTATTAAACTTTTTTGTTCAGGAAGGAACATTTAGGGAAAACCATGAAGGGCTGTCAGGAGCTGTTATTAGTCTTCTCAGCTACCACCAATGAGCTATTCCAGGCAGAAATATTTGCCATCAGACAGCGGACCCAAGGGCCAGCTTGGAAGCAGAGCTGATTTGGCCGACAGAAAGGAGAGAATAAAAGACGGTTCTCGAGATGCCAGGAGGACAATGGGAGCAGCAGTTTCCAATTTATTTCACTTCTATTGAACACTTTTTAGACCTCAGTACCCACATCTGGTGAGTTGGCGCCATCCTTCTCTTAGAATTACTGAGGCTTATTGCTGGGATTTAGAGAGCATCCAAATCACTCCACACAGCTTTATTTGGACCTTTCCAGGTGTGAAGCTTGGGGCTAGGTGCTGAAATACAGAGGCATACAGGCTCCACAGCAGTTCATGCAAAACTCCTCTCTTCCACTTGAGTTCAAGGCTAAGTCTTTAAAGATGTCCCCTCCAAACTACCGCCTTGGAACTGCTTCTATTTTTATGTTTATTAACGTGGTCTGTGCTCCTTCTCCAACTACACTGTTGAAGGCATGGCAGTGTCTATGTATGTAGCATAGTGCCTGGTACATCCTGGGCACCCAGAACATATTTACTGATTCATGAATGAATGAATGAATGAATGAATGAATGAATTAACAAATGGCTGAATGCACCACACTGAAACAGTCAAATCCTGTAGTACATGTTGAGAAGGAGGAGGGTATATACCAAGGGAAGGCAAGATACCAACAAAGGGGGCTGAGAACTCCAAGCTAGGGTCTGGAGGTCCTGAGGATCTCCTTGCTTCTTTCACACTTCCATCTAATCCCATTCTGTGGTCACAGTACCTCCTGGGCTCATCCTAGTCTATGCCTCTGCTCATTCCCCACTGGTGTGGGTGTTACAGAGCAGCAAAGGTGTGCAGTGTGAAAACTACAGAACTGTTTTCTGGGGGAGAGGTTGGAGGAGCATGTACCAAGCCCCTACTGAATCTCTGGCACCAATTTGACCCAGTGACTGAGCATCCTGCAGAAAATCAAGACACTTCTTACCAGGAGGAGCATTAATTAGCATCACAGGACCCAGGGGCATGGAACAGCCTGAGCATGTTTTAGGGAGCAGACCAATCAGAGCCAAGGAATAAAGTAGGAACAACAACCCAGGGTGTGCAGGAGAGCTTATAATGCTCTCTGCCCAAGCGCAACCTCCTGGGGGAAGGTGAGCAATGAATAAATCAGGAAGAAACATCAACTCTGAGGGTGTAAGGCAGGGAGGAAACTCACATTAGGGACCACCTACTAGGACCAGACTCTGGGCTCACTACTCTAGCTGCACCCCCAGTGGCCCCCTCCCACACTCCCTGCACTGATTTGGAGCCCAAAGTCTCTTCTCATTACACCCTCTGCAGCAGAATCCAGCAGTCCCTAGAGGACTCAAAGGCGATCTTCTGAAAGCTGTTTGCTCTTTCCCTTGGGAAATGGGCTATGGTTATATTTTTCTTCCTCATTTTCTATGTGAGAATGATAACAGTAAGAATGATGCCTACATCTCCCTGATGAGGGAAACAGTGGCAGCATCTGTCACTGATCCCTGCCTTGTGACTCTCCATCAGCTCAAGTCATGGGTGACTTTCATTCATAGAGAGAGCTGCCCTAGACTCCAGCAAAGGAGCTTTGGACCACTCACTACAGAAATCTGAGCAAAACTGTGGCTGAGAATGAAGCTACCTGTGACCCATCTGGGCACTGCATTCTTAGGACTTCAGTAAGCAGGAGTGTCCCTGGGACTCAAATGAAGGCCCTAAGGGAAACTTCTGGAGGGACTGAGCTAGTTTAAACAGCAGATAGGAAGCCTCTGTGTCTTCAACCTAAAGGAAGTGTTCAGCCGGAAGACTGTGCCTTCAACCTAAAGGATCCTACCCATGGGCTGTCAGGACAAGAGGAATTGGACTTACTCCATGCAACCTGATGGACAGAAGCAGAGTCAACGGGTGGAAGTTACAGGAAATAGAATCGGGCCAAGGAAAGGAAGGTACTGGGGCTCTCAAAAGATGGGCTCAGCAGGCTTAGCTGGACGGCAGCTTGTGTCTCTCTAAGCAGAACACCCCATGAGAATAGCATTACATAGGCTTCCCACGTGCTTATTTTCTTTAACTCTCCACATCCCCATGAGAAGGATCAAGCTCACACTATCGCCTTTTCTTAGAGGGTGAGTGTGAGGTTCTGAGAGGTCAGGCAATAGAATTATCTCCCCAGTATGTGGTAGATCTGGGTTTGATCCCAGTCTGCTGCTCCCTCCAGTAAGCCCTAGGGCCTGGAGTTCATATAAAAGTCTTAGGAATGTTGGAAGAGACTCATATATTTTCGGCATCTTCAATTGTAGGTCTAGGAATCCACAAATCGAGGTCTGTGGATTTTTAACTGGGTGAACTCAGTCTTGCCACTTGACTCCCCTGAGCCTCCATATCCTTATATGCACGGTGGGGTGGAATTGCCTTCCTCCCAGGATTAGTACTGCCAGGGGTCCCTGAGACCCAACCCAGAATGACACAGTGCTGGGAACTCTGGGACTCTGTTTACTTTCTGGGCACCAGCTGAGAAGCAACACAGGCCTCCTTTGCTCTAAGATCCCAAAGATTTGAGGAAGGGGAGAGCTTTTGTGCTCTCCTTGACTCTCTGAATTAAATGGATATATAATAGGATACAGAACCCTTCACCAGTATTATGAACTTCCTTACTTCTTTTGCATTTGTTCTTCCTACACCCTACCTGCTCAGCCTGATTTTATTTCCTTCCAAGTCTTCTTATTATATATTTGGACTTCGACTCTTAAGCCCAAAGACCTAGGAAATGATGTCACTATCTTCTAGTTCTACCCTGGCAATTCTGCTAAAGCAACAGGTATCTCACGTTTTGGCTGCCCAAATAGTGAGAATCATGGGGCAGTGGGTGTGAAGGAGGTGGGGGCACATTGAGCAAGCTCTTCACAAATATCATCCTGCCACAAAGACATGTCTTCACTCTATGTACTTACTTCTCCCTATCTCCTTGGACGCTGTTGTGACTTAACCATCATCACCCACCTGAACTGCTACAACAGAATTTTAAAAGCTTTCCCTCTTGGTTCCCTCCATTCCATTTTCCTCAGGGATGCCAGATTTATCTTTGTAAAAGGCGAAACTGTGTCATGTCAATCCTCTGCTTAAGAGACACTGACGGCTTCCCAATGCGCTTGGGACAAACCACAGAAACCCTGCCTGCTCCCGCTCCACTCCTGCAGCCTCTCTAAGCTCATTGTGACTGCTATCCCGCTTGCCCTTCGAGTCACAGTTATTTGGGCCTCCGTCCAGTTCCCCGAGCACACCAAGGACATTCCTTCACACATGTTGGTTCTTCTGCCTGGAATTCTTCACATCCTGATCCTCCCGTGTTTCCTCCCTAGCTACTCATCCTTCAAGCATCAGGTTAAACGCTGCCCCCAAGCTCAACCCAGTAGAAGCCTTCCTGCAACCCCAGTCTCAACCAGATCGCCCCTGAAATTCCCTCCCATATCATCACTCTTATTCTTCACTGATTTTATCACAGCTTTGAGTTTGATTCATTTTGGGGTTCAGTTGTTCCTTCCAAAATATAAGCTCTGTGAAGCAGGCATTACTGTCTTTTCAGCCTTGCACCTGTTAAAGAAGCTCACCTTATCTGTGGGGCATATGAAGAAGAAAGGAGAGGGAGAAGAAAAAGGAAAGGGAAATGACAGTAAAATGTAGAAGGGAGAGAAGAATAGGAAAAGCAAGAAGGATAAGAGAGGAAGGAGAGAGGGGTTGAGGAAGGGAAAGAGGTAGAAGAGGGGAGGAGAGAAAATAAGAACCAGAGTTTCTCTAGATGGCCACAGGCTTCCCCCTCCTCCCAGTGAGCAGCCTGGGAGTCAGCTTGATTGCTGGCACCGTCGCCTGACAGATGGAGCTTGTGCACTCACCATCTCTCTTCACTGGGACCCTGGACAGAGGCAAACAGACACACACACACACACACACACACACAGAGATACATGTACATACATCTGGATGCATGCCTTGAGCCTGAAAGAAGCAGATGCTTTTTCTTTCTCCCTATTTTGCCTCTGCTTTTTTGAGACAGAGTCTGGCTCTGTTGGCCAGGCTTGAGTGCTGTGGCACGATCTCAGCTTACTGTAACTTCTGGTTCCTGGGTTCAAGTGATTCTCCTGCCTCAGCTTCCCAAGTAGCTAGGACTACAGGTACATGCCACCATGCCTGGCTTTTTTTGTGCTTATAGTAGAGATGGGATTTCTCCATGTTGGCCAGGCTGGTCTTGAACTGCTGACCTCAAATGGTCTGCCTGACTTGGCCTCCCAAAGTGCTGGAATTACAAGCGTGAGGCTTCACACCCCCCTGCCCATTGCCCCTCTATTTTGCCTCTGAACCTGGGCTCCTTTTCCTAATGGTCTGAGTATTAGTTTTATTTTGTTGGACATAACAAAAGGCATAAAGATAGGACAGGACACAGCTGGAAGGTATACCATACGAATGGCGCCTAGAGGCCAGGCATGGTGGCTCATGCCTGTCATCCCAACACTTTGGGAGGCCAAAGTGGGAGGATCACTTGAGGCCAGGAGTTTGAAACCAGCCTGGGTGACAAAATGAGATCCCAGATTCTGCAATAAATAAATTAATAAATAATAAATAAAATAAAATAATTAACCAGGCGTGGTGGCACACCTGTAGTACCAGATCCTTGGGAGGCTGAGGTGAGAGAATTGCTTAAGCCCAGGAGGTTGAGGCTGCAGTGAGCTATGATAACACCACGGCACTCCAGCCTGAGCAACAGAGCAAGACCCTGTCTCACAAACAACAGCAAAGAAATAGAATAAAATGTTCCCACACAACTGGTGCCTAAAAAATTAGCACAGAAACCCTGTAATTCCCTCCAGGCATCTAGGAATCTGGTGTACCAGCAGACTGATTTCTGGGAATTGGTGTGGTGGCTGAGCAGGAACTCACAATCTGCTAAATTCCCCAGACTTCAACTAATCAGGGAGGTGAAAGCTTCTTAGACCTCTGCTTCCCTGCTGCTAGCTGCTGCTTTCCCAACTGGCCATCCTGGTGCTGCCTGGTCCCCTTCCCTTTCCCCCTTTCCTGCCCAGATTTAAACACCGGCATCTTTAGGCCTCAGAGTCCTGCTCTGTGCTGGATGGTGGCCATTAAAAAGTACTGGTTTCGGTTCCAGAAACCTGGGCTCCGATCTATGTTCTGAGAGCTCGCACGCGACCCCTCCCCTCTCTTGCTTCCAGATTGCTCATCCATAAGACGGTCTTCAATAACCCTAGGATCCAGACTTCATGTTCTATGGTTCCAGTCAGCCTGCTGATAGGGCCCCAGTTGTTGCTAATAACAAAAACCTTAAAATCTCAGTAGCTTCCAACAGTAATTATTTTCATGTTTACTGGTCTGTAGGTTGACCGAGGTCTGGCTGATCTGGGCTAGGCTAGACAGGGTCAATCCAGAGCCCAGGTCAAGTGAGATTCAAATTTGCTCCATGTATCCTTATTCTGATGCCCAGACTAAAGGGGCAGTGGCCATCTGGAGCAAGATCTTCTTATGGCAGATCACAGGGGTGTGAGAAGTTAAGCTAGATTGTGCAAGCACATGCAAAACTTCTGCTCACATAGCATCCACTAAAATCCCATTGCCTTAGGAGAGTCACATGACTAAGGCCAACTCATTGGAGTGGAGGAATATTCTCTGATTGCTCTAGTGGGAAGTGGTGCAAAGTGGCAAAGGGTGTATTAGTTTGAGTTCTTACTATAAGGAATTGGCTCATGCAGTTATAGAGGCTCAGAAGTCCAAGATTTGCAGCCAGAAAGCTGGAGACCCAGGAGAGCCAATGGTAGAGCTCTAGTTAGAGTCTGAAGGCCTGAGGGCCAGAAGAGCTGATATAGTAAATTCTAGTCCAAGTCCAAGTCTGAAGGAAGGAGAAGACCGATGTCCCAGATAAAGGCAATGAGGTAGAGAGAAGGAATTCTTTCTTACTCAACATATATTCTATTCAGGACTTCAATGGATTGAATGAGGCCCACACACATTGCAGAGGGAAATCTGCTTTACTCAGTCTACTGGTTTAAATGCTAATCTTATCCAGACACACCCTCACAGACACACTAAAAATAATGTTTGACCAAATATCTGAGCACCCTGTGGCCCAATGAAGTTGACACAAAAAATTGGTCTTCACAAAGGGCTGATACATGTAGTTCTTTTACCAGGAGTGGGTAGAAAACTCAGAGCAATGAACTGATGTTCTGCAAGGCCTTTAAGAGGTTAAAAAAAATGGCAAGAGGGCATTTTGGGGATCCTGGCCAAACAATGAGGAAGAGAGCTTAAAGAAAGGATTCTTTTCATGCTCTACACATTTGGTCACATTGAGAGGTACCTACTCTGGTTTCCCCGCTTGAAGTATCAGTGGTCACCAGTATCCCTGTGCTCCTCTACAGTTCCCAGCCTCCCCTGCAGTTACATTGGTCACATATGTGCACAGAAGTGATCTGTGTCATTTTCAGGCTGAAGTGTGTAAGTATTCATCATGCCGTCCCCTTTACCCACTTAGACAACTCCAGGACAACATTGAAGCAACAAGAGGGAAGACTAATAATTGGGTGCAGTCTCAATCCCTGAGTCACCATATGGAGGAGAGGAGCACAGCTGCATCAGACTGTGTCATGAGCAAGGCACTAGAATTTGGGATTTATTTGTTATTACAGCATGGTCCTGAGTATCTTGACAAATACATATCTGTTGTACTGGCTCTCTGGGTAAGTCCATTATCTCTTCTGTTCCAAATTTGGACTCATTCATTGATTCACAGGCTATGAGAGTTAATGGGACCCTTTGAGCAGACAGTGCAGGCAGGAGCAGAAGGAACTACTGCAGACATTTCTTGTGCTTGGTTCCAAGGAGGGAGAGGAGTTACCGGAGAGCCTCGGGATAGCAGAATGTTATTTTTTAAAATAAAATGGCAGTCACTAGTGTGCGAATATGTTGTTTTAGTATATAGAGATAGAAAACCAACAAAAGCATGGACTACAATTTCCCAGATAACCCCTGCTTTCATTTCAAAAATAACAGTAATATGTGGTAGAATCTTCAAACAAAATAGATACAAAAGGAAAATAAGATTTTCTCTCCTCATTCCTCCAGTGCCTCTGCTCAAAACTGGATACTTTAAACAGTGTGTGAACCATTCCTTGCATTTTCTTTTGGGGAAAAAGGACATGTGTTTTTCTTTTTTTTTCTTTTTCTTTTTCTTTTCTGCTCTGTAGCCCAGGTTGGAGCGCAGTGCTGCGATCTTGGCTCACTTCAAGCTCTGCCTCCCGGGTCCACGCCATTCTCCTGCCTCAGCCTCCCGAGTAGCTGGGACTAAGGGTGCCCGCCACCATGCCCAGCTAATTTTTTGTATTTTTTTTTTTTTAGTAGAGACGGGGTTTCACCATGTTAGCCAGGATGACTTCGATCTCCTGACCTTGTGATCCACCCACCTCAGCCTCTCAAAGTGCTGGGATTGGCGTGAGCCACTGCTCCTGGCCCACATGTATTCTCTTATATGCATATCGAAATCTGTAGTCTTCTTTGATTAAGATTCTGTTCTATATTTTGCTTTTTGTCACTTAATAAGACAGCATCAAGGTCTTCCCACATCAGCACCTGCGGGTCTTTCTCATACTACTTAATGCCTTCAGAGTAGTCTACCATATGGTAGCACTACCATTTATTTAATATGACCCTTATTGAGGGACTCTGCTTCCAATATTGTTTGTTTATTTATTTTTCTACTATAACCAGTGCTGTAGTGACTATAATGAATATTCCTGTGCCCATATTTACAGAGCAGGTTGCTAGTAGTGGATTGTTGGGTTAAATGGGATGCATTTGATACATATTGCCAAATTGCCTTCCCCAAAATTGCACCATTTTGCCTTTCTACCAACAGTACAATGAATGCTTTACATCCTCAGCTGCACTGGTTTAATTTTTTCCAGTTTTGTGGTTGAAAAATGGCATATATTCTTTTCAGCGTGAGTTCTTTAAGGATGAGTGTCCATATTATTATCCACTAAAAATCTGTTTCTTGAACAAATTATTTTCATTAACAGGCAATGAAATAAATAAAACAGAAAACAATGCAGTGTTCAGAGGGCTTCATCACTTTCAGATGGAGCTGTACCCCATCAAACTACCCATTGGTGTTCTCAGCATTCCTGAACTTCTGCCCCAAATCCCTTAACTGATTGCCTACCTGTAGGTTGGGCTATACTGGGGTCACCTTTTCCTCCTTCCTTAGACTGAGTCAACCCTGCACAGCCAGATCTGTGAGCTCCTTGTCAACAAAGCAGTTCAAATACAGGTCAAGAGAATGCTTGTTGGAGATGGTACCAAAATAAATTTCTGCATTGGACTAGGGGCTAGGTGATATCACGTCTTGAGTTTATTTATTTTTTGAAAATTTATCCGCTATATTTTTTCTGATTTAAGAAAATGCCTTTGATGTGAAATCAAAAAATACAGAAAAATACAAATAAGAAAGCACAAATTGTTTGCAGTCCTGCCATCTGGTCTCACACATTAGTGTACAGGTTTCTCATCCTTTTAAACACACACCCACATGCACATACATACATTTACCAAAATCATTATTCTTCCAGAGGCAGTGTAACAAGGTGGTTCATAGTATGGACTCTTGAATCAGATAGCCTGGGTTTATATCTCAACTCTGCCACTTTCCAGCTGAGGGACTGTGGGCAAATCACTTTTATTCTCAAGGCCTCAATTTTGTCATCCTTAAAGTGCACGTAATCATAGCATCCACTTCATAGGCTTACTGTGTCTGTCAATGCAATAATTACAAGTCAAACTGGCAAGTGGGAAGAGCCATATAGGTTCTTACTTTATTATTATTAAAGATTTCTTCCCCTTGTTGGATGTACCATTATTTAGACCGACTTCTATTGAACATTTGATATTTTTTCAACTTTTTCCATCACAAAAAACACTGCAACAGTCAATCTTGTATATAAAACTTTTCTAGCTATGGAATGGCGATTTCTATGGAATGAGAATCTGAGAATATGGCTAATTGCAAAGATTTAAATGTGCATTGCCAATTTTTCCATAAAAATTGTGATAATTTGTACTTGTATAGGCAGTACTTAAGAGTACCTGTTATTTCCTTGTTCTTTCACCAAAATTGGGTGTTATTATTTTTAAAAATCTGTTAAGTCCCCTGTTCCCCACCCAAGAATATATGATTTATTAGACCCTTTTAAGAAAGAAAATAATCTAAAGGAAAAAAATAACCAGAAAATTATGGACATCGAATTGAAGCTAAAAACCAAGATATTTATGTGATAGACCTTCAAAAATGAAGACTTCTAAGGTTAACTTGAAGGACTCCCGCTGCTAAGAGGCTAAGGTCTTTGTTCTAATATCATGAAGAATATAAAACACCCTCAATTTCTTTTTTTAGTTTTAATTTTCAGTTCTGGGGTATAGATTTGCTACATAGGTAAACATGTGCCATGGTGGTTTGCTGCACCTATCAACCCATCACCTAGGTAATCCATGAAAACCTTTAGTTTTTAGATTTTGGGGGGATTATGGAGAATGCCTTTAAAATAAAAACAATGACACTAAACTGTAAACAGCTGACCCTGGCACATTAATAGCTCTCAAACTTTGCCACTCTCTGGGGGCATAACCTTGGTCAAGCTAAATCTCCCATCTTCTTACTTGTAGGATTCTAGTGAAGGAAGGAGGCAGGGAGTCTCAGACTGGGCTCTCACAGATCCCTTCTGGCTCTAACATTTCACCAGCCTGTACTACCTGAGTTTACAAAAGAGATTAGTAGGGTACACTGCAACACATTTTAAACCACGGCCTTTGACCAGTACATGTAATTGGAGACACTCTTCAAAGTGACAACATGCATTAGCAGGTCTTGGCTCTGCTGGAGTCTCTGTTACGACCAGCTGTCAGCAGCAACTGCAGCAGCACTTGCTTCAGCAGGCAAGTCTATACTGTGTAGACATTAGAACCACCCCAGTTTTTCATCTATGTCCTTTCTTCTCTGGGTCCAAGAAATCAAGTCTTCTCTTTCTTCTTCCAAATGAGAAAGGATTTAGAGGTGGGTGGGGTGGGACACAGGTACCAGCCATATTCAAGACAGAGCACCCGATACAGAGAACAGGAGTAGAGGCTGATTCTAAAAGCTCCTGATGAGCAGCATCGCCCAGTGTATACGATGTATGCATTAGTGAAGCCATAGTTTAATGTCGCATAGCTTGGTGTTTCCAGTTGTGAAACTTGGAGCCAAACCCCTTTGATGTCAATTCTGATTCTGAACTTACTACTGTGATTTGAGCAAGTCACTTAAACTTTCTGTGCCTCAGCTTCCTGTAGGCAAATCCATATTTAACTTTAATAACCTAGTTGACTGATTCTCATTCTCTTCATCTCAGCTGTAGCTCTAGTTAATAACTGGACATGCTGGATATTGCCTGTTAATACCCCGTATCATCTCTGCTTTTCTAAAAGATATCTCAGAAACTCAGGGGCTAGAAGCCTGGAAACTGCATTTCCCAGATTCTCTTGCCAGCAGAGATTCTACCAAGGAGAGGCACTTTGTTTGAGATTTCTGAGATAGAAGAGCAGAATACCATTCTTTTGCAGCAGTTGAGTGGGCACAAGTGTGGCCTTCAAGAGATAGTGGATATGGTTTTTCCCAGGGCTTTTGGACACCCTCCTATAGACACTGAGATACGTACTAGTTTTCTTATGATTTCCACATTTGTGAAATACAACGATGCCTCTCCGACCTCTTTCCTCGGCCCTTTCAAAGGGTTGTGTAAACCTCTATTGCCCTATGTTAAATACATTCCTATTTAAAACATTAAAGTGGCTTTAGTTTCCTAACCTAAAACTTGTGAATACATCATATATTTTCTAAGTAGTAAGTAGAAAGCACCCTAGGCTTAGAATTTAAATTCCTAGGTTTATAGCAATTCCATTACTAGGTATATACCCAAAGGAATATTAATTGTTCTACCATAAAGACACATAGACACATATGTTCATTGCAGCACTATTCACAATAGCAAAGACATGGAATCAACCTAAATGCCCATCAGTGAAAAAAATGTGGTACATATATACCTTGGAATACTACACAGCCACAAAAAGGAACAAGAATATGTCCTTTGCAGCAATATGGATGAAGCTGGAGGCAATTATCCTAAGCGAACTAACACAGAAACAGAAAACCAAATACCACATGTTCTCACTTATAGGTGGGGGCTAAACATTGAGAACACATGGACACAAAGAAGGAAACAACAAACACCAGGACTACTTGAGGATGGACGTTGGGAGGAGGATGAGAATAAAAAACTACCTACTAGGTATTAGGCTTATTACCTGGATGATAAAATAATCTGTACACCAAACCCCTGTGACAACACAATGTACCTGTGTAGCAAACCTGCTCATGTACCCCTGGAGCTAAAATAAAAGTTAAATTATGCTTCTTTATAATTAGTTCAGATGTTTTTATATTAAATAAATGGCACTTGCATAATTTTTAAAAAACACAAAATAAAATAGATAAATTCCTGGATTTCAATTCCACCTTTGCTGCTGAAAATCCATGTGACCCTGGGAAAGCCATTTCATTTTTTCATCTTCAAAAGAGGAATAATTACATCAATAATTACATGCTTATAAAAGATACTTGTACCGATTACTTCACAAGATTAATTGCGGAGGCTAAAGGGGATCATGGATGCAAAAGTGTGTTCTAAACTGTCCAGAGTTTTACATGAAAAGGGAATTACTATTTTGTCATCTTTACAGAGTTTCTTTTTGAGAAAATGAATCCTCATGCTGCGCATTAAAGAGGCTAGTAGACTCCTTCTCAGCCCAATAGTGGATTGTACAGAAACCCAGGGATGGATGACCTAGTTACCCATAACCAGGAATTTAAGCCACTGCCCTATCCATATTCTGCTTGTATGACAACGAACTGTGCTTCGTACTAGTTATTCAGTTGTCCTTGGTTTTTGTTGTTGTTGCTGTTGTTTGTTTGTTTTTTGAGACAGAGTCTTGCTATGTTGTCTAGGCTGGCCTCAAACTCCTGGGCTCAAACTATTCTCCTGCCTCAGCCTCCTGAGTAGCTGAGACTATAATTGTGAGCTGCCACACCTGGCTCAATGCTCCTTATTTTTAACTAACTCTGCAGCCTCCTTGATGAAGCCACGTGTATACCTCAGCTGCTCACTCTGGGATGGTCTGTTGAATTAGTAGAGAAAATGTCCAAAGCCAAAAACAAAGTACAAAGCCAATGGGAAAGAAATCAATAATTGCATGTTTATAATTTAAGATCTGTTTTGTTCGACACAGTGTCATTGTGGTACCAGCCCTGAACAATTTTTGCATTCTTTCTCCTCCTAGTCCATGTATCTGAATGCTGCCACTTATGCTGTGGACATTCTGAGCCTTGGTTCCCTCATCTTTCATGGGTCACGTTGGCTCTGTAATTAAGTCCAAACTCAGCCTGGCATCACTGGCCTCTCATGATCTGGTCCTGGCTACTGTCCCTCCAGATTTGTCTCTTCCTACTTTACGAGCTCACCTTCACCAATGCCCGAATATTTTATTAATAAACCCCATCTGTGCTGAGTTACTTGCAGTTCCTCAAGTACACCAGGCTCTCTCGTGAGCCTGGCCATTATACATGCCATTCCCATAGCACAAGTGGTCTCCTTTTATTATCTGTTTTGGAAATCCCTAATCATTCTTCAAATTTCAGGCCCAAAATATCTCCTGTGTGAATTTTTCCTGGAACCTTCCTCCTCCTTCTCCTATGATCTCATTACACTGTGTAACTGAAATAATGTATGATGGACCATAAGGCATAGAAAACAGCACTGAAGATCAAAAGAAAAAAGTATTAGAACAAAATATGTAGGGTAGGAGGTTTGCTATACCCAGGTACTTGAATGAAAGTACAGATGAGTTGAACTTGTCTGTAAATATAACTGTTTTTTAGATTCAGTTTCAATAATTATTTAAATACTAATGGGTGCTTTGACTTTAATAATAATTTCAATATACTTTTTATTTGTACTCAATAATAATTTCAACACCAATTCAATTTCAATATATGAAGAGCTTCTTTTGTTAAGCTCCTAAAAATGATGTACCAGAAAAATTATACTCAATAATAAATACTTCTTTAATTAAAAAAACACAAGGTTTTAAGGGGAAAAAAGGTGTCAGTGCAACATCTGAGGTAGCAGCTGCTTTGATTATAATAGAAAAGGATTCAGGGGTAAGGTTGGAGAGAGAGCACAAATTCACAGAATCATTTATAGGCAAGTGATTGCAGTACGAAATGAAAGCAAGCAATAACAAAAGGCCACAGATTCCATCAATGTGCTTACATTTATAAAAACAAGAGCTTAAAAATAGAGTCAATCATTAGGATGTTTTGTAATGAGAAGGGAGGTGACCATAACATCTCTTGTAGCACAGAGTGTCTCTGATTGTGTCACAACAAGTCCTTAAAACAGCTGCTAAACTTACAGCAGAGCTACGTTCTTCTGTTTAAAAAGACAAGAGTTCCACATTTGATGACCTTTTCTGTGATGACAAGTTGCTGTCAGGAGTATGCAACCTAGCAGATATTATTTGAAAAAAAATCTACATTTAATCTGTTCTTTCAAGGTAGAGATGACATTTTAACTACACATGAGAGAGCAATTGTGTCTCAAAAGAAAACCATGCTATGGAGAGAGCATTTGGAAAAATGGATGTTTGGAAATGTTGCGATTGTTATGTGAATTTATTGCTGTAAATTACGTATTTCCCTTATGAAAGTTTTCATACGTATACACTCCAAAAACATGAAAATAAGATTCTTCTGATCCTCTTTAAAATCCCCTAAAAGGAAAGTTCCTGTTGAATTTTGAATCTGTTTGTTAAAAAATATAAAGGTGCAATATCTTTAATTATTTGTCAGAAAAACTAAGCAACCGATGGGCTGTTGGAAAATATCTGTGTAGAATGGGATCCAAGCAGAGGAAAATGAAAAGAAATCACGTCCTGCATTTTCCATACTAAACCTCTATTAATACAGCCAAAAGCTTACCAGTAATGCAGCCACTCTACACAGTTGATGGCAAAGTTCCTCCAGGTCTCTACTCCACCAAATTTCAGCAATTCTTTTTTAAATTTAGGCAACTCGTGATGGACTCCTCTGTATAATGTAAAAACCTCCTGTCAATAAAGTCCATTTGTGTGTATTTACCGTAGGGATTTGAGATTGCTTTGTGCAGTGTTTTGAAGCTGGTGAAGTCTCCAGCGGAACCTAGTGACAGCCTGTGAGA
The DNA here is from genome assembly GCF_049350105.2 of Macaca mulatta. Lineage (NCBI taxonomy): Eukaryota > Metazoa > Chordata > Mammalia > Primates > Cercopithecidae > Macaca > Macaca mulatta. The sequence goes on from NC_133421.1 coordinate 43,162,524, forward strand.
AGTGAAATCATCCTTATTTTAGAGCCTCCCCATAAAATTAGCAACTTTGCCATTTTTCTGTAGAGAAATTGATTTTTATGCCTCTCAAAAATAATTTAGAAAACATTTTTAAGACCATCGTTTCATCTGTAGCCTTCTTGTTTCTTACGAGGTAGAAAAGATGATTCTTAATGAAAGACATCTATTTGAATGCAGTCAGGCTGTAATGCTCAGTTAAGCTAGGGGTAATGAGCCTTTAATTTCTTCTTCAATTAATCTTTACTTTTTATCTATCCTGTGATTCAATTCTATGCCCATTCCAGGGCCTCCCAGACCATACACGCCCAGCCCCCACAGCCTCTCCGGCCTCCCTGAGCCGGCCCCCTTCCACCATCACTCATGGACCCGCTGGCAGTCCTTCTTTTCTTGCAGCACATACTTATCCTGTCTCAGGGCCTTTATCCTTGCTGTTTCCTCTTCTAGGAATGCTCTTCCCCCCGGCTTTCCAGAGGCTAGCTCCTTCTCACTGAGAACTGAGCTAAACTGCCACCTTTTCAGGGCCCTTTCTCGGCTCCTTTCCCTAAATGCAGTATCACCCCAGCCGTTCCCATCACAAGCACAACATAGCTTGTGCATATGTTTGTTAACTAGTTATGAGAGTAATATAACTATAACTATAAGTAATATAATAGAATGTAAGTGCTATAAGAGTCCAGACCTTGTCTATTTAATTTACCACTGTACCCACAATACCATCTGGCATGTAGTAGCCAGTCAGTAAATATTTATTAGATGCATAGAGAAACAATACTGCAAATGTCTCAGACAGATAGATCCCTCTTCTTCAAATAGAATGGGACGTTGTAAGGAGTTGCAGATGTGTAAGATCCATTTTAGGAGAATTGGGGAAGTAAGTGCTCATTAAATGGCCAGTGTACGCTGGTTCATCCAGATAGGTGTATCATCCTCCACACAACCCATCGGTGTAGGTGAGATTTACTCCTTTAACCAGACAAGGAAATGTAAGCTTAGCAAGTTAACACAGATAGCACCTGGAGCCATGGAACTAACACCTGGCCAGTCTGTGCCTTGGGTATCGGAATCAGGACCTGTCTTCTTTCTCCCGCAGTTTTCTGAACAGCACAAAGATGCAGTTCCTGGAGGGCTCTGTCACTAAAATGCTAGGGTTCAAACTTCTTCTAATTATCCTCCACTGATCTTCTACTAATTAGATCTTCTACTAAATTTCTTCTAAATCTTTCGAGGTTTATTTTCTAAATCTTCCACTAAAATATTCTATTTTTCTGTGACTTTAAACAAGGCATAAGTCTGTTAAATCGGGATGATAATAGTACCTACCTTGGGGTTATTGTGACTATTAAATGAGATGACACACGTTAAGCACCTAGAACAGAACCTGAACTGTTAGGTGTCTCAATAAATGTTGACTGTTGGCACTATGACCGTAAGTCTTACTGTTTCTGAAGCATTTTTCTCCTTTCTTCCTTTAATAAATACTCTTCAGGATCCTACTAGGTGCCTGGCACTGTGCAACGTGTCTGAGATAAAAGGATAAGCAGAGGACAATTTTCACTGAAGGCGATGTGTACAAAGTGCTGTGGAAGCTTAAGAGATTGCTGAAAAGCTTTGTGGAGCAGTTGACATTTGAGTTAAGCCTTTCAGGTTGGAGTAGAATTCTCAGAGATGGAGAAGCCAGGGCAAAGGAAAGCATAAAGAAACTTCTGTCAGGACTAGGCTTTAGGATTGAGTCAAGATTTTCCATGGGAAAAACAAACTACAGTTTTTTAAAAAAAAGACATACACATATACAGACACTCACTGAGAGAGAAAGAATGGCAGATTGGAAGCTGAGTGCAAAATATGGCTAAATTCTACCTTTCAGTCATATATTAAGTCTAGTTTCATGGAGGCAATATTCTTTCAGAGGAAACAACTTGGGTTTGCTGTCAGACAGTCTGAAGTCAAAATGGCAACTAAGCCATGTGTTTTTAGACAAGTTTCTTTACCTTTCTCATATCTAGGTACCTTACTCATTTAAAAAAAGATGGAAGGAAGGTAGATATTCTCATTTTATAGGATAGTTCTAGAACTAAATGGAATAACCTATGTAAAAATGTCTAATCAGGGCCTAGCAAATAGCATATGTTCAATAAAATGTTTGCTTTTTTTCTTCCAAAATACAGCTGCACACATACTGACCATGCTGTCAACCTGAACTGAATATTGCCAAACACAGTCATTGTTTTCACATTTAACAAAACTAAGAGAACACAACCACTTAACTCAGTTATCAGTTTAAATGAGAAGTAGGATTTTCTTTCCCAAAAATGAGAGCCAGGAGAAGTTGGGGCCTCTGGCACTGGTAGTTCATTGCTGGAAATTTTTATTTGGATATTTATTTAGTGCCTGCCAAGAAACAGAGACCTGGGCGATTGCTTGCTTTTATTATTCATTGATCCCTTACAACAAGCCTGAGGATGGGAAGTCTCCCATTTTACAGATGAAGGCCACCTAAGCTGAGAGAAGTTAAGAAACCCGCCCAGGGGGTTTCTGGCAAGTGATGACTCCAGGGCTGGCTCCAAGAGTTCTGTAATTCTAACTCTTCGTGCTTCTCCAGGATGCCTCTTGTGATACCTCTTTTTATTTTTTTTTATTTTTATTTTTTTGAGATGGAGTCTCACTCTGTTGCCAGGCTGGAGTGCAGTGGCGCAATCTCGGCTCACTGAAACCTCCACCTCCGGGTTCAAGTGATTCTCCTGACTCAGTCTCCAAAGTAGTTGGGACTACAGGTGCACACCACCATGCCCAGCTAATTTTTTTTTTTTTTTTGTATTTTTAGTAGACACGGGGTTTCATCATATTGGCCAGGATGGTCTTGAACTCTTGACCTCATGATCCACCCTCCTTGGTCTCCCAAAGTGCTGGGATTACAGGCGTGAGACATCCTGCCAGGCCTCTTGTGATATCTTACGGTGGTAAAGTAATAGGACCTGAACAGCTATGAAGGGCAGAGCTAGGGCAACCTGGAACGGTCCATGTTTCTTATTTTTTCCGTAATAGAACACTAGTCATTTTTGTCCATTTCTCTATCTGCGTTTTTCTCTCCCAGTGCTTCTTTTTCATTCTGTTCATAGTCACATGCATAACACTCCCTAACTACCTTTTTTCTTCTTTTTCTCTACTCCAGGTAGAGAAACTGAGGCTCACAATCCTAGAGAGATAGTCCAAGCCGTACGTAGTATTTGGCTTGGCTGGAATCCGAGGCTCCAGCCCCCCACCTTCCCATCTGTCACCCTCCTCTGCCTTGTCTCTCTGGTGTCAGACGCAGACCTTCTGCTTCCTTGCCTGCCAGTCTGACGCATTCTTCAGGCCCAGAACCACTTAGAAATAATTATTTTAAAAACAAATAAACTCTTCTTTCTGTGATCTTTACTTTCTGCGCATCCACACCAAGCCGTGGCTATTTTTACTCACCCTAGCTCCTGGCAGGTCTCTTTGGAAAGTCACCATGACATTTTGTGCTGCTTGGCCTGGCATTCATCTAGAATATTTTGTCAAAAACATCCTGCTCTGGAGAAATGTCAGTGTTTATGGTGCATCCAGAGGGATATATCAGCGGAGGAAAAGATCCACTTAAGTAAGTCCTAGCTTGACAAGGAGTGGGTTTGGAGGCAGACACACCCAGAAGCAGCAAAGCACAGTGAGGCATGCTGGAAAGAGACGGTGGTGAAGACGCATGTCTGTGGGGAGGTCACCTGGTGAAGGTTTGAAGAATCTGGAAAAAGGATGGATACACAGACTGAACAGAAGTAGTTGGGTACTCAAGCCAAAGCAGGGAGGCTGTCCCAATTAGTGATGTCCAGCTGGTATTGCACTTGGACAAGTCACGTTTTCTCCTTTTCTCTATTGGAGCCCTCCTCTTGTATCAGGTATGGGTAAGAATTCTAGGGCAAGCATACACAGTATCTTTCATATTGATGCTGGAGAAGGAGCGTTGGAAGAAGAGTCTCGGGTTCTAGTGCTGGCTTTGCTGCTAAGTAGTTGTTTCATCAGTAGCAATTCACGTTATCTCTTTTGGCTTAATTCACATTATCTCTTTTGAGTAAAGTGGGGCACTGGATGGTCACTTCTAGGCCTTAAGTTCTTTGAGTCTAAGACAAATGAAGGTGGTTGCTTATCACAGTGCTAAGCATTTGGGATCTAACAAGTCAAAGGGAGGTCATTTTCATCCATCCAAGCATCCATCATACATCTGTTCACCTTCACTAAGAACATTCTATATGCCAAGAACTAAGTTAGCACTATGGAATTAACTAAATACCTATCTTCAAAGAACACATTGTGAAAAGGCATGACAGCAAACATGACTGTCAATGAGCACTGCCTCTGGCTAGTGACACCCTTGTGTGGATCCCTTCTTCTTGTACCAGGATCAGTCTTTGTGATCAACAGAATACAACAGAAGAGGTGGTATGCTATTCTGAGGTTGTGTTATCAAAGACAATGTGGCCTCTCTGTCATCTATCTATCTATCTATCTATCTATCTATCTATCTATCTATCTGTCTATCAATCATCTATCATCTATCTTTATCTCTCTTTCATCCCTTGCATAGAGGAAGTCAGCTTCATGCTGTAAAGATGTTCAGACAGCCGATAAAGAGGACTACATTGCAAGCTCCATCTAACAACCAGTGAAGAACTAAGGCCTTCCAACAACTGCAGGAGTGAGCTTAGATAAGTATCCTTCCCTACCTGAGCCCTCAGATAACTGTAGCCCTAACCAACAGCCTGACAGTAACTTCCTGAAAGACCCTGAGCCAGAATCACCCACCTTAGCAGCTCCCATGAAAACTGTAAGCTAATAAATGTGTGTTGTTTTAAGCTTCCACATCTTGGACTAATTTGTAACACAGAAATTGATAACTAATGCAGAAAAGGGATTAAAACATGGACCTATAGAATTATCACACAAACTTTTTGAACATCCTAAACATCAAAGACATAAATAAAAGGTCTGGTGTCCAGTTTAAGGGAATACACAATTGAAAGAAAAAGTGCTATAAAGAAATAAAATTGACAAATCTGTCGTGTGAGTTTTAAGGAGAACAAGCTCATGGCCAGCTGAAGAGAGAGTGGGAAATCTACTGCTTAACTTGGGGATGCTTCGTGAGTATTTTTGAACTGGATTCTGAAAGATGGGAGAGATTTGGAGACACAGGTGGAAAGGTATTCTGAATGGCTAGATCCTTGTAAGCCGACCAACCAACCTCCTCTTAGATCAGGCATTGGTAGGAATTCCAGGGCAGGCATTTACAGGGCCTTTCATGTTGGTGGTGGAAAAGGAGAATTGGAAGAAGATTCTGAGGTTCTAGTCCTGGCTTTGCTGCCAAGTGATTTTTTGATCATTAGCAACTCACATTATCTCTCTTGGTTTCTGTTTTCGCAGCTGTAGAATGCAGTGGGGCACTGGGTGGTCACTTCCAGGCCTTAAGTTCTTTGATAACTTAAGGAGAATAGAATGAATAAACTTGGATGTATTCTTAAGAATGGCTGGCAATTTAATGTGGTTGGCAAGTATGGCAAAGAAAAAAAAGGACTTGAATGTCATGCAAAGATGTGCATCCTTTTTCCTTTAAGCCATGGTTCTTAAGCTTTAATTATTCATTTGCCACCTACATTATTTTGTAATGCAAGTATACCATATATCACAATTTGGTTAATTATTAAATTTAGATTCACTAGCTTTTTAAAACATTAGTTTGACTTTGAGAACAATATTCATAAACCTATGAATCTGCTAGGCTATTTATATTTGTTCTAATAAACATAAAAGTGAAAAATCACTATTTAACGAAATGTGCTCTTCTGTGTACCACCTGAAATCCTCCAGTAGCCCAGCAGTGGCACAGTACACTTTGGGAAACACCACAGATAATGATGTCAGGGGAGGGGATGCCCTAATCGAAGCTGTGTTTGTGTGGAGTCAGCTGGGAGTCACCCTAGAGGTTCTCCTCTTCTTTAGCACTCTGACATCTGATCAATTACCAAGCCCAGTTGATCCTGTCTACTAGGTAACTCTTCATGCCCGTTGCTCTCACTCCCTCCTCAACTTCTCAGGCTTAAGTTCTCATCATTTGTGACATGCACCATTTCAGCAGCTTCCTGATTTCCAGCACTTAAACCTTGCCCTTCCTCTGCCCTGTGAACACAATTCTGACCATATGACTTCTTTCCTCAAAATCCTTTCTCTTCACCTTCAGAAGAAAAACACACACTCCTTAGCTTTATGCACTGGGCCCTTCAGACTTGGGACTGTACTTACCTGTCCAGTCTCACATCTGGCCCTCATCCACCCCACATCAACACATGCACAGGCACACTTCAGCCTCCAAGAATCCTGAAGGATTTGCACTTCCCTGAACAAGACTGTTCTCACCCACGCAACCCTGTGTCTTTGAAGGAAAAATGCTGTCCATCCTGGAATGCCCTCTCTTGCTAGTCTGCTGAAACAAGTCTCCTCATCCTTGCAGGGGTCAGCCATTCCAGATTCCAGATTTCTCTCTAGAAACACAGGCATGTCTTCCCTGGAGCAACCATTTCACTGGGTACAAATCTCTATCCTACCACTCTATGTTATAAATGCCTCTTGACATCCCAACTCCAGTGCTAAAGTGTGAAGAGAGAGTTTGGGTGCTTTATTTATTCACTTATCTTTGATGCCCTGCACCCTGGTGCCACCCAATAAATGCTTCTTTAATAAATATGTGGTATGCAGGCACACAGAGGCAACTCTATGGTTTGGTTAGAAGGGGAACTAAATTCCAGCTCCTTCCTGCTGCTGCTTCTGTCACTGATGAAAAGTGTCTTCCCAACAGGAAGAATGAATGAGCCTTGGGGTAGTGGTAGCAGGTGTGGTGAACTCCGGCTAGATCTCCTCAACCCTGGAAGGTGAGGCCCTGCTCAATGCTTCCTGATTCCTGTTAAGTTCAATGTTTTCTGACAGACACAAGCCAATTAGCTGTCTGCTGCTGGCGGCTGGTTTATTCAACGTGGTTTGCCGTTTTGATTTGAAAGCCTAATATTTTTCAGGGATTTGATTTGGTTCCACTGGGGAGCAGAGATAAGCTGTTCAGCCTCCACCACTGAGCTGGCTCTAACAGCCCTCATTCACTGCACACCCAGTATCCAGTGAGTTCTCAGGCTGTCTCCAGCTTGGATGTAAGAAGAGGCCTCCTGTGCTGTGTGCGGGCCTGCACAGGTGGCTGGGACCACCCTGATTGGACCTCAAAGAAACCAAAGGATGCCAACCTCCTCTCATTAGATCAGGGTGGTCCCGATGCCTGGGAGTCTGCCCAGCTCCTTCTATGGGGACTAGTCTGATTCAGCTTCTGTTTCTCCCAAGTTCTCAAGTTGGAAAATCAGAAAGTAATTGATTTTCTGATATCTACCTGTCTGGCTTTTTTTTTTTTTTGAGACAGGTTCTCACTCTGTCCCCCAAGCTGGAGTACAGTGGTGTGACCATAGTTTATTGCAACCTTGACCTCCTTGGCTCAAGTGATCCTCCCTTCTCAGCCTCCTGAGTAGTTAGGACTACAGGTGCATGCCACCACACCTGGCTAATTTTTAATTGTTTTTTTGCAGAGATGAAGTCTCACTGTGTTATCCAGGTTGGTCTCGAACTCTTGACCTCAGTGATTATCCTACCTTGACCTCCCAAAGTATGAGGATTACAGGTGTGAGCTGCCTTGCCAACCCTGTCTGGCTTTTTAAAAGCAGGGAACTCTGTTCCCTTTGTGTTTGTATCCTGGGCTGATAATAATGGTAACCATTTTTGTCAGTGTTAGCCTGTGTCCATGCCTGGTACAGTGTTAAGCACTGTCAACACTTTTCTGATACTTAATCCCCATAACAGCCCTCTGAGGTTGACACAATTATTATCTCCATCTAATAGAAGGAGAAACTCCAGTCGAAAGAGATTAAGGATGCCAATGTTCACCTTCTAGCAAGAGACCAGGCTGGGTTTGAATTCCACTTGGCCTGATATCAAATCCCGTGCTCTTAGCCCTGCACTGTGCCTGGCAGTATCTGTTGCATGGGGGAGCCCTCAACACAGTGTTGGGAATAGAGCACGGATGCAGTCATTCTCCCCATCCAAAGTCCTCTCAGCTTTGGATGAGGGCTGACCTCCGAGGAGTCACAGCTGCCTTCATCCAGACCCTCTGGATTAGGCCCTGTGTTGCCAACATCTGCCTGAACTACACTTGTATCTGCTATTCCTGTTTGACCCAGTACATAAGCCCTCCTGGTCCCCCTGGCTCCCATCCCAGAAACCAGCTTCTGTAGACAGAGAATGATCATTAGCCCTCCCCGTGGCTTCTTCCCCGCTCTCTGCCAGCTTTTCTTCCACTTTTCAGTTTGGTTAAGATCTGAAGTCTCCCCTAGTCCACTATTAAGGATGAATGATTAGGCTTAAAAGTAGAAGGCACTTAGGAATTGTCTGAAGGGGTTGACATTTCACTCCAGTTGGGAAGTTTCTAATCAATTCCCAGATCAATGCACAGCTCTCCTAACTGGAGGAATCTGACGGAAATCAGAGGGCTACTTTGTTTTTTTTTTTTTTTTTTTTTTTTTTGAGACGGAGTCTTGTTCTGTCACCCAGCCTGGAGCACAGTGGCGTGATCTCGGCTCACTGCAAGCTCCTCCTCCCGGGTTCACGCCATTCTCCTGCCTCAGCCTCCCAAGCAGCTGGGACTACAGGCGCCACCACCACATCTGGCTAATTTTTTGTATTTTTAGTAGAGACGGGGTTTCACTGTGTTAGCCAGGATGGTCTCGATCTGCTGACCTCATGATCCGCCCACCTCGGCCTCCCAAAGTGCTGTGATTACAGGTGTGAGCCACCGCGCCTGGCCTGTTTTTATAAAATATCTATAAAAATAGATAGGTTAGGGAGCTAATGTTGACCAAGTGACATATGTTGGTTGCATTAATACAAGTATTGTCCATACAGTGAGGGAGGTGATTGACTCTTGATTTGGTGAGTCCCAGGTTACACGGGGGAAGGTAGACAATATTTCCCTAGGAGAGCTGGGAAGGTTAAAGGATGCTAGAGGGAGAATACCATAGCCATGGCCCTACAGTGCTATCTCCTTGAGCTGAAAAAACTGGAATCAGTGCATCACTTGAAAAGTGATAGAGATGCTGCTCAGCGGCCCTGGGCAAACTTTCAGGGCAGCAAACCCAGTTCTGCCAGAAGCTCTGGCCTTCAGGAGTATCCCAGGGAGAGAAGCTGTGACCCTGTAAGGCTGAAGAGCTGAGGATGATTACGCCAATGGAAATCCCTAAAGAGATTTTATGTTTCTCAACTGCAGTACCATGAGACTCAGCAAGATAAGGAAGGGGCTTGTTCAAGATTTGGGGACCCCTCTTGGTATTTATTCATTGAAGGTCAAACTCAGGTTACGTGTGACTCAGGTGTGATTACCCTGTTAAGCCCTTTATGGGACCAGGTCTCCCTAGGTCCACCAGTGGCCATCCCTCTACTTTTCACACAGGTGCCCCAGGGATGTTTCTGTAACTTGCATCAGATCACTTTTCTTCCCTGCCCTCAATTCCTCTGTGGCTCCCTATCATCTGTAAGAAATTTGGGATCTCATTTCTGCAATATCATCAATCAGTTCCTTCCTTCCCCATCTCGCATAAGTTGGTCACATGCTGACAGTTGCTGAAAAAGTAAGACTATGCCACTTCTCTAGGTCCTGGTTCACATGGTTCCTTTGGTCTGAGTGCCCCTCTGCTCCCATCTATGCAGTGACCACCTACTCAGCTTTTGCTAACCAGTCTGCACGTGCCAACTCCATAAAGCTTTTCCTGACCCTTTCCTGCCCCTTTCCCTGGCCTCCCCAGAGAAAGGAAAGGACCCTGTGCGTGCCCCATGGAGATGTCTGACTTGTACCCCCTAGTGCACTGATGTCCCCTTTAGGACCATGCCACTTAGCTCTCTATGACAAGCATGCTATGAAACACTACAGCACAGTGCTCAAGGTCAAATCCTAGCTCTGACACTCACTGCCACGTGACCTTAACAATCTACTTAACATTCTGAGCCTGTTTTCTCCCCTGTAATATGGAAAAGATAACAATACTTCCCTTACTGGGTGATTGAAAGAATCAAATATGAAAATTCAGGCAGTGTTTAGCCACACTGCCCAGCCTATGGTGGATTCTCAGTAAGCATTTTCTTATTGTTATTATTGTTTTTATTCTTGTCATCATCATCATAACTAACATCATCATTTGTTGTGTTCAGATCTGCTCTGGCATTGAGTAGGTGCTATACACAAAACTATAAAATTAAGGACTGATATGCAAAGTCCTATCTCACCAAAAGGGTGAGACTATTCTTTAAACTCTTATCTGCAAATTAATATTTGTTGAGTGACTAAATGGAAAAGCGTGGATAAAATATGACTCTCAGATTGGAGTAAAGTTGGAGAATAAACCTGGGTAAGGAGCAAGTGGAAAGTTGTCCAATTTCTGTGGATGGGGCCCAAGAAGACACTGCCACACGGTGGTGGGAGGGAGTCAGAGGCCCTGAAGCCAGGCAGCGTACAGGTCAAGTAATGCCAGCCCCTTGGGCTAAGGGAAGTAATTATCAGAGTGTCATAAATCTGTACTTTGAGAACCTGCCTTTATGTGGCTGGTGTTTTCTGTAGTTATTTCCTTTGTGCTCCCCCTCAGTCTTAAACGTGGCATGCTGCTTTTAGTAATTTTTTTTTTTTTTTTTTGGAGAGAGAGTTTCTTTATGATGCCAGCCCATCTCAGCTGTACTAAGGAGAAATAGACAAACTGACTGAACTGAAATGTAAATGAAGAGACTGTAGTCCTGTGATGACATTATGGGCTTTGGAGAGAGACCTACCTGTGTTTGATATCTGCTGGTTCTGTGACTTTTTTGTATCTCAGTTTCCTCATCAGTAAAATGGGGATAAGAATAGTATCCACCGCAAAATGTTGCTGGGAAGATGGAATGCGATCGTGCCTACAGGGTGCTTAGCACTATGCCTGGCACATTGACAGAGAGGATGAAGACAGAAGTTAAAGGCATTGGGGGTGGCATAGCATCCATAGGTGGGAGAGAATGAAGGGGAAGGGGGAGTTAAAGCTGAGAGTCCCAAAAGGCAAGTGAACTCTGGAGCACCTGAAAATCTCCTTCCAGAGTGGAATGTGTTCCTCTGGGAGGGCCCTTTGTTACATTCAAATAAAGAAGGCTGTTTTCTGATGAGGACTTGATCACCATTTTCAAATACTCGATAAGAAAGATAAGAGGGTATGGTGTAGGACAGATGACCTTGAGGTCTCTTCCAAGTCTGAGATTCTCTGATTCAAGAATGGGGAAGGGCCCAAAAGTGGTTGTATGATTGGTTCAAAGTAGTGCTGACTACACAGGTTTTGGAGAAAAGGAGGTAGCATGGCAGAAGTTATAAGTGTGGGCTTGAGGGACAGAACTGGGTTCAATTCCTGGTTCTGCCACTTATTAGCTGTGTGACCTGGGAAAATCAACTAACCTCTCTGAGTCTCAGTTTTCTCAGCTGGAAGATGATAATATTTACCACAAAGGGCTTGTGATGATCAAATGATATAATGCACGGAAAGCCCTTGGCTAGTATGTAGAACCTAGTGGTGATAGATTCATTACATTTAAGGATATCTAATATTAGTGAAATAATTTACCTGCAATAATAATATGATACATCAAAAGAACATAATAATCATGCTTAAGATTGTTGTTGTTGATAAAGTAACACACAATTCTCTGTCATGGTTCAGATTAAACGTGGAGCTGTGGGATATGGAAGTACTGCATGCCCCAGCACTCAGGACAGCCCGGTGCTGGGACAGTGTCCCTAGTCACATGTTTTGTAGACCAGTCAGAAGACCGTACTCCACCCCTACCCCCAACCCTTGACCATGAGCCCCAAGAATCTGGAAGCTGCTTTTCCCAGTGATCTATGGAGTGTTTGGTGCACTCTGATTTTTATTTATTTATTTACTTATTGGTAGAAATGGGGTCTTGCCATGTCACCCATGCTGATCTCAAACTCCTGGCCTCAAGTCCTCCCACCTCAGCCTCCCAAAGTGCAGAGATTACAGATGTGAACCAATGTACCTGGCCTGGTCCACCCTTTGAAACTCCCTCTGCCCCTTTTCTGACTCTTCTTGACCAGGCTTGTCTCTAACCTTACAACAACAATGCCAGCGATAATAATAACGGCTGCTATTTATGTTGCATTTACTTTCTACTTGTAGATGACACTGTGCCAAGAGTTCTCTGTAAGTGCTCTAATTTAATCTTCAAATATAGTTGGGGCTCTAAGAGGTTCAATAACTGAGCAGAAAACCCTGGATTACAGCCTAGTTGAGGAAGAAGACCCAGAAGCCCTTTCTCTTACTTCTGTTCCCTGCTGGCTTCTCCTGTGTGGGTACCAGCACAAAGCCTCCTCCCCTAGAAACATCAGGCTGAGTGAAGGCAACATGATTTTGCCTCAGTGCTGCCTTTCTTCTCCAAGGACCAGTGAGGGTCCAGTCTCCAGGGAGTCATCTGAGAGAGTGTTACCCTGATTCTCACTGGAGTGCATCAATCCAGTGCCCGTGAAGCCCAGGGTCTTTCCACGGCGCTCCTGACCTGTGCGAGGGTCAGAAAAGCCTCTTGTGTGAGCCATTCTCCACCTGTGGGGTGCAACAAGGACCAGGACACCTGCTTCTCTGGGCAGCCCTGACATCTGGACACAATGCAGAGGGCAGATCATGAGTGGACTCTGGGACATGGAAAGGTCAGGGATAGCAAGGAAGGACTGGTTAGAAAATAAACATCACAGCGTTGACCCACTCTCAGTCCCTGCCACAAGCTTGGGTGCCCCAAACTTGGCCACAGGGAGCCTGTTTCTGCTGGGTGGAGGGGTTGCTGGAGTTGACATGCCCAGGGCCTCTCAGTTCATATTCTCACCCCTTCCATTTCATGCAGTCTACGCCTGCCGTGTCTGCCAATTAGCATAAGCCAGTATGTCCAGCAGAAAACAGGTGTGCATTTCCTCCTCCCTATGTACAGGGATTGTGCCCAGAGCCCACACCCATATCTCATCCTCTGTAGCAACAGCCACACCCATGCCCCAACCATTTAATAGCTTCTCAGCCTGTCCTATCCTAAGACAGGAAAGGGTTGGTGGCAGTTCCAGCCCTATCCTCAGGGTCTGACACAATCAGGCTGTTAAGAAAGGCATATTTTACTGCCACCTGGGTCTAGCCTAGTGACCCTGAGTCCCTGCCTCCTTCGTGACTCCTAAGCCCATCTTCTGTGCAAAGCCCGGAGCTAGGGACTTCCAGAGGTATTTCCTGCCTTATTCTTTGTGCCTTAATCTGTGTCCCAGGATCCTGCCCTTGCCCTCAGGTTCTCTGGGCTCCTACTAGGTATTTTCCAAACCTGGTGGGTGCTACTAGGCCACAGCTTGTACTCCCAAACACCTGCAACAAGCCCCCAAGAGTTGGACTTCTCATTCACGTGGATTTTAGAGCTGAGCCTACTGCTGGATTTCCCATTGCTGGGTCCCACATGACTGTCACAATCTCTAGTTCCCTGAATATACTGCCCACATTCTGACAGTGCCATAGGGCTTTTATCTATGTCTGTGCTCCAGATTTCAGGATAGTGGCTTCTGTCTGATAGATCAACCCCTCCCCTTCAAGTCTAACTAGTTTCTGATCCCATCCTCTCCTGGCCTGCCCTGTCCAGCAGCAGTGAACACAGTCATTTCCAGCCCTATCCCAAGGTTTACCAGACCCTTCCCCTAAGTTAGTAGTAATAATTACTAGCTTGTTCATTCAAAAAAACATTTACTACTTTCCTGCCACATGCTAGCCTATGAGGCTTGATACTGGATATTCAGAGAGAGAAAAACTTTTTTTTTTTTTTTTTGAGACCGAGTCTCACTGTTGCCAAGGCTGGAGTGCAGTGGCATGATCTCAGCTCACTGCAAGCTCTGCCTCCCGGGTTCACGCCATTCTCCTGCCTCAGCCTCCCAAGTAGCTGGGACTACAGGCGCCGGCCACCATGCCTGGCTAATTTTTTTTTTTTTTTTTTTGTATTTTTAGTAGAGACGGGGTTTCACCATGTTAGCCAGGATGGTCTCGATTTCCTGACCTTATGATCCGCCCGCCTGAGCCTCCTGAAATGCTGGGATTACAGGCGTGAGCCACCGCACCCAGCCGAGAGGAAAACTTTTATCATCCCTGTGCGTTTGGAGCTTTGGTTTAGTGGAGGAGAGAGACAGTCAATAAACTGGCAAACAAAGAAATAGAGAATATACTTTGGCAAATAGTGATTATCTTGGGCAGAGGATTATGGGGAATTTCACACATTCCAAGTCACACATTTCTGTAATATTAGAAATTTTACAAGCATACAGTGAACAGGGAAAGAAGTAAATATTATAAATAAACAAAAGAATATTTGTCATCCAAGTCTAGGGCTTCATCTCCAACTCACTGTTTCTAAATCAAACAACTGAGTATATGGTGAGGCCATTTATGGAGATAGAGAAGATTATAATGAAATTAGGTTGAACTAGATACAATTGCTGTATTTGTGGGTCAATAATGATAATAATAATGTAGCTAAGATTCAGTGAGCACTTGATATGTCTCAGATACTATGCTAACTGCTGTGAACACATTGTTTCATTTAACACTACAGTCATTATTATCCTTTTGTCCAGAAAGTGAAGTTTAGGTTAGGCAAATTACTTGACTAATATCTCCCAGCTGTTAGGCATAGTAGCTGGGACTCTAACCAGGTCATTATGCTCTTAGGTTGCCTGGTCTATTTCCTTTAGAACTATTACCTGCATTAGGGAACATAAGCACATCATAGCAACACCAGTGAAAGCCCAAAGTGGAAAATAGCATTTAATCTTCTGCTCTGCAAGTGAATTGCTGGAGCATGTATTTTTAAACCCCGATGGATATGCTGAGAATCCTTAAGAAAGACAGTTAAATAAGCAGAGTGATAAGGAGGCAGGTGAATTTATTTATAGTGTCTCTGTATAGAGAAGGCACCAGAGGCAGAGAACAAGAAATTGCCCTGCATATTAATGGGGAAGCTAAGAACTGACAACAGAGGAACTGGAAGCTTATGGTTCTCCAGCCCTCCCTTCCTGGTAGGTCCCCATTGGAACAAAACCTCATTGCCATGATCTCTTACTGAAAGAGTCACATAAGGGTATGCTAAGGCACACACAAGGATGCTCACTGCAACTGCAAAGCTTAGAAAACCATAGAAATGTTCGTCATTAAAGGACTAGATAAACAGAATGGAGCCCATGCATACAAATAGTGTGCAACCATTTCAATGACGGATACAATTTTATATTAATTGACATGGACTGATGCCCATGAAATGTTGTTTAGAGAAGCAAGCAAGTTGCAGAACAATATTGCATTATTTTGTTTCTGTAAAAATTAACAATGATGTGTATATGTGTGAATATATAGGGCTATGTTATGTGCATATATACATATTAATACCGATTCAAAATGCTAGTATATGCAAATAAAACGTACAGGAAAAGGCGTCAAAATATTAACAAGGAATGGTAGAATTTCATGTTTTAAGTTGTGCATTTCTGAATGTTATAATATGTATAAGGATATCCTGAGTTTGACCATTAAAATACAACAAAATAATCTTATTATATATTCTCGCTTCTCCTGTCCTAATCAGCACAATGTGCCTTAGGGGGAAAGAAGGCAGCCTTCATTCCCTCTCATTATCCTACCATATGTCAGGACATCTGGCCTCAAAACTCATTATTGGGCCACCTCGTTGTCCTGTAGTGTACTAACAGGACCCGCCCTGGCTGGCTGGAGAGCTAGTATTCAGGTGGCAAGCTTGGGAAGATGCCTGGCCCTCCTTTTATCATCTCCATAAGGCTGCCGTGATTTCTTTCTCAGAGCCCATATTTATGGGGCACATCTCTCTGGGCTGCTTTCCGCAGCTGAGAAGATATTAACTGAAGATTTCTCCATCATTCATGCTACTCCTTCTAGGAGGCAAATAGGTCTCAAAATCTTTACCTGGTTATACATACACACACAACACTCAGACACACACCAATACAAGCTCAGAAATGTGCATGGCAACACACCAAGTGACCAAGACAACCTACAACTACTCAAACTCATGCTCACAAAGCTGCAGACATATGGTAGTAACACACAAGCATATGTATGCACACACATAAACACACACACATACACACCACAAACCTGTACAATTCTCTCCAGCTTTGGAAGAGAAAAAAGAGGGAGGCGTACTTCAGACCCTCTAGCAG
Source organism: Macaca mulatta (assembly GCF_049350105.2). Classification (NCBI taxonomy): domain Eukaryota; kingdom Metazoa; phylum Chordata; class Mammalia; order Primates; family Cercopithecidae; genus Macaca; species Macaca mulatta. The sequence goes on from NC_133421.1 coordinate 43,178,911, forward strand.
GCAGACCAAAGAAACTTCTGAACACGCAACACTTCTTTCTCCCCTTCCTCCTCCTTCTCCTCCCCTTGTTCCTCTTCCCTCTCTTCTTTCTCTTCTACTATTGTCCCTATGCAAGATGATTTTTTTCTAAGCTCCCTTTTCTTCTTAGCACCAGAGGCTAAATGATGCAGATAGAAGCAGAAGCTGGACCACTAATTAAAAACTGCCTGAGGTAGCAAGCAGCAGGTTTTTCCTTGATTATTTCTCCCTACCTGCCTGTCCTGCTGCCTCTCCCAAAGCAGCAAGCTGGCCACTGAAGTGCTCTTTTTCAACAAACAGCTCGGCCCCTAGGTCTGCATCTCCAGCTCCTGCTCCCATTCCTCTGGCTACTCTGGGCACCTCCAAGGCTCCCCACCCTACCTTATGTCCACATACAAAGATGGGTTTGGAGAGGGACGAAAGAGGAACTAGAAAGGAGATTTTTAGCATCAGAAAGGAACCCATACTAGATACATTTTTGTTGGGGATAAATGGGAAGATTTTTTCTAGTGTCTTTGTTCCCAAGTTTTGATGAAAATTTCTGCTGGTAAGGGATCTTTTTGCTTCCCACTCCAGTGGCTATAAACAGCCACGCATACACACCTTAAAATGTCATCTTGAACCAATAAATATGCACAATGTTATCTGTCAATTTAAAAGAAAGAAAGCAGATAAGGAAGGAAGGGAGGAAGGGAGGAAGGCAGGAAGGCAGGAAGGCAGGAAGGCAGGAAGATGGGCAGGAAGGAAGGCAGGAAAGAAGACAGGAAGGAAGGAAGGAAGGAAGGAAGGAAGGAAGGAAGGAAGGAAGGAAGGAAGGAAGGGCAAACCACATCCTTGTCAACATTGTAGTTACCTGACTGGCACTTCCTGCCTGCTGCACAAATGAAACTAGTTCACTGAGTCCGTGGTATTGCAGTAAAGAAAGAGTTTAATTGAAAGGAGGTCAGCCATGTGGAAGAACTGTAGTTATCACTCAAATCAGTCTCCCCAGAGGCTCGGAGGTTAGGGTTTCTCAAGGATAGTTTGGTGGATGAGGGGCTAGGGAACGGGTGCTGCTGATTGGCTGGAGATGCAATCAAGGGGTATGGAAAATGGTTCTTGTGCACAGAGTCTGCCTCTGGGTGGAGGTTACAGGACTGGTTGAGTTATGAGTCAAAAGTCTAGATAGGGTCAGTCAGTTGCCAGAATGCAAAAGTCTGAAAAACATCTCAAAAGACAAATCTTAGGTTCTTATAATAGTAATGTGATCTACAGGAGTAAAAGAAGAAGTTACAAATCTTGTGGCTTCCCGAACAGTCTGTCTGTCATTTAACTATACCTATATATTAGCAGAATTCAGGTTCCCCTCATAATCCTAACCTGTGACTTTTCATTAGTTTTACAAAGGTGATTTAGTTTTGGGAAGGGCTATTCTCATCCTTGCTTTAAAGTTAAATTATAAATTAAATTCCTCCCATGATTAGCCTGGCCTATGCCCAGGAATAAGCAGGGACAGTTAGCCTGTGAGGACAGAAGCAAGATGGAGTTAGCTATGCTAGATTTATCTCACTGTCATAATCTTTGCAAAGGCAGTTTCAACATCACCAAGAATGCTCTGATCGATGAGTTGTCTGCCAAGGATGTTATGTGGAGTAGAACCACATATACACACCATTTGCATGAATACATGCCTGCCTAGTTTGTACACACACACACTCACATTTATTTGTCATTTACTAAGAGTATCATATCTCGGGAACAATGTTGGGGCCTAGGACCTGTGCTCCAGGAATCATTGTTGAACAGAGAGATGGGTATAGCAGCTCCTGCCAGTGCCCCACCTCAAGAAGGCTGCTTAATGAGAGCTGCTGTGACTCTGCCTGAGAATTTTTTTTCCGGGCTGCCCAAGCACATTTTATCTTGAACAGAATAAGCCAAAATTACCAGAGGATTAGTATCCCTGGTTGGTCCTCAACCAAGGATGGATGGTGAGTAAGTGAGCACTTCCCAGCTTCCTTGTTCATCAGTTGCAAAGCCTTCAAGGCCTGTTTCCTGGAGTTCTCTGGCAGGACTGCACCCCAGTTGTCCCAGGTGGTCATAGGCTAGATAACACATCCTTTACTGAATCTTTCCTTTTTCTACCTCCTTTCCCCAAATCAAAGAATGAAGAGAGGTTGTCACTGGTGTCTAATGAGTGATATAAAGGTAAAAAGGAGATACCATGGGAGCTCACCAGGGGGAGACCCAATCAGACAACCAGACTAAGGGGTGTTGACGAGGAATGTCCCAAGGCCAAATTGGTGATGGGCAGGGACAGAATGTCAGACACGAGGCTTGGACTCACGTCACACACGGAGTACCTTCCGAGGAGTCAATCTGCTTAAGAGACACAGAATGAAGTAATGTGTGTGGAAGTATTTGGTAAACTGGCAAGCTTTGTAGCATGTGGAAAATCATTATTGAGAAATATGACCAGACAAAGAGATTTCATCCCCTCTCCTGGGTCTCTGCAATCAGGCAGTTTATCTTCTTAGCCACAGCTTCCCTGTCTGGGCCCTTTTCCAGAACTCCATGGTCCACGTGAACCTTTTACTCTTTTACTTCTTTCCAAATCTTCCCTGAGAAAAGTATCTTATGTTTATCTTATACCCACTGGGGTGACTGCAGTCAAAGGTTCCCACTCTGAAGTCCCTGGGAGCCTACTTCTTACTGACCATGAAATTCTCAAGGAGGAACTGCCCTGAGGAGCTGCCTCCTTGGGACGGGGGCAGGAGCTGTTAATCCTGTGACACAGGAAGTGCCCTGCACTCATATTTCTTCCCAAAGGGGGACATACTTTCAGCCCAAATAATAATCAGGAAGTGACTCTTCTCACCAAAAGGGGTGGCAGAACAATCTTCCCTTTGCCCCATACTAAGGGTGGGCAGAAAGCTCAGGTTAAGAAAAAAAAAAAAAAAAAAAAAAACAAGCAGAGCAAAACCCTCCGTCGTTTAACAAATAGAGCCAGCAGCCAGTATTTGGCAGAACTTATTGGAGGGAATAAAAGCCTCCAAAAAAAATCAATGGATAATGATTATTCTTAAAGTGCCCTTTGAGCAATTGCATTAGGAGAGATGGAAAATAGTCTGTAAATAGTAACAAGGGTCCTGATGCAAGGAAGAGACTGTAACAGGGACAAGGATTACCAATGTATGAATATTCCTGAACTCCCTCGCCCCTGGGCTTCTAAGGGAGGAGGATTTTTGATTGCTGTGTCAGATCCTGGCCTCTTTCTTGAGGATGATTCAGGCAAGGGATGCAATGGAGAGAATGCTAAGGAGGTTGGAGAGGTTTTTATCTACATAATAAAGATCTAAAAAAGAGGAAAGGCTGAAGTGAGGAGACAGGGAGAGGTGGGCAAGAGAGAGAGGAGAGAGAAAAGCTGCCATGGGGGCTGAGGGAGTTTTGGGGGTGCAAGATATCTAGAAAGAGATTATTTAGAAGAGCAACAAGGGATGAGGGGATTTGAAAGAGATTTTCTTTGCATTAAGAATGCACACCCACCTTTTGCATTTCGCCAAAAGACAAGTCATGAATCGAAACATGTTTAATCATTGTTTGCTTGCCAGAGTTCGTTTCTTTGCAACTAAAACCTCAAAGCACCTCCTGATCCACCTGGATTAGACAGCCAATCTCACACAGAGAGCAGGGACTGTGGACGGCATAGGGTACACACAAGGACATATAGAGCCCAGAAGAAGAACTCAAACTAAGTTGGTACAGAGACTGTCTCAGCAGCTGCACTTTTAAGAGTTCTTATTCAATTCTTGCTGAAGAGAAACTGTAAGGGCCTCAGAGGGCCTTGCTGAGTAGCATTCATGGTTTACAGTATAAATGCATGTCAACGTTTGTTGTATAGGAGCCTACATGTAGTTCCCATTCTGGGGTGTGGAGTCAGTCATTCTCAACAGATGCTTTAGTTATCTCTAGAGTCCCTCGTAGGTGTTGCTGAGGCTGAGCTCTGCTGCCCCTGGGTGGCCTATGAGAGTCAGGTTTCATTGGCTGAGAGCAGGAAGCTCCATGAAGCACCTCTCAGAGAATGTGGGACTCAGGAAGCATGTTTCATGCAGGGCTTGCTACGCATGACCCTTGCACTTGAGTCCCTACCTTGGAAAAAGAAAAACTCTGTCCCTAGTAAAGGAATGGCAGCAGCATAGACCCTATAGGAGAAGGGGTCTTCTTCAGGCCATGGAGTAACTTGCTTTGGTGCTGAAGTTAGGCCTGGTTAGGGCTGGGTTGCCTATTTCCACTACGAAGAAGGATGAGCCTGCCTCTTTTCCTCTCTCCATGGAGACAGCCCTTCCCTTGGGTGGCTTCCTGGATCCTTTATAGAATCTCCTTTCCTCTAGCCCCATTTTTCAGCCCAGCTTATAGACAATTCTATTCCTTTGCCCAGCACATGGCTATGGACAGGGCTCAGAGAAGAATGCTGAACAGATTGAAAATGTAAACAAAACAAAACAGAAAAACCTACCTCCACTTCTTTATTGAACAACCGCACACAGCACAATGCTCAGCATATACTATAAGCTCTGTTCTCATTCTGCACACACGTACACACCCCTGAGCAATAATGCTCTCTGTGTGTTCTCATGCATCATGGTGCCCAAAAGGCCATAGAAATTGGACAGTTGAGGAAACTGAATCCAGGGAAGCTCAAGGACTCACTCAGAGCCACACAGCAGGACTCACTCAGAGCTAACCCAGAACTTGAACCAACATTCCAGACTCCTTGCCCACTGCTCTTCCTGCTCAGATCATGTATGGACACATGCAGTGGTGCAGGGCGTGCCTCACTTTACATCTCAGAATCTCCTCTTTTAGCAGCTGAATGGAATCACTCTAAAACATAGGAAGACTGAGGATACCCCTTGAAGATGCCAAAACCTCGCCTCCTTCTGGTTGCACCATGGAGCTGGACAGTGAGGGTTCCCTGTGGCAGGACAGTTTAAAGTTAGGCAGGGATGCCATTAGCACCAATTGCATGGTCCGTACAAAAGGGACTGGACAGAAATGGAATAAGTCTCCGTTCCTTCATCTGCATAATGGACATATTAACAGGGTCTATCATACAGGGCTATGGAAAGGATTAAGCGAGATATAAAAAGATCATACTTTTCTTTTTCTTAATTTTCCTATTTTTTAGTTTTAGTTCTTAGGTATACATAGTAAGTGCATATATTTATAGGGAGAAGATCATACATTTCCTAGGACAGGACTAATACATTCAGCTGTGGCTATTATCAGACAGCACCAAGACCTTAGGTAGGGCAACCAGACTGGCTATGGGGCTTGACATAAGCCAAATCCATAAACTATTTCAGGTAGGAAGGAAGCAATGCAAGGTAAACTGGCAAGCTTTGTAGCATGTGGAAAATCATTATTGAGAAACGTGACCAGACAAAGAGATTTCATCCCCTCTCCTGGGTCTCTGCAATCAGGCAGTTTGTCTTCTTAGCCACAGCTTCCCTGTCTGGGCCCTTTTCCAGAACTCCATGGTCCACGTGAACCTTTTACTCTTTTACTTCTTTCCAAATCTTCCCTGAGAAAAGTATCTTATGTTTATCTTATACCCACTGGGGTGACTTCAGTCAAAGGTTCCCACTCTGGAGTCCCTGGGAGCCTATACAGGACTAATACACTCAGCTGTGGCTATTATCAGAGAGTATCAAAACCTTAGGTAGGGCAATCAGACTGGCTATGGGGCTTGACATAAGCCAGACCCATAAACTATTTCAGGTAGGAAGTAAGCAATGCAAGGTAAACTGGCAAGCTTTGTAGCATGTGGAAAATCATTATTGAGAAATGTGACCCATAAACTATTTCAGGTAGGAAGTACCTGAACTTGTTTTCCTGGACTCATCAAGTATCGATTAGACATGAACAGGAGTGTTTGTTGTGATGGCAAGAAATTGTATAATCAAATTAATACAATAGTTTGTGACTTTTAAAATAATTTTAAGATCTTTATACCTGCTAAAGTCACGTTGGGTACTAGCTGTTTTTGCAACTTTTAATAATAACACCTACTAGTTACTGAGTGTAACTGGTAGGCCCATAAACCATTTCAGGTAGGAAGTAAGCAATACTATAACTCGCACTCTAGGGGGAGCAAAAGGACACCCCCCCCCAATGGTGATGGCTGCCCACCTGTTCTTAAAACAGTGAAACTTCTGACTTGCTGCCAAGCTTCACCAGGCAGGGGGCAGAGGACACTGAGTCTCCCCAGACTGAATCAGGAGTGGCTCACGAGATGACACTGGCCTGAGCTTGCAGCAAAGGGCCCCTAAGTATCAGGCTAGGCAGCTCTGGAGAAGGCGGAAGTGGAGAAAGTTCCAAAGTCAATTCCACTCTGACACACTATCTGTGATCTTCCACAGTCAGCACAATGCCTGCCCCTTGTAGGGGTTGCATAAATATTTGTTGAATGAATCAATCAATCAGTGATACAGACTAAGGTCAAAGCAGAACCCCAAACCCTAAAGTCTTTATACTCTCACTGTCCATCCATCAACCTTCTATTCTGTCAGACATCAGGATATCCTTTGCAACACCCTTTGCTGGCCTTTTCAGTTACCTTTTGAATAGAGGCTCTGAACCTTGCAAGTATTGCCTGGGAAATATCAACTCCCTCAATTAATTATATGGTGCTGTCAGGCCAGGACCTTATTTTGGTATATATAATGTGAACCTGAGACAGGAGCACCTCCTAGTCACATCCTTGAAATGCCAAGCACCTTCATTCATGCTTAACCCTGGATTGTGAGGAGACCTGCAAACCTCATCAGAGCATGGCTTCCCAAGGGCCAGGTCACAGGGCACTTTGCAGCCAGAACTCAGCCAGGACTCCCTGTGGCTAAGCACACTGATTTGTTGACCAGATTGGGTGCCATTGGCAGCTCCAACCACCGCATAGATACTCCAGTCACCTTTTCTACTTCAAAGAACGGAGGTTTTCAAACTCTGTTGGCCATGACCCACAGTAGGAAACACATATTGCAGTGACCCAGTGCATTTATGCATACAATGTATTTTATCATTCTCACATGCACATTTTCCCCCCACGTTTGAACATCTCTGAAATTTGGATGTGTTTTACAGATTATGACATCTTGTCATTAATTGGCAGCACTTTTTTCTTTCCGTGTGATACATAAAATTTTGCATCTTCCAATGAATGATGACTGTGATTCAGTGAAATCTGGCATATGTGTAATTTAAAAATACTTTTTATAAAAACTATCTTTGCTGCATGGTGCTCTATGACATTTTCTATGTGTTATTTTATTTCTTTTCCTTTTAATGCTGTTCACTGCTACCCATTTAGTCAACTTGCACCACCCTCTAGAGGATCTTCAATTGTTATTTTCAACATATAGTCACAGGGACAGAGGAGGGTGTCAGTGAACTCTGTGACTAAAGAGTTTTCCATAAATGGGTGGACCCGAGATTTACAAGCATTAAGTTATTGGACCAGGAGGTGGAATAGATCATGATTAGGAGAGTGGAAAAGAAAGATGACAAATCACTTTAAGTCAGACAAACCTCTTTCTATACTAGCTCCCTTACTTACTAATCATATAACTGTGGATACGTTTATAAAAATTATTAGTGTCTTAGTTTTCTCCCCTGTAAAACACTGAACAGAGCTCCTGTCATTCAGAGCTGTTGTCAATATGAGAGTTAGAGTGTAAAGCATTGACCTGTGGCCTGCATGTAATAGGCACTCAATAAATGGTGGCAATCATGGTGTTGGTGACGATGACACTCAGTAACTAGTAGGTGTTATTATTAAAAGTTTCAAAAACAGCTAGTACCCAATGTGACTTTCGCTGGTATAAAGATCTTACAATTATTTTAAAAGTCACAAACTATTGTATTCATTTGATTATATAGTTTCTTGCCATCACAACAAACACTCCTGTTCATGTCTAATTCGATACTTGGTGAGTCCAGGAAAGCATTTGGGTCCCTACTGATGGGAGCACCATGGCCAAGTCACCCTCTTGGTCAGGTTCTCTTGCTTCTTGTTGTGTCTCATCTCATTGTAGGCTTTCAAACTCTGGGCTCAGGCAAGCCTTTCCAGTGATCATATTAATCTTATATTTTATGTGTTAACATGTGCCTCCAATAACTTGCTTTCCTTGCTCACCATGGTGATGCATTTTTACTACTTTATGTCCTCTCTCATTGATTATGTTGGGCTGTTGACTATTTGAACCTGGTACTTTTACTTGATCAGCTCTACACAGTTTCACTCCTTTTCATTTTCAATTTCTCTTTTATCAGTGTTCTCTGTCAGTCCTTATAGGCCTAGATATTCATTGTGGTTTCATCATCTATTTGATCTCTCCTGTGATGTTTCATTAGCATTTCTTCAATAGTTTCTCAGGGTTATTTCCCATGATTCAGCCATTGTACACTTCTTAAAACTTTCAAGCCTTTGAATAACTGAAGAAATGTCTCACAGAGACATAACCTTTCTTGATTACATGAATTAACCCTCAAAATGCATTCAATTATCAGAAATACTTTAATGCATTATATTGCATTCAAAATGAGTAAGATATGTTTAGTATTATGTGATGAAGAAATTCTAAGCTTAATTTCAAAACTGTTAAGTAAATGTTTACAGATGCATACAATTCTAATAGATATTTTCTACCTGTCTCCTGTCATTGTCAACATTTGTAAACTAACAGGCATGGTTTTCTTGTGAATAGCAGATATTTGTGTGTTCATTGTCTTGATTGAATATGTGAAACATTCCTAGACTTCTTTAGCTCAGTATGTAGGAAGGTAGATGGGTAGATAAGAAAGGAGGAAGAATGGTAGGAAGATAAATATGTCAGTAGACAGATAGGTAATAAGGATAATTACCATCATTATTATTTTGCTTGGTTTTTCATGATTAGCCGCATGAAATATTATTACAATTTGTTGCACGTGTTACAGGTCTCTTAGTTTGCAAAGAGCATTCACCCTCATGATCTCCTAACTACTCAATAATAGAGGCAAAGTAACCATTCCCATTTGACAGAGGAGGACATAGAAGTCCAGAGAGGTGAGCTCCATGAGCAACACATTAGATGCAGTAATGTAATGCCATGAAGAAAAGGCAAATCTGGAGCTGAATCCCTGGGCTCCATCCGTGCTCCTTTTACAATACTAGGTAGGCAGAGATGACAAGAAAAAATGCTGGAGGTAGCAATGGGTACTCCTCTTCACATTCCTTCTGTGAAGGGCTTTGGCTCCATTTAAAAAGTAGAACACTCTAAAAATGGTCACAGTCCTTGGCTCAAGACTTTTTGGCTCTCATAAAGCAACATTAAAACAAAATGGCCCCAGGTCATAAAGATTGCATTGTACTGATGCACAGTGGTCAACCTCAGTCCCAGACAAGCTTGCAAAGCAGAAAATCTTATTTTGCACTTTTCCTGACCAGCTTTTCTAGAGCCCTGAGCTCTCTTTCTTGTGAATGGTGACACTGAGCTAAGAACTGAGATTTCCTGATGCCTAGATAGGATCTTTACTCCTTATCCATATATTTGACACCTGGTATCTGACCTTTGCAAGCTAAAAGGCCAGTTTCTGTTGAGTTCTGATAAAGTCAGTCCACAAGTGCAATTTGCTGGTCATCTCATCTGTGACCATCTTCTGCTGAGCATTGGCGCCACCTTATTCTAATCTCTGATTGTCAAAATACAGCTTAGTCCTTGCAGGGATAGAGGAAACTTGCTTAATGAATTGGGCAATTTTATAGTGTGTCTTGTACATGCCAGAACTTCTTAACATGTAATTTTAATTCTCACAACAAATTTATGAGGTTGTTGCTATCATTCCACTTTATAGACAGGAAGATTGAGGCTTAAAAAGGATAAGTAAACTCACCAGCAGTGAACAGCTAGTGCACAGTAGAGCTGGGATCCAAACCCACATCTGCCTGATCTCAAAGCATTAATTTTTACACTCTGTCATTAATACCTGAATACTTTTGTTTTCAAACCCCCAGCTCACCAGGGGTTTGGACCCCAAATTTTAAAGAAACACTATCACCCAACTCAATTCTTCTGACCATGAACAAACATCCCAAGCAGTATGAGAAATTTTAGCAACTATGGTGCAGAGCTCTCTGAAGCCTGATATAGATTAGGAACAGAAAGAAGATTAGAGGTACGTATATTATGGATTGTGGGCATAAGACTTGGATAAGGAGAAGATTGCATTATACTGAGAAATGACCTTATTTGAGGTAAGGAAGAGACACTCCACTGATTGACCAGATCCCAAGATGCTAGCATGGGAGTGAAGGTGGGCTTGGAAGGGGAAAAGAAGGACCCACGGCCTTCTTTCTGCCCTGGGTGGTACAAGAGAGTTGAAGGAATTAGGGGAAGAGGAGTGTGCTCTTAGGGAACACATCCCTTGGAGGGAGAAGAGAGCCCTGGAGACAGTGAGTCCCCTTCTACTTCTGTATTTTGTATAGAACAGAAACTTCTACACCTTAGTTTCGTCAAATTCCAGGTATTGGAAACAGACATAACAAAAACTTGTATGTTTTACTACTTCAGTTTTCCTGAAAATTAGGTTCCTTGACAAGCTGGGATGGAGCTGTCCGTGAGGGGTCATCCCTGTTACATCGACTTCTGGGTGCAGAGTAGCTACAGAGGGATGCAAGGGGCAAAGAGAAAGAGTCTGCATGTTCTCGTAATTATCAACGAATAGTGGAAATGGCAGAGTGACAGAATAAAGTAGGGAGGAAGGGGAGAAGTGGCCAGCAGGCACAGTGCTGGGGGAGCTGACAGTGAATGGCGCAGGGCACAGGGGAGAGCGGTGGAGGAGTCTGAGAAAGCGCCTTGTGAACGTATGTTTGAGCCTCGGAAGATGAGGTAGGTGGGACGCACAGGAAGGAGAGGGACAGCATTCCCACCAGGGAACCTTGTTGATGTCCACAGTCCTGTGCTGTTGCTTGGCCAGCGTGGAGGACTGTCTTGAATGGCATATGAAAATGAGGTGAAAGGGGTGGCTACAACATCTTGCTGCCTCTGTTTACCAATCTGTCAAATTGGAGAAATAATCCCTGTTTTAAGAAATGTCAGGAGGATGAAAAGTAGTAGTGCATGTCAAGGATCCAGCCCACTCCTTGGCATAAAATAGATGCCCTGTGAACTGTCACTTCGTACTCATTAGAAAGGGAAGACGATGGGTCCTTGGGGCCTCTTTCATTTACATTTAAATGGGTGTTGAAAGGGATCTTGGAGCCCCTCTTGGATACAATAGAATGCCTCCATTGCACCACACCCCAAGAGGCAGGAGGTAACTCTACTGGGCACCCTGTAGGGCACCAGCTTGTCTTCTTCCTGCTGTAGCTTGCAGTAGGGAGGTCTAGGACCTGATGATGAAGGGCAGACCAGCAGGGCTGAGGCCCCAGGTCACCCACTCTGATGGCCTCTGCCCTGCTGCATGTGTGTTCACGCATGAGTGTGTGTGCCTGTGCACATGTGTGTATCTGTGCTTATGTGTATAAATGTGTATCCTTCTCAGTAACTCTAAAGCCTAGAGAATGACAGACAGAGGATAGGCAAAATGAAAGCCAAAGATAATTGTCATTGATCGATCTACTTAATGGCCTGAAAATGCCCAATAAGAGCAGGGTGCATGGCTGGCTGCTGAGCCAGAGGGCTGAGGGAATTGTCTGGGCTACTGCTCATAGTGCACTGCTTTTATTGAGGTGCCCTGTGGATAGCCGAGGCTTTCTTACTCCTGCCTCCCTGGGAGAAGGGTCGTGGATTCCAGACACCAGGGAGGTATGACATGCCACCCCCATACCTGTCACCAGTAATCTAATAGTCGCTTCCTGGTTTCCTCTCTGGGCTTGGCATGTGAGGATACTCCCCATCATGAATCACAAGATGTATTTCTTAACTGTCTTCCTTTCCTTTTTGCCTCTGAGCTGTGAGTTGAAGATGAGGTGAATGTAGTATTATTAAGATGAACAGAGTCCAGCGGAGCCTGGGGAGGGAGGCTCCATCTGGTGGCAGCCACATGTAATTCTGAGGGACCACACTTAAAAACCAAATGCACTGTGGCTTGTTTCCCAGCTCTGGAAGGTGTGGGATGTTAGGCAGCTCACTTGGTCTCTCTGAGAGGAGGCAGCAAGCATTATGATGACATCTAACAATTTCTGGTCCTTTCCAGTGCATTGTCCTTACTAGAGCCACTAACACCCCCTGCCTGGGTTATTAAAAGATGAGCACATGGCGTGTTGTTCACTGAACAATCAACGTTATATAGGAAGGACTTAGTAACAATATATTGAATAAATAAGTAGAAGACAAACAAGATGACTGCCTGGGGCCTCAAATCTGCAAATGCCTTATGTGGGAAAGGGTCTTTGTAAGACAGGGTCATCTAGAAACCGCAGTGAACACCTTCTACACGGGCAGCCTGCACTGTGAAACTCTAGGGTCTCTATTTGTGTCAAATACAATGGGGGCTGTGCCTCTGAGGTTGCAATGTGGGGTACTAGCCAGACCTAAGAAGAATGAAGAACTCTCAGTCTTTGCACTTGAGCTTATTGTTGATTCATCCACATAACTGTGGTCTATGAAGCTATTCAACTCACACGTGCAATTTTAGGAAAAGTCATGTTTGAATGATTTTCATCTTTAGACACTATAAAACTGTATTGTTAAAAAATATTCTGAGAATCCATTTATGATGTTAAAACTTCAGAAAAATAGAAATAGAGGGGCTGTTCTTAACTTGATAGAATGCAGCTACAAAACACTTATACCTAACATACTCAATGCTGAAAGACTGAATACCTTCCCCCTAAGATGTGGAAGCAAAGATATCCACTCTCACCACGCATTCAACATCGTTCTGTAAGTTCTAGCCAGTGCAACAAGGCCAGAAAAGAAAATAAAAGGCATACATGTCAGAAAGGAAGAAATTAAACTAACCCTATTTGAAATTACATGATTGTCTACATATAAAGTACCAAAGAATCCACAAAAAAACCTTCTACAACTAATCAGTGAATTCAACAAGGTTGCAAGACAAGATCAATATGCAAAAATCAATTGTATTTCTGTATACTAACAATAAACACATGGGCATTGAAATGTAGAATAAAATATAGTTGCTCAAAAAATAAAATAATTACAATCTAAATATGTACAGGACTGACTTGTATGTTCAAAACTACCCATGCTGATGAGAGAAATGAAAGATCTGAAAAATGGAGAGACATACCATATTCACAGATTGAAAAACTCGACATATCAGTTATTCCCAAATTGACATACAGGTTTAATGCAATTTGTATGAAAATCCTAGTAAGGTATGTTTTTAGGAATAGATAAGATTATTCTAATATGTGTATGGAAAGGCAAAGTAACTAGAGTTGCTAAAATTATCTTGAAAACGAGAATCAAGTGGTAGCAATCAGTCTTTTGAATTTCAGGACATTACACGGCTACGTTAATCAAAACTCTGCAGTATTGGTGGAGGAATAGACACACAGATTAGTGAAACAGAACAAAGAACAAAGAAATTGACTCACACAAATATGTCCAACAGATTTTTGACAAAATTGCAGAAGCAATTCAGTAAAAGAAGATAGATTTTGAACAAATGATGCTGGAGCAAGTGGATATCCATAGGCCAAAAGATGAAACTCAACCTAAGCCTCATTTGAACAACTAACTCAAAGTGCATCAGAGACTTTTGTGTAAATGGTAAAACTATGAAACTTAGAAAAAACAGACAAATTGTTTGAGACTTGATGCTGAAAACGTGGTCCATAAAGAAAAAATTGATAAATTGAATTTCATCAAAATTAAAACCTTTTGCTATTTGAAAGAGTCTCTTAAGAGGGAAAAAAGACAAGCTACAAAATGAGAGGAAATCCTTTCAAATTACATATTGGACAAAGGATTAGTATTTGGAATATGTAAAGAACTCTCAAAACTCATTAGTGAAAAACAAACAATATAATGAGAAAATGGACAAAAGTTAAAAAGAGACATTTCACTGAAGAGAATATACAGATGGCAAATAAGCACATGAAAAGATGCTCAACATCATTAGCTATTAGGAAAATGCAAATTAAAACCACAGTGAGCAATCACTATCCATCTATCAGAATGAATAAAGTAAAAAAAAAAGAGTGACAACTCTAAATGCTGACGAGGATGGGAGAAACTGGATCACTCAGACATTGCTGGCGAACATGTGAAATGCCACAGCTACCCCGGAAAGTTGCAATTTCTTAAAAAATGAAACACACAACTACCATATGACCCAGCAATTGCACCTCTGGGCATTTATCCCAGAGAAGTGAAGACTTACGTTCACACAAAAATCAGTACGCAAATGTTGATAGCAGCTTTATTCATCATAGCAAAAACCTGAAACAACTCAGACGTCCTAGAATGGATGCTTAAACAAATTGTGGTGTCTCCATGTTATAAAATACTTCTTGGCAATAAGAAGGAACAAACTACTGATACACAAACAACCTGGACGAATTGCCTGAGATTTATGCTGAGTGGAAAAAAAAAAGAAAGAGTCTCAAAAGGTTACATGCTGTATGATTCCATTTATCTAATATTCTTGAAATGACAGCTACAAAAAAGCAGAACAGATTAGTGACTCCCAAGAGTTTAGTAGGGACTGAGGAGTGGAAGAGAAGGGGCTGTGGTGATAGAGGTATTCTACCTTTTGACTGTGTCAACGCCAATGTCCAGGATGTGATATTGTACTATAGTTTTGCAAGATGTTACCATTAGGGTGAACTAGGTAAAAGGCACACGGGATCTCTCTGCACTATTTCTTATCATTTCTTACAGCTGCATGTAAATCTAAAAGTATTTTAAGGTAGAAAGTTTAATTTTAAAATTAAAGGGGAACAAAATCTACACATGTGACAAAATTCTGTATAAACACACACACATACACACACACACACACGAGTGTCTGCTAAACTGGTGAGATCTGAGTAAAGTCTATAATCTAGCTAATTGTATTGGTTTAGTTAAGTGTATTGTGCCACTGTCAATTTCCTGGTTTTGATTATTTGTTATGTTATATAAAGTGTTGAGAGAAGCCGGGTGAGTGATAAGTATATAGAACTTTTTGTATTAGTTCTACAGTGTCTTGCGAGTGTATAATTATTTCAAAATTAAAAAAAAATGCTTTAAAAGGTACCAAGAACAAAAAAGAAACCATTTATTATGGATCCAAATGTAAAATTCCAGCACTGACAGTTCTGTTAGAACAGTCGCCACTCGTCTTGATGTGCATTCGCAAGCTGCCCTGTGAGCGCTGTAAATTGCAAATTCAGTCAATTAGGACTCACCACCAGGCAGCTGGAATGATGCTTCCTCTAGTGCAGCCTCAGAGAGCTTACTTACACCACTCATTTCAGACCACACATCAGGACAGCAAGGGTTTGAATCTGCCCCCTCTAGAGCCCATGCTCGTACTTCTGCACCATATGGCAAGGTTGCATCAGGCAGAGCTTGTCCTCAAGAAGCCGGCAGTCTGCTGTGGAGAGAGGTGGGCAGTAAGACACATGCTCCAGCTGCAGCCATGTCCCTGTCTGGACCAGTTAACTCAATTCAGTTCCAACTTGCAGACAGCTTCTTCAAGCCAATCAGACATCAGAGAAATAAAAAGGATGTGACAAAAGAGAGTGAGGTGGAGAATACAGTCTCCCACTCCTGGACAAACTGCTCTGGGAAAGTTTGCACTCGGAGGCAGATGGGGAAGAAGCCAACACATCATCCCGCTGTGGTGTGGCAGGAATCCCAGAAAGGCGTGTGTGCATGTGCATGCGTGTGTGTGAGTGAGTGCTGCTGTAACAGAAGGGCCTCATCTGTCTGCCCATCTGTGAAATGGGGAGGCTGCCAAAATTCCTGTTTCCCTGGGTTCTAACAGACTCCCAGCAAGAATGGAAAATAAGATATTGGGGCTGATATTTAGGTCCTAGGACAATAGGATCAGGATCTAGGGATGTGAAGAGGAACAGAGGCTGCTCTCAGTCTTTCTGTAAGTGCCCCATGTGTGCAAGAGCCTAATCCAAAACAGGAGAGACGGGAGGGCTGTTTTTTTGCTGGACTCTGCCTGGAGATTCTGATTGAATAGGCCTAGGACACTTAAACGTCTTCAGATCCACCCCAAGCTCTTGTACAAGAGGCATTAATAGTAGCCAACATGCCTTGAGTAGTAGTTATCTGCCAGGTAGATTTTAAGCACTTTATGTACATGATCTTATTCAATCCTCGCAATAACTCTGTGGGCAGATTATAGTATTACTCTGATTTACAGATGAGGAAGTTGAGGTGCAGACAGTTCAATTTTCCTGCATAAAGTCACACGTTAGTGGCAGAGATGAGATTGTAATTTCCAGCTCCAGCACTCACGCTTTTAATCACAACTACAGAATCTTTCCTTCTGCTATTTGCTTTCCTGCTGGCCTAACCTGAGAAAGCCAGGGCCAGTCACCCCTCAACTCTGTTGCTGATCCAAGTTGCAATACAGGTGGGAGGAGACCCTTCCTCCTGTCTCAGGGAAGCTGCTGACTTGGCAGTGAGAGGAATGCAGCATTTATGCAGTTTGCATGTGTGCCTCTGTTTCACAAATTCTCCGGTGCACACCAATAGCACTGCCAGAGAGTGATGAGGAAATATGGTCTAGACCACCAGAGACCTGAAGGACCAAATTCCAGGGGGTGAGAAACACACTTGGCCTGGTAAAACTGAAAGGGATAGGGGTTGGTATCAAGAGATTTGGTATCCAATTCCAATTCTGCCATTTCCTGGCAAATGATCTTGGTATGCTTTTACTCTCTTCATGCCTTAGCTACATGTTCTAAAAAAGATAATAACATCTTTGACCCTCAAGGGTGTTTTTTTTTTTTTTTTTTTTTTTTTTGAGACGGAGTCTCGCTCTGTCACCCAGGCTGGAGTGCGGTGGCCGGATCTCTGCTCACTGCAAGCTCCGCCTCCCGGGTTTACGCCATTCTCCTGGCTCAGCCTCCCGAGTAGCTGGGACTACAGGCGCTCGCCACCTCGCCCGGCTAGTTTTTTGTACTTTTTAGTAGAGACGGGGTTTCACCGTGTTAGCCAGGGTGGTCTCGATCTCCTGACCTCGTGATCCGCCCGTCTCGGCCTCCCAAAGTGCTGGGATTACAGGCTTGAGCCACCGCGCCCGGCCAAGGGTGTTATAAAGATAAAGTGCTGCACTACAAAAGGCTTTACATCCTAAGCTTTATTCAAATGGATGGAACCATTGTCGTGATTTCCAGGGTAAAGGAAACTGGAGATTCAGATAGTGGAGAAGAGCTTGCTGGCCTTCTTCCCTGTTCTCTATTGGCAAAGGGGCTGCCTTCAGATTTCTGCTCTGACGCCACCTAATCAGTGAGGCTCCCTAACTATGGCATTTAAAATAGCATCACCCCCACCTGGCACCTCTCCTATATCCTTTCTGTCCTTTAGTATTTATCATCATTTGACCTCACTGTTTTGGGGGGAGGATTACATAAAACAATGTATAACACATCTAAAAATTTTAGGAGCTCAGCACATATTATTTACTGGGGTAGAGGGAACTCTTTCTCCATGCAATTTAAAAACTGCTTAACTGGTGTAGTCTCCTGGAATGAGTATTTTGCCCTCAGCCTCACAGAACAGAAGCTAGGTCAATTACACCTTCTTGTCTGCCTGGCTCCAGGCCAGTCAATGATCTCCCATCTCAGGCATTTGGTATTGTTCTTTTATTAGTTTCTGAAGTTCCAGTTTCCCAGAAGCCTAAGGAAGCAATGGACTGCTTTGGCCACCTTCCTGGTCTTTTAATTAGGAAGTATTTGCTTCATTTCAGAACTTGTGATATAGAAGAAGAAACATGGAATCTGGAACCCCCCAGAGCTGAGGTGAGGACTTAGTTCTACCACTTATGATCTGTAAATATTATCATTATTATTTAAATATGTGATAACTAAGGGATATGTATTTCCTGAAATATGTAGGCATTGTGCAGGACAATCTGTGTACATAATCTCATTTGTTCCTTTAAACAACCCAGAAAGGCAAACATTACACCCTTTTTGCAGATGAGGAAACTGAAGTTTAGAAAGTGAAAAAGTTGGAACTGATCTCAGGTCCATCGAAATCCATGCATGCAGTTCTTTCTACTAAATTTAATATTCTCTGTGAGCCTCATTTTTCTCATCTACATAATGGATCTATCAATATTTGCCTCAGAGAGGTACTGTAATGATAAAGTAAGGTGCTGTCTGGGTAGAACAAGGTACTTAGTAGGAGCTGGAGCTGTGCAGAATCTCTCTTCCTTCCCCCAGTCCCTGAAGGAAAGTGAGCACATCAAAAGAGCTCACTAGAGCTTTTAGTTGAGGGCACAGAGGTCAAGAGGAGACCAATAATTTGCAGAAGCAGAAGTGAAGCTCAACATTTTTCCTCTTTAACAGAAACTCTGAGCAGCTCTTTCTCCCCTAAGCACATCTGAACTGTGTAAGGAATGACCAGGAGGCCTTTGTAGCTCTGTGCTTGGCTTCTTGGCTCTGAGCCTTAATCAATAACCTACTCCCGATCTGTAAGACATAAAATCTCAAGGAGTGACACACTTTCCTTCTTCAGAAGAGTTCTTGGAATTCCCATGGTCTAGCAATGTGATGTCAGATGATGAGATAGGCCTGGGAGGCAAGGGCAACATTATTTTGTAGACACCATTGTGTAAAACATCTTTGCATCTCTTAGAGTCTTGAAGCCAATGTGTTTGGCACAATTAGCTGACTTTCCTTTGGGACCCAGCACTCTGAGACTAAAATTACTCCCAAGTTTACCAGAAATAAGTCCACACTAAATGAAGTACAATTCAGAAAAATTAGGGAATGTGGTAAAACAGGCCACAAGAAGCTCTACAGGATGCTAAGCCAGCCATAGAATGAGTTTTTCTTGGTCAAAAAGAAGATGGCTTGGCTGGCACCATGGCTCATGCTTATAATCCTGGCAGTTTGGAAGGCTGAGGTGGGAGGATCGCTTGAGACCAGGAGTTTGAGACCAGCCTGGGCAACAGAATGAGACCCATCTCTATAAAAAAATAAAACAACAAAAAAAAGAAGACCTCCTAAGTCTTGAAAAAGCAGTCTTGAACAGTGTCTTGACAGGCTCCTCTCTCAATCCCCCACTGGATCCACCACACCTCATACACTGGGACAAGTGGTAGCCCTCTTAGAATAGTTTTCTAGTTCTAGATGATTCTACCTTCATCACAGTGTTGTCAAAGCACCAGACAGACCTGGCGCCTAGGGAAAAGCCCTTCTGCTCTACAGACCTCAATTAAGCCTACCTGTAAAACTGGAGTAATTTCGTTGCCTTGGAGATTACTGTGAGAGTTAGGTCTCTAAAGCAGCTGGCACAATGCCTTACATGTTGTCATTGCTTCCTGTTTCTCCAATTTTTCCCACCAATTTCTCAATTCCTAATGCCAGAAATCCCAGAAGTCTGTCTGGGCTATTGCTCTGATTCAGATTCATCCACCTTCCTAGATGCTGAAGAATGGTCTGCCTACTGCATTCCTTCTAGTTGCCATTGGAATTAATCTGTGTCAATTTCCTACCCACCCCAGCTCCAAGCACTGACACTGCAATCTCTAATTTGCTCTTGGGCTTCACAGTCTTGCTTGTCTATCTTGGGCTAACAACTCCATCTGAACATTCTTGAATTGCATGACTGTTCCAGGAGACCCTGTCCCTTAATTACGCTGTCTAGTCCATCCTGTTCAGATCTGGGTGTGATTACTGCTATCATGGTTGATTCTAATAATAGAGTAATGATGAACCATGATGCAATAAATTGAATATTGAGTGTTCTTTCTATTCAGTCCCCATGTAGAAAAAAATCTTAATGAGTTTTCTATATCTATCATGAAGAGAGAGAAGTTTTCTTTCTTTTAAGCTTCTCAAGTTGGGTTGAAGATTTAACTCAGCGATCTGATTCCTGATTCAGAAGTGTCAACACTTCTGAGTTTTGGGGGGATAGTATTATGATATATGTTTTCTGTTGTTTGTTTTTGGAAGCAGCATGGCATACTGGAAGTAGAAATGGCCCTTAGGATATCTGTAACATTTACCCCAGAAGATCTAGTCATGAGAGTCTCTCCTAGAAACTAAACCTGAGAGGGAAGGCTTTATGCTCAGAGAAGCTCATAATCATATTATGGGATTATAGCAAAACAAACAAAAAAAACCACACACATAGAGAAATGACTTAAATCTTCAACAATAAGATAAAGGTTAAGTAAAGAACATATACTCTCCAAAAAGAGAGAGACAGAGAGATAGAGGGGGAGGGAGAGAGAGAGAAACAGAATCAGATTGACACGAGACTTTTTATAAATGACATGAAGACCATGTTAATGGAAATAAGGTCATAGGCTCAATTCTCACATTAAAGCATCAGCTTCTTGGCTTGCTTTTATCTCTAAGTATGTCCTTGTCCCCCAACATTGTGAATGGCCTAAGACCAACACATTCCTATTTCTGGAACAGAACTCAAAGCATGTCTGCAAGGGTCCGCCCCAGCAAGTCTGATGTATGCCCACTGCACTCAGTGGGCACCTCCAAGCCTGCCTGAAAACCTCTGCTCCGAGGCTTTCCATATGCCACTCTCTCCGTCTGGAATATGCTCCCTATTCCTTCTTCAAGTCTCATTTTAGAAGTCTTTTCCTCCAGGAAGGCCTCCTGGAACCTCCAAGCCCGTGTCTTGTGTTCCTCCTCTGTGTTTTCATAACACCCTGTGCTCCCCTGCGGAGGGTCTTTATCCCCTCCTGAGTTATAATCATCTGTTTACTTACTTGTTTCTCTAACAAGCTTATTTTCCATGGGGCCAAAGCCCTAGACAAACTCTCTTTTCAATAACCCTGAGTGTTGCTGAAATCAAAAGGCTGTGAAGAGGTAGGAGTCTTGTGAAGGTGTTGTTGGGAAAGAGGATTGTTCAGATATGGGTAAGCCACTGAAAGATGTCTTGATGGTTCATCTGAACATGGGCTGGGAACCTGAAGCAGATACAGAGAGCAAGATGACCATGCTGGAACCATGAGGACAGGGAGGATGGGCAGAGTGGCTAGGGAGATAGAGGTCTTGGATGAACGTCTGAGATAGAAAATGCCCCTCTGGCAGCTCACGTGTGCTCTCCTGATCATATGCTCTGACATGGCAGGCCCCCCCGATTCTCCTTATGAATGACACTCGCTGGGAACGCCTGCTCGGCACACACAACCCAGTCTGCAAGAGAGAGTGGTCCAAACCCCCCATCCTGGGCTGTGGTGCTTGGAAGATGCAACACACAGACTGGCTAGGATGCGGTTACTGCATCTTTCTGGCTGGCTGGCAAGCGAAGTTCCCACTGCCTTTCTCCCCAGGCCTGACTCCATTATGACAATGGAGCCATTGTTCTGAGGGGCCATGAGGCAGCTGGGACTGGCCGACCCTATGCCGACTCCTCACATCTCAGAAGTCAAGCCCTCAGACAGAGCAAGGAAAGTGATAAAATTCAGCAGGAAGCAGGACAGAGTATTGGGGGTCCTGAGCCAGCTTCTTCCTCTCAGTTCTGTCTCGTGATAGGAATGAATAATCACCCCAATTACAGAGCAACCTGAAGGAGACAAAATCACTTAACTAAATGAGGTGCTTGGGGAATGGAAGGTGGGAGCAGTCTGCAATGATTTTGGCAGAAACTTCTGGGCCAGCTCCCCCGAAAGCTTATATCAAAACAAGCAATATGATTATCAGAGTTCCAAGTCAGTTGCCTCAGATACCTTTGGCAGTTTCTAAAAAAAAAACAAAAAAACCTCTGCTGCATAATTGTCATCTCCAGGATGTTTAGAAAAGCAAACGCTGGATTAAACTTAGTTGGAATCCAACTGCGATCTAATAAAGGCATGATCAGAATATAGGGAGGTGTTCTCAAGTTAATCAGAGCCTGGAGGAAGTGTGGGCTTGGCTGTCTTCTTCCAACAACTCCTCAGGGATATAATTAGCTCCTACTACTTGGGACACATGCTCTCTGCCTACTACTATAAGCCAGTCCAGAGATGCAAACCATTACAAAGACTTTGGGCTGAAGGCCTGCCTAGACCTCACCTGAGCCCTCACCTGAGCCCTCACCTGAGCCTGCTATTCCATCTCATACATGCTGCTCAGAGCCTGGGCTTCCATCTGGGCTCAGTCCAATTTGCTACTCCTTGGAAGTGGCCTGAGACCAGAGCACAGTGAAAAGCAAGACAAGACAACTAAGTCTGATACTAAACCAGAGAGGGACAGAGGCCCCTGCACTCGTCAAAAGGCTGGATGATCTTGAGTGAGCCAGGAAGCGAAGGATAGGAATCCAAATTCCTTTTGGCACGTGGGGAAAGTTTGTGCAGTTCTCCTTCATGAGGTGTTAGTGTGTGGTTTAAAAAAAGCCTTTCAGACATTGATTTTGTCCTTTCTCTGTTACTCCACGTAAGGCAGCAGTTTGCTCTGGAATGGGAGAGCAGGCATGTGTCTTGGTCTATTGGGGTTCCTCACACTGGGTAGTTTGTAAACAACAGAAATTTAGTGCTCACAGTTCTACAGGCTGGAAAGTCCAAGATCAGGGCACTGGCAGATTCTGTGTCTGGTGAGGGCCTGTTTCTCACAGATGGTGACTTCTTCTGTGTCCGCACACTGTGGAAGGGGCAAAAATGCCTTTATAAGGGCATGCATCCCATTCACCTCCCAATCCTCTCCTAAAGGCCCCACCTTGGCTGGAGCTGTGGCTCACACCTGCAATCCCAGTGCTTTGGGAGGCTGAGGTGGGCGGATCATTTGAGGCCAGTAGTTTGAGACCAACCTGGCCAACATGGTGAAAACCCGCCTCTACCAAAAAATTTTTTTAAAAATTAGCCAGCCATGGTAGTTGGTACCTGTAATCCTAGCTACTTGGGAGGCTGAGGCAAGAGAATTGCTTGAACCTGGGAGGCAGAGGTTGCAGTGAGCTGAGATTTTGCTACTGTATTCCAACCTGGGCAACAGAGTGAGACTTTTGTCTCAAAAATAAAAATAAAATAATAACTTTTTTTTAAAGCCCTACCTCTTAATCCCACCACAATAGGGAATAGGTTTCAATGTGAATTTCAGAGGAACACACACACTCAGACCACAGCAGCACGCAGGGCGGAGGGTCTTAGTGTGGACACCAGGAAGACTGGCTGGTGACTCAGCCAGGGAATATTCCTGTCTTGTCTCTCACCTCTGTAGTTCCTTGAAGCATTTCATTACATTACAGTTGCTCTGCTTGACTCGAGATCCTCAAACCCACCCCTTCCACTCCAGCTCCTTCTTAGTACAGTCCTGAGCCACTTAACAACGACAGGGCTACGTGCTGAGAAATGTGTCATTAGGCGACTTTATCACTGTGCAGACGTCAGAGAGTGTGCTTACAAAGCCTCGGTGGTACAGCCTACCACATGCCCAGGCTATGTGGGAGAATCTATTGCTCCTTGGCCACAAACCTGTACGGTATGCCACTGTCCTGAATACTGTAGGCAACTGTAACACAATGGTAAGTGTTTGTGTATCTGAACGAAGAAAAGATACAGTAAAGATATAACATAAATGATTAAAAATGATACACCTAGGGGGGCATGGTGGCTCATGCCTGTAATCCCAGCACTTTGGGAGGCCGAGGTGGGTGGATCACTAGGTCAAGAGATGGAGACCATCCTGGCCAACATGGTGAAACCCCGTCTTTACTAAAAAAAAATACAAAAAATTAGCTGGGTGACGTGGTGGGCACCTGTAGTCCCAGCTACTGGGGAGGCTGAGGCAGGAGAATGGCGTGAATCCAGGAGGCGGAGCTTGCAGTGAGCCAAGATCACGCCATTGCACCCCAGCCTGGGCAACAGAACAAGACTCCATCTCAAAATAATAATAATAATAAAATAAATGAATGATTAAATAAAATAAAAATAAAAATACAAAAAAATAGCTGGGCGTGTTGGCACACGCCTCCAGTCCCAGATACTCAGGAGGCTGAGGCAGGAGGATTGCTTGAACCCAGGAGGAGGAGGTTGCAGTGAACCAAGATCACGCCACTGCACTCCAGCCTGGCGACAGAGAAAGACTCCATCGCAAAAAACTTAGCATGATTGGATCTCACAGGACTGGAAGTTGCTGTGGGTGAGTCAGTGAGTGAGTGATGAGTGAATGTAAAGGCTTAGGACATTCCTGTACACTATTGTAGACTCTATAAACACAGTCCACTTATGCTACATCAAATTTACAAAAAACTGTTTTTACTTCTTCAACAATACATTAACCTTAGCTTATTGTAATGTTTTGGCTTTCTAAACTTTTTAATTTTAAAAAACTGGGCTGGGCACGGTGGCTCACACCTGTAATCTCAGCATTTTGGGAGGCCAAGGCGGGTGGGTAATGAGGTCAGGAGATTGAGACCATCCTGGCGAACACTGTGAAACCCCGTCTCTACTAAAAATACAAAAAAATTGGCCGGGCGTGGTGGCGGGCGCCTGTAGTCCCAGCTACTTGGGAGGCTGAGGCAGGAGAATGGCGTGAACCCAGCGGGCAAAGCTTGCAGTGAGCAGAGATCGCACCACTGCACTCCAGCCCAGGCAACAGAGCAAGACTCTGTCTCAAAAAAAAAAAAAAAAAAAAAAAAAAAAAGACTCTTACAGTAGTAGCACTTAGCTTAAAACACAAAAGCATTGTACAGCTGTAGAAAAATATTTTCTTTATATTCTAATTCTAGAAACTTTTTTCTGTTTTAAAAATTGTTTATTATTTTTACTTTTTAAGGTTTCTTGTTAAAAATGATGACATAAACACATGCCTTAGCCTAGGCCTACACAAGGTTGGGATCGTCAATATCATCATCAATGTCCTCCACCTGCACAGCTTGTCCCACTGGCAAGGGGCAGGACACACGGAGCTGTCATCTCCTATGATAACAATGCCTTCTTCTGGATACCTCCTGAAGGACTTGCCTGAGGTTATTTTACAGTTAACTTTTTTTTTTAATAAGTAGAAGGAGTACACTCTAAAATGATGAAAAGCGTAGTGTAATAAATACATAAACCAATAACATAATCATTTATTATTATTAAGTATAATTTACTGTACATAATTGTATGTGCTGTGCTTTTACCGAACTGGCAGCACGGTAGGTTTGTTTACACCAGCATCGCCACAAACATATGTGTCCCATGCTGCGCTATGATACCACATCAGTAGGTGACAAGGATTTTTCACCTCTGTTAGAATTTATGGAACCACTGTCGTATATGCGGTCCATCATGGACTGAAACGTCGTTATGCGGCCCATCACTGTATTCCTGAACTTTGCCCTCCCACTGCAGCCACACGTTGAGAGCTGCACGGCACTTCTCGGCCAACAAGTCCACTTTCCACGCACCAAGCCCACCTCACCTTACACTTGGCCCCCGGCTCCTTAGTCTTGAGCTCAGCCTCTATCTTAAGGTTTCACCAACCTGCCCTTCACTATCTGGCCTGTTGGAGATTTTCCAGTTAGACTCTGCTAGCCACATTCTGACTCTGAGCCAGCTCCCGGGGAGAAGTCAAGCTGATTCCCTTCCACTCCCTCTGCCCCCGCTGCTGTCTTACACAGCCGTACCTTCCTTTCCTTTACCCCCTCGCTTGACTGGTGCTGAGCCACATTTAGCACCAGCCTCCAAGAGCAAGCACCCTGTGCTAACTTGGGCTCGTGTCTCACAAGCTAGCACCCTGATCTTAGAAACCCGAAGCTCAGAAAATAGTTCCTACCCTTATGTGCATTATATTCTTCAGAAGGTAGTTCCTTTTGCATCGTGGAAGGAGCACTACACTAGGAGTTTAAAGACTTGGATCCACCCTTGATTGCCTCGCTTAGGGCTGCCACGTTGCACAATGACAAGGACCACCATCTTTGTAGAATAAATAGAAACAGAGCACCCTAAAGTTGTGTAACCAAATGGGTTCCCCCGTCAAGTCTAGTGGCATGGCCTTGGGCAAGACAATGAATGATTCTGGGCCTCAGTTTCCCTATCTTCTTCCTAGCCTAGTGTCCTTCCTTCAGAACCTCAAGTTTAGTCAGGGGAGAGTAGTTGGGAAATGATATCTGAGCTTTGCTTTATGCTCTGCTAGCATGGAGAAGTGGAAACTGATTTGGAGAAATAGTGTGAGGACTGGGAAGTGAAAACTTGTTTGCAGCCCAGTCATGCTGTTTGATTGATTTTCCATGTGGCATTAAGTCCTGGAGATATTCTGATGGAAAGTCAGGCCTTTCTTGATTGTCCCAGTACACTTGTGGGAACTGAGGAGAGGGCTCTGGCAGAAAACTGAATGGCAGCAGAAATAAAACCACCATAGAACTTACCTTGGTATCTGTTCGTCCACTGTAACCCACAGGTCCCTGCCTGGTTAGGCTTTACTTCACTTTGTCCCCCTCTACTCATTCCTACCTTCGTTCTCCCAGCAAGACTCTTGGGAGGGAAGAATGAGACCATTCTTGCTCACTTCTTTCTTAAGAAATAATACTTCCTACTATGTATTATGGCAGAACAAGGATCTTCTATGTATATCATTTAATCCTCACCAGAAAAATTGGCAAGGTGAAAATCATTATTACTTTCATCTTAAAAGTGAGAAAATTGAGGCTCAGAGAAGTTAAGCCACTTGCCTCAAGTCACACCGCAATTAGGTAGCCAAAGCTCAATTTTCTCATCTGTAAAGTAGAGATGAAGTGCTTCCTACCTCATAGGATTATTGTGATGATTGAACGAAGGATGTGTTATGAATTTAGAGCAGAGTCTGATAAAAGTAAGCTCTACTCAAGCCAGGCATGGTGGCTTACGCCTGTAATTTCAGCACTTTGGGAGACCAAGGTGGACAGATCACTTGAGGTCAGGAGTTTGAGACCAGCCTGGCCAACAAAGTGAAACCCCATCTCCACTAAAAATACAAAAATTAGCCAGGTGTGGTGGTGGGTGCCTGTAATCCCAGCTACTCTGGAGACTGAGGCAGGAGAATTGCTTGAACCTGGGAGGTGGAGGTTGCAGTGAGCCGAGATCATGCCATTGTACTCCAGCCTGGGTGGTGAAAAAGCAAGACTCTGCCTCAAAAATAAATAAATAAAAATAAAAATAAAACAAAACATGAAGTAAGCTCGACTCATTTTTACTTCTGTTTTTTCCCTCTCTCCTTCCCTCCCTCTCTCCCTCCTTCCCTCCCTCCCTCCCTCCCTCCCTCCCTCCCTTCCTTCCTTCCTTCCTTCCTTCCTTCCTTCCTTCCTTCCTTCCTTCCTTCCTTCCTTCCTTCCTTCCTTCCTTCTTTCCTTCCTTCTTTCTTCCTACTTGTCTTTTTCTTTTCCTCCCAGAATTTAAGGGTAATTACAAGAATATGTAAGATAAAACAAGAAGCATTGAAGTAGCTTTCTTAAGGTCACATACCAGCAAGCAGGTCACAAATATAAGAGCTATAAAGTTAAAGAAGTTCAATATTTTTCAAAAGGGTTCGTATTCAACCCGGGTTGTAGTGAAATGTAAAGGGGGAAGACCTGCCAATTGTGGCCTTTTTGCTAACTCTTGTTAGGTGACACCATGCAACAGGTCTCCACACGCACTCACGTGCACCTGCGCACACACACACGGACAGAGAACTCAATGCACGAGAGACATCAGTCACTCAGGTTCACAATCTCATTTCATCTTCATAATAACTCAGTAAGGTAAGTATATTTCCCCCATTTTGCAAATGAGAAAATTGAGGCTTTGTGAGCTTATCCAAGCTTTCCAGGTTCACACAGCAGATAATGGAGGGGTGTGAGACAAATCCGGGTTTGTCTGATTCCAAAATCCTTGCCCTTTTGCCTACACAATGTTGCCTCCCTCTAAGACCATAAATATTTCTCAGTGTAAATATTAGTTTCTCAGTATAAGCTTTGTAAATGGCTTTCAGTGGATCCAAAAATGTTTACCCAGAGTGAAGAAGTGTGTTTTGCTCATTAAATGTAACTGAGGCTAATGCCATAGTTTGTTTTTTTCTTCTCCAATCTTCATAGAAGTGCATGCGTGCTAAAGTGTGCTTATAGAGTCTTCTTTTTAGACCTTCAGTGTAAGGTGGTAGTAATTAAATGCAGGTTAAAATACAATTTATATTTCATTTTGAAAGTCTTCCCTGTGCCTTGAGGTTCGTGGCAGAGTTAAGTTGAGCTGTATGTAAGTACCATGTGGTAGGGGAACTAATTTATAATTTAATGCAGAAGTGGGGGTATGGGGACACAGACTATAATTTTAAAACAACGGAAAGACTTGTCAATGGACAGCGGGTTTGAGTTTTTATCAGCAACTGTGATTGCTGTCAATGGATCCGTGCCCTTCCCTGCACACTCCACTGCCCTCTCTCATTATTAATCTCTCATTAATTGTTAATCTCTTCCAAATGTTCTCAGCTGAATCCCAGTGTGCTCAGGGCAGCCCTCCTCAGAGTCCCTCAGGCGCCGTCTACCACCAGCTGCCCCAAACCTGTCCTCAACCAGGGCTGAGTGAGTTCTTTGCTTTTACTGTTGTTTTTCCCTGACCTCTCAGCCTGTCTTCATCCTGGGGTATTTTCCCAGCACCTCCTTTGAAATGCATCCTATAAAAGTCCCCCTGTCTAAGAGGAGTCAAGGTTTATCTGATGCTATCACCTACCTCACTTTCTGTACACTTACTACGTCAGCCTCGGTGCAGTTGCCCTGGTAGACTCTGCCTCCTCTGACCTCAGGGCCCTTACACATGTTGCTTGCTTCCTGTATCTAGACATCTCTTCCCTGACTCTTCACCTGGGAAAGTATGTTTTGTGTTTGGATCTCAGCTCAATTGACCTTTTCAAGGAAGTGGTCTCTGGCCTCCCAGTCAAAGTCAAAGCCTCCTAGTCTATGCTCTCTGTCTCAGCAGCCTGGGTTTTCCTTCATTGCATGCCTCACAACTGATACTGAAACATTCATTCGTGTGATTCCTTGGCTTGTTTCAATATGCCCCACCCTGCAGTTTGGTAGTTTCCAAAGTGGAGTATACAACATGATCCAATGAGAGCTGAGAAGATAAAATGAGAATTCCTGCTGACATTTACTCTGATCTAAAAATGTAAAATTAAGCCTCACATATTTCATATACACATTGACACTAGTGCCTCCACCTGGCCCATTGTCAGGCAGCCAAGTGTCACATATGGCCCCTGAGCATCCAGAGAAGAGTGGGAAAAAGTCCAAGAAATGGACAGTTGACAGAGCAGAGCTCCCCTCTTATTTAACTTGCAGATATATTGTGATGGATTCAGTTCACGTGTTCCCAGCAAAGAGGATTTTTACAATATATTATTGAGTTTTAGTTAAATCAACCCTTGCAAAATAGACAAGTGGCTTCAAAAGATTCCTGTAAGAAACCGTGAGCTGAAAATGACATGAGCAACGCAAGCACAACAATCTTCCTGGTGGTCTCTCACCATCAGCGAGATTTCTAGGCTAAAAATCACCCTGATCTAATCAGGTCCAAAAAGAAAAAGCCCCAAAAGCTGCAATTGTTAAAATGACTCTTTGAAATATCTAAGTGTATAATATCATTCATGAGGTTTTGTCAATAAAGAATTTTAAGCAGATATTGTTTATTTCATCTCTTCCTCATTGTTTGAAAGTTTCTATTTTGTGCATGTTTTATTATTTTCACAAACTATTGGAAATGTGGTCCATATAAACAATTTATGCAAAAATGCATATACATATTTTGAGATGTGCTCAAAATTATGTACTGATGGGGCTGTCGAATTCCAACTCTGTAGACAATGGCACTATGATGTAAAGCCACAGAGACCAAAGACCATAACATTATACTTATCGTTGGCACAGAGGGTAGGGTAGGAATGGTGTGCCCATGTTGAAGGTTGGTGTTTAGGTTCTTCAGGGCGGGTGTTTCTACTTGAAACTATAGGACATATTGAGGCCAGATCTTGAACAAATTAACAATCTTTTAAGAAAAGCCAAGGTTTCAATGCAAAGCAAATCTGGCTGCCAACACTCTTGATTCAGACATTGCAGTTAGAAAATCATCTTTTGTTGCTTAAGTATGCTCTCAGAATCTCTCTTCACAATCTACATTGAAACAGATTATCCAAGTATATTTTCCAGGCAAGTTTGGTGGTCTCTCAACAGAAGAAATTCTGGTGAATAAGATTTTCTCCATCTAATTGCACAATGAATGGAGGAGGCAGAATTAAATATTCAGAGATCTCAAGGGGACACTGGGAGAGGGAGCATCTCCCTGTGGCTGCATTAGCCAAATTGACTTCTGCTTCTCTCTCCAGAGACTGTCTGGGCCTCGCCACCTCAGCAAAACCTTCCCTAAGTGCCCAGGCTGGGTTACGGGCCCCTTCTCTGTGGATGCCAATGACTATGTATTTCTTGGGAAATACAGAGTATTACATACAGTGACATACAGTTACATACAGTGTGAACTCTTGGCCTTCTTTTCCATGTCTCTGGCACCCGACGTGAGAATAGATGTCTAGTGGATGTTTCATAAATGTCAGAACCATCTTGTCATTTGCTCATTTTTCCCCCACATAATCATATTGTTGTTTCCTGGTTTGATTATAAGCTCCTGGGGGACAGACCTTTGTTTCTACTACTGGTATGACCATATATTTTGTACACAGTAGGCACTCAATTACTACTACTTGTTGATTGATTGACAGATTGCTAAAGGATTGAATTCCCAACAACCAGTACAATCGCTGGCAGAAAAGGAAAAGTTAAAACAAAATTAAGAAATGGGCAGAGTTTGGGGAGATTTTGAGTGTGTGGGTGGCAGAGGGTACTTTTAGGTTGGGGTCACAGTGCAGCAGCCAGAGCACCAAAGCACAGATATTCTAGAACTGGGGTTCTACACCACAGGCAGACTACTACTGTGAGAGCTAAGAGGCTCAAAGCCCCCAGAGGGTGACTCATTCTCCCAGCCCTCCACCTCCTCCTGCCTGTCCAGGTCATCTTAATCATCCCATTACCAGAAGGGCTGGAGGAATCATCTAGAAGGCTGGAAGTGACTGGGGAGCATCTGCTGAGTTGTGAGAGCTGCTCGGAGGATTCCTTGTCTGTCCCAGCCCACCTCTTCCACCCACCTTATGCTGTCACCCCATGTGCAGAACTGGACCTCCATTCAGCTCTTCTGAGCAGAAGGAGCAGAAAGCATCCTATCTCTGCCCTGGCCTGGAAGGGACAGTGCTCCCCAGCATGGTTCCAGGGGCTTGCTAAGGTCTGCTGCCCCAGAATTGTTTCTCTGCTGGTCTGCTGTGGTTTGGGTTGCCAGATAGAGTGCAAGATGCCCAGTTAAATTTGAATTTCAGATCAATAAATAACAATGGTTTAGTATAAGAACGTCCCATACAATATTTGGGACATCCTCATATTAAAATATTATTTGTTGTTTATCTGAGATTTAAATTTAACTGGGTGACCTGTTTTTTATTTGCGGAATCTGGCACCCCTTGTTGTGGCCTAAACAGATTGCCTATGGGACCTAGTCAGAAAGCAGAATCAGCACAAAGTGGGTGAGATGGCGTGAGTCACTGATGAGATAAGAATGCTTCTAAATCTCAGCCAGAAACCACCTACTGGATGCACAGTGATGTGCTTGTGTGCATCTGGCAGCTTGGAAATTCTACCATGCCCTTGCCAAAGGCATGCTCAGATGCAGGTGTGGTTGGCACAGTTTCTAGAGAGTGCATGGTTAGGTGCTTCTAGCAATATGGGAGGGGAGGAGGGAGGAAGAAAAGGAGGAAGACAGTGTGCACATGTGCTTTGTGGTTATTGGTAAGTAAGCAGAAACACCCACACAACGGAAGTGCATAGAACACAAGGCTATTAACCTTATACACACGTTTTTCTCTCTGTCCTGTTTTTCTTCCTTTTCACTAATCCTTTCTTTTCTTGCTTTACTTACTTACTTACACAGTCAATGATGGTAGTAAAATGGCCATGTTGCAGAATACAGAAGGGTGTGGGCTTCCAAACCAGACAGCTTGGGTTTTGTTTCCAGCTCTGTTGCTTATTAGCTGTGTCATTTAACCTTTATGAAAACCTGTGTTAGTTCTCTATTGCAGCTGTAACAAATTACCAAAAACTTAGTAGCTTCAAAAAACACACATTTGCTAGCTTACAGTTTTACAGATTAAAAGAACTAGCCTTCTTCTTACTCGGCTAAAAGCAAGGGTTCACTGGGGCTCACTCGGCAGAAATCTAGTTGTCAGAAGGTCACCGGGATGGTCCCAAGGGAAAAATGGGGAAATTTTATTTCCCCATTTTGGCCTGATGCCACACACAACCTCGTGACCACTGTCGTATACCAGAGAAAGTCCAGGCCCACTCAAAACCAGTGCAGACTGGAGCAGGAAACCTACACTTACCTTCAGATCATCAACACATTATTATAATACTGAAAAATCCTCCCCTAAAAGGAGATCACAGCCATTTTGCATACGTATGATGTAGGAAGAAGCATGTTTGTGAACAATGCTGGTGTGTCTAGAACTCTACCCTGTGCCTGCCCGCATACCTCCCTGTCCAGCATAAACCTCCCATTGCTCCCCCTGCCTAGAGAGAAGACGTCTTTAGAGCAAAAGCTCCCCTTCTCCATTCTTTGGCCATTGAATACAATCTGATCACCTCTCCAACTGAACGTTCTGGTTTTGCAGCCAGTATAAAGTAGAAAAAGAACACAGCGTACTGGTGCCAAGAAGGGCTGCATTCCTTTCTGGAAGCTCTGGGGGAGAATCCATGCTTGCCTTTTCCAGCTGTTAGAGGCTGCCCACATCCTGTGGGTCAGGAGCCCTTCCTCCATCTTCAAAGTCAGCAGTAAGGGGCAAAGTTCTTCTCATGCTGCCATCTCCCTGGTTCTCTGCAGCCAAGAAAGAGTTCTCCAATTTTAAGAACTTCTGATGAGATTGGACTCACCTGGATAGCCCAGGATGATCTTCCCGTTTCAAGGTCCTTAAACTTAATCATGCCTGCAAAGTCCCTTTTACCACATAAGGTCACATATTGACAGGTTCCCAGGATGAAGGCATGGATGTCTTTAGGAGGCCCTTATTCTGCTGACCTCAACTTTCACATCCTTATCAGTGCCTATGTCAGAGGCAGCTGTGAAGGCAGAGGAGCTAGAACATGTAAAGTGCTGGGACAGTCTGGTAAGTGTTCATCGTTACTGCCCCTGCTGAGCCAGGCCTTGTGCTTGGTGCAGTTAGCAGATGCAAAGGTAAATTCCCCCATACCCTTCCAGATGTTGCCAGTGTAGAAGGCGGCTTCTTGGTAACACTGAATTTCCCTTCCTTGAATCTATGCTCACCAGGAGGCTTCTGAACTGCATCTGGTCCTGCAACAGACACCACCAGGAGGAAGTAGCCCATGCAAGTGGTCTAGCATGCGCCCAGCATCCTCCATCTCTGAAGACAAACTTCAATATCAGACTTTGGGTTTGTTGATCTATCTCTTTTGCACTTGGTTGTTGGAAGTCTGTTCCCTAGAGGGTCATCCTCGGATAAGTGATGAAATTTCATATCTGTGAACTTGAAAAGTGTGGACACACAATGCCTGCCTCAAGGTTCAGCCACTCTAGAAATCTATCCCAGGCACCACACATCCTTTCATTGGAATAGAGCAACAACTGTTTGCAACATGTAAAGATGTTATGTGAAAAGGGTAATGTATTACCCCAGCAGTATAGCTACCTGTGCTCATTTTCACATGAGCAAAGTCCAAGTCAGCAGATCCAAATAGATGTACTCATAAGTGTGTGTGTATGTATATGGGATAAGTGTGTGCATATATCTAACTAGATAGGTAGGTAAGTAGATAGGTAGAGAGATAGAGAGACATGGAAGAGATTCCTCATTTCCTTCATCTTCAGCAGCAGAAGCATCTTTACTATTCATCACAACAATTTTTATAACCTAATTAGCATTTCCCAGGTGTCTCTAGCTATACCACTGACCAGCTTGTGTTAAACCTCTGCCCTCAAGTATAGAGAAGAACGTCTGTGGATATGGAAGCTTATGTCATTAAAAGATGTTTCACTGGGAACAGTGGGGGTTGGGTGGGTGGCAATGGAAACATTAAACAAATGCATAATACAGAATAAGTTGGTGAGATTTTGATTCATGTTTGGTTCCTGCTGCTGTAGATATTTTCCCCTCCTGTTTTGTTTGTTTATTGTGTTTTTGTTTCTTTGCCTGCCTGCCTGTTTAGATAAAACAGGATAAGACAAACAACCTACAGAGGCTTAATGAAAGTTAGAGAGAGGATGGAAGTGCACTGTCTGAAAAAGGGAGAGGCTGAAAAGGTTGAGAGATTTTAAGGTGGGCTTCCTGTAGAGACAGTGGAGGGAATGGGAGTTTAGTAAATGCCATGAGAATTAGGTACGCAGGCAAGACTGAGTGACGCAGAAAGGGAGGCTGGACTTTGGAAACCAGGACACCCCACCCTGGCACAGACCACAGAGCCCAAACTTGACCAAAACAGAGACTGGCAGCCTTGGGCAGTGGTAATATCAGCCAAGTCCAGTCGAGATTGAAAACCAAGGGGCACCCCGCAAATGTTCTGTACCGCATAGGAGGCCTCCCAGGAATTCTGAATGACCGCAACACCTCCACTCCACCGTCAAATGGGTGCTGTTGAACTACCCACCAGCCATGCTGCTAGGGGCCTGCTAAGGTGTCTTCTGATGCGGAGAAAATGCTCAAGCCTGAGCCAGTTATGTTAAATAGGAATGCTGAATCTTCAGGACCAAGAACATTTAAAACAAGGAATCACCATTTTAAATGAGGAGAAAAAGTGAGAATTGCAAGCAACTACAAAACAAACAGAAACGAAATATGGCTACCCTTCTCAGTATTGACAAAGCCTTTCTGGAACAGGGGAACTAGCAGCAGACAATGCCACACTGAGCTCCATTCCTGGCTACCTCCTTTGATCAGGCAATAAACTACTGGAGCTACTTTTGGACTAGATCTCCAGCCCCATGATGACCCCTCTAACCCATCAACCTCATCTTTCCGAAATGCAAATGTGAGCACACTTCTCTCTCTTTTAAAATCCTTCCCCAAGTTTCCATCCATCATCAACGATGGTGTTTCTCAGACTGGATACACAGGCTCCAGGATCATGTGGCAGGAAAGCCCCCAGGTAAACGTGCACCAGTGTCCTAGAGTTCATCAATTTTATTTTTACATTGGTATATGTAAAAGAGTAGAACACAAACTTAGCATAAGTTTTAAAGATAAAATATGAGACTTCCTCAAAATGTTAAGCCTGGAAAATGCTTTTTTTGGGCTTTGCCTCTGGAGCTGTCAGATTCCCTGTTCCTTCATCTATGCTGTTAAGAGATGAAAAGTTTAAGAACCTATGGGACAAAAATTCAAATTCCGTGGGAGTGCTGCATGAGACCCGTCCTGCGTTACCTCTTACCTATATCTGCAGCTCCTTTATCAATTACTCCATGATACAACTTGCTCTTTAGGATGGAAACTCAGAGACTATTTCAAATGGATGTCCCAGTTGCTCACATCCCAAGCCTGCCTTGACCTCCTTTCTTAGTCTCACATGGCATTCTGTGCTAATGGCTCCCCTCCAACACATGAACACATGCATGTGCACACATGTACACACACACACCCAGCACAGCATTTAAAATCCTCTGGGTAACAATCAGAAAAAACACCTTCAATAATAAAAGCTAACACACATTGAGGGTTGACTATGTGCCTGCGATAGTTCCAAACACTTTATCTTATTAGCTCTGCTTCACAGCCATGATTGCGTTCCCACTGAATGGTGAACTGTTCACTAGTGAATTCGTGAAAGCAGTTCTCTATGACTGACAGCCAGAATGGGATGGGATATGGGAAAGACGAGGAAGGAGGGAGAAATGGACTACTTAGTGTTCTCCTAGGACAACCTTTGGTCAGACCTCATATCATTGAGATACAAGGATCCAGGTTTCTCAGCCTGCATGGACATCCAGCTGGGATTGTCCAAAGGTCTTGGGAAGGCTACAGTTAGTAAGTACATCTTTATGAGCCAAATCACATTGCTGGGGGCTAAAGTCCAGATTAGATCTCAGTGTCTCTATGGCCTGGTCTGGGTCCTGAGTCGCGAGATGCACCGCTTCATGCTTTTATTAGGAATCTGATAAATGGAACCACCTATCTTTTTATACTCATTCTTTAATGCTAATGAAACGGAAGCCAGGCTTGGGACCTTGAACCTTATTTATTGACTAATTCCAGCCACTTTCTGTGATCATTACCTGTGTTGCTCCCCACTTTAAATCAATTGAAATTGCACTCTTGTTGCAAATTGGAATCACATCAGTTCACTCTTCCCCCCTATTCATTTGGAGGTTTGAAAAGCCAAGAAAAAAAATTCTCAGAATAAAAGAAGTCTCTGGGATCCATCTCTGCACAAATGAAAAATAAACCTCCTGGTTCTTAACCTTTGGCAGTCATTTTTCTTATACCTTGTCCCAGAAGGCCAGTTTCACACACTCCATTAATGCTGGCTGCCACTGGGACAATTACAGACAGACAGCTTTTCCCATCTGAGCAACTTCTTGAATTTAAAAAGCAACTGTGCAGGAAGGAAGGAGACATGTGTCTGCTCTACTACAGACCTTGTAAAAGGAGGTTCTTCTATGCTATTACCCACCCCCTCCCCACGCCTACCTTTCCTACCATGCACAAGAGCTGAAATAAAAATTGCGTTTCCCTTGTGTTGTGCCTGTTATTTTATTTTACACTGCTTGCTTAAAAAAAAAAAAAAAGTCTTCCTTTTAAAAAAAAATACATCACCCAAACATGTCTGAGATTTTTTGCAAGGCTTGGGTCTGAACCCAGTACCTGTGATACGGGCATTTTTCTTAGCCTGCTGTGGCTAAAGATGGGCATGGTCGGATTTCACTGGCTTGGATTAGGATGGACTTGGCCCTAATATTTTGTTTCTTAATGATTCTTCCAATTTTTAAGTGTCCCAAGAGATAGCTTTGACTTTCCACCTCAGCCTGCTGATGTTATCTTCCTAGGAACTGTGATGTCTTTTAATACAACCTGTATTCAAATTCTCCTCATAAGCCCTGAGAGATTCAATTGGCAGCATTTAGGATTGCCAGGAATCTCCAGTCTGGCACTGAGATGAGACACCTGCAGAAATGACTGGAACATATAGCAGAGCCTCTGTGGGCAAGTCACTCAACCAATCCAGAGCTCACTTTCTCTATCTATAAAGTGGAAATAGCCATAATATCAATATCATAGGCTTGTGAAATGGGTCAATAAAATAAAGCATGCCACATATGTTACATAAGGCCCAGCATGTAGCAAGCTCCCCCTGAAAGTTAGCAGGGAGTGATCACAGTGATAATGTGATTTGCAGCATTACAAAGCCCGGTAGGGTTTGACAGGCTCAGGTTCAGGGGCAGGGGAGTGCAGGAGGTGGTGAAGGTCGAAGGGAGAGAAACTGAGGATGGGATGACAACAGGCCGCAGGGAAAAGTGAGGAGGTCATTTCATTTTAACTGAAGCATAAAGGGTATGAGGAGGGCAGAGGAGGCGAAGGCTGCCTCCAAGAGAAGCCCAGGTGCCAGGGCAAAGGGCTTGGGCTTTCTCTTTGGGCGAGAAGCTATAGCAGACATGGAGCAGACTTCTCTTGAAGCTCACACTGTTTTATCTAACAGGATGCCTTCCAGAGCAGTGATGTCTGCATCAAAGTCATATAATATCAGAGCTGAAAGGCATCTGAAGAATCATCTGATGTAAACCCTTTTTTAAAGATGGGGAAACTGAGGCTCAAAAGGAAGAGTGATGTTCAGGCAAAGGCTCCAGGACCACATATCACCAGGGAGCAGGAGAGGATTCCTCCACTGGGGATGAAGGACATGTCCTCTGTGTCCCTTTCATTTTATGGCTTCTGAGATCCTCACATGGGTCCTGGCAGCTCTAATCTTCAGGGGGATTAAATCTTATGTGTACTTCAATATCCAAAGACGTGGCTCCCTGAACCTAGCTTGGTGTCAGAATCATTCGTGAAGCTTTGTAAAGATGCGGGCAAGTGAGCCCTGTCCTTTGAGATGGGGATTCTGTAGGTCTGGGCTAAGGTCTGTGCATCCGTGTCTTTTCTTTTCTTTCTGAGATGGAGTCTCGCTCTGTTGCCAGGCTGGAGTGCAATGGCGCGATCTCAGCTCACTGCAAGCTCTGCCTCCCTGGTTCAAGGGATTTGCCTGCCTCAGCCTCTCTAGTAGCTGGGACTATAGGCGTGCACCACCACACTCAGCTAATTTTTTTGTATTTTAGTAGAGACGGGGTTTCACCATGTTGGCCAGGCTGGTCTTGATCTCTCGACCTTGTGATCCACCCACCTCGGCCTCCCAAAGTGCTGGGATTACAGGCGTGAGCCACCGCACCTGGCCTGTGTCTTTAGCAAGCTATTTCAGAGGCTCTGTGCTCTAAGAAGGTGCCCCTTCATTTCTCCCACCAGTGGGGAGTCCCCTCCTCTTTCCCAGTTTGTTACAGTTCCTTTGCAATGATTTTTCTCCCTGCTTCCAGAAAACATATCTGAGTTACCTTTGAAACTCACCCTCAGTCATTCCCTTGGCACCTAGGACAATGTTTGTTGTTTGTTAACATGACAGATACTAAATGAAAAAATGTTTGGTGAATGATTGAGGGAATAAATTAAATACTGTGCAAATCAATGAATAACGGCAATAGCAGAAGCTACTATTCTTAGTACTTGCTCTGTACTAGACATGGCTAAATATTTTGTATGTGTATGTCATTTAAATCTTGTGCCCCTATAAACAAAATACTATTTTCTTCACTTTATAGATATGGGAACTAAATTCAGAGAGATGAAGTGACCTGTCCAAGTTCGAACAACTTGTAAGTTTTGGAATAAATAATTTTTTAATGGGTGAATGAACGAATCCATGCCTCTCCTTCTGTGACATCCAGGGCACTAGTGCGGTCCCTGGCTGGCCTGAAAAAGAAGTAATGTTGCTCTCTTCTGCTCTCTGCTGGCCGAATGTAGTGTAGCACAAAGAGCTCAGAAGTCTGTCTGTCTTAAGCCCTGCATTCGTGGTGTGAGTCCAGAAATTGAGGAATCGTGTGACCTTGGGTAACTCATTTCACCTTTCTGAGCCTCTTGTTTCCTTGTCTTAAAGATGAGAATGACAATCTCATCCATGAAAACTACTTGGGGATTTGGGGGAAACCGAATTACATAAACAAAGGTGGGCACTTGGCAAGGTTTGACACACAATAGTTACACAAATAAAAGCATCTGCCTTCTAGTGTTGTAAAGATTAATGACCTAATTCTTGTAAAGTGCTTAGACCAGTACCAGGCACATAGCAAGTTAGCACTCAATATTAATTCATGCTATCCTCGTTATTTCCCTTTAACCCTTTAGTGACTCCTCTTCTTCTTAATTCTCTTTTCACCTGTCGTGCTCCTTCTACCTGAAATCTTCCTCTTGTCTGACACATTGCTCCTCTGGCTGGATTTGGGCATAGGCTCAGGGTGGCTGCAGTGTGTTGTGGGAATGTGAGAGGTGCCAGGATGTCCTGTCTACTCTGGTATCAGGAGTTCCCAAGGGGTATCTCTGGCCTTGGGCTCTGCATGGGCCCCGTGGTCAGCTTCACACCTGTTTGTTCTGAGGAATCATGAGCTTCAACAGAGTTTGGAAGTCTTTGAAAAAGCCTGCAACATGGGGTTCTTGCCTTGGGGTCCACAGATGAGCTTCAGGGCATCCCACATTTGCTTGCTCACATTTATAGGTACACCTTGTTTTATTCTTTTTTAAATTAAAAAAAAAATTGAGACAGGGTCTCTGTGTCACCCACGCTGGAGTGCAGTGGTGCAGTCATGGCTCACTGCAACCTCTGCCTCCTGGGCTCAAGCGATCCTCCCACCTCAGCCTCTTGAGTAGCTGGGACTACACATGTGTACCACCACACCAGGCAGATTTTTGCATTTTTTTTTGTAGAGACAGGGTTTCACCATGTTGCCTAGACTGGTCTCAAACTCCTGGGCTCAAGTCATCCACCCACCTCGGCCTCCCAAAGTGCTGGGATTACAGGTGTGAGCCACCGCACCTGGTTTAGCCTCATTTTATTGCACTTTGCTTTACTGCACTTTGCAGATAATGCATTTTTTACAAATTGAAAGTTTGTGGCCACCCAGTGTCAAACAAGACTACACGTGCCATTTTTCCAACAGCCATCTCTATGATGTCACATTTTTGTAATTCTTGCAATATTTCAAACTTTCTTATTATTACTGTATCTGATATGACGATCTATGATAAGTGATCTTTGATGTTACTGTTATAATTGTTTTGGGGCACCATGTGCCACACCCATACAAAACAACAAATTTAATTGACGATTGCTATGTGTGTTCTGACTGCTTCATCTCTTTCCCTTTCTCCGGGCCTCCCTATTCCCTGAGACACAACAATATTAAAATTAGGCCAATTAATAACCCTACAATGGCCTCTAAGTATTCAAGTGAAAGAAAGAGACACAGGTCTCTCACTTTAAATCAAAAGCTAGAAATGATTATGCATAGTGAGGAAGGCATGTAGAAAGTCGAGACTGGCCTAAAGCTATGCCCCTTGCACTAAGTAGCCAAATTGTGAATGCAAAGGAAAAGTTCTTGCAGGAAATTAAAGGTGCTACTTGTGACCAAACGATTGAGAAGAAAGTGAAAGCCTTTTTGCTGATATAGAGAACGTCTCAGTGGTCTGGATAGAAGATCAAACACGCCCAACATTCTCTTAAGCCAAAGCCTAATCCAGAGCAAAGCTGTAACCCACTTCAATTCTATAAAGGATGAGAGTGGTGAGGAAGCTGCAGAGGTAAAGTTTGAAGCTGGCAGAGAGAGGCTGGTTCATGAGGTTTAAAGAAAGAAGCCCTCTCCACAACATAAAAGTGCAAGGTGAAGAAGCATGTGCTGATGTAGAAGCTGCGGCAAGTTATCCAGAAAATCTAGCTAAGATCATTGATGAAGGTGGTGATATAGCTTGCATATGTGCCTCCACCAAATCTCACGTTGAGTTGTAACTCCCATTAGTGGGGGTGCGGCCTGCTGGGAGGTGTCTGAGTCATGGGGGTGGATCCCTCATGGCTTGGTGCTGTCCTCCTGATAGTGAGCGAGTTCTCCTGAGATCTGGTTGAGTGTGTGGCCACATCCCCCGATGCCACTGCCTCGCTTGCTCCCTCTTTGGCCATGTGAAGTACCCGCTCCTGCTTCCCCTTCCACCATGAGTGGCATGCTGGTGCCATGCCTGTACAGCCACCAGAAGCATGAACCAATTTAACCTCTTTTACTTATAATTTACCCAGTCTCAGGTGTTTCTTTCTAGCAATGCAAGAACAGCCTAATATAGGTGGCTACACTAAACAATATTTTCAGTGTAGACAAAACAACCTTATATTGGAAGAAGATGCCCTCTAGGACTTTCATAGCTAGAGAGAAGTCAATGTCTGCCTTCAAAGCTTCAAAGAACAGGGTAACTCTTTTGTTAGAAGCCAGCGTAGGAGGTGACTTAAGTTGAAGCCAATGTTCTTTCACCATTTTGAAAATCCTGGGGCCCTTAAGAACATCTATTCTGCACCCATGGATCAAGAAGTAATTTTGACTTTTAAGTCTTATTATTCAAGAAATATATGTTATAAAGCTATAGCTGCCATATTAAGTCTTATTATTCAAGAAATATATTTTATAAAGCTATGGCTGCCATAGGTAGTGATTCCCCTGATGAATCCGGGCAAAGTAAATTGAGAACCTTCTGGAAAGGATTCACCATTCTAGGTGCCATTAAGAACATGTGTGACTGATGGGAGACGATCAAAATATTAACTTTAGTGGGAGTTTGAAAGAGATGAGTCCAACTCTCATGGATGACTTTGAGGGGTTCAAGGCTCTGGGGAGGAAGTCACTGCAGATGGGGTGGAAGTGACAAGAGGACTAAGTTAGAAGTGGAGCCTGAAGATGTGACTGAATGGCTGCAATCTCATTAAAAAAATTCAAACGGATGAAGTTCAAAGTGAGAGTTGTTTTTTATGGGTGAGCAAAGAAAGTGCTTCTTGAGATGGAATCTACTCCTGGTGAAGATGCTGTGACTACTATTGAAATAACAAAGGATTGAGCATATTACATAAACTTAGTTGATAAAGCAGCAGCAGGATTTGAGAAGATTGACTCAAATTTTGAAAGAAGTTCTACTGTGGGTAAAATGTTACCAAACAGAATTGTATGCTACCTTTAAATCCTTTGTTAAAGGAAGAGTCAATCTACACAGCAAACTTCATTGTTTTATTTTTTAAAATTGCCACAGTCCCCCAGCCTTTAGCAATCATCACCCTGATCAGTCAGTAGCCATCAACATCAAGCTACCAAAAAGATTACAGCTCACCAAAGGCTCAGATGATCAATAGCACTTTTTAACAATGAAGTATTTTTTAACTAAGGGCTGTACTTTTTTTTAGACATACTGCTATTGCACACTTAGTAGACCACAGTATAACGTAAATACAATTTTTATATACACTGGGAAACCAAAGAACTTGTGTGACTCACTTTATATTCACTTTATTATGGAGATCTGGAACTGAACATGCAATATCTCTGAATTATGCCTTTATATCTGTTCTCTCTGGGTTGAGGAGAGTTTTCAGTAACATCTCCAAGTTCTGAACTACCGTGCCTGGTTTAATCCATACAGACACACGCGCGCGCACACACACACACACACACACACACACAGTAGAGGTGAGGGTGAGGGTGTCGCAGCCCAGAAGAAGGAAGAGAGGAATTGGCCTACAGTCACTAGGGGTGTCAGTGGGACTTTACTGCAGCTCCTGACACCCAGTCCACAGCCAATCACTACTCCACATTCCCCCAAGACTGTCTGACTCTCCTTTGCAGAAACAGGCAGACTTTTTAATCAGGACCGTGCTATGCCAGAGGGCGTGTTCCCTGACGTGGGGTGAGGAGTTTGGCTCTGTCCAGAAG
Organism: Macaca mulatta; assembly: GCF_049350105.2. Classification (NCBI taxonomy): domain Eukaryota; kingdom Metazoa; phylum Chordata; class Mammalia; order Primates; family Cercopithecidae; genus Macaca; species Macaca mulatta. The sequence goes on from NC_133421.1 coordinate 43,222,096, forward strand.
GCTCTGTACCAGGGGCACAGGAGCAGCTGCATCCAGCTTCTCCCTCAGAGCAAATGAGAGTGCCCACATCTCAGGGGGCATCAGTCAGCGGGCACACCAGGGGCTTCTCTTAGCTTCAGAAACCCTCCCTTGTGATTCACTACCACCCCGGGAGACAAATGGAGCAAGTGAGTACCTCTCCATTTAACAGATGGGAAAACTGAGGCCCTGAGAGATTAAGTGACCTGCTTAGAATTTCACAGTCACACAGAGGCAGAGCTGGGCCGCCCCTCAGCTCTGTGTATTTTGTCTACGACCAAAATGACTTTGTCTACGACCTTTGTCTACAACCAAGGTGACTCCGGGTTTAGTGTGTTCATGTTTCAACAAGAATGTAAGTTTGGGGTCAGACATATATTATCTCTGTTAAATAGTAGCTTTGCAATCAGTCTTTGCAAAAAATATCCAGAACAAGGCTAGAACAAGGTGGTACAGAAACAAGTAACACGTGTTACAGTTACATATGAGCTTGGATTACCTCCTTTATAGAAAGAAGTGGAGACATCCTTCATGCAGAGATTTAGGATCTCTCACTAGCACTAACCCTATGATCCCCACCTAGTGTTTCTTCCAACCACCTCTGTTGCTTTTCTTTCCTATCAAGTGGTGATCAAATGAAAGATACAAATCCACTTTTGAGAGTAAAGAAGAAAGGAAGCACAATTTATTAATCACCCATTGGTATCCCAAAGACTTGGGTTTCCATTATCTCATTGTTTTATTCATTCATTAATCCAAACATTCATTCAGCAGGGATTTCCTGGGGGCCTACCTGGTACTGGGCTCTGTGGTCCTGGGATGCAGCAGGGAATAGATTCACAGGCTCGCACTCATGGAGAGAACCTTCTAGCTGGGGAGCCAGACAACAATGACAAAAACACATAGCACTAGGAAGGGAGCCAGTAGGATTTCAGGTAATGAGTAATGGGAGGCGGGAACCTACATAAACTGGAGAGAGCCAGGAAAGCCTCCTGAGAAGGTCCTCTAAGATAAGCTGTGAGGCCAAGTAAGACCAGGCCAGGTGAAGGGCAGAGAGGACAGCCTTCCAGTGAGTGGAAACAGCAAATGCAAAGGCCTCGAGGCAGGGTGAGGCTTGTGCTTTTGCGGAGCAGAGAGAAGGCCACGGAAAAAAACAGCGTGATATGTGGAGAGAGGCCCAGGGCTGAAAAGGGAGAGGCAGAAGTGAGACTCGTAGTCTCTAGAAAACAAACTGGGTCTGAGTTTTTGTAATAGCCTGGTGAGGCCAGTATTGTTGTTTCTGCTTCCATTTTACAGTTACAGAAACAGAGGGCAGCATATGATACTGGGGGGGGGGGTACCGGGATAGGGGTGTGTTATTGATTGATGGGGGACCTTTGATGGTCAGAAATGGAGGGAGGCTGGTGGAGTACCCTGTTGACTTCACCTGAATGCCAGGAACATGCAGGAGGCTTAAAGATTGGGAACCCCTATTTTTGGGCCTTCTCCCCATTCTTTCTGGAACAATTGGAAGAGGCCCATGGGAGGGAGGTGACTGTCATTATGTCCCCACTATGAACTATGGGAATGGCTGGAGGGTCACTGGGCCTGATGCCTCAGCTGCCTGAGCTGCAGGGAAGTGGTACCTGCAGGACCCACAGGGAGGGAGTGCTGACACCCTGGCCCTGGGAAGCAGCTCATGGAAAGGTGGGTGAACTTCTTGTTAGACTACACAGGTTTTCAGAAGTGCATTCCATATGGAGTGGGGTGGCCTCCCCAAGGAGGAGCAGAGGGCAGCCACTGAGTCAAGCTACAGCTACGAAAGACCACCTTTATCTCTCTCAAGTTCGCCTAGGGGACCCTGTGTCTGCCTCTACTAGAGGAAGTTTCCGAAGGATTTTCCTTTCCCCGGGATGAAGCATGAGGCCACACTGCCAAAGCAAGATCTCGTGCTATGTGTGATTGAATCTCCTGCTGGGCGCCAAGCAGGAATCTCATCACTTCCCCACAGGCCCTGAGAACACACAGGCCTCATCCCCACCCCACCATGGTGCGGTGCCCTCGCTGCAGAGCCAATGAGGCCTGAGCTCGGGGCCTGCGTCTGCCTGCGTCTGCATGGGCGCTTCCATCTGCGATACTTGTGAGTTTATTTTAAATGTGTGATTTGTTTGGTTGCATTTTCTGCTTCTAAATATACAGTACGTTTTGCATGTAATTATGTATTTTTTAAGAAGGGCTCCCAAATTGTGCAAGCTTCAGGCCTTACAAAACTGGATTGACCCCTGTCGTCTATCAGGAAAAAGGTAACTGGTTTGTTAAGTGCTGGCCTGGCTGCTCCTCCCCAGGAATCAACAGGACAGGGAGTTTCTTAGGTGAAGCTCAGTGGTCTCTGGTCCCTATCCACAATGACGAACTGGCCTGCATCCAGCCCCACCTTTCTCCTTCCCAGCTGAATGCATTTTGTTCAGGCATCTGTTGTCATGCATACCTCAGAAGAAACTGACTCCTTTCCCTGGCCCAGGGGACCATCTGGTTGGCCTATGATCATTTCACTCCCCTTATTCATAATTGGTTAAGGGCAGATTTTCTCAATCTCAGCACACATGTACATTGGGGGCTGGATAATTCTTTGTTGTGGGGCTGTTCTGTGTATTATAGAATGTTTAACAGCATCCCTGGCCTCTACTCATTAAATGCCATGCACCTCCCCAAATTGTGAGAACCAAAGATTTCTCCAAGCATTTCCAAATGTCCCCCAGAGGGCAAAATCACCACCACGATGTGTATGTAAGTTGAGAACCACCAGTTTAGGGTGACCCTATTCTGGCCAATGAGACTTGAAAGAAACTCTGCAGGGGCCTTCTTGGGGCATTTCAAAGATTTCCCATAATTTTCCAATGATGCCCAAGCTCCTTGCAGCAGTAAGTAAGGCTCCGCATAACTGGAGGTCTGGTCTGTGTCTCAGCTTTGGGCTGTTACTCACACCATTCCTGCTTCCTGAAATTCTCTTCCTTCACCTGGTCGGCTCTAGTCCTGCCAGGTTCAGAACACAAAGCCTCTCCTCTGTGTTGTTCTGGTGTCCTGCACATATGCTTGTCACTGCATTTATTACAGTGACTGGAATTATTAATTCACTGTCCTCTGTCCCCTACTAGACCATAAGATCCTTGAGGGCAGGCGACACAACTCATGCTGACATCTCTAGTGTTGTCTAGTGGCTGGAACATGGTAGAGCCTCAGTAAATTATATTTGACCCGTATTAACTTTCTGCCCCTCACTTTCTCATCTATAAAAGGTGGCACCTGTACAAGGTGACCTTTGTAGAACTCTGTGACTCCATCGTCAGGGGCCAGTCCCACACAGGATGGCATCAGTGACATCTTTCTTTCTTTCTTTTTTTTTTTGAGATGGAGTCTTGCTCTGTTGCCCAGGCTGGAGTCCAGTGGCGCAATCTCCGCTCACTGCAAGCTTTGCCTCCTGGGTTCACGCCATTATCCTGCCTCAGTCTCCTGAGTAGCTGGGACTACAGGCACCCGCCACCATGCCCGGCTAATTTTTTTTTTATTTAGTAGAGATGAGGTTTCACCATGTTAGCCAGGATGGTCTCGATCTCCTGACCTCGTGATCAGCCCGCCTCGGCCTCCCAAAGTGCTGGGATTCCGGGCATGAGCCACCGCGCCTGGCAGCATCCTTCATGATGACATTTCTGTAAGCAGGCAGCTAGGAGAGGATGAGCTCCATTTTCCCATTTTTTATTCTCCCCACATCCAGAAGACCTGCATGTGGCCTCTAGAAATCACATTTAATCTATCAATTAGAAATAACAATAATGTTAGAATAATCTTCATGTTTTAGTCCTGATAGTTCAAAAAAGTTAATCTCTTGCATTCACTCCTGGCTTAATGCCATAGTCAAATTAGATTTATGAATTTAGCATGATTGTAAGTGAACAGATAGCTGCATGTTCTGCTGAGCCAGTGCAAACCTTTAATGTTTAATTAAGAAGTGGAATTAGGAGTTAAGTATGCCTTGCTTGGGATATTAAAAAAAAAAAAAAAAGAAATAGCCTTAAGTCTTCCAATCACAGCCAACTTCCAGCCTTTCCAGCCTGCCAAGATTATTCTCAGCTGAGATAACTTTGGAGCACGGTGCTTCCCAGTACTAAGGTAATGCTGTCTTTATTTTAACAGTGAACGAAGTAAGCTATACAAGCAAGCTGAAGCACTTCAATATCTGCTCACAGCTCCCATCCATTGCAAGAGATATAATTGTCAGTGTATTCTTTTGCTAGGGCTGCAGTAGCAAGTGCTACATATTGAGTGGCTTAAACAAAAGAAATGTCCTGCCTTACAGTTTTAGAGATCAGGGTGTCAGCAGGCCATGCTGCCCCATAAGGTGCTAGAGAAGGACCTGTTCCAGGTCCTTCTCCTGGGTTCTGGATTCTGGCTCACTGCAAGCTCCTCCTCCTGGGTTCATGCCATTCTCCTGCCTCAGCGCCCTGTGTAGCTGGGACTACAGGCACCCACCACCAAGCCCAGCTAATTTTTTGTATTTTTAGTAGAGACGGGGTTTCACCGTGTTAGCTAGGATGGTCTCGATCTCCTGACCTTGTGATCCGCCCGCCTCAGCCTCCCGAAGTGCTGGGATTACAGGCGTGAGCCACTGTACCTGACCTAATTTTAATTTTTTATTATTTTGAAGACAAGTTCTTGCTCTGTCACCCAGGCTGGAGCGCAGTGGTGCAAACATGGCTCACTGCAGCCTTGACCTCCCTGGCTCAAGCGATCTTCCCACCTCAGTCTCCCAAGTAGATGGGACTGTAGGCACATGCCATCATGCCCAGCTAGTTTATAAAAAAAATCTTGTAGAGACAGGGTCTCGTTCTGTTGCCTAGGCTGGAGGATAGTGGCATAATCATAGCACACTGTAACCTCGAACTCTTAGGCTCAAATGATCCTCCTGCCTCAGCCTCCCAAGTAGTTGGAAATACAGGTGCATGCCACCAGGGCCAGGTAATTTTTTTGTTTGTTTTTTATAGAGACAGGGGTCTTGCTATGTTGCCTAGGCTGGTCTCAAACTCCTGGGCTCAAGCAGTCCTCCCACAATGAGATTACCGTGTGCCCAGTCTCCCCTTTTTAGAAAGACACAGTTACATTGGATTAGGAGCCCACTCTTTTCCTGTAGGGCCTCATCTTGACTTTACCAATTACATCAGTAACAACCCTATCTATAAATAAGGTCATGAGGTACTGGGAGCTAGGACACTCCAACATAGGAATTTAGGGGGAGGAATATGATTTAACCCATAACAGTCAGCTTGATAGAAAATCATTTGAATATTCAGATACTTGCATATAGATTTTGCTTTTAGTTCTTTACACAAATCTAGCTAGTTGTTTTTGGTACACTTCTGCTAATAATTCTCCATACTCTTCTGTTTTTGACTTCTAAGGATCTGCCATAAAAGGCTCTAGGCTAGAACCTTGTCTACAAATTATACACCCTGACATCTTCAAAAGCAAGATGCTGCCTACATCTCCTGAAAATGCAGGAATGTCAGAAAAGCTGCTGAAGTCGTGGCTGCCAGGAGTTCCAGGGGCCCAGCACCCACCCCCAGCCCTGACCCTGGGGTGGGTAGGTGGGGACTCTTGAGAGTGGCTCATTTTAGAGCTGACTTTCCAGTGGAGAAGAAACAACATTTTAAATATGTCTGGCAGCAGAGCAGCTAGATATTAAGGTTCTTCTTTGCAGAACATCATGAAATATTGTTCGTGATGACCCTGACCCTGGGATGGGTGGGAGTGCTCTTCAGAGTGGCTCATTTTAGAGCTGACTTCCCAAGTGCAGAAGAAACAACTTTTTAAATACGTTGGGTAACAGAGCAGCTAGATATTACGGTTCTTCTTTGCAGAACATCACGAAGTATTGATATGTTAAGCTAAAATGAATATAATAAATGTATGATTGCCTGCTAAATTGGTCATTATCTTTTTTAGATTCCAGCTTTGACAGAAAGTAGCAGGCCCCAATGGTTTAAGAAAGAAAGAAGAAAAAATTCTTAAAATTGAGGAAATCATATCTACGTCTTTTTTTTTTTTTTTTTTTTTAATTGTTGAAAAGATGTCCACAGTCAGATTTCAGAGGAAGAACAAATTGGTCCAAGTCAGGAGCACCGTCTTGTGGGAATACCATTGTGTTCTGTACGGAGCTGGAAAAATACATAACAGCAGGATCCTGTTGTGAAACCAGATATTATGTGGAAGTCTAGGCATGAGACAGATATAAGTGGAGCTGTCATATCGAAACAGAAATAGCAGCCCTCTGGATTGTCTGCCCCCTCCAGCCTTTATCCCAGCACTACGGCAAGCCGTTGAAGCAAGAAAGTCCTACTAACTGCGTGACTTTGGTCTAGTCTTCATGTTCTGGTTCCTCCTGGGGGGCGCTTTGTCTTTCACTGAGAGGAGAGATGCGTACACACGGATGGAGGTCAGGATTCTGCCCTCCCCAACCCGCTCTAAGGCAGCAGGTGTGTTTGTTTCTTTCCAGATGGGTAGAAACCAATCCTTCACTCCTGGAGTGGTCCTGAGTGGGCTCCTGATATACTATGCCCCGCTCCCACACCCAGCGTAAAGATGAATGGCTTCTCCCCAGCCCACCTCGCGCTCCTCCATCCATCACTGCTGCGTGTGTGGCCCTCAACAGCCAGAGGGCTTCTGTCTCCACTTCTTCAGCGACTCTCCTGCCTTCCCCAGCCATGATCCAGCAGCCCCCTCCAACACCCTGCTCCCACCTGAGTTCCAAATTACCCTGACAGCTAGTCCTTGACAGGTGATGATTGGGGACCGTGTTTCCAATCAAGGAATGATTAGTTGTGAAATCCCAGACCCCAAAGTACTTGCTGTCTCCTGGAAAACAAGGAATGGGCCTAGCCAGTCTGATAGGGATTGTTTGAATTCTGAGAGGAAAGAAGCCAGCAGACTTGGTCCTTTTGTTTATTTGAAGTGAGTTTGTCACTCCTTGGTTTTACTGCACCCCTTCTGGTCATTTATTTCTTAGCTGATCCTCTCAAACTGCTAGATGGCAGAGTCCACCAGCCCCATTGGTCAGGTGGGTAGACTGAGGCCTTCAGACAACACTCAAAGAAGATTCTCGACAGCGTGTGATATGGTGCCCATATCTCTGCCTTAGCTATGTCGAAAAAGGACCAGGCAGGAGGTTTTGCGGAAAGGCCTGTTCTCAGCTGAGTGGCTGCTGCTCTCAGTCACGGGGAGTCGGCACACGGGGGACCAGGGACTCCCTCACACTTTGCTTTGGGAATCGGCCTCCTGCATGAGCCTGGGTCAAGGCTGTTTGCCCACATGACGACAGTGATCATCTTGTTCCCACCTTGGAAGTGGGAGATGGGAATCCTCAGCTCCAGCAGGAGGAAGAGGCTGGGCTGGAGTGGGTTTCTGAGTTCTTAACAGCTGCAGCAGGGAATTCTACAATGGCTGGAGGAGTAGGCAACCCTAAAGCCAGGCAGGGGCATCAAGGTGCAAATGCAGGCACAGGTAGCAGAAAGATGGCCAAAGAGCACACTATTCTTGATAAAATCACACCGTATCGGGGGCTGCAAAGAACCTGGGATTCTTCAGATGGAGAACCTATAGGAGGAGTTCCTATGGAGAGCACCCAGGGTACTTTGCGGGTGAGGGTGTAAGGGCTCCCCCTGCTGGGATGGAGTGGAACTCCAACCAATCTCTTGTCCTGTTTAGTATGTAATTCTGTACTAAGTATTTGATTGGCCAAGTCTTGGCCCATAGGGTTTTCAGCCCCACCTGTGCTTAATTTCTCTCTCTCCCTCTCCCCACCTCAAACCCCCTCAGGCTGGTTGAGATCCGTGGGCACTTCTGCTGGTCCTCAGTGCTCCTCCAGAAGAGACAGGAGAGCTCTCCTGGCATTCCTGCAAGCAGCATCGTGTAGGAAGAGTCCAGCTCTGGCCTTGCAGTCAGAATGCCTGGCCTGATGTGGGGATCACCTCCCAACCAGCTCCTGGAATTGGCCTTGTCCTGCCCTACTCTCCAGTGTGCATGTGAGAGTTTCTCTGAAATTTTCATACTGACTTCTGGGAAGCAGGTCTGAGGTGGACTCCCATCTATCAATTAGGCTTCGGCAGCCAGAGTCCCAGGTCATCAATTGAATTGGGGGTGAAAATGGGGACAGGACTGAGATGATACCAGTGGAGTTACGTGAGGGAGGGACAAGGGTTGGGAAAATAAACCTAAATGCAGTCTAGCCAAGAACAGTCTAGCTGAGGCCATGAATGACCAAGGGAACCTACGTAGGCTTTGGGGTTACACAGACCCAGGTTTAAATCTTGGTTTTTGTATTGACTGTGTGTCCTTGGGTGATCTGCTTAGCATCTCTGGGCCTCAATTTTTTCATATACAGCAAGGACAAGAGGAATGCTTTCTTCATAGGATTGTGAAAACTGAATGGAATAACACTTAAAACATTTAGACCTATACGAGGCATATCGTAGGTGCCTGATGTGAATTCTTTCTTCACCTTCCCTACATTCTGCAGTTCATGAATGGAGTGGCATCAGTGCCAGGGAGTTGTAGCAGAGCCCTAGGGAGTTGGAATCTGGAGGGATAGGATCAGATGGAAGTTGGGTTACCCCTTAGGAGAGAGGCAAGAAGGAAGATCCAAACAAGAGAGGGAACAGAGATGGAAGCCACCATGGGCTGCTACCCAGGGTGATGCTTCTCATGCATCAGGATAGATTCTTCCAACACTGAGTCCTGCTGTCACCACCTCATTGCCTAGGAAGGTCCAGCCCCTCTCTTTCCCTGCCACAATGGATGGAATCCCTGGTATTGTGGAAGAGATGATGGGGGCTCTTAGAGGAACCTCCTCTCCATCCCCATTGTGCCCCGACCACTCAGCTCTCTTCCCCTTCAACGCGGCTCTGGGTGGCAGGTGCCAAAAGATGAATCCAGATAGTTCACGGGCCATCTCCTCTGCAGCCGGAGAATAAGAGAGGATAATTATTCATTGGATGTAGTTTACTGCGTTTGGTTGCAGGTCCTGTGCTAAGGGATGGTCACAGCCTAAGCCTCTCTAATGACCTGGAGAGCAGAGAAAAGGATGCTATTATTCTGTTTATTGAGAATTAAGATAAATCTGGTTAGAGGAGAGGCCATCCGCTATTTGGCTGTTCCCAAAAGCAATTACCTATAATTTTGCTGCTTCAGGAAAGAGAGTCACTAGTATTTGTGGGACCAAAACCGTTACATGCAACCTGAGAAAGCTCAGAGGAGATTAATCATTGTATTTTTCTCAGTGCTGCATCAACCTCACTTCCTCTCAATTTGGGCTCAATTTACAGGCTACTCAGTTCCCCACAGATGCAGGGAGAGGGGAATGTGTGTGTTGGGGGTGGCACGAGGGTTAATTGGAACATTTTGCAAACCACCTTTATCAAAGCAGAGGTAGCCTGCTGGCCTATTAGTTCAAATGGTTTCATCCTGTCCAGCTGAGAGTTGTGTTGGGTCTGGAGACTTCTTGTTGGTTTTGTGTAGTTGTGTGTGTTTAGATTAAAGATCCTAACTTAATGGGGCAGCTGTTCTTAACTGCCCTGTGCGGCCCACTGGTGTATTGGGATCAATTGCAAGGTGTGTCGCAAGTCGGTTTGTGCTGCTAACAATAAAAGTACTGAAGTTTTTGAATAATTTGCCTAAGAAATAGTTTCCGACAGAGGAATGTTATCCTAACAGTATTAGTACACCCACTCACCTGTGATGTACTTAATGGAGCAGGAGAGAACAGGCTGCCATCAAAGCCAAGTCCTGGAAATGACCTAGAACCCACAGCCTGTCTCAGCCATGCTGCATGTTCCAGCAGGGAACAAAGCGACTGTTGTATTATGGGTAATTACTGACCTGATAATAAAATGTTTGTGGATTGGATACATTTCAATGGATATATTGTTTCCTTCACCCCACCCCCACTAGCGGCAAAAGCTGCTCTATATGAATCTGAGTACATTTCTGTGACAGTATTCCTCATGTGTATAGCATTCTATGTGAATCATCTCCCAAAAATTGCCATGGGGTCATTATCCCCAGTTCTTACCTAGAGAAACTGAGATTCTGGAAGTCCCTCTGAATGGCCCATACTTCCCCAGGTGTCTCTGCAGGAAGCAATGTGGACAACCACAGCAGTTGGAAGGGCAATGACTGACCTAATGGAGTTCAGGACGCTATGACTGTTGGCACCTGATGTGCACAGCTGCTCCCATCTGCGCAGAGAGAATATAAAGGCAGTGGCGCTGAAACATCTGCTGCTTTCACTCACCATCAAGATGGAACTGACTGTACATGCAAGCAAAATTTTAACGAAGAGAGCGATCTCAGAGTGCTGCAAAGATAAGTTGTTTCTCCTTGACACCTAGGAAGGAACCTGGCCAAGACCCTCTGTTGAAAGACAATATCAAATAAATGAAAAATCTAAATATCCATGTGTTTATTCACTTTTTCTCCCTAGATAATGTACTGCAGCCATTTCATATTCATTTATTGGTTTAACTTTTAGTAGAGATGAAGTCTCACTATGCTGCCCCGGCTGGTCTCAAACTCCTGGGCTCAACTGATCCTCCCGCCTCGGCCTCCCAAGTACTGGGATTACTGGCATGAGCCACAGCACCTGGCCTAGCCTCATGTATATTTAAAAGCATCCCTAACCTCTACACACTAGATGTCAGTGGTACTCTTCCAGTGGTGTCAATCAAAAATGTCTCAGAGACATAGACTCAGTAATATGTATCCCTCTTTCCTCTATCCTTCAGTCATTCAATCTCCACTTCTACCCCTGCCCTGGAGGCAACCAATCTGTACCAATTTTTTGTGTACCTTTTCTATAGAAAGGTTCTGAATAGGTTCCCCCTCACCCCAAACAATATGCCATGTCTAGATCCCTCTAGCCATTACATAATACCTTATTTGGAAAAAAGTGTCTTCACAAATATGCTTAAGTTACAGGTTTTGAGATGACATCTCATCCTGGATTACCCTGGTGGGCCCTAAGTCCAGTGACCAATGTCCTCTTAAGCGACAGAAGAGAAAACACAGACACACAGAGCAGAAGGCTATGTGATCGAATCAGAGTGAGGTGGCCACAAGCCAAGGAAGCTAAGTTATGCTGACAACCACCAGAAGCTGGAAAGGAAGGAAGATTTCTACTCTGGAGCCTCCAGAGGGCATGCAGCCCTGCTGACACCTTGATTTCAGACTTCTGGACTCCAAAACTGAGTCCAGAAACTTTTGTTGTTTCTGTTGTTTTAAGCTGCCCAGTTTGTGGTAACTTGTTATAGCAGCTCTAGGAAACTAACTCTCTCTACAAATAGAGGTATATATATTTTTCCCACAAACTCACAATGATAAGACACATTGTTCTGCACCTTGCTTTTTTAACTTAAAATTATATTATAGAAATCTCTTGACATCAGTATAGCTTCATTTATCTATTACTGTAGAAAAAGCCACTCAAAAACTTAGTGACTTAAAACAATGACAATTATTTGTCAGCTCATGGTTCTGTAAAGTGGGCAAGGCTCAGCTAGGCTGGGTCATCTTTGTTCCCTATGGCACCAGCTGAAGTTGGAATTTCCAAGGCTGTTTTTTCACTGACATTTCTCAGCTGATGCCTCAGCTAGGATGACTAGGACAGTTGGGGGCTTTTGGCATCTTTTGCTCTTCATGTGGTTTCTCCATGTGGATGCATGGGCTTCTTCATAGTATGATGGCTGGGTTGTAAGAAGTGTTCCCAAGAGAGAAATTTCCTATATGCAAGCTCTTATTAAGCCTCCACCGGCATCATGCTTTCAATGCCAAAAACTAGTTACATACCCAAGCCCAGAAACAATGTGGGAAGGGACTATACAAGGGTTTAAGTTTGGGGAGTTATGGTTTGTTAGGGACGGTCAAAGTAAGTCTACCACAAGTATATACAAACTTGCATCTTTTCATTTCGCAAAATTTACTTTAGGCATGTAATCTAGACAGTTACTCTTCATTCTTAACAGTTAAATAGCATTTCATTATCTGGATGGACTGTAATTTATTTAGTTCACATACTAATGGATATTTATATTACTTCCAAATTTTGTTGTTAAAAATGATGCTGCAAAAATATTATTTTATGTATACATCGTTTTGCACATCTGTGAGAATATCAGTATGCTGAATACCTATCAAAATTGCTGGTTAAAACAGCATGTGCCCGTATAATTTTGATGGAAATTGATTGACTAATTACCCCACATAGAGGTTGTACCAAATTACATTCCTATCAGCAATGCATGAAAGCAACTATTTCCCCCACACTCCAATCATGCTAGGCATCAAACATTTTTTGCTTTGCCAATAGGATAGGGAAAACATAGTATTTATTTTTGTTTTCATTTATATTTCTCTTCTGATTGAGATCTATCATGTTTGCACATTTGTAAGAACTATCTATATTTTCTTTCTGTGAGCTGTAGTTATTTCCTTTGCCCATTTTTGAGGATTGTTGGTCTTCATCTTGTTAATTTTAAGGAGCTACTTATATATTAAAGTGATTGTGCCTTTGACCATAATATAAATTGAAGATTTTTTTTTCTGATTTTAAAGCATGCTTTTGTTTATGGTGGGGTTTTCGTTCTATGCAGAAATTGGATTCTATATAACCAAATTACTCTCTTCTCCCATGGCTTCCAGATATTGTCATATTTAGGAAAGTTTTCCACATCAACAGATTATATATGTGTGTATTTATGTATATGAATGCATGTGTGTGTGTGTGTGTGTGTACATCTACAATCATGGGTCACTTAACAACAGGGACACATTCTGAGAAACAAATCGTTAGGTGATTTTGTCATTGTGATAACATCATAGAGTGCACTAACATGAACCCAGATGGTATAGCCCACCACACACCTATACCATATGGTAAAGCCCATTGCTTCTAGACTACAAACCTGTCCAGCATGTTACTGTACTAAATATTGCAGGCAATTGTAATAAAATCTAGAAATGAAATCTTATTTCTAGAATTATAGGGATTGAACCTAATCCTAAGAATTCTTGCTACTCAATACACCATATTCTATAATAAGGTATCAGCAAAATAAGCAATTAATATCAGACCTGCACCCCAAAAATGTTGGTTTGTATCCTTCCTGTGCTAATCAACCCCTGAATTCCTTTCATTATCCTCTTCACCCTCTTCACAGGAACTACAATCACAGTATTTGTCTTGCACTGATTACAAGTCTGGATAGGGCTGGAAGTAAATATACTATACATTATTCCTATCCTAATTAAAAAAGCAAATCCCCACTTCACAGAACCCACTACTAAATATTTCTTTATACAAGCAACTACATCCATAGTCCTAACAGTATGATTATTAACATAATGTACTCTGGACAATAAACAGTTATAAAAGTCTTGAACCAAACAGTATACACAAATAAAGTTTGTGTATCCAAAGCTATCTAAACATAGAAATGTATAGTGAAAATACAGTATAAAAGATTTTTTTAAACTGGTACACCTGTATAGGGTACTTACAATGAATTGGAGCTTGCAGGACCGGAAGTTGCTCTGGGTGAGCCACTGAGTGAGTGGTGAGTGACTATGAAGGCCTAGGACATTACCATACACTTTTATATGACTGGCAGTGCAATACATTTGTTTACACCAGCATCACTACAAATACATGAATAATGTGTTGCACTATGATGGTACAACAGCTATGACACCACCAGGCAATAGAAAATTTTCAGCTCCATTAAAATCTGATGGGTCATCCTCATATATTGTCCATTGTTGATCTAAATGTCAGTATGAGGTGCCTAATTGTATATGTATGTATATGTAAATCAATTGCATATTTTAAATCTTTATATATTTGCTTTTGCATTAAATTCTTTACTTTGCCAAAAATTCTTTTTGGTGTAGGTTGTGAGGTAGGGATTCAATTTTATTATTTTCTGTAGGCTCAGTTGCCTCAATGTTTATCACATAATCCACTTTTTGTCCATTAATTTTAAGTGCTATCTTTTTCGTATACTAAATTATCTCATGTATCTGGTTGGATCTGTAGGCTTGCTATTCTGTCTCAATGATCTATCTGTCCATTCATATCCAGTAATATATCTTTAAAAAATATCCTAACATTATCTATTCTAAAGTCCAGCTCATCTCATCTTGTTTCAAAAACAATCTGTTGTTAATTTTGTTTACTACTGCATTAAATTTGTAGACGAACTTAGGAGAATCCTCTTGATTTTTGAATTTTCTTTTTGGCCCAGTCTTTTCCTTGGCCCGATCTTGATTACTCAAATTAATCTGTTACGTCTAAGTCTGTTGATGTCACACCTCTGGTAGGAACATCCTGGGGCAAATTGGCCTGGAGCTGTCTGGGTGTAGCAGGCTAAACTAGAGCTCAGGTGCCTTAGGGACTGGATGGAGGCAGATTAAATTGATACTAGGTATGTAGTCAGGGGACAAAGCAGGATCATCTCAAGGGTACCAGAAGAATCTGAGTAGAATATTCTGTGGACCAGGTCTGAGGAGGTCAAAGGAATGATGAGAACCAGGAGAATAAAGAGAAGAGGGGTTTCAAAGGAAAGGAGGTGAACAGACAGTATGTCTCCCTATTGCGGCTCACTTAGAATCTGGGGCCTGCTTTGAGGGGCTATAAAGAGCCATGAAAGGCTTGATATAGGTTAAAGTCAAGGTGAATTCTCTCTAGGTGAAAGGGCTGTGAGTAACGTGCCTGGTGGAGAGTTTGTTTTGAGAGACAGAACAGTGATAGGAAAGCGCTCTAGAATAGATGTCAGATCATTTGGATTCTTTTAGTTCTAGTGCCGCGACCAATTTATTAGAGGATGGTGGGATCAATCATGTTTGCATGTTTTTAAGAACCATCTATATTTTCTTCCTATGAACTGTGATTATCTCCTTTGCCCATGCTACTTGCCCACATTACTTGCTTGCTCATCTATAAAATCAGGTTGAGGTAGAGTAGCTCTAAGATTTTTTCCTAATGCAGTGTTTTATGGCTCTGTGATTACTTTCCAGAGTGTGAGAAAGATTCATGGCCTCAGGTTATGGGTAATATTTCCCAGTCATCTGAAGTCCCAGCCAAGGCCATGGGGTTCGAAACGTTTAAAACTTCAACCTAGTGTTTGCACATTTACAGAGTCTGGGAAACTTGAGTTCTTCATATGAAAATGTGTTCCATCCAATGGCTCCTCCACCATCAACAGAATAAAGCCCTGATGTCTTACTCTGGGGTGAGAGCACCGTCGTGATCTAGCCTAGCATTCTTTTTCAGCTGCACCACCCATCCTCCCTTTCAGGAATTCTATGTTCCAGTCAGGCTGAACTTCTTGTGATATCCTACAAATGTTAATGCTTTCTTGCCTCAGTGTTTTTCTTTATGTTTTTCCGCTACCTGAGCTACTCTTCCTCATCTCATAGCCAAATCCAAGCCATACTTAAGTGCCAACCTCAGATTTTACCTCTTCTCTGATGCTCCCTGTTCTAGTTGAGATCTGGAAGTTATAAGGGGAAGAGACCCAGTCAAGCTAGTTCAAGCAAAAGGAAGTGTATCACAAAGCTCCAGTGGATAATGTCGTGTACAGCCACAGAGAGAACAGGGGGTGAGATACATGTGGAGTGAAGGAGGACTCTAACTGGGACCTGGGGATGCCACAATGGATGCTACTGTCTCCATCTCTCAGGGTCAGTGGGATTCCCTTCATCTCCGGTCACCTCTGCTTTTTCTCCATGCAGCGTTTCCTCCCTGCTTGTCCTCTGTGTGTTCTCTTCTCCTGTCTTCTTGTTCCCCATCTCACTCAGCAAATAGAATCGCTGCCCCACGCTGCCTACATGATTTCCTTAGCACCCACTACTGACGGATGTGTCACTTTGTTTAAATTCTTAACAGAAGGCATATGGCTGGTAAGTAATTTTTTAAAGGTAGCTATTAACCTAAGAAAACAGAAATTGTATGGGAAAGAAAATGTATCACAAAAAAATTTTTTTTGTTTAGTAGCGAACAGTATTTATATAGCTATTAGAGTGTAAACACTGACTTGGTTTAGTAAAAAAAATTGAAACCAAATGATATTGGGAGAATAGGAGAAGGGGCAGGGAGGTGGTAGATATCAATTAAATGCTCTTCTCTCACAACAACAAGTTCATGCCTAACTCTGAAAATCCGGGAGGAGCAACATAAACAAATCATTTAAAAATATAGCAGTAAATCCAGAAGCAGCTAGAAAAGTTGAAAGAGGCCACTGCTATGGGGTTGTGGGGCTGGGGAGTGGCAGTAAATGTGCAGGGGATTTATGTGTTTATTATAAGGCTTTCTGTAGCTTTTTTTAAATTAAAAAATACATATGCATGCATTCGTTTTAAAATGGCTCTTTTAAAAATTATGAAATAATGTAAAGAATTTAACATTTTTTAAAAAGCTCTAATTCTAATGAGATGCACTCTCAGAAATCTGGCAATATACAGAAGGCCCCGTTTCCTGGGGCTTCCCAAGAGTGCTGTTTTCACTGGACAATTAAGCAGATGAAAAGTTTTGTTTGTTTTTGTATCAGACAGATTTTAGTTACACATAGGCACACACACGTGCACACAACATAACCTTACAGATAAAGACATATGTCCTCCATTCCAGTCCTTTAAACTCCATCCCCCAAGCAATTAGGAACATAAATTTAATGTCATTCTTCCTAGTCTACAGTTTTAAATATTTTTACTACAATACATACGCACATACATCTTTTAAAAAATACTAATTTACTTATTATGTTTTGAAATTTTCATTTAAATGTTATCATAAGGTATATATTATTCTGGTGCTTGCTTTACTCATTTAATATGTTGAGACCTATCTATATTCACATATGGATCTAGTGCCTTCATTGTATTTCATCATATGAGTACAGCAGAATTTATTTTGCCTGCCAACTTTTTTACTCTTACTCTTATGTGGCAGTGAATATCTTTATGCAAACCTCATGCCAACACATACAAAAATGTCTCCTACATGTATACCTAGACATGGAATTGCTGGGTTACAGGGAGGCACATTTTCCATTTTACTAGGTCACTGGGTCAGCATCATTTTTAAACACAATTAAATAGCGCTGTTGGCAGATTCTGGTTCCTGGGTGACAGGCTTGTACAGACCGGCCCAGCTCGGGGTGGAGGCCATATCTGAAATACCACCTGTGTCACTGTCACAACAGTGCTGGAGGCTCTCTTTTCAGAGGCGGCAGTTTTGGACCAGAGCAGAGAGACACATTTATTCACGTTCTTTCTAACAAGGTGGTGTTTGACACTTAAAGGACTGATAAGGTTCTTTTCTTTTTCACATATATGAGGGGAAAGCCCTAGGTAACATACAGTGAAGAAGACCGAAGGAGGATGAGCAAAGTAGAAATATAGAACACATGACATGGACAAAGAAGGCCCCCACGGGTGGGAGGTGGGTGTATACATTTTTCCGTTCATTCATTATCAGTACAGCTGACTTTTGAACAATGCAGGGTTGGGCTGTCAACCCCCATGTAGTTGAAAATCCATGCATGACTTTTGATGTCCCCCAAATTTAACTAACAGCCTACTGCTGGCCAGAAGCCAAACTGATACCATACAGTCATTTAACATGTATTTTGTATGTTACATGTATTATACACTATATTCTTACAATAAAGTAAGCTAGAGGGGAAAAATGTTATTAAGCAAATCCTAAGGAAGAGAAAATACATTTACTATTCATTAAGTGAAAGTGGATTGGTATAATTTGGATGTGTGTCCCTTCCCAAATCTCATATTGAAATGTAATCCCTAATATTGGATGTGGGGCCTGGCGGGAGGTGATTGGATCGTGAGGACGGATTCTCATGAATGGTTTTGGCACCATCCCTCTTGGCGCTGTCCTCATGATAGTGAGTTTTCCTGAGATTTGGTCATTTAAAAGTGTGTGGCACCTCCCTCCCTCTCCACCCCTCCTCTGGCCATGTGATGTGCCTGCACCCCCTTTGCCTTCCACCATTATTGTAAGTTTCCTGAGGCCTCCCCAGATGCTGAGCAGATGCCAGCATCACACTTCCTGTACAGCCTGCAGAATGATAAACCAATTAAACATCTTTTCTCTATAAACTACCCAGTCTCAGATATCTCTTTATAGCAATGTGAGAACAGACTAATACATGGATCATCATAAAGATCTTCGGCTCATCATCTTCACTTTGAGTAAGCTAAGGAGAAGGAGGAAGCAGGTTGGTCTTGCTGTCTCAGGGGTGGCAGAGGCAGGAGAAAATCCACATAGAAGTTGACCCTTGCAGTTCAAATTCATGGTGTTCAAGGGCCACCTGTATTTGTGAAGAATGTGTCAGACTTGGAACTAGATTCTGGGGCAGAAAGTACCATAAGAAAGGGACAGTTCCCTTTTGACTGATATGGTAGATGAGATTTGGAAAGTCTTCTTCATTCACATCCTTTCCACAGAAACAGCCCCTGACTATGGGCTACCACCTTTCTCCCAACCATGGCAGTAACTGCCCTCACTTCTCACTCTTGAAAACGGAGTCAGCTGTTCAGATCAGAGTCACTTGACTAAGGAATGCTGATCCTAAAACCACCCAGTGACCTATGATTCACACCCCACATCAAGAAGATGAGTGGCACCATCATATGTGTGTGTGTGTGTGTGTGTGTATATAATCACTATATATATATCACTACATATATATATATATCACTACATATATATATACACACACATATATATATGTAGTGATATCTCTTCATATGATGTTGCAATGCCATGAAAAGAACTCTGACTGTCAGTGACAAGAGTCTGGGGCCCAGAGTGTATTAATAAACTGAGGATAACTTTTGTAGTGAGTGTCTTGAAAGGGTTTGATTATTTTGGGAGTACTGTACATTGTAGATAGATGCACATAGTAGGTGTTCAATTAATATTTGTTGATTAAGACTTGTTGAGTAGTGTTCAATGCTTGTTTAAATGTGATAAGTTGGAAAGTGGATTTTATTAATTACAAAATTAGAACTACTTTATATTCACATAATTCTTTGTTTTCACAGGGTTTTTATATACATTGTTCATTTTAATTTTCATGAGGAGTTATAATACCAGCATGCTATTTAGATATAGTTATTATTATATAGGTGGTTATCATTAGGAGTGAATCACTATAATGTAGCGGTTAAGTGTGGATACTGTTGCCAATCTTGCTTTCCATCCCAGTTCTACCTCTTATGGGCTTTATACATCTCTGTACTTAAGATTTTTCATTTGTACAATGAGGAGAAAAGCAGCATCTACTTTGTAGTGTTGTCATGAACTGAATTCATGAATTCATGTGTGTGAAATGCTTAGAATAATGTCTGGCACATAGGAAATTTTCAAACGTTATTATTAGCTATCATTTTTTTTTTCGACCAAGCTGGAAGCTAAGATTCAAGAGGATCAGTTTCATCCCAGGCCACTTTGCCAGTAAGTGGCCCCATCAGAATTAGAAAGCTATCAATAAAAGCAAAGGAGAGAAAGTGTGAGACACAGGTTTTGGTTCCCACTGCAAAAAATCACTGATAACTAAATTGGGGTGAATAAGTACTTGCCAGCCTGCCACATGGGGTATTGATGAGGTTTCAACAAACTGATGGATATGCAAAGTCTTTGAAAACTGAAGTACAGTGGTGTGGCTGCATTATTCTGCTGGGGAGGAAAGGGCATGAGGCTGGGGCATGGTGAGGCTGAATGAGGTCTGTGGCTTAGGAGAAAGAAAGGAAAGATGGAGACCCGCAGCTCATTTCCTGGGAGCATGGGTAGGCAACAGTGTGGATTCATCACAGAGCCCCCAAGCAGGTGGTGAGAAAACGCAGATGCCCCCCTTCTGCTTTTTGAGCATCTCATGTTATTCAACATTGTCCATGTATTTGTGCAAAATGCTATCTCCTCATTGGGAGACTTCACCAGCTCCCTGTGCTAGTGGCAGGAGAATAGGAGTTTCCTAAAGGGATCTGTTCAAAAATGAAACTCATAAATGTATTCCTGATAGAGAGGGAACAACTGGTTTCTTAGCCAACTGAGTTGCCCTGAAATCACCACCAACGACAAACTCTGAGCCTGTAACACTGGTTCTCTCCTCACAAGAACCCCATGAGTCATGTGGAGAAGAGATGTTTAATTCCATCCAGCAGGTAAACAAATGGGCCAAGAGAAGAGAATTGATGCACCCAGGATCACGTGGCCCACCCTTAGCGTGGAGCTTCTGGCTCCTGGTGACACTGCTCCCAGCCACACATGGGGTGCCTGCTGAACAGAGCCCCTCATATCTCCTTCCCCACTACTAACTGTCATGGGATGCCAGTCTCAGGCACCAGAGTCGGAGGAACAAGTCTAGTCCAGGACCACTTTGGGAATCCATTAGTGTGGGGTTGATGCATTTCCTAGGAAAGCAAAGAATCTCTGCATGGCTTTCCCAGCCACATCTCCATAGAATAGCAACATAATGTTTATAATCTCTTATCTGTTTCTTCTCTACCATTCTCCTTGTGGACAATGGTTACGGCTCATCTACATGTCTCCCTCTCTCCCAAAGTCAGCAGTAGAGACAGCACAGATTTCTGGTTGGGAAACCATGGTCTACACCACAGATACAGTACCCCAACAAGGCTGTAAAGAAGGAGGTTGTTGGTTAAGAATGTGGGCTTGGTGGCAAGACAGAATTGAGTGTGAATACAATTTTGCTATTTCTTAGCATACGTTTATTGTTTCCAAATTTCAGTGTTCTTCTCTGTAAAACAGAGATAATAATAGTGCCGGTGCCATGATCTTACAGGATGAGAGGAGTACATATAAACTGACTACAGGACTTTCATTTTTAGCAAGTTAGTAGATTACATAGCCTGCTGGATAAAATATCGTAAATATATATTTAATAGTGTATCTATGTTTAATGGAAAAAAACCCCCTGAAAACCAGAAGGTTAACAAAGACCAATATTTTGGTTACCCTGAGACAAGGATACATTTTCGCAATTAGCTAGAATTTTTAGCAGCCACTTGGATATAGAATATGAGTCCTTAAGCTCACATTAGGCAAAGAATTGGAATTGAGATCCCAGACTAAGTTAGGATCCTCAAAGGGTTGGGACTCGTGGAGAAGGTTAGAATAGAAAAAAATCTTCCTGCCCACTCAGGGAAATAGCAAGAAACTTTGCTTTCCTCTGGACTCTGGGGAGGTGAAAAAAAAAGTTTTCTGTTGATAGTTTGTAACCATGACCTCAACCTCACTTGGATTTGGTATTTACCTTTATCATATCTGTTCAGGAAATTAACACAAAGAGATCCCTAGCTGGAATACCCCTAGAGCTTCCAGCAAAACAAAATCAAATTCTGTCCTGCCAAATACAAGCTCCATTACAAAATACGTGAAGAAGCAAGACACTGTGAGTGAGGCAGCAGACAGCATCCATAGAAAGACAAGAATTCTCAGTGCTTCAGAGGAGAGAACTATCAGAATGGAGAAATAAGATCCACTTGAAAAAAGTAAAGACAGATGAGACAAGGATAAGATACCACTAATAAAGCATTCACAGGGAAGGTGGCACGTAGTAAGCAAGTAATAGACATTAGTTATTATTCATATTAGTGTTAGGGTTCTGTTTTCACGGAGGAAAGGAAAACAAATCTGAAAGGCAATCCGTTTGTTGATCACTAGTTCTCTTTAGACACAGCACTTTGCAGGCTGAGGAGCATAAGACCAGGGCCAGAGAGATGGGAGGGTCCATAGATGAAGGTCTGGAGGTAAAGCCTCCTTGGTCCCATCTTGACTATTCCCCACGTGACCACGAGAAAATCCATCCCATTTGCAATAATCACAAATCTGACCTCCCAAGGCTGAAGTAGAGAGTAGAATTAAGGGAGCATTCTAAGGCTTGCTGTAAAATTAATCACAACACAATAATAATTTTAAAAAGTCATTGCCAGAGGGAGAAAGGCATAAAGTCACTGAGGTCACAGTATTGAGCTATCATTTTGATGTACAGTTCCCAAATAGATCAGTCTACTCTGACTTAGAACACATTATTTTTTATAAAATTACAACGTATCAGGGAGAGCAAAGAACCTAGGATTCTTCAGATTAAAAACCTGGGATGCAGATGGACAGCCTAGGGTACTCTAAGAAGTATGTTGTGTGTGGTGGGTGGAGGGAGCATATGACAACTGCCTTTGCTGGAGTGGAATGGAATACCAATCAATCTCTTGTCCCTCTGTTCGATTTTATTTTATTTTATTTTTTTTTTTTTGAGATGGAGTCTTGCTCTGTCACCCAGGCTGGAGTGCAGTGACGCGATCTCCGCTCGCTGCAAGCTCTGCCTCCTGGGTTCACGCCATTCTTCTGCCTCAGCCTCCTGAGTAGCTGGGATTACAGGCACCCGCCACCACGCCTGGCTAATTTTTTGTATTTTTAGTAGAGACGGGATTTCACCATGTTAGCCAGGATGGTCTCGATCTCCTGACCTCGTGATCCGCTCGCCTCGACCTCCCAAAGTGCTGGGATTACAGGCATGAGCCACTGCGCCTGGCCCCTTGGTTCAATATTTAATTCTGCACAAAGTATATGATTGACCAAGCCTTGGATCATATCATTTACGGTCATACCTGACTACAGTCAATAAATAAATAGCTTGCTAAAAATCAATAAATAAGGAAATAATTGTCTTCTATAGGATTCAAAATGAAAAAAGACCATCATTTTTGTTATAGTTCTCAACCCAATTCACTCTTACACAAGGGACAGAAAGTAGGTCTGAGTCTATCTCCAGCAATAGGCTGAATTCCAAACGATGTTGGTCCCAGGGTCTGTCTTGGTTTGAAATGAGTTCAAGGTAGGGTTTGAGCATGTTGACACAGTATAGACTTCCTCCAAGTCAGGGTCAACCATTGGCATTCTATGCTGAGACAGTCTTTGCAGTGCTACCTTGGATAATTCATTCTTACCAACTTGATCATTAGAGATCAAGTCATGAGGTATTTGCAAGTCACTTAATCGGCCAGAAAGCCTTCAGATTAACATGGCCATCAGGCTTCTCCCAGTAATGTCTTTTTGCAAAGAATAGTCCAGCCTGCCTCTGCACATCAATCTGTATTAGTCTAAGGATCATTCTAACATGTATGTATTTCACTGTCGGTACTTCTGATCTGATGGACAATTTGTCTAAGTGAGTTCTGCAAACATAGAAGTTCTGCAGACATAGAAGCTGGTGGCATTGAGCTCTGCTGTGCCAGCTGAGTGGGGAAGGTGTCACTCTGGCATGGTGGATAACAGGGCTCATTCTGGAAGGTGGTAACTTCTTCCTTTCATTTTCTCCAATGTGACATCATAGAAAATGTCCTGGTTTAGGGATCAAGATGATGTGAGTTTGTGTCTTGGCTTTGAAGCATCCTCACTTTGGTACTTACCTCAGTTCCTTCATCTGTAAAATGGTGATACTCACCTCTCCCAATTCTTGTAAGGATTAAGTAATTTAACACAATGCTGGGCATATAGGAGGTTCTCAGTCATAGTTAGCTTCTTTCTCCTCCCTGGGGTTGGGGGTGGGGGTGTCACTGATTTAACCAAGCAACACACATAGAGACAAGGTTTTAAGGCAGGAGGAGGCTTCCTATGGAGGAAGAAAGGATGAAAACCTGAAATCTCTTAATCTTCAGCTAGGATAGTTCACTACAACTTGAAATATGGGCAACCTAATTCTCCCTGAGCTTCCATCAAGGGAGAAGAGCCAGAGTCACACCTTTAACTTCTATGACAGCCAACACACACCATCACACTTTAACTGGTTTCCAAAAGGAAAAAAGCCCTTGCCCTGAGGGAGGAATTAGGGAGATCCCTATGAGCAAGGTGACCTACACAATGACAGCCCAGGACATCAAAGATCCAGCAGGGCTGGAAATTCGGGAGTTGGGACACAGAACAAATGTCTTGATAACTGTGATCTACTTGTTATAAATATCACAATAACCACATTTGTTCAGCTACTCAATCAATGAGGTTAGCTATATAAGTGTCATATGTTGCCTTCCCTGAAAGTGAATCTGGGAGATTTAATGATTCATTCACTCAACAAATATTTATTAAGCATCCTCTGTATGCCAGGCAAGGTACCAGGAACTAGGGCCATTAGGTTCCTGCTTTCATGAAGCAGAGAGACTAAACAAACAATATCAGATAGTGGTATGTTCCATGGAGAAAATAAACAGAGTTACGGATTGTGCCCAGGGTAAGGGAAGAGTTCATTTTAATAGTGGCCTGGGAAGGCCTCCGGGATGGTTACTTTAAGAGGAGAAATGAAGAATACAAAGGAGGCAAGCATGAAAAAAAATCTGGGGAAAAATATTCCAGGCAGATGGGATAGCAAGTGCAAAATCCCTTTGGTTTGTCAGAAGAATGGAAAGAACCTCAGGATAAATGGATGTGTGGAAAAGAGTGAGCAAGGGGGAAATGCTAAGAGTTGAGGCTGGAGAGATGGGAGCTATAGTTTGTATCATGGCCAAATATTTGGATTTTAATTAATTAAAATAGACTCTCTGGTAGTTTGGTTTCTTTCTTTTCTTTCTTTCTTCTTTTTTTGTTGTTGTTGAGACAAGGTCTGGCTCTGTCACCCAGGATGGAGTACAGTGGCATGACCTCTGCTTACTGCAACCTCTGCCTCTTGGACTCAAGTGATCCTCCCACCTCAGCTTCCCGAATAACTGGGACTACGGGCACATGCCACTATGCCCAGCTAATTTCTGTATGTTTTGTAGAGATGGGGTTTCACCATGTTGCCCAGGTTGGTCTCGAACTCCTGAGCTCAAGTGATCCACCCACCTTGGCCGCCCAAAGTACTGGGATTACAGGTGTCAGCCACTATGCCCAGCATACATTATATAATACTAATATATAATGTCTTTGGTAGGTTTTAAGCAGGGTAAGGTACATTCAGGGGAGAAAACCTGGGGCATTTAGCCTGTCCATGCCCTCAATTCTGTAAGCTCGCCTCTAGGCGCACATGATTGTTAGACTACCCTCCTGTCCTCCCCTTTAGCTAGGAAGGCCAGGCCAAAGCTCCTAAGCTCTGACCTTTAGCCCTCAACTCCATCCGCCCTGGCCTCAGGCTTTGGCTTTCACAATCCTATATACCATTCAGACCCAGGTTTTAATACCTCCAACTTTCCCACTCACTTTTCTATTTTATTCTGAGCTCAGACCACTGTTCTCTCCCTACTTCCTGAACTTTACCTGTGCCTGGACGCCTTAAATCATAGAGAAACTGAGGCAGGATAGGTAGTCAAGGAAGTGACCATGTTCTTGGGACCCAGCAACCATGGTGACCACATAGTCAACACAATAAGCCTCAGCATTCGCATTGTAATTGGACTTTCTCCTGAAGACAGCATGCGCGTTTTGATTTTACCTGTCCTCAAACTGACCCTTTGCTCATTATGTGAAAAACACAATCCTGGGTTGAGATTCAAGAAGCTAATGAGATATGTGGTATATGAACAAGCATGTATAGCTACTGTGCATGTGCACCCAGAGAGCCATCCAGAATATGCTTACCTGTAGCACCTCTTTCCACCTCCCTATGAATAATCATGTATGACTCCTGTAAAGGGAGTCTCCCTAGTGCCAGTCTTTGCTGTCTCATCCTTGCCAGTAACCCACCCTGAATTCTGTCTCTCTCAAGGTGTACTGCCTAGTCTGCACCTAACTTATAAAATATATTTTTTTCTTTTCCAATAAATTACTCTATGCTGCACTTCTTTTGCTGTGTGTCTCTTATTTAAATTCTTTTAAACTAAGAGGATAAGAACCAAGGTATCACAGCAGCTGTCAACAAAACAAGGGGCAGAAGTTCACGGACCAAAGACTAGGATCAGGAGTCACGTTCTGCCTCTGCTGCCTTGGGGATCATTACTTGACCCCTGTGGTCCTCTCTGGAGCCTCTAAATTGTACTGTGTTGAGGTTGGACGCAATGGTTGTTAAGGTCCTTTTCAACTTGGATGCTTTAACCTGGGGTTCAACCAATTCAAGAGAAATAGGAATAAACTAACAGGTAAGAAGTAGATACACTATATATTTGAGATAAAATGACTCCTTATATTGGGTTTGAAAGCACTCTTTGGTTTTGAAACCCCACAAAACCTCTCTTCAGCCCCTGAGCTCTTGGCTTCCTGTAGGCGTATGTTTGTAACACACATATGTCTTCCAGGGAACAACATGAATGTCAGTGTCATTTAACTGGAGACTTGCCTGGTGTTTGTATTTGAAATGAAAGTCTTGGAACTAGTTAGCCTCAAATGTAGATTAGCCAAAGCATGAAATTTTTCTTCCTGCCTCTTTCTTTTTTCTCACAAATTAGCATTTTACATGAGTAATGTATGTTCATTATTCAAGAACACTATGGAGATAGATAATATAGAATTGAAAGTCTCCCAGAATTTTCTATTGATCACCACTGTAAAAAATTAGTACATACTCTTTCCTTTAATTAATCAACTAACTAATTTATCATATGTAAATGTACTAAACATTTTTTTTAATATTTGTGGTTGGCTTAGCAGTAGCCCCCAAAGACATATTCACATCTCAAACTCAAGGTAAGAGTGTTACCTTATTTGGAAAAAGAATCTTGCATATGTGACAAAATTAAGAATTTTAAGTTGAAGAGATTATTCTGAAATATTCAGGTGGGCCCTAAATGTAATCACACATCTCATTATAAGAGGAAGGCAGACAGAGATTTTAACAGAGAGAAGGCCATATGATGATGGAGTTGAGAGAAATTTTAACATGCTGGCCTTGAAGATTAGAGTGATGTGGTCACAAGTCAAGGAATGCCAGTAGCTACCAGAGGCTGGAAAAGGCAAGAAATGGGTTCTCCCTTAGAACCTCTATGGGGAGGACAGCCCTGCCAACACCTTGGTTTTGGCTCGTTGAAACCTATTTCTGACTGACTTCCAGAACTGTGAAATAAATTTCTGTTGTTTTAAGCCCCAAAGCCTGTGGTAATTTGTCATAGCAGCCACAGAAAATGGGTACAATGTTCAAGGCCTAAAATGGAAAACAGCAGTCCACTTCACCCATTTCCAAGCCCCTAGTTTTGTTTCCCAGAGGCAAATATTTTAAATCCTGGAGCAGTTACTTCTGGAATTTTTCTCCATATTTCTAGTTGAAGTGCATATATGTGTTAGATGTGTGCCCACTGACTTTGTATTTTTGTTTTAAAAATGTTTAGAAACTCTTATACCTCCTCAACATATACATATATATGCACATGTACGCATATATACACCCTTCTCTTCATCACATTCTCAACTTCCAAAATAATATATACATATCTATGTGTGATATATATATATCACATTCTCAGCTCACTGCAACCTTCAGCACCCAGGCTCAAACCATCCTCCCACCTCAGCCTCCCCAGTAGCTGGGACTAGAGGTGTGTGCCACTATAAACAGCTAATTTTTTTAAAAATTTTTTAGAGACAGGGTTTCACCATGTTGCCCAGACTGATCTCAAATTCCTGAGTTCAAGCAATCCACCCACTTTTGCCTCCCAAAGAGCTGGGATTACAAGTATCAGCCACCGTGCCCAGCCTGTAGTCATATTTTTGTGTCATTTATTACAGTGATATAAACTGTATCTTAGCAGTTCTGTGTGGTGTACTCTGTTTACATTTTCCTTCTTGAACAACCTCTTGTTTTTCCTGGAGTTAGTAATTGCCTCAAGTTTTTATTTGCCCACTCCTTTTATGTGCATATCACCATAACTCCATCCTCAAACTCTCTGCCAGAAATAGAAAATGTCTCTCAATATATTCAAGCACATGAAATAATCTCTGATTTTCATTCTGTCCCTACCTGGGAAATACCTTTCCTAGATCTTCTCATCTTCTTGGTTCAATAAGAATTGGTTGCTTTTTAGTATTTGTAACTGTACTGTCATTCTGAAATCCATTTCCCTCTTTACTGTTGGAGTGTCAACTTTGTTTATCTTCTGTCTCTCTTTCTTCATTGTGCCTCATTAAAATGAAGTTTCAAAATTCTAGTAGCTGCTGAAGAAAGAGTGAATGCTGTGAACATTCTTTGATTTATTGCATATCTTTATCTTGACTATGCATAGAAATCTAGGAAACTCATTTTACTTCAGAGTTTTGAAGACATTTTCTTACTGTCTTCTAGCTTCTGATAGTGCTATTGATAATTTTAATGCTTTTGTTATTTCTGATCTCATGTATGTGATCTTTCTCTGAGAGTTTTTGGGATTTTATTTTACCCCATTACTCTGATATTTTATAATATTTTATTCATTATGCTGGACATAAAGTAAGCTTTTAAAATCTGAAAACCTATAACCTTTAATTATGGAAAATTTTCTCATTTTAGTTCTTGGGTAATTTTCTCAGTTCTAATTTCTTCATTTCCTGGAACTTTCCTCAGTTACGTTTTGAAACTTCTAACTAATTTTTTAACACACTTATCTTTTCCTTACTCTTTTCCATTACTTTGTCTTTTTATTCTACTATCTACATTTCTTTTCAAATATATGTATACACACATTTGTCCATTCTATCAAACTTTGTATTTTGGCTCTCATAATTTAATCTCTAGGAGAAATTTTATTTGTTATTTTTGAAGCTTCTTTTACAAATCATGTAATTCTTGTTTCATGGATTCAATATTTTTTACCTCTGTGAGAATGTAGATTGGAGAGTTTCCCTGCATAGTTTTCGCTCCTCTGATTTCTGCGTTATATTTGTTTTCTCCAGGCTCCTTTGCTCTGTTTATCTGCTTTTCAGTTAGAGGTGTTATTCAACTGTTTTAATATCTGGTATCCCTTCGCATTTAAAAGTAAAGCATTGCAGAGATAAGCAGCTTCATGGGCATGCACTTGACTTCCATTAGGATGCTCCTGCAGGCATGGAGCCATTTTTTTAAAGGAAGATCAACTGACAGTATCTGTAAGAATCCTCTCTGTTGGGTCAGCTTGACTACCCTCCAATCTTCTGTAAAGGGCTAGAGGACTTCTATTCCTAATTCCCAGTTTTCAGTACAGTAATCCGCACCTCCCACTCTGCCCAAGCTGTGCAGGGTATTCTTGAGTTATAAGTTCCTCTGGGACAACTTCTTCAGAGAGCAAACCTCCAGTCTCCTGCTAGGTAGGGGAGGGAGAGCTGTCTAGTTGCTTAAGGTAAAGAAGGGAATGTAGGGGTCAACTTATTTCTTTTATGGAGTTTCAACCAATTCTTTACTTTTAAGCTCCATCCACACCTTAATTTTTGAAGACATCTATTGCCTTAAATTCTAAAGTGTTTACAGAGTTCCAGAATGGAAATTGGTTGGCTTCTTGTTTTACCCACCCAGCAACCTTATGGGCATTTTATTTTGGCTTTCTCTGCTATGCAAAGTTAAATTTTAGTTATCCATCTGTCTTCTAACATTCAAAGTTATCTTGATATTTCTCTGTTTTTTTCTTTCTTGATCTTCATCTTCATAAGCGCATGCTTTTAACAAAATCTCTTTACATTCATTTTAGTGGGGTCTTGGAGCAGAACAGGGGAAAACACCTAAGTTCTATTGATCACATTTTACAAGAGCCTGTCTCCTTCTGTCTTCTCTTTCAGCTCTGAAGCCAAGATCTCCTCCTCTGAATTGGTGGCTGCAAAACTTCTTTCCAAGTGCAGGTATGTGGCTACTACCTCTTTTCTCTACGGGATGAGATTTCTGTGCTCCACGTCCAGTTGGGAAAAGAGAAGCCTCATCCAGCCACAGGGTATCCCACTCCAACGTCACCACTCTGCACCAACCATCTCCTCCCTTTTCCTCTTCCAAATCACAATCTCCTTGGCTATCTTGGTCATAGAGACTCCTCTCCTCCGTGTCTTCAAGATCTCAATGATCCTTCACCCAACTCTGACTTCCTTCCTGGCACAAGCAGGAGCCCTGTTTCAAAAATTTCTGGTTGGGCTTATTGCCAATAACACCTTAATTTAATGTCTGATATTTTATTTTTGGCTTGTTGCCTTGAGCCTCAGTTTTCTAAAATGAGGGGAAAAAAGTATAATTACCGACTATTCTGGGTCAAGAGATATCCTGCCATGAACACAACCTTTAAGCTCTCTGCCTGTTTTTGAACAACACATTCAATACTCTGTAAAATGTAAACCCTACATCTTTCTGGCTCTCGATGGAATCCATCCTGAACTTGCCTTAAATCGTAACTCTAACACCCTAATCTTTCCAGCATCTATTTCAACTGCCTGTTTCCCTTATTTCCAATTTTTCCTCATAGTCTTCTTGAAACTAAAGATAAAGTGTATATGCCTCCTGCAGTGGGCTCAATAATACCCTTCTCCCACAGAAGATGTCCATGTCTGAATCCCCAGAAACCGTGAATGTTATCTTATATGGCAGAAGGAACTTTTCAGATGTGTTAAAAATCTTAAGACGGAGAGATAATCTCGGATTATTCATTCAGATGAACCCAATGTACTCACAGGTGGCCTTTCTAAGAGGAGGTCAGAGAGCTGGTTCATGCTCTTTCTGCCACATGAGGTTATAATGAAAGTCAGCAGTCTGCAACCCAGAACAGGGCCCTCACTCACGTGGCACTGTGATCTCAGGCTTCCAGCCTCCAGACTGAGAAGTAAATTTCTGTTGTGTAGAAGTCGCCCAATCTATGGCACCTTGTTATAGCAGCTAGAACTAACTAGGACAGTTGTGTTCATGTCTTGATTCCCAGTCCGAACAATTTCTTAAAATAAAACACTATCAGTTAAGGGATTTAATTTGCAGTGGCTTTTGCATTGGGGGAAATGGATAATATAATGGGTATAAAGAACCCCTAATATGCAGAGAGACAGAACAAGTTCAAGCCACTTACTTTGTGCCTTTAAACAAACCACTTAACATTTGTAAGCACCTATTCCTTTATCTGTACCATGTTGATTCTCTATTTGGACATTTTCCAGTGACATGGATGCTCAAGTCTTTCTGGGCAAACCATTTTATCACTGCAGTATTTATAACCCCTTCTTTCTTTTTGCATTGACCTTGTTATCTTTGCTCCACTTCCCTAACATCTGTCTCCACACATGCCATGAATTAATTATCTCTCACTTCAAGCTCCATAGGTTGATGGAGCAGAAAGGAGATGAGATTTCCCCTTATGGGTCTGCATGGATCCTGAGATCTGACTTTTGCACCACTGTCCATCCCTCTCCAACCACATTATGTCAGTGCCACCAGCAAGCCATGTGGCAAGAGAGACACACTGCCTAGTCTGTTTCCCTGGAAAGCACAATCCCCACCACAAGTAAAGAAGCTCCATTTATTCATTCATCCATCTAGTCATCCTTTTAACCAACAAATAGTTACTGACCATCTATTATGCATCAAGCAGTCTGTTAGATCCCGCACACACAAGGAAAAATAAGACAAAAGCCAACCTTTGAAGTGCCGCAGGGAGCTGACTGGATAATGGAAGAAACAGGTCCAGAAATCCACAACCACTCTGTAGGAGCTATGATCAACAGAAGTGTACCTGAGTTGTGGCACCTGTGTACCTGGGTCAGGTCTGCAATCTGATGAGGTCATGGGAGGCTTCCCAGAGGACATAATGCCTGAGTTTTCAAGAATGAGAAGAAATAAGACTCACACATTTACTTTTACTTTTTTTCTGGACTTTCTGATTCTTTTAATAGGGAACGATAAAATACGATTGATGAATAGGCCTTTAAAGATTACATAAACTAGTCATCTGATTTTACAAATATGAAAACTGAGGGAGAAGAAAGGTTATGGCATATCCAAGCATATTGGTAGGGATGCTTGAGGAAATCCTACTAGAGCAGTTTGGGTCCTTGTGGCAAGAGTTATCATACTATGAGGCTTTTTCTTGGGTCACCGAATTCACCTAGAGATTAGTTGAAGCCTGCAGGCCCTGGGTTATAAATAAGATGATGCTATTTTGTTAAAAAGCAGTAGTTTGAGTGGGGGCACTGTGCTGGCTTTATAATTTTAATTTTAATTTTTTTGAGACAGGGTCTTGCTCCAGGCTGTTATACAGGGACACGAACATGGCTCACTGCAGCCTCCAGCTCCTGGTCTCAAGCCATCCTCCCACCTCAACCTCCCAAAGTGCTGAGATTACAGGTGTGAGCCAACACAGTACAGCGCTGGTTTGAACTGTAAGAGTGGTGTTGTGCTTGGGTAACACAGTTTGAAGGTGCAGTGGGGCACCTGTGCCTCTGCTGCACTGCAGCCCAGCCTGGAGCCCATTCTCTCTTCAGGAACACCTGGCAAAGCAAGTCACCCATGTTGGTCTGTGATGTGCAGTTCTACCTGCTGAAATGTCCCTTTTCTCTCCCAGTACTCATCATGGATACATGAGCTTCTCCTGAACTCCCTCTCCCACCAATCTTGATGCATTTGCCACAGTTATACCCACCTGGGTCAGAGTCAGGGAGCCTCATCCTCCTCCATAGGGGGTCAAAGGGTGGCGGGGTGGGAAGCAATGAATCTCACTTTTGTTTTCCCTGAGTCTGGTCAGTCTGTACTTGTATTACTCTGTTCTCACACTGCTATAAAGAACTACCTGAGCTCTTTCCGTCTCAGGTCGCCGCTGCGAGACGAGCCGCCGCCATGTCTGCGCATCTGCAATGGATGGTCGTGCGGAACTGCTCCAGTTTCCTGATCAAGAGGAATAAGCAGACCTATAGTACTGAGCCCAATAACTTGAAGGCCCGCAATTCCTTCCGCTACAAGGGGCTGATTCACCGCAAGACCGTGGGCGTGGAGCCGGCAGCCGACGGCAAAGGCGTCGTGGTGGTCATTAAGCGGAGATCCGGCCAGCGGAAGCCTGCCACCTCCTATGTGCGGACCACCATCAACAAGAATGCTCGCGCCACGCTCAGCAGCATCAGACACATGATCCGCAAGAACAAGTACCGCCCCGACCTGCGCATGGCAGCCATCCGCAGGGCCAGCGCCATCCTGCGCAGCCAGAAGCCTGTGATGGTGAAGAGGAAGCGGACCCGCCCCACCAAGAGCTCCTGAGCCCCCTGCCCCCAAAGCAATAAAGAGTCAGCTGGCTTTCTCAAAAAAAAAAAAAAAAAAAAAAAAAAAGAACTACCTGAAACTGAGTAATTTATAAAGAAAAGAGGTTTCATTGACTCACAGTTCTACATGTCTGGGGAAGCCTCAGGAAATTTACAATCATGGCAGAAGGTGAAGGGGAAGCAAGCACGTCTTATCATGGAAAAGCTGAAGAGAGAGAGAGAGTGAAGCAGGAAGTGCCACTTTTAAACCATCAGTTCTTATGAGAACTCACTCACTGTCTTGAGAACAGCAAGGGGGAAATCCGCCCCCATGATCCAATCACCTCCCACCAGGCCCCTCCCCTGATACACAGGGATTACAATTTGACATGAGATTTGGGTGAGGACACAAAACCAAACCATGAGTCCTCTTTGTGTAAGAACCTTCTGTAAGTTTCACCTTCAGAACCAGGAAATTAGTCTCTGACCTTTCTAAAACCCCAAGGTCCCTGGGGTGATGAATGACAGCTAATTTCATAAATGAGGCTTCCTGACTCAATCCAATCATCATCCCCTTTTTCTCCAAAGCTCCCACAATGTAACAGTAGATGGAGAAAGGAATTCCCAGGAATGAATATAGGAAAACCTTTGGAGAAGTTACCAAGTCTAAAACAGTCTGTACGGAGCTAATCCTTGTCTTCTTTCAGGGGAGTTTCACTGAACCACTTGACCTCCAGGGATGACTGCTTACAGTCTCAGTTTGGAGCAGCTGCCTTCTGTGCAGGCAATGGGAATGTGCACATAACGTAGAGGCTGGATGTTTGCAAGCCACCATAGCTTTTCTAAGTCACTGTTCTGGCCCCGCAGCACACAACACACACTGCGCCACAAGAGGGCTCCAGCACAGGCTCCCTGTAATCTTTATTCCCAAGCATCTTCTTTGACCTACTGTTTGCATCTGTTAGTTATTTATTGCAGCATAACAAGTTGCCCCCCAAAACTTGATGGCTGAAAGCAAAGCATGTATTATTTCATAGTCTCTGTGGGTAAAGAATTCGGGCATGATTTAGCAGGTCTTCTGCCTCTGGGGTCTCCCATGGTGCAACCAAGGTGATGGTAGGAACTGTAGTGATCTCAAGACTCAACTGAGGGTGATGGCGGAGCTTTACTTCCAAGCTTACTCATATGGCTTTTGGCAGGATTCAGATCCTTGTCTGAAGACCTTTCTCAGTTCCTTGACATAGTGTAATATAATGCTATCAGGTATCACAGCAAGTGAAGGGCAAGAAAGAGCCAGCCCGATGGAATTTGGTTTTTATGACCTGATCTTGGAAATGACACCCTCTCATGCTTGCTCTATTTATTAGGAGCAGGTCACTAGGTCCAGCCCACATGAGAGGGGTGTAGATTACATAAGTTGTGAATACCAGGAGGCTGGTTGCTTGGGGCCATTTTGGAAGGCTGCTATATTAGTTTCCTCGGGTTTACCATATGACAAACTGGGTGGCTTAAAACAACAGAAATGTATTCTGTCACAGTTTTGGAGGCTAAAAGTCCAAGATTGAAGTTTCAACAGGGTCACGCTCTTTCTGAAGGCTGGAGGGGAGGGTCCTTCTTTGCCTCTTCCTAACATCTGGCAGTTGCAGCAATCCTTGGTGATCTGTGCAGCTGCACAAGTTCAATCTCTTCTCCATCCTCACATGGCATTCTCCTCTTTGTCAGTGTGTGTGTCTCTGTCAAAATGTCCCTCTCCTTGTAAGGACACTAGTCATACTGAATTCAGGACCCACTCTAATTCAGCATGATTTTATCTTAACCTGATTACATCTGCAGACCCCATTCCTAAATAGTCACATTCACAGGTTCCAGGTAGATGTGAATTTGGAGGTAATACTATTCAATGCAGCTGCCAACTGGTGCCTCTTGGCACATCAGTGCAGGTTTAGGACCATCCTAACCCAATGCTGATCCAGGGATTTTTAATAGCAAAATAGTTAATGCATTTGTCTCCTGTAATCCCCTGGGATCTGGACAATATTTCTGTTGAGAACAGGCTTTGAGGGATTTGGTAGCTAAGGCAAAGACATCAGAGCAAACTAGTTATGTCTTTTTGATCTTAAAGTCAATTATTTTCAATCCCCTTTCTCTTTCAATACATCTGAAACTGTGGCACACTTCCTTACAAGATTGTATCTCACTAAAGCAGAGTTTCTCAAGTTGGGGGTGGGCATGCCTTTTTGGTGGGGAGAAGAGACTGGGTGGGTGCATGTTGTTTGAATATAACTCTTATATTGACTGCTTCACCCCACTCCCCATGAGGTGATATTTGGTAATATGTAAAACAATGTAAAATGGACACCCTCACTAAACCATCAATTTGCAGCAATTTCACCCATACATATACAGTACACTTAAGGTACTCAATTAGTCCTAGAGAAACTTACATAAAAGCATGCAATGAAGCATGTAAAAGAATGTTCATTGCAACATTCATTGTGTGTAATGACACAAATTTGGAAGCAACACAAATATCTTTAGTAGTGGAATGGCTAACTAAATGGTGGTATGTTCCTAAAATGGAGTATTATACAGCAATTAAACAGACTAGATCTCTAAGAATGCATAAAAATAGATCTTGAAAACCATGCCAAGTGAAAAAAAGCAAATTGCAAAACATTACATATTGAATGGTGCCATTTATGTTAAATAAAAACACACCAAACAATACTACATTATGTTTATGTGCATGTATATGTGGCAGTAAAAGTTTAAAAACCATGAACAGGAAGGAAATCAGCCAAGTTCATGGATCTCGATTGCCTTTAGGCTTTGGAGAGAGAACAATGAGACTGAAGAGGAGATCAAAGAGGATTTCGACTTTGTTTATTTCCTTTACACATATGTTTTTAGAAACCTAAAACAAAACAACCAAATGTTGTTGTTTCACTGGTATTTGTTATGTTAGGTGATTTCGTGACTTTTTTTTTTTTTTTTCAGACAGGGTCTCACTCTGTAGCTCAGGTTGGAGAGCAGTGGCACAGTCATAGTTTACTGCTGCAGCCTTGAACTTCTGGCCTCCAGCAATCCTCCCACCTCACCCTCCTGAGTAGCTGGGACTACAGGCACAAGCCACCATGCCAGGCTAATTTGTTATTATTATTATTTTGAGTCAGGGTTCTCTCTCTGTCACTTAGTCTGAAGTGCAGTGGCAGGATCACAGCTCACTACAACCTCAAAGTCCTGGGCTCAAGTGATCCTCTTGTTTCAGCCTCCTGAGTAACCAGGACTACAGGAAGATGCTGCTGCACTTGGCTAATGTTAATTTTTTTTTTTTTTTTTTATAGGGACAGGGTCTCACTGTGTTGCCCAGGCTGGTCTCCAACTTCTGTCCTCAAGCAATCCTCGCACCTCGGCTTCCCAAAATGCTGGGATTACAAGCATGAACCACTGTGCATAGCCCATTTTTAAACTTTTAAAAATAAGAAAGAAGAATGGAAATAAGGCCCTGATTTGTAATGACTAAATTCCCATGGGAACATGGCTCGCTGGAGTTGTAAAGCACCACTTGTGTGCCCATGGGCAGGATTAGGATGCTCTGGCTGCTAAGACAAGCACAAAGAGGATGGACAGAGCTGTGTTTTTACATCCTAGTTTTAACTGAGTTATAGAATCCCCCAGATATTCATTGTTAGACCACTCACTAAATTTCTGTGGCATTGTAACAGCAGAACATCCTTAGATCTAGAGCAAGAGGGAAGGAGTGGCCTGAATTCCTGATATCTTTCTCATTCTGGTTTACATGAAGGCTGTCCAAATCTCAGTCACTGTTTTTGGATTTCTGTGAGATGTCACAGTCCCCTTCTAACGGCATCTTTTCCATCTCTTTCAGCAATCAACCTCAGGGGATAACATCTGCCTGCAGTCAAAATGGCCATGTCCAAAATAAGATCATGTCCCTAGAGGTCAGTGTCAGAAGAAGAGCCAAACCACATGGCTAAAATTGTACAGCCATCATCTAGATACAGAGAGAAAGTGGCGTGGAGGGCCTAGAATTCAACATGCTCCACCTGAACTCACGAACTCCTCTAATCACACCGCCAACTGCTTGATCGCTCAATCCAGAAATCCCAGAATCACGATTAACATCTCTTTCTCCATTGCCACATAGAGTTAATCAATTGATCACTAAAAGCTACCCAATCTCCCTTCTCAACACCTATCAAAGCCACCCGTTTGTCTTCATCTCTCTTGCTCTCCTCACAGTCCAGAAATCCAGGCCTGGACAACTTATTTAGCTTGCAGGAACAGCCTTCTAACTGGTTCATCCTGACACCCCCGTTTTCAATGTCATCTTCATAATAGCCAGAGTGATCTTTCACAAACAAATCTGATCATGTCCCTCTATTCCTTAAAACCTTCAATGATTTCTTTGGATCTTATGGATAAAGACTGAAACCTTCAGTGGCTTATGATGTCTTCCCTGATGACCCTTGACTACCTCTTCACCTCTATCCGCATGTTCCAATCACACTGTAACTGATACACCCCTTTGGAAGGGCTTGCAATGGAGAGGACGTCTTGCTAAGGACCTGATCCTGCACTCTGAGGCTAGGCACTGAGAGTTGGGCTCAAACTGGGAGCTATTTCCAAACTCTGGCTTTAATTACTTATCCTTGGACTTGAAATGGACTTACTGTCATCAGCTCTCCATATTTGCCACTCTTCAAGATCCAGCTCAAATGCCACCTCCTAAAGATGCCTCCCATGACTGCATCTCCTGCTCTCCACACACACACTCAGGATTATTCTCTATATGTCTGTTTGAATAACATTTTATACATCCCTCTCCTCAAGCCATCTGTCTGTCATGACTGCATCTCC
Source organism: Macaca mulatta (assembly GCF_049350105.2). Taxonomy (NCBI): domain Eukaryota; kingdom Metazoa; phylum Chordata; class Mammalia; order Primates; family Cercopithecidae; genus Macaca; species Macaca mulatta. Next base: position 43,260,149 of record NC_133421.1, read on the forward strand.
TGCCCTCAACACACACACTCAGAATTATTCTCTGTATGTCTGTGTTTGAATATCATTGTATGGATTCTTCTCCTCAAGTCATCTGTCTGTCTTTCCTTCTACAACTATGAGGGCAGGAATGATGCCTCGCTCTGACTCTGTAACCTAACAAGGCACTTCAGTACAGCATGTGCTCGGTAAAGATGAATGGAGTTTAATAGCGTTGATGGGCTGGAAATAGATGCAGTGTGTGAAGGAATGGAGGCTTATTGAAGATGCTGGGCTCTCCAACTTTCTAAAGAAGCTCCGTGGCTCACCTTTAAATTCCTCTAAACTTAAAAACCTCTGCCAGCTATTTCCCTGGAATCATTTGGACAGATTCACTAATAATGATGATTTAAAGTGAGACTTTGATGTCAGCACCTCATTCACACTTCAAAAAATATGTATTCAGAGGCACACAAAAAGGGTGTAATTGCCATTTCAGGAAAATATGTTAATTTGATGCAATGCATTACTGCTCTGACAGCTTTCAGCTTTTGCACCAAACGGTTGTAAAATGGGTATTACTGGAAAGAAGTAGTTTTCTTCCCGCTCAAAATATAGGTAGGGAGCAAAGGCAAACAGAGTGAGGGCCCTCTGTGGAGTGGGGCAAGGGGAACAGACTGTTAGTGCACGGTCTGACTGTTAGCTGGCAAGTGTGCAGGTGCTGATAACATTTTTGGTGTGGAGGTGCCTGTCTGGGCCTCCTCAATCATGAAGAGTGTCAAAAATCCTATTTAAAGTGGGAGCAATGGGAGGTTGTAATGCTGGCTCTACTCTGGAAAGACCCCACTGTCTGGTCCAGGCTGGAGCTGGGGTTCTCTGATTGGATTCCTGGGACTGCCATGACTCCTGGCTTCCTCTGATGGAGAGCTCCCCTTATGAATGCCTGAGATACTGCTTCCAATTCCTGCTAAGAGAGAAGAGCCACCTCCTGCCCAAGTGAGCTGCCCAACAGTCAGAGCTGCCCAAGCCTCGGTGAGCTGCCCAACAGTCCTCTCTGAGCTGAGAGGGCATTAGATCTCCCTATATCGCAGCAGCCTCCTCTCTAGGATGTGGGTAATTTCTCCTACCTCGAAGGGACAGTGTGAGAATTAAATGGAGACAGTGGATGTAAAATCTGAGCTTAGTACAGATACTTAATAAATGGTAATTCTTCTTACAGTTATTATTACATTATCATTTTATTATCCTAGGGAGTAAGCTGATTAAAAATAATTATCAAAAGGAGTGATGAAGTGACCCAGACCTTAAGAAACCCAGAGTGTGAAGCTGTTTCTACCATTTCAGGAGGGGCTTCTACAGCTGTCCCTCAACACGTACCAGGGATTGTTTCCAGGACACCCCTCTCCCTGTGCCAAAATCTGCGAACGCTCAAGTCCCTTATATAAAAGTCCCTTATATGAAATGGTATAGGATTTGCACATAACCTACACACATCCTCCTGTATGCTTTAAATCATCTCCAGTTTACTTATACTTAATACAATGTAAATGCTATGTAAATGGTTGTTAGATTGTAATTTTAAAAATTTTTATTGTTATATTTTTTCCAAATATTTCTGATCCAAGGTTAGTTGAATTGACAGATACATTAAAATGAGTTAATTGAACCCGTGGATACAGAGAGCTGACCGAATTTACAGAAATGGCATTTTACATATGCACCTCTCTAGGCCCATAGGTGGAGAGTGGAATGGGCCAGAGAGAACTCAAGAGAGGCGATGGCTCTCCCTCACCTGCCAGGTGTCTGGGTGATCTGAAAGTGTGAGAAGTTGCCCTTGTAGTAGGTCCTCCCTCCCACACCCCAACAGTTTCAGGATGTGTGCAAATTCCTGCTGCACTCTCACAGGGTGCAGAGATAGAGGACAGGGCGACTTAGACTAAATCAGCTAGAAATGTCCTTGCGAGCAGACGCTTGTGCTCACTTCCACCTTCCTAACATGTCTCTGCAGAGAGAAGGGGTAAAGAAAGCCTTGAGACTCCTGTTCTATCCCCAAAGAGATGGGAGGTGGGGGAGGAGGAAGCAGTGGGAGAACACTGGTGTCTGCTCGGCAAATGCGACACTTGAGGCTCAGTTCCCCTCTCTTTTCCTGCCTTGTGGAAGCATCTACTGAGGGAATCAGCTGGCAGCTGGCAGGTGGTAACAGGGGTCAGTGAGAGCCAGAAGCAGGGATGCCCAGGCATGCTGCCAGCAGCCCATACCTTCCATTACAAAGATCCGGGTCATCAATCGAAACCTGGAGGCAGACCCTTGTCAGGCAGTGGTCCAAGGCCAAGCCTGCTCAGGGTCACCCAGGACAGAGCCCTTGTTGATCAGCAATGCAAAGCCTTGACAGCATGGCAGCCCTGGGGATAGGCTGAGTCCACCAATAGGACTCTGCTACACCGGGGGGAGAAGCTCTCAATATTCATGCAGTATTGCCACCAGAGAGGAAATCAGACCCTTATCTGGGTGGGAGGGAACAAGGCAGGGTGATGGACTGGCCCTCATGCCTTCAGTTTGCATCTGAAATATTAGGGTCAAGGAACGTGTGCGTGGAGGAGAGCATGGGAAATAAACCAGAGAGGGCTTGGTGACCAGGAGTGCAAGGGAGAGCCTGGTGAGCCAGGACCCAGGAGACTTAGGAGGGATTAGATTCAGGGCTGCCCCGCAGGGGTCCTGTGCAACCTGCCCCATACCCTTGATCTCCTACCCAGCTGCATGGCTGCTGCTAGTGCACAGAGCTCCTGCCTGAAGATTAGAAGGAGTGCCCCTTCTCAAGGTGCCTACTTTGCATCCATCAGGAACTTGTCATTAATATACTCATTTTGTTGGAATAAGACATTTTGCTGCCATCTGCTAGAAAAATGGTCATAATAGATACACACAACTAAGATGTCAGCAGTGTGAGAGGTGGCCTTGTAAAGCGCACAGTGGGGCATGGAGCCTTCAGTACCCTTTGAAGTTGGATTTAGCTGGAGGCTGCAATAAGGCGCTGAGTCTTGCCTTGAGTTGGGTGTGAGGCAAGAGGATTGACTTCTCAAATGAGCTGGTGGTTTGGGTGGGGCTGGGGAGCTTCAGTGCTATTGCCTTTCCTCTCCCAAATTCCAAACTTACACCTTCAGAGGAGCTTGGCTGCACAGCCAGAATGAATGTGTGTCATCCAGGCAGGCCAAGGGAGACATTTTAATGTTTTTAGAAACAGAGTGTCACTCTGTCACCCAGGCTGGAGTGTAGTGGTGTAATCTCAGCTCACTGAAGCCTCAAAACTTCTGGGCTTAAGTGATACTCTTCTCTCAGCCTTCTGAGTATCTGGGAATGCAGGTGTGTACTCCATGCCTGGTTAATTTTTTAAAAAATTTTAGTAGAGATGAAGTCTTATTATCTTGCCCGGGCTGATTTCAAACTCCTGGCCTCAAGGGATCCTCCAAGCTCAGTCTCCCAAAGCATTAGAATTACAGGTGTGAGCCACCAAGCCTGCCAAAGGAGACTTTTAGAAAGAGAATGCTTGCCCAGCCTGGTTTGTATTGTTAACGTTATTTAAAGAATCTAAAGAAAGTAAGTGGGATCTCCGGAAGCAGAATTAAGAAGGCAGTAGGCTTTGAGTTTTCTTTGATGCCTATAAACATGGTTACAAAGCAACAATCAATTTCTTTCTCCCTACATTTTCCAAATACTTTAATATTTACCATATCATTTTATTCACGGAATACTTCTCTGTAAAAGGCAGAGTGGGTATGATCCTCATTTTGCAAAGGAAGAAATTGCAAGGCAACGTTTTATGTGACTTAAGGTATGCACTGACTCAGAGATTCATGAACACACGTCTTGACTTATTATATAAAGGGTTCAGTTCTAGTAACTTGAGGAATGGGGCATATCACAAGTACTCAAGAGTAGCCTACTGAGTGAAAAAATAAAGAAACATAAATGAATGGACAGAGTTGTTAGGTGATAACATTGTTGAGGTAACTAGACTGTCCTGGTCGACCTCATTTGGGATAACTTAAGGGTTACTGGAGTTCAGTAAACATCCAACACAGACCAACATAGATATAATGCTCGTGACTCCAGCTATAATCTAAGAGGACGGGTAAGAGATAGGAGATGACGGAGTAATGCACTTGCTTGGATCATTGTCTGTAATTCATCATGTTGTAGAAAGGGAAGGTGTTTTAGAGTCAATCAAAGTCTGATCCAGTCAGCCTTTGGTGAGGCCTTGGACCAATTATTTCATCTCTCTGGATCTTAGTTGACCCAACTGTGAAATGGAGGAAATACTGTCTGTTTTAGCAATCCATGTAAAACACTAGGTGGATTGTCCTGGAAAATAACAAAAATAGAGCAATGAAAACATTCATTTCTATTCCTCTCCTCGTTAGAACATGGTTAAAGGCATTATTCAGCCGAGCCATTTCTCAGTGGAAGACAATGGTGGTCCCCTGGTGCTGTGTGGAACTCAGGAAATGAGAAGAGCAAATAACTTGCTGCACAGTCTCTGCACAACCTGACCCCATCTCTTGGTCTCTGTTTCCTGAATTCTTCCTTCCTTCCTTCCTTCCTTCCTTCCTTCCTTCCTTCCTTCCTTCCTTCCTTCCTTCCTTCCTTTCTTTCTTTCTTTCTTTCTTTCTTTCTTTCTTTCTTTCTTTCTTTCTTTCTTTCTTTCTTTCTTTCTTTCTTTCTTTCATGTATTTGGGGATTCATTCATTCATGCTTTCATTCACTGTGCTCACCAGGATTTCAGTTCTCCTCTCTTTCCAAGCACGCACCATTTGAAGGCATGACCATCTGCCTTGCCTTGGACAATGAAATATGATCAGAGATGATGTGTGTGACTTCTGATTGAGATAATTCAACAGTCACTGCTCTGTTCTCCATGCTTTCTTCCCCTACCTAAGCAAACCTCCAGGTCTGTACTTGAGAAGGTGGCCTCATGAAATGATGGCTCCTCTGCCAACCTGGGTCCCTGAGTAATTACAATGAACAGAACTCCCCTTCCAGCCCACATTAGACAAACAGCAGGACTGAGAAATAAACCTTTAACATTTTAAACACTGATCCTCCTGTCTCAGCCTCCTGACTATCTGGGATTACAGGCATGTACTACTGGGCCCAGGAGGGGAAAACTATTTTGGATGCAGTGGTTAGAGAAGGCCCTTTGAGAAGATGCTATTTGAATAGAGGCCTGGATAAAGTAAGAGAGCAAACCATCCAGATATCCGGGTCAGGAACATTCCAGAGAGAGGGAAGAGTGAACACAAGCATGCTAAGGTCAGCTCATGCTTGGCATGTTGCAGGAGCTGCAAGAAGGCCAGTGTGGCTGGGTCAAAGTGAGTGGCAAGGCAAGAGATGAGGTCACATCAAAAGACATGGTTGAGAAAGTGAAGAAGCAAACCACAGCACCAGAAGGAAACATTTATAATCATATCTAACAAAGAACTCATATCCAGAATATAAAAAGATCTACACATCAATAAGTGATATGGTTTGGTTCTGTGTCCCCACCCAAATCTCACCTTGAATTGTAATAATCCCCATGTGTCTGTGGAGGGACCCAGTGGGAGGTAATTGAATCATGGGAGTGGGATTTTCCCATGCTGTTCTCATGGTAGTGAATAAATCTCATGAGATCTCATGGTTTTATAAAGGGGAGTTCCTCTGCACAAGCTCTCTTGGCTGCCACCATGTAAGATGTGACTTTGGTCCTCATTTGCTTTCTGCAGTGATTGTGAGGCCTCCCCAGCCATGTGGAACTGTGAGTCAATTAAACCTCTTTCCTTTATAAATTACCCAGTCTCAGGTATGCCTTTATCAGCAGCATGAGAATAGACTAATACAATAAGAAAAAGACAAACAACTTAAAGTTTAAAAATGGGCAAAAGATTCCCACAGGTAATTTATAGAAAAAGATATCCAGGCTGGGTATGGTGGCTCATGCCTATAGTCCCAATATTTCAGGAGGTCAAGGTGGTAGGATTGCTTGAAGCCAGGACTTAGAGACCTGGGCAACATAGTAAGAGCCCGTCTCTACAAAAAAGGAAAAAAAAAAAAATCAGCCAGACCTGGTGGCACATACATAGATACTTGGGAGGCTGATGCAGGAGGATCCTCTAAGCCCAGGAGTTCAAGGCTGCAGTGAGCTATGACTGTGCCATTGCACTGCAGCCTGGGTAACAGGGTGAGACCCTGTCTCTAATAAAACAACAATGGCAACAACAAAAAAGATATCCAAACCACCAATAAGCCAATGAAAAAGTGTTCAATCTTATTACTCCTCAGGAAAGTAAAATTTTGATCCAAAATGTGATACCACTATAAACTCCAAGAATGGTTAAAAAAGCTGAAAAATAGCAAATATTCACAAGAACACGAAGCCAATGAAACTCTCATCTTTTGCCAGCAGGCGAGTAAAACCACAATGGAAAACTGGCAATTCCAACAAAGGTAAAAATCTGCCAATCTTATTAAGCAGAAATTCCATTCCTAGGGATACACCCAGGAGGAATGGGGAGAAAAAATGCACATAGCCCAAAGCTGAATACAAGACAAATGGCCATCAACAGAAAAATACATAAATTGGCCGGGCGCAGTGGCTCAAGCCTGTAATCCCAGCACTTTGGGAGGCCGAGACGGGCGGATCACTAGGTCAGGAGATCGAGACCATCCTGGCGAACACGGTGAAACCCCGTCTCTACTAAAAAAATACAAAAAACTAGCCGGGCGAGGCGGCGGGCGCCTGTAGTCCCAGCTACTCGGGAGGCTGAGGCAGGAGAATGGCGTAAACCCGGGGGGCGGAGCTTGCAGTGAGCTGAGATCCGGCTACTGCACTCCAGCCCGGGCGACAGAGCCAGACTCCGTCTCAAAAAAAAAAAAAAAAAAAAAAAGAAAAAGAAAAAGAAAAATACATAAATTGATTGTGGTCTAGTCATACAATAAAATAAAATACCTCACAGCAATAGAAAATAACAAAGTATTGATATAAGAAGGTGAAGCTCAAAAGCTATATTGAATGAAAGAATCCAAACACGTGGATGATTTCATTCCAAACACACTCTATGATTCCATTTATTTACTTTTTAAAATATTATATTTTATTTTTTTGATACAGAGTCTTGCTTTGTCACCCAGGTTGGAGTGCAGTGGTGTGAACCCTGCTCACTGCAACCTCCTCTTCCCAGGTTCAAGAGATTCTCATGACTCAGCCTCCCAAGAAGCTGGGATTACAGGTGCATGCCACCATGTCTGGCTAATTTTTGAATTTTTAGTAGAGATATGGTTTCACCCTGTTGACCAGGCTTGTCTCGAACTCCTGGCCTCAAGTGATTTGCGTGCCTCGGCCTCCCAAAGTGCTGAGATTACAGGCGTATGCCACTGCACCCAGTCATATGATTCCATTTAAGTGAAGGTTAAAAACAGGCAGAATGAATCCACAGAGATGAAAGTCAGACTAGTGGTGACCTCAGGTGGAGATGGGCATTAGCTGGGAAGGGACATAAGAGAGCTTTGTAAACGATGGACGTATTCTGTTCTTTGTCCTGGATGGTGGTTCTCTGAATGTTTACCAAGATGAAACCCTATCAAGCTGCACACTTAAGATTCATCCATTTTACTGTGTGTAAATTGTACGTCAGTTGAAAAGAACGACAAAAATAAAGAATTTTCCTGGCAAAGGAGCTTGAAATCATGCAAGACTTTACAGGAATAGTCAGTGATGTGGTTTGGCTGTCCCCACCCAAATCTCATCTTGAATTGTAGCTCCCACAGTTCCCATGTGTCATGGGAGGGACCCAGTGGGAGATAATTGAATCATGGGGGTGGGTCTTTCCCGTGCTGTTCTCATGATAGTGAATAAGTCTCACGAGATCTGATGGTTTTATAAAGGGGAAATCCCTTTCGCTTGGTTCTCATTCTCTCTCTTGCCGGCTGCCACATAAGACATGACTTTCACCTTCCACCATGATTGTGAGGCCTCCACAGCCATGTGGAATGGTGAGTCCATTAAATCTCTTTTTCTTTATGAATCACCCAGCCTTGGGTACGTCTTTTTCAGCAGCATGAAAACAGACTAACACAGTCAGGATTTTAGATTTCTTTCTAAAAGCTATGAGAAGCCCATTGGAAGGTTCTCAGCTGACTTATGTCTGGAAAGAATGATTTTGTCTGCTACGTGAAGAGTAGACGTTGGTGAGATCCAAGTGGGTGGGGCAAAGGGTGTAAGTGGAAGACCTGGGAGAGCTGACAGTGAGTCCAGGTGTGAAGGAGCGGAGGAGGGATGCTGTGTAAATGCTGGAAGTGGAAAAGATGGGATGCCAGGACAATGCGGGATGAGGAGCCTAAGGAAGGGGCTTTGGGCTGTGCACTTGGCAGAATGCGGCAGCCAATTACTGGGATGGGAAGGACCAAAGGAGCAGCAGTTTGGGGAGTAGTGGGGAGGAATCAAGAATTTAATTTTGAACAGGTAAGTTTGATGCCCATTAAACACCCAATGAAATGTTCAAGAGGTGGTTGACTAATTGAGTTTGTATTAATAAATAGCATGTATCAATACCCTCAACCCCCAAGACACACACACACGCACACACACATACACACACACTCACAGAGACACTCACACATTGGCTTAAATAAAACATGGACTCCTTCCCATTCATTTTCTTCTTTAAAAAGAGAGAAACAAATCTGAAAGGTGCCTTTCATCTATTTCGCAGTAAGGGCCCTCACTAGCAGTTACTGAACTGAACATGCAGCTGCTGGTCTGGAAGCCACAGCTGAGATCTGAAAGGCAGGTTGGCAGCTTGCACTTGTCGCGACGCCCCTTCTGGATCCTCGCTCTGCCCTCTGTCCCGGGCTCAGCACACGTGGGGCATCCCCCTGCAGTGCCCTCTGCTTCAGCTGCTCTCAAGGCAGCTCTGCTCCCCACAGCCTGTCACTGGGGGACCCCGCTGGGCCTCCAGGTGGATGACTGTCAGGACAAATAGCCTCTGTGTCCTGTGTTGAATAAACACATCATTAGAGAGCAGGGGAAATATGTGGAGGGAAAGGAAAATGTCATTTTGGTAAAAGGCTCAGCTTAAAGGAAGAAAAGCCATAATGACAACATTAAATATTTAGGTCTCAGGCCTATCAGGAGGTTTTCTGTAGGGCAGGGACTTAGTCCCAGTCGTCCACTCATGGGGAGGCAGGCAGGGCAGCCTGCAGTGGTGGGCGTTAGGGTCAGAACGGCCTGATCGTCCGTCCCAGCTCTGTTACTTGATTAAGTATGGTCTTTCAGAAGTTAATTCCAGCTTGTAAGACTCAGTGTCTGCATTTTAAAATAGACTTAGGAATAAGTTAGAAGAGGTCAAGATCAAGTGAAATACAGTGCCTTCCATGATCCGTGGGCTATTGCAAACATTCGTAGGATCCTACATTCCTTCTCTCTTCTTACCCCATCTCAAGTTTCCTCAGCATATGGATGCAATTGCATCGCATTACTATTAAGAAACCCCCCTTTTTTCTTCTTCTTCTTCTTCTTTTTTTTTTTTGCTTTTGCTGTTAGTTTCTTAACTCAGAACTCTGACAACATCGCCGCACTCTGAGAATTCCAAAGTGGGGTCTCTTGTGGCTCACAAACCACTGTAGCACAAGCTTCTGTACTGACCCCAGAGAGCCACACGAGGGCAGCACATCACCAGTGTGGTCGCTTCCTGGTCGAAGAACTGACTCTGGAATACCCCAGGGGGCATTCTTAGGGGTTCCCAATAGGAGCACCTGTGTGATGACAGGGGGCTGTGTGGCCATGCAAAGATGGCCTCCACTGAGTTGCATACCCTTCCACACGGAAGGCAGACTGGCCCTGGACAGAAGGTAGAGGTTGCGCCATTTCACGGCTTTCCATTTGAATTTTGTACTCTTTGGGACCCTAGACTGCCATGTCAGAAAACTGCCAGGGCTTCTGGAGAGATCACGTGAAAAGGCCTTGAAATTTAGAGAGAGAGAGGGAGAGAGAGAGATGGAGACACCCAGGGGTCCTAGCATCCCAGCTGAGCCTCTAGGTGTCTCCAGCCCCAATTGCCATCTGACCACACCTGTATGACAAACCGGAGCAAAACCAGCAGAAGAACTGCCCCGCTGAACGTCAGCTCACAGAACCATGAGAGATGATAAAATGGTAGTTGTTTTAATACAGCAATAGAGAACTGAAGCAGGTAGTTTGTGTTTCCTTGCATGTTCAGCTTGAAACCTCCCTGCAGTCCATGACGGAGTGAGGAGAAAGCCCCATTTTTACAGCATCACAAGGCAGCCTGCACCCCTCCTTGCCTGTGTCGGGCTTTGATAAGTTTCATGAAGCCAGGCTAGGGAGCAGTGACAGACACAGACTCTAGGCTCTCTGCCTTTCCGCATTTCCTCAAGATTCCTCTCAAACAATCTGTTCCTTCTTCTCCCTCAGCTGAAAAACCCTGAGACAATTTAACACTGGCAGTCTGGTCCACCCATTCGTTAGGCATCCCTGGGCTAACATCAAGCTAGGACTCCCTGCTTTGATTAAAAGATTAAACAAGATAAATCCAAGTGTGAAGTTATTTGTTCTTTGTTAAAATTATCTGAAAAGGTGTGACCTCCTTCTGATCTGATTATAGACACCTCAGGGCAGAAAGAAGGCTCAGAGATACTTGGTCTTGCGGCCATCCTCAAATGTACCAAAAATTTTTGGTAGAATAAGTAAATATTACATCTTGCTTGCCTGCTTGCTAATAGGAAAATTAGTATAAATATTCTAAATCATAAAATGCAAATGTATCTAAAAGAATCACTGAATCACCTAGAAACTTTTGGTATTTACACATTCTTTCAAACCATGAATACCATACCAACTACAGAGGTGAGCCTATAATATACTTTGTACTCCTAAATGGAACTCTACTCAAAAATAGGGGAAATTCTTGATCTAGTCTAACTCTTATTTTATTAATGAAGGAACTATAGGTAAAAAAAAGAAGAAATGGCTCACAAGAGGTTGGAGATTTTCCAGAAAAGTTCCAAGTTGAAATTTCTCAGCCTTGAAGATAGCAACCCAGGATCCCATGCCTATATGCAGGAACCTCCAGGACACAAAATACATCTTTAAAATCTGTTTTAAAACAACAGTTATGAGCAGAAATAAGCATAAATGGTCTGATTTTTTTTTTAAATGTTCAATTTGCAGGATCTGTGTCCCTGCCCAAATCTCATGTCAAATTGTAATGCCCAGTGTTGGAGGTGGGGCCTGGTGATTGGATCATGGGGGCAGATTTCCCCCTCCTTGCTGTGATGGTGAGTGACCAAGGAGGGGGAAATGGATGGTGAGCTCACAAGAACTGGTTCTTTAAAAGTGCAAGGCACCTCCCCCATCTCTCTCTTTCCTGTTCTGACCATGTAAGATGAGCCTGCTTCCCCTACGCCTTCTACGATGACTGTAAAGTTTCCTGAGGCCTTCCCAGAAGCCAGCAGATGGCCAGTATCATGCTTCCTTTACAGTCTGCAGAAACATGAGCCAAATAAACTTCTTTTCTTCATAAATTACCCAGTATCAGGTATTTTTTAAAAGCAATGTGAGAGTGGGCTAATTGACAGGGGCTTTCGCACCTTTGGAGAAGGAAGCTTCTTCAAGATGATGTACGTGTCAGTGTTCTGTGGGTCTTTCATCCTTTGTTCATATTGTCTATCCACCAACAAATACTTACTCAGCATCTGCTTTTCTTGGACACCTTTGGGTTTAAAGTCTTTGCCCTCCAAGGGCCTACAGGCTAATTAGGGAGAAGGTGAATACAACTAAATGCAGCAGGAGATGTGCTATGATAGAGGCAGCACATGCTCTGCCTGGATTCCCTCCCAACCCCATTGCTAATTCTGCACCTCCAGTCCCACCTTCTACAGACTTTGCTCCTGCTGGCTCACATCTGCAACTTTCTTCTGAAGACTCCAAGAGGGCTACTGGAGACACCAAAAGAAGAGCCACCACACAAAGACCCAAAGTCCCCATAAGTTCACGTGGCTCCAGGGGCCCGAAGCCAATGGTGGGCTTGACTCTAGTTGGGACACATTCTGCCGCATAAGGGACCTCCAGACCTCACCACAGAATCAGACTGGGGCTGAGACTTCCCCTAAAATCGTACACTGATTTGGCTTTCCCTCCTCCTCTATCTTGGTCTTTTAATGGTTGGCTTCTGCGATCTTGTTTTAACAGGGCAAAGATAAAGCACAACTTATGGGACCCCAGCTCCCTCTTACCAGGCAATGTACTATTTGGGACAACGTCTTTTCCTCCCTTACAGTTATTTATCTGTCTGACCTTTCCTTAGAGACCTTATCACAGAAATAAATTGGTTTTCTCTGGGTGTACCTATAATTTAAACTCTGGACTCATAGGCTATGATGGAGTCTGTTTGACAGAGTACAGGGTCTATCTAACTGTTGAGGGTCTGGGAACCCAGGAAATGTCACCAAAGTGAATCAGGGGAATAAGTTATAGCTGTGGAGATGTGAGTTATGGCAGGGAATGAGTTGTCAGGGTAGATTGAGTTGGGAAGGCAGAGGAAGAGTTATCCATGAGCCAGGCCAACCAGAGCTACAGGGCCCATACCCAGTGGCATCCAGATCCACAGAGGAACCAGGGTGGGGCATTTGGTGGGTGCATCCAAATTGCTGAGAATGACTGCAAATGTAGCCCTTCCGACAGCAGGATGCACATCTGCACCCTGGCACTCCCAGCCTTTGCTGGGCCCCATCACCCCCAACAACACAGTCAAATTGCATGGATTCAGGTTCACTGGTCTCAGTCCAGTGAAATAGAAGAAAAGGAAAATTACCTGTGTTAGTCCATTTTTGTGTCACCATAAAGAAATACCTGAGGTCGGGTAATTTATAAAGAAAAGAAGTTTAATTGGCTTACGGCTCTGCAGAGTGTACAGGAAGTGTGGTGCCCGCATCAGCTTCTAGGGTGGTCTCTCAGGAAGCTTGCAATCCTGGCAGAAGGAGAACAGGGAGCAGGTGCATCCCTTTAGAAAGAGGGAGCAAGAGAGAGAGGAGGAAGGTGCCACACTTTTTTAAACAACCAGATCTTGCAGAAACTCAGAGCGAGAACTCATTCATTACCTCTAGGATGGCACCAAGCGGGTGCCTTCCATGAAGGACTACCCCCATGATCCAAACACCTCCCCACCAGAACCCACCTCCAACACTGGGGATTACATTTTGACATGAGATTTGGAGGGGACAAATACCCAAACTATATCATTACCCAGTGTTGGATTGTTAGGTTAGTATACTCTCAGTGAGATCCTAGACTCTTCTAAGAGGTTAATGTAAAAGGAATTCGAGGGTAACTGTTATATCCACAGAGTCCACAGCCAGATTCTAGAGGGCTGAATTCGGGGTCACTTTCCAAACAATGTGATCTGGGCAGAGATTTACTGGGGAGTCATGAAACCACTTGTTGCTCCTTTGTCAGGTGTCTTTTGCCTTAAATTCCCCATCCATAAAATGAGGCTAAGAAAACAACCCTCATGGGGTTGCAGTGAGAAGTCAATGAGTTTATCTGCGTAAAGCTCCTGGAATAATGCCTGGTGTTATGGGAGTGTTGACATATTAATGATCCTTAACAACTCAGTAGTAGTATTCTAGTTTCATATGTAAGGAAACTGAGGCTCAATGAAGTTAAGAAGTTAACCCTAATTATTCAGCTGGTTCTTTTCAGAAACATTGCTAAATGCTTACCTTATACTTGCTAGAAAAAAGCAAAGCTGTCATTTAAACGGAGAGCCCATGATCTTTCCACGCCTCACTGCCTCAAGCTAGCAAGATGTTTGGGATATTTCATTTTAATTATTTGATTATATTAAGGGACATTTGGTGCTTTCGGGTGATCTAACAGAGATTCAGATACAGGTCCAGCAGGGACGGACTTTATGAGTTCAAAAGAATGACTTTTAATTAGCCCCTGTATAGTTTACCCGTGAATGGATGACGAAAAAAGTGTAAAAAAATACTTTCCTACCTTTTCTGGTAGGTTAAATATTTCCTTTGAAACTGAGTCTCTTCTATTAATTTGTTTAAGGGACTCCTGCCTTTGATTCTGAGCATAGGGAGAGGTAAATTAGACTAGGCATTGCTCCAGGGACTACAGATCTCACATTCCCGGGATGACAGTGAGGTCTCACTAATGAGGACTAATTGTGGGAGGAGGAGGCTGAGTGACTGAGAAGTCGGGACTGAAAATCTGCCGCACCGCTTTGTCATTTTGAAATCATACAATAATTCAAACCTGGCTCATACAACTCATTCATCCATTTATTCTTTCAACAGTCCTTAGGCTTCAGGAATAGATATGAGTGATCTAAAATTAACTTATTGACTACTTGAATATAAATGAACAGTTCTAAAATGCTTGAGGGGGCTGGAAAAATGAGCTTTTCTAGAGGTTTGAAACATTTCTCTCCCAAGTCTTGCTTACTTTGTTAACCTGTTTTACAAACTCTTTCTTGAGATGCTGCAAGAACTTCAACTTGGATTTGAACTCAGTTCTCTGTGTCTCCAAAGTTCCCTATTTTCCCCTCTTCTTTATCCGTGTGTGTATCTTGCACAAAATAGGTGTTTATGTGGTTACTGTTGATTGAGGGACACTCAGAGATTAAGAAATGGGGACCAAATATCAAAGCTGAAAAATGTATCCCCCCTGTTTCCTTTCAGAGACCTGAAATTGATCCTACTCTTCTGTGGATAGTGTCTGTTCACAGTTGCGGCAATGAGGACAGGCTCCTGGATCTTGGGCATTTATCTTGTTTCTCCTACACTCTCCTCTCCCTGCACCTACTCTGCACCTCCTCCACCTCAGAATGGATGCTTGGATGCCCCATGGAAGGGGGCTGAGGGGGTGAATGAGTGAATGGACGACGGTATGAATAAATGAACTCATAGTATGAGGGCACAGGTACCCTATTTGTATTATCACACCTCAACGGACCATCTTTGATGCCCCAGGTGTGGGGACATGTTTAGCAGAGATTTACTGGGGAGTCATGAAACCACTTATTGCTCCTTTGTCAGGTGTCTTTTGGGAAGCAGGCATTTGAAGTTTCTGGGATCTCTTGCTTTAGGACAGACACTGCCACAGGAATGCTATATGTTAGGGGGGGAGGTCAGAACATCGTTTGGAGCCCCTGCATTAGAACAGAATTGAATGTTGGAGGGAGACTTGAGTAGCAGAAAAGGCAGAAAAATAGAGTTTGGGGCAAATTCAGTGAGAGTCAGAGTTTGGAAAGTTTGAATCAAATGTCTTTCACCTGAGATCCAGAAAGAAATCCCCCTGCTGCCTCCATCTATGCTAGAGTTCTCCTGGGACTAATCAATAAGTAATTAGAAAGAGCTAGGAATTTAATATACAGAGAGATTGATGGGAGGAGTCTATATAGTGGTAAATGAAACACTAATCCCCCTGGGACTTTGGGGGGAAAGTTCCTGAGAAAGGTTGAGCTAAGTGAAGGTCTTCAGATATTCCTGGCTCATCCCTAAATCGTGAGTGCCTCAGCTAAGACCCTTTCCTCTGCCCTTGGCCACTCCAGGAATCCTGGATACCTGGATGCAGGTCTGTCTCCTCTCCAATGCACCCACATGGGCCTTTGGGAAGGCTGGCCTCAGAGCAGAGACAGTGCTCAGAACAGCCTATAAAACAAGGATAGTCACAAACTGGGGTAGGGTTGGGGGAGCTGTTGTCATATGTGTACCCAACAGGGGAGGGCTGGATGAACAGAACACTAGAAAGTGACTTAAAATCAAAGAAAAAAATGATGATCCATAAAACGTATCACGAATACATGGGGTAAATAACAAAATTGTTGAAAATTTACATAGATACAATTTGGCCATCTCCATCAAAATTAAAAATACACATATCCTTGATTCAGCAATTCCACTTCCAGGAATTTATCCTACAGATAGGCTCAAACATATAGAAAGCAGCAGGTGCATAGGGTTATTCATTGTGGTGTGAATTATAAGATCAAAAGTGTGGAAACAAGCTGAACACATAAAATAATACAATTAAATACATCATGGTACATGTGTTCAGTGGAAGGCCAGGAAGAACAAAGGAGTCATTCAGTCTTCTGAATTCTTCCTTCATGTCAGGTGCTGTTCTAGGCGCTGAATATAGAATGGTGATCAAAACAGTCAAAAAAATCCCTGCCCTCCAGAACTTACATTTTGGTGGGAGATGCTTCTCTTTATGTATTGATAGAGACTGATCTCCATATCTCCAGGCTCTAATGTCAAATTTTTTTTTTTTTTTTTTTTTTTTTTTTTGGAGACAGAGTCTTGCTCTTGTTGCCCGGACTGGAGTGCAGTGGTGCGATCTCAGCTCACTGCAACCTCTGCCTCCTGGGTTCAAGTGATTCTCCTGCCTCAGCCTTCTGAGTAGCTGGGACTACAGGTGTGCCCCACCATGCCTGGCTAATTTTTGTATTTTTAGTAGAAACAGGGTTTCACCATGTTGGCCAGGCTGATCTTGAACTCTTGACCTCAAGTGATCTGCCCAACTAGGCCTCTCAAAGTATTGGGTTGATGTTTGCATTAAGCATCTTTGAGAGGACACACAAGAAACTGATAGCATGGCAGCTCTGGCTAGAGGACAGGAGATGTTCCCTGTTTACTCTTTGGTATCCTTTGATTGTTGAGCCACTTGGAGGTTATTTATTTTTTAAAAAACTTTAATTTGTTTATAAAAAGATAGAATCTAATTATTTTGGCCCTAACCCTGTCCCCTCACTTCTGACTCCAACCTCTGCAGGAAAGAGAAAGATTCAGTGCAAGAGAGAGGGATGCTCCAGAGGATCTTCTTATCAGAAGAGGGCACTCCTTCACGCCTGCAATCCCAGCACTTTGGGAGGCCGAGGCGGGCGGATCACGAGGTTAGCAGATCGAGACCATCCTGGCTAACACGGTGAAACCCCGTCTCTACTAAAAATACAAAAAATTAACCGGGCGTGGTGACAGGCGCCTGTAGTCCCAGCTACTCAGGAGGCTGAGGCAGGAGAATGGCATGAACTTGGGAGGCGGAGGTTGCAGTGAGCTGAGATCGTACCACTGCACTCCAGCCTGGGTGACAGAGCGAGACTCCATCTCAAAAAAAAAAAAAGAAAAGAAGAGGGTTCTCCTAACTAAAAGCAGTCCTTTCTCTCTATATGTGTGTTGATAAGCAATCAACTTTGTTTGCCTGGGACTTTCTTAGTACTATAAGTTCCATGTCCTGAAAAACCCTCAGTCCTGGACAACTAGGGGAGTTGATCTCCCTGAAAGGGAGGAGACGGAGAGGGTGAGGGAGAGAAGGTGGAGACATCAATCATATACATGCTTTCCTCTCTGAGTTTCTTACCTCCCTGGCACTTGTATTCTAAAGTCCCAGGACATGGCTTTTCTACTGATTAGATACACGACTTATCTCTCTGAGCCTCAGTTTATTTATTAACAAAAGGGGTTAGTTATCTTCCTTGCCTGCCACTGCTAAGAACCTAATATCCTTTCCCTCTCCCAGCCTCATGCGTCACGGCCCTTCTTATCCTGCCCAGCTTCTGTGGACCGTCACGGTAGTTACCCTCACTCTCGTTCAGATGGTTGCCTGGCTAAATCCCGACCTGGCTGGATTCAGTTATTGTCCTCCTCTTTCCCTGAGCCTGAGAAGAGGATGCAGTTGGAGAAAACTACACTTTCATGCTGATGGTTCTCACTTTAAATTGTGACCACAAGTGTCTGGAGGGCCCTTGGCACTGCTGAACGACACTATGGTATTTCCCAGAACTCGTGACTACTTCACACCCTTTCCCCTCCCGCTAGGCCTCTGCAAAACAGTCTTAGTTGAGAGCCATGAATCTGATTTCACTGAGAAAATAGAAGCAACCAGAAGAAAAATATATCATCTCCCCACCCCACAGGTGCAACCTGCATCTGCATCAGGCTCTCTGTCTTCCCTCCCGTGCTCCCATCTGAGGCCAGTCCTTCCTCCAGTGCTCCCGGGTGAGGCCAGTCCTTCCTCCAGTGCTCCCGGGTGAGGCCAGTCCTTCCTCCCGTGCTCCTGTCCAAGACTCCCTTCCCTCCTGTGTTCTTGTGTGAGGCCAGCCCTTCCTCCCGTGCTCCCATGTGAGGTTGGATCTTCCTCCCGTGCTCTGTCTTCCACCTGTCTTACCAGCTCCACACCATGGCCCCTGTGATAGTCATTTCTCTCTCTGTATTATCCCTCACTGCCCCTCATGTCCTTCCCACACCACCCTCATTTCTGTATTGCTGCCAACTGTTTACAGAGAAGCTGTCAATCTCATCTCATTTCCTACCTACCCCTCTTCCTTCACTCACTACTAAACTGTGTTCCCCACAAATGTGTACGTTGAAGCCCTCACCCCCATTGTGACTATATTTGGAAACAAAGCGTTTAGGGTTGTAATTAAGATTAAATGAGGTTATAAGGATGGAACCCCAATCCGATAAGATGGGTGCCCTTATAAGAAGAGGAAGAGACACCAGACTGCATCTCTCTCTCTTTGCACACAGAGAAAAGACCATTTGAGGGCACAGTGAAGAACAGCTCCGCCAGCCAAGGAGAGAGGTCTCACCCAAAACCAATCCTGCTGGCACATTCATTTTAGACTTCTAGTCTCCAGAACTATGAGAAAATAAATGTCTGTTGTTTAACCCATCCACTTTGTGGTCTTGTATTATGGCAACTCAGGTAGAGAGTACACGTACTGTATTCTGGCCACACTGACTTTCTTGTTATTTATCAAAAATTCCAAGCATGTTCCAGTTCAGAGACTGCACTTGGCTGTTTCCGTTGTTTGGAATGCTCTTCTCTGAGATCCCTGTATGATTCTCTCCTCTTAGCCAATCTCAGCTCCTGTAGCAGTTTCTGTGACTGTCATATCTAAAATAGTGGCCCTGTGCCCAAACTCTTCACTTCATACTCTGTATTATTTTTCTGTCTGTTGCTTGCCTCTGCCTGCCATTGTGTTTGCTTATTTTCTACCTTCCTCACTCGGACAACAGCCCCTCCAGGGAGAAACTTTGTTCCCTGCTCTAGTCCTTGTGCGGGGAACAGAGCCTGGCCATGGCAGGTGCTTGGTGAGCCTTTCTTGAATGCGAAAGTGGGCAGTGTCAAGGGCTCTATGCTTTGCTTGGTACAGGCCATCAGCAAAGGTTCACTGTATTATTCCTGACTGTTCCTCTGGGTAGTGACCAAAGAAAATGCCCTAGGTGACGTCAGACATAGCAGATTCCTTTAGAATGGAATCAAGGAAAAATATACACGTTAGAGGTGGAGAAGTGAGAGGGAGCCATAGCTTGGAGTCACATAGTGGGGATGGAGGGTTGGCTGGGAAGCGTCATAGGTTTGGTCTTAACCGGGCAAAGACCCAACAGACCTTAGAGAATTGTAGTTGCAAGGGTTCCTAATGGTGTCTGGTAAGAGACACCATTGGTCAGAGAGCCAAATCCCTTTCACAAAGTCCTCAACAGCGGCTTCCCACTTCCGGTGAGCACTCCCTGGGAACACCCACTGTGCTCCAGGATGTGAATCAATTCTAATGATTAGAAGGGTCTCCCTCCCTTCTAATTGCTGCTGTGTCTCAGTCCTGCTCTCAAGAGCCAGAGTCACCAGGCCTTATTTTTCTTCCACTGGAAACTTCACCATTCTTTTTTCATCTCTAAGCTCAAGATCTCTGTTTTCAAATTTTCCTTTGGAGTGAATGAATGAGTGAGTGAATAAATAAATGAATGGATTCAAGATCCTCACAGTCCCAGTCACCTTCCCTGTCTCTGCTTGTTCAGTGACTTCGCTTTGAAGTGTGTTGTCCAGAATATTTTTTGGAATTCTTGAATCTTTAGTGCCTGATACAAGCAAAATAATAAAAGTAGGAAAATAGTGCTCAGTAAATGTTTGCTGGCTGAATAAATAGACAAAACCCTGTTCTCAACGGATCTGCTGGGCTGGGGCTATAAGGAGGCCACCTGGGGAATTTATTTTTCCTCCCACAGTGAGAGAAAAGATTATGAAACAGAAAATCATCCTGCCATCACTGAGGAAAGTGAGGTCTTGGTGGGTCAGCACAATGCCTGAGGCAGCGATAAAAGCTCAGCCTGCTAATAATTCCTACTCTATGAATTTATGAAAATCCCATATTTCATCATGCAGACGTTTTGGAAGGGAAATATATTTTCTATTACCATTGACCTTCATGTTCCTTTTCTACACTCAGGCCACCCTATCTGCTGCTGCGTGCTTAGCAGCTGGGGCGAGACAGCCCCTGCCTCAGTGTCCCCCGCCAGCCTGTGGGGACAGTGAAGGTCCCAGGCATCTGTTTCCTTTGAGGCAGAAGATTGTAGCTGGCTCAGCAGACCAGCTATGCCTCTGTGATGATTCACTAACTCTTTTTTTTTTTTTAATTACAAAAGCAATACAAGCTGATAAAAAGTCAAATAATAGAGAATTACATAAAGAAACATTTAATTGTCTTCTTATTTTTCAACCAATTGTACCCTCCTCTCCAAGATCATTAGGGAATGAGCTTTCACACTTTCCCTATACTTACCTAGATACATATATAGATATATATGGAAACATGTACAACTGTGCCCCAATTTTTGAAGCCCCAAATCAAATTATACCATGTACTTTACATGGACACTTGCTTTTATTCACAAAGACATATATCATGGGCATGTTTTTGGCCAATTACATATGGATCTAACTAATGTGGTCTCTTTTTTAACAGCTTTATCGAGGTATAACTGAGATACAGTAAGCTGCACATATTTAAAGTGTATGCTATGATATGTTTTGGCACCTGTAACATGGTCTTTTTAGCACTGCATCATATTTTGTTGTTTGGAGACACCACAATCGATTCATCTATTCCTGTGTTGGCAGACGTGGACATTGTTCCCAGGTTTTTGCTAATACAAAAATGCTGCGACTCCCCCGACTCCACGCCTCCACATTTGCCCTTATAAACTGAGACTCTGTTTTGACGGGGTAGGTTACTATCAGTAGGATTGCGCATCAAAAAATAGACTCATTTTACATTTTAATCATCAGTCTCATCAGACTGTTTTCCAAGCCACAGCTTTAGTTATTAATAACAAGATGTGTCCCTGGTTGGTTCTCTTGAATCCAGGACCATGGCCTCAAACCACACTGTGACTCCCTAAATATACATGTCCCTGCTCCAACATTCTTTGTAGGACCTCCTGTCTCTTTCCTGAATGGGATATCTTGGGAATGGTTTGACTTGCTTCCTCACATTTGAATGGATTAGAGATATTTTTAATCTGTTAAATCTCAAACCAGTTCACTACTAATTGTAAACTGAGACAGCTTACAGGTCTATTTAACTTCTTTGAACCTCAGATTCCTCATTTAACACGGGGACTTAGAGAGTGCCTCGCTTATTGGGTTGTGAAGATTAAGAGAGCACCAATGTGTAAAACACCCCTAACAGTACATAGAATCTAGTATTTGCTCAAAAAATGGCAGCCATTCTTGTTGAGTAGATTTCTGAACTGACAGGAAGGCATCCACCTGCATATAATATCCATTCCACTCAAGTCAGGGAAGAGACAGTTTATTTTGAATATGCACAAAAGCCCCAGTTAGACTTAAATGTAACTTGTGAGTAGGAATTTGCAAACTCTTCAGACTGCAATCCAATTGGATATGGCAAATGACCCTGACTCTTCTACTCATTCCAACTTTCCAGAAAAGCAAAAAACCAGCTCAGTAAAAAACAAATAAATAAAAATAAATAAATAAAATGAACAAAATAAGGAATATGGAACTAAATTGCTGGTAAGATTTAATAGCTCACTGGTTCAGTTACTGGTCATTACAATTAATATATAAAAGTAGGTGTCTAAGAAATTGAGATTATTAGCCTATAAGACCAAAGGCTTGCATTTTGTGACACACCATCTCTTCTCAGGCCACTGGCAGCATGAGGACCTCACTTCTTCATTGAGAGAATATCCGGTCCATATTCCCACCCAAAGCAGGAGCCCCTGCTTTGTCCATTTGGCCTCTTCTTAGACGTGGCTGATGATGGAGAGCTCACCACCCCGTTAGAAAGCTGTTGGATGACTTGAATCATTAGACAGCTTTTACATGGTGCTTGTCATCCTTCCCACAGACCTTCAGGGACCCCCTTTTATTTTCATATGCCTCCAAAAGTCAGCACCTGCATCTTCTGGTCCACCTTTGGCTGCCAGAACCTAATTTGTTCACTAACATACATGCACCAGCCTATAAATACCCTGATCCTTACCTTCAGGAGGGATAATTCTGGGGGACTGTGTTTTACACCACTAATGAGTCTCCCTGTGCCAATAAGCTTCAGTTTCCCCAGAGGTAGCTGGCTTAATATCTAACTCCTTCTTACTGCCTTCCCTTCTCTCTGTCAGTGCCCCACTCTACTTCTGCTATCCCCATACCTATCAAATGACTTACTTGCACTCAATCCTTGTTTCTGACCTGCTCCTAGGGTGTGGAGGTATAGGCAGATCCAACTAAGACAATGCCCAAATCTTATCTATGATTTACACCAACTGGCGTTGGTTCTTCTGGGCTCTCCTGCCAGTACGAGGTGTATCAAGTCTTCATGTGGCTTAGGTGGCTTAAGCCAGCTCTCGGGTTTTCCTTTTCCCTAAGGTGAACATCTCCATTTCCTTGATTCATTGCTCAAGTTATTTTTTTCACCATGTTTTCTGGTACCAAGATGCACTAGTAGGTTGGAAAGCATGTCTTCTTGGAATCAGTATATTTGGTTTGATTTTCAGTTCCTCTTCTGAATGGCTGCATGTCACTGACTATCTCTGGGCACTTTGTTCCTCATCTGTGATGTGAGAATTTCAATTTCCATTATGTCTCCTACACAGGACTGATAGGAAGATCTAACTGGATGAAAGAGGCAAAGGCTATGTGGACACTAAAATGCTTTACTTTTTACATGCGTGAGCCTGCTCTTTGGGCCTCTTCCCTGCTGGACTGCAGAAGTCAATGGAAGGCAGACTCAAAACTCAACACCCTGGAGATTCCAAGGGGACATAAAGATAAAACGGTGATGATGCTGGGGTGATGAAGAGTACCCTGGACCCTGGGCAGGCACCAAGCATTATCTCCAGGCATGCTGGTAGTCGGAGTTATCCATCTCAGCTTCTAAAATGTTTTGTGTTTGCCACTGATAATGCTGACAGTGACAGACAACGCAATTTTCTCCTGCTCTACTCAGACACAATCGCCATGAGCCCAGCCCCAGCACCAGCCTACCCAGGCTCAGGCAGGGTTGTGGCATTGATTCTTGCTGATATTCAGATAGCCCCTGAGGCCACCATGCCTAGATGCCCTGCCAGAGTTTGAAACAGAGAATGTGTGCGACCTGATGGATAGAATTGAGCTGAGTGAGAATCCTTAGCTTAGTGGCCTAGAAGTGGGGAGCTCATGGAATGAGGTCTGTCATTCCCACCATGAGGAAAGGCCAGTGGTCAAAGGACTAAGCCTGGCTGGACACTGAGGCCATTCAGGTGCCAGATGATCACCAGGAACTTCAGGAGAAATGGGGACTGAATACAGACCTTGCTTGAGCATGGCCAGAGAAGATGTGAAAACCAGTTTCTGGCCAGGTTATTCCAGTTGTTCATATCAATCTGGATATGAGAAAGCAAGAATGGAACATTACCCATCTACTGTACTTGCATAGCCTCATTGCTGCCCATGCCCCATTTGTTTCCAGTGCTCCAGCCACAAGGGCACTCTTGCAGCCTCCTACCGTGCTGTGGTCATTAAGCTTCTCTAACTACAAACTATTCCCACTATGTACAATGCCACCTCCCTCTCATTTTTTTTTTAAAAAGCTGGCTGGCTGACTCCTACTTATCCTCAAGTTGAAGCATATTTTTTTGATCCTCACTCCCCAGCTGGAAAAGCACCATGTTTGCTCTTGCTAGCCTTATAGTGTATTAGAATTAGCTTGTGGACATTTTGTGCTCCTCTAGAGAGGAGTGACAGAGTCATACTTAACTTAGTATCTTCCATAATGTGGATGCACAGAGTAAATCTCAATAAAGATCTGATGGGCAGATAGACAGATGAATGGGTAAGTTTACAGGACAATGCAAGAAACAACTCCAGTATAATGATGTCACATGGAACACTCCTTGGAGATTTGCAGCTGGGAAATGGGTGACGTGGCCCAGAACATAGCTCTCCCCAGGCATAATGGGGTGTCATGTTCATTGGTTACAACTGAAGACACTGGAAACTGCTTTTGACCAGACGGTGATGTAAATCACCCTGGCCACCACTGCCTCACGTCCCTGGCACACACACCATTCCTGGGTGCAGGGTGGCATGATCCATGCTGAATCCTGCTGGCTCTCTGGGCCTGGCTGAGATCAATATTTGGTACTGATGCTTGCTATCCCTATTCCCCAGCAACCTTCTGATGAAAATGAGATTCTATGTATTTTTCCAGCTCCTGTTGGTAAGTCCTAGTAACTTGCCTATCTCCTGTCATTGCCATGTGCTTTCCAGTCCTTGCCTCCTTCACCCTTTATCTTCCTAATGGGTTCAGTTACAAACCTCTCCCCGTTCTTGGAAATAATCCTGGACTTAGGAGTTCCATGCTGGCATGAGGGGCTCTGTTGGTCTACTTCCCAGCAAAACAAGCAACACTGGTGAAATCAGTTTTTTTAAAAAATCCAAATTATTTAAAGTCTCTGGAAATTGTTCTAAAGGCATACAGCAAAGAGAGAAACATTCATAAAAATCTACTAAAATATGGTGAGAACAATGAGGGACTGTGGCACTGGAGGCACAACTTGCTCCCTGTCTTCCATCCACTACCCAGCTCAGCGTGATGGAAGCTCCATTATGTGTGGGTGTGGCTAAGACGGGGCTTCCTCTCCCCTCAGTTCCCAAGCTACGGTTACCACATGTGATAGTTAATTTTAAGTGTCAACTTGGATGGGCCAGTGGCCCAGATATGTGTTAAAGCATTATTCTGGATGTTTCTATGAGGATATTTTTGGATATTAACATTTAAATTGGTAGGCTTTGAGTAAAACAAATTTCCCTCCGTAATACAGGTGAGCCTCCTCCGATCACAGTCAGTTACGACCTAAACAGGACGAATGATTGATCTCCTGATCTCCCCTAAGCCAGAGGGAATTCTGCAACAGACAGCATTTGGATTTAAATCACAACGTGAGCTCCTTCCAGGGTCTTCAGCCTGATGGCCTTTGGACTTGAACTGTAGCATCAGTTCTCTTCTGCATCTCCAGCCTGCTGGCCCATCCTGCAGCCTCCATACTCACATAATCCAATTATTTAAAATTAATCTCTCTCTCTCTCCCTTCTCCCTCTCTCGGCCTATAGGACAGAGTCTTTGCCCCAAGTACAACACGCTGCGAATACTGGAGCCCTTAAATTACCCTGACCCCAAATCTTTCATAGGACATGCTGGAAGAAACAAGCTAATCAGATGCTAGCACTCTGCCCGGTGCCCAGAGTAATGGCTCAGAGATTTTGCCTAGGGAATCTGTAAGAAGAGAGACTGCCAAAGCTCCTCTCAAAGGAACTGACTTTGTTTGAAACAGAACATAGGGAAGTTCAAGCCTAAGGGTGTATTCAGAAACAATAGCTCCTCTTATTAAGAGCAATGAGTCCAGTTAGTTCACTAGAAAGAACTACAGAAAGAGACAGCTAAGAAACACCCTCCTAGGGTCAGAGCAAACCTCAAAGACTGGTCTCAGAAACTACTCCTTTCCCAATTTAAATGGATCAAACTGCTGAGCAATTTATGTCTTAAGGTGTTGTTGAAAACAGCAAAGCAAGCATTGAGTAATTAGTGGAGGTTAAAGACTGGGTGTAATACCAACTCAGGAAGACAGTTTAACAGACAGATTAGTAAACAGGCATCCAAAGAGAGCTCTGCTAAAGCCACTGCTATCCTACGTGAGCACCAAGGAGCAAGCAACACCAAAGGCTTAACACCGCACAGGGAATAGACTTAGCTAAAATATCCTAGCCAAGTCACAAAACAAACACATAACGAAACAAGAAACCCAAGAGCTGGAGTTGGGGGAGGGAAATCAGTATCCAGAATTGCTACAATGTATTACCTAAAGCATCCATTTTTCAACACAAAATTATGATATGTAAAGAAACAAAAATGTGTGACCCATATACAAGAAAAAAAGCAGGCAGCAAAACTGCCTGTGAAGGGAACCAGATGTCAAATTTGACAAAGACTTCAAAGTAGACATTATACATATGTTCAAATAACCAGAGGAAAGCGTGCTGAAATAAGTAAAGAAACAGCTCATCAAATGGAATATATCCAAAAACTGGCAGAAATTATAAAAAAAGAAACAAGTGGAAATTCTGGAGTTGAAAACCAAATCAATGACAATGAGAAATTATTAGCGAGGCTCAGCAGTAGATCTGAATGGGCAGAAGAAAGAATCAGTAAATTTGAGGATAGATCAGCAGAGATTATTCAATCCAAAGAACAGAGAGAAAATAAAAAGAAAAATTATCAAAGCCTCAGAGAAATGTGGGATACATTTAAGTGTACCAAAATAAATTTCACAAAAATCTACTAAAATATGCTAATAATATGAGGGCCTTTGGCACTTGAGCCACGACTTGCTCCCTATCTTTCCCCTTCCACCCCCCAGTTCAGCCTGATGAAAGGGCCAGCAGGCTGAAGACCTAGAGGAGAGCTGATGCTACAGTTCAAGTCCACAGGTCACCAGGCTGAAGACCCAGGAAACAGCTGATGTTGTGGTTTAAGTCCAAATGCTGTGTGCTGCAGAATTCTCTCTGGGTTGGGGGATGTCAAAAGGTAAAAAGAGGCTGGGCACGGTGGCTCACGCCTGTAATCCCAGCACTTTGGGAGGCCGAGGCAGGCAGATCACAAGGTCAGGAGATCGAGACCGTCCTGGCTAACACAGTGAACGCCCATCTGTACCAAAAATACAAAACCTTAGCTGGGCGAGGTGGCAGGCCCCTGTAGTCCCAGCTATTCGGGAGGCTGAGGCAGGAGAATGGCGTGAACCCAGGAGGTGGAACTTGCAGTGAGCCGAAATCGCACCACTGCACTCCAGCCTGGGTGACAGAGTGAAACTCTGTCTCAAAAAGAAAAAAAGGTAAAAAGAGATAGGAGCAGAAAAATATCACAAGAAATAATGGCTGAAAAACCCCAAATTTACTGAAAAAAATCAATGTGTGTATCCAAGAATCTCTGCAAACTCCAAGTAGGATAAATGCAAAGAGCTCCACACCCAGATATGCTACAGTAAAAATATTGAAAGCCAAAGTCAAAAAGAAAATCTTAAAAGCAGAAGGAGAAAAATGGCTCATCACACAAAAGGGAACCCCAATAAGATTAACAGTTGAATTCTTACCAGAAACAATGTAAGTCAGAAAGCAGTGGGATGACATACTACTCAAAGTGCAGAAAAAAGAAAACAAAAAGCCTTTTAAGTGAGAATCCAATGTCCAGAAAATCGATCTTTCAAAAATGAAGGTGAAATAAAGACATTTCCTGACAAATAAAAATTGAGAGAATTCATTGCTGAACTTACATTATGCAAAACACTAAAGGAAGTGCTTCATGTTGAAAGTAAATAAGCCCAGATGGAAATTTGAATCCACATGTTAAAAACAAAGAGCACCAGCGAAGGTAACTATATAATTATAAAATGAAGTATAAATGCACGTTTCTTCTTTCTTCTCTTAACTGATTTAAAAACAAACTGTATAAAGCAATATGTATATCATTGCATTGCTGTGCCGGTAATACACAGAAACGTAATATATTTAACAATAATTGCACAAAAAAGGTAGACAGGAGCAAAGTCGTATTGGAGTAAAGAAATGATAACAAATGGTAATTTGAATTCACAGAAACAAGTGGAAATTCTGGAGTTGAAAACCAAATCAATGAAAATGAAAAAGAGAAAATGAAGACAAACAGAAATTATAAATTAAAGGTAAATACAACAAATTCTATAAATGTATACATGTCCTCCTTTCTTTTCTTAGCTTTAAATGTAGACATAAAATTATATAAACTAATAATTATAATAATGCATTTTTGAGTTTGTAACTTACTTGGATGTTATAACAATAATAGCACAAAGGAGGTGAAAAGAAAACAGCTATATGGGAATAACATTTCTATATTTCATTGGAATTAAGTTACTATAAATCTGAAACAGAGTCTTATAAACTAAGATGTATAATGTAAGCCCTAGAGCAACCACTAGAAAAAAGTTTTAAAAAGCAAAAATAATTTAAAGAAATTAAAATGCTGTACTAGAAAATATTCACTGAATGCAAAATAAAGCAATAAAGAAGAAAAAAGACATATGACATTTAGATAACACAAAGTAAAATGACAGACACAAATCCAATTATATAAATAATAACATTAAATGTAAATGGATTAAATAACACGGTCAAAAAGCAGAAACCGTTAGGCTGAATGAAAAAAAACAAGATCCATCTATATGCTTTCTATAGGAGACACACTTTAGCTTTAAAGATATAAATGTGTTGACAGTAAAAGAACAGAAAAAGATACATCATGCAAATAGTAGTCGTAAGAAAACTGGAGTGGCTATATGAATATATGACAAAACACACTTTAAAACAAAAAAGTTATTGTGAAATGTCATTTTACAATCATAAAATGGTCAAACATATCAGGAAGTTACAACTTATAAAAATATATGTACCTGGCCAGGTGTGGAGGCTCATGCCTGTAATCCCAGCACTTTGGGAGGCTGAGATGGGTGGATCATGAGGTCAGGAGTTTGAGGCCAGCCTGGTCAACATGGTGAAACCCCGTCTCTACTAAAAATACAAAAATTAGCCGAGCGTGGTGCCATGTGGCAGGAGAATTCTTAAAACCGGAAGGCGGAGGTTGCAGTGAGCTGAGATCACGCCACTGTACTCCAGCCTGGGCAACAAGAACGAAACTCCATCTCAAAAAGAAAAAAAATATATATATATATATACACACACACACACATACACATCTCCATCTCAAAATATATATATACACATACATATATATGTATATACATGTACATATGTGTATATATGTATATATATGTGTATATATATTTTTATACTCATATACCTAATGACAAAGCCCTGCAATTTATGAAGCAAAATCTGACCAAATTGAAGGGAGAAATAGACAACTGAACAATAATAGTTAAAGGCTTTAATCCCACACTTTTAATAATTGATAGAACTCAAGAGAAGATTAACAAAGAAGTGAAAGACTTGAACAACACTATACATAAATTAGTCCTAATAGATCTCTACCGAGTACTCAGTGACAGCAGAATATACATTTTTCTCAATGTTTTCTCATGGAACATTCTCCATGATAGACCATGTATTAGACCTTGAGACAAGCCTTGAGAAATTTAAAAAGGTTAGTATTATACAAAGTATATTCACTGATTACAATAGGATGAAATTAGAAATAAATAATAGAAAGAAATTTAGGAATTTCACAAATATGTAGAAAGTAAGCAATACTCCACTGAATAATGAATGAATGAGAAAAGAAATCACAAGGGGAATTAGAAGAAGACTTTGAGATGAATGAAAATAAAGACACAAGATATAGACTTGATAATGATGTCCTCTGTGAAATGGGTAACATAATCCCTCTTCAGCCTGTCTCATAGGGTCCTTCTGAGGTCACATGAATCTATGAGTGTGAGTGTACTTTGTAGATTGTCTTACAGTTATAAAGTTCTACTACGATGAACTCTCTGCTCTCCTGCAGGGCACATGACACCAAATCTTGCTCCCATCCAGCTGCCTTTTTGTGTGTGTGTGTTTGAGATGGTCTAGCTTATGATCCAGGCTGGAGTGTAGTGGTATGATCATGGCTCACTGCAGCCTTGACCTTGTGGGCTTAGGTGATCCCCCCACCTCAGTCCCCCAAGCAGCTGGGACTACAGGCATGCACCACCACGCCCAGCTAATTTTTGTATTTTTGGTAGAGACGGGATTTCATCACATTGCCCAGGCTGGTCTTGAACTCCAGAGCTCAAGTGATCTGCCTACCTCGGCCTCTCAAAGTGCTGGGATTGCAGGTGTACTCCACTGCACCCGCCTCCCAGTCCCTATTTTGCCTGTCCATCCTTCCCACACTTCATCTGGACCTGGAGATCCCTTGTTCATGCTTTGCTTCTTTTACCTCCAGTTGAGATGAAGATCATGCTACTCTTGCTTCCCACTGCTGCTGTCAGGACATGCCACCTCTCCCTCAGATTCTCCCCAACTTCCATTTTTCTCCCTATGGACCCCATAGAAAGTGAGATTTGCAAGACCAGAGAGGGAGTGACTTCTCCAAGACTATAGGCCGAGACAGAGGCAGAGCCTGGACTAAACCTCTCTCCACTTCCCCAGGTCTGCAGGGTCCTCAGGACACTCCCCTGTGGTCTTTGATGCCTGCCTCTGACAGCTGGGCCTCTCCTAACTCCATCCCCTGACATCATCCCCGCATCTTCAAGTCACTTTGGTTTTAGTGAAAGAAGCCAGTGCTAACTGAGTGTGTAACATGAGCCAGGCATTCTGCATTCTCAGATGGCCCAACCTTAAGCAGAAGGTACCAGTAACATTTCCATTTCAGAGATGAGGAAGTCAAGGCTTGCGAAGGTTAAGCGACTTGCTAGAGTGCGCACACCTTGAATGTAATAGAGTTGAGCTTTGAGCTCACTCAATCTAACTGCAAAGCCCACCCTTCTGCCGGCCATACTCTCTGGGCAGCTCCTCTCATCTCTTGCCCTCCTGACCATCTGCCTCCTTAGCACCCGCCACTTGGTGCCTGCTTCCCTGATTCCCTGCAGCTTCCCTTGAGGCCTCTTGGGCTTCTCCCATGCAAACTGCCACCTCCCAGGTCTGGAGCTCTGGAATCTTGAACCTCAAACTCTGGTCCTTTCACCTCTTCCATCCTTCAGTGCAGGGGCCTGGCCTACATCCAGAGCAGTTTATGGAAACTCTTTTGGCCTCAGATTTAGCTTCTGCAAGAGGAGACACAGCCTCTGCAAGAGGAGACACAGTCCTAACTCACAGGGCATTCGGGAGAAAGAAGTCCTGAGAAATAAAGGTGCATTATTTTAAAGCAGGGCTTCCTGATAGGAAAGAAAAAACAGAAACTGAGACCCCAATTCAGTAACTCACCGTGGGTAGGGTGGAAGTGGCAGGATACTGCCCCTCCTGTCTCCCTATCTACAAAATGAGACAGCACGCTGGGGGCCTGGGGGTTCCTTCCACCTCCCACCTTCCAGGACACATAAGAATAGAAGCTGCCCTGATGATCTCTGAGCTGCCTTACAGTTCTAGAACTCAAGGATGATAAATATATTAGGCTTCATAATGTCCTTTCTTCCTTCGTGTGCCTCTTAAGTGATTCGTGTAATACTCCGTACACAATTTTAATTATTATGTGTGGAATGCATGCATGCCAGAGCCACGCAGGAGCTCAAATGGGAAGGAGCTGAATTCCTGCGGGACAACATTCCGCAGAGACACCTCTCCAGCCTTCTCTTCAAGGGGAACCCAGGACCCGTGTCTGCAGCATGGCCCTGGGCTCAGGGGGCCCTCGGCACAGCCTGGGAACCCTTGGCTGCCCCTCCAGAGGTGAGAGGAGAGCAAGCTGGCTCCCTCTCTCCTTTCTTCCTTTCCCTCCTGGGCAGGGGAGCAGGAAGGGGAGGCAGCACCACCTAGGAGAGACCCGGGTTGGGCTGCAAGAGCGCAGCCTCCTCTGGAGCTCTGGCAGGAAGGGTGGTGTGCGGTTCTCCCTCCTGGCGGCCTTTCTTTCAGGCGTGCTTCAGGACCCCTTCCCTTCCTTCCCCCTGTCCCAGGGAAACAAGACCCCTCTCCTTCTCCAGCTGCTCCCCCAACCCCAAGACCCTCATCTTTGCTTTGTAGGACCCACTTCCTCTACTGGGAGGAGAGCGGCAAGGCGTTCTCTCTGTGGAGCACAGGAGTGCTGTCTAAGAGTGCAGGTGGGGGCTCCTTGGACCGTGTGGGAGGGGCGCTTTCACCAGTCCAGCCCCTGTTCCTCTCCTCCACTCCTGCGGGCCTGGGGGTCTCTTACATGGATCTCACCATTGAAGGGGAGCTTCTTAGTGGTCCTAACCTTAGCACCAGTTTCATGCACAGATCCTGAGCTGGCTGTCCCCATCTGGACTGCCCGCTCCACGGCTCCCTCCCACACCTCAGAGTTGTCACTGGTGGGCTTGTCATGCCTACCAAACTGTTACTTACGGGAGGAGAGGACGACTGCCTCTCTTACAGCCTGCCCCTGCCTGACACAGCCTCCAGTCAACACCCACTTCAACGTCAGCCCTGCCCGCTCTCTAATTTGGTCCCTGTCATGCTCAGGCCTGTTCCATTTCTAAGTCTGTCCAGAGCCAGTATGGATTGGAGAAAGAGGGTTATTGGCAGGTACAGGATTGGGGGACCCAGCTTTGTGTGACTTGAAATGTCCCATGCTGCCAACTCCAAGGCTGTGCTGCCAGTGAGCCTCAGGAGTGCCGAGTCTACTCCCACGCCACCTTCTGCCAGGCCGGACACCAGTTAGGGACCAGCCATGGGGACCAGCCTCCCTCTTTAATCTAAACATCCACTTTCCAGTTTTTCATGCGGTTCCTCACTTCCTTCCTCTACTCCTGTCCATTGCATACCTATTCTGTGCCACCCACCCCGCTAGGTGTAGGGAATGTGGTTGTGATGTGTGGGTGTGCAGAGTCCCTGAGGGAGAAACTGAGGTTCAAGGAGGTCAAGTGAGGAGTGAGCAGATGTGGTGGAGTCAGGAGACCCAGAGAGTCCTTGTCCCACTCTGCAGAAGACTCTCCAGGACCCTGGGCAACCTCTTCCCCTTTCCTGGACTTTGGTTCCTCATCCTTAAATGAACAGATTAGATTGCAAGGAACTGAGGGGGAAACGGTGGTTCCTGAGGTTTGGGAGACTGGTGAACAGAGTGGATGCTCTTCTCAGATGTGCTCATGTGCAGGATACTGTGCAAAATAAACTCAGTGCACTCAGTAGGCCCTGGAGCCTGGGGTGAGATGCTCTCTAGGAACCTTTACACTCTAAAAATAACTTAGAGCCCAGAGCCCAGCAGTTAATAACTCCAAGATGACTTGGCGCCCAGGGCCCTACATTTAATAACACGACTCAGTGCCCAAGGCCCTACAGTTAATAACTCCAAACAGTGCCCATGACCTGACCTGCACCCTATGTGGAGTGCACCCGGATGTCAGAGTTTGTTTTTCTGTTTAGAATGCTTTGTTTACTTTGTTTTGATCTAAGATCTTTGAGACATCAGGCATTGCCTGATTGGGCTAGGGACACAGCAGGGCTGATCTGTGATTTCTGGAGTCTTCAGGGGAGGCTTCCTGTCTGTTTTCCTTCCCACTTACACCCAGCCAGAAGCTTAAGGCAGCTGGGGATGGGGAGGAGGGGATGATTCATCTGCCTAATAAAACACATCCATCCAGTTTCCCGGGGAAACACATTGGAGAGATCCCCAGGCGAGATTCAGGGAAATAAAGTAATAATGTTATCGGTCTTCACAGAGCTATTTAAATACAGATTGGGTTGCTGGGAGATGAAAGGGGGCCTCTTTTGTTATGAAAATGAAGGGAGATGGGAGGGTTGGGTTTGTGTTTTGATATGTTAATAAGCTTGGAAGCCACCCAGGGTAGGGACGGGTGGGGAGGCTGAGTTGCCTGGCATATTTATTTGTGCAGTTTAATTTAACAGCTAGGCTACAACTGGGCTGCAGTCGGGATTGTGTAAAGATAATTACATCCCTATTATTAATCAGATGCCTGCAGGAGACGGCTCATAGCTTGCTGCTGCCTCGGCTGCATACAGATCTGCAGCGCCCTGAACACGGCACCACTGTGGTCTCATTCTGCCATCTAGTGGCACCGCCAGGAATTGTTCAGGGGAAGTCAGAAAAACAAAGTATTTTGGTTTCTTTTTAAATGATACAGCCACCTTCTAGAATAAACAGAAACTGCTGCTGTTTCTGAAAAGATAAGATATAAAAAGGACTTTGTAAATTAAATGACCATTCTTCCCTTTTTACCGATGCTGAATTTGAGGACTGAGAGAGTAATTTTCTCACGGACATAATGTTTTATTGCGATTAGAATTTTGAATTCCAAATCCATTGATTTTCCTAACATACCAACGTATACAAACACGGATATGTCTTCATCCCTCACCCCTTCATCCATTCCGTTTTTCAACTCTTCTGTATAACGTTTTGGTTTAATTTTTCTTTCTTTCCTTTGGATTCAGATCCCGATTTCATTTAATTCTAGTTTCCCCTGCTCCCTGCATAGAATGACTTAAAGTCCAGTTAAGAAACAATTACTCCAGCTGATGGAGGGTCAGCGGAGATGCAATAGCAAAGAATGAACTGACCTGTAGAACTGGTAGACTTAGGGGGCAGACTGGGCGTGCCGAGAGGCAGCGGGGAGGCTCTGAGGGAATGCTAGGTTTTGGAGCTTTTCTCAACCCAGCTTAGGGAAGACGGGGGGGGGCGGGGGGGGGGGCGGTGGAGATTATACTTTGGTTTTACTCTTGTTAAAGATGTGCTTCTGTTAACATCCCACACTTGTCTTCTAAGCACCACCCAACAGAGCAGGCACTGGGAAGGAGTGAAGAGCAAGGCAAGTCCTTGCCCTCTAGAAGGTCGCAGTCTGGGTAGAGACTGATACAGGAACACATACACGGAGTAGGGTCATTTTTGCAAGAGTAGACTCAGCTGGTGGCCCTCTGAGAGTCGGCCCTTTCAGACAGAAATAAAAAAATATTAAAATTAAGATAAAAAAAGAATTTCATTTTTCCCTCCATACCTCTCAAAGGAAATTAAAGTGAATCTAATTTATAACCTTAGCACCACTTCTTCTAACCCCTTTCTCTCCACCTCAATCATTCCCATACTCTACACTCTGAACACTTTCATTAGCAAAAAAAAGTCAAAAGGTGGGGTGGTTAGAAGAATGAAAAGACAAGCCACAGACTGGGAGAAAATATTTACAAAGCACATATCTGAAAAAGGGATTATATCCAAAATATACAAAGAACTCTTGAAATTCAATACTAGCAACATAAACAACCCAATTAAAAAATGGGCCAATTGATCTTAGCAGACATCTCACCAAAGAAAAGATATATGTATTTATGACTCTTTCATGTCTTTTGGGGACTGGATGGACCATTTCCTTTTATCATTGAGTAATATCCATGGTATGGGTCTATATAGATGGCAGATAAGTATACAAAAAGATGCTTCACACCAATGTCATTAAGGAACTGCAACTTAAAACAAGAGTGAGATGCCATATACAACTATGACAATGGCTAAAATCCAAAACACTGACATCACCAGATGCTGGTGAGGATGCGGAGCAACAGCAACTCCCATTCATTGCTGGTGGGAGTACACAATGTTGCAGCCACTTTGGAAGAAAGTTTGGCAGTTTCTTATAGAATCAAACATATTCTTACCATATGATCCAACGATGAAGCTCCTATGTATTTTCCCAAACAAGTTAAAAACGTACATCCACACAAAAACCTGCACACAAATGTTTATAGCAATGTTATTCATAATTGCCAGAAAACTGGAAACAATGGAAGCAATCAAGATGTCCTTTAATAGGTGAGTGAATACACTGTGGTACATCTAGACAATGGAATATTATTCAGCGATATAAGGAAATTGGTTGTCAAGCCAGAAAAAGACATGGAAGAACCCTAAATATGTATTGCTAAGTGAAAGAAATCCATCTAAAAAAGCTACATACTGTATGATTCCAACTACATGACATTCCAGAAAAGGCAAAACTATGGAGACAGTAAGAAAATCAGTGGTTGCCATGGATTGAGGGAAGAGAAGGAGGGAAGAATAGACGAAGCTGGAAGGTGGGGGTCTTTTTGGCGGTGAAACTATCCTGTATGATACTGTAGTAGTGGACACATGTCATCAGACATTTGTCAAAACCCATAGGACTGTATAACACAAAGAATGAACCCTAGTATAAACGATGGACTTTAGTTAGTAATGTTAAAAGAAAAACTTCAGCCAAATTAAATTGAAGGGAGTTTAATTGAGCAATGAACGACTCGTGAACGGGGCAGCCCCAGAATCACAGCAGCTTCGGAGAGACTCCAGCGCAGCCGTGTGGTGGAAGAAGATTCATAGACAAAAAAAGGGAAGTGACTTACAGAAATCGGAAGTGAGGTACAGAAACAGCTGGATTCGTTACAGCTCAGCCTTTGCCTTATTTGAACACAATTTGAACACTTGGTGGTGTATGAGTGGTTTGAAGTATGGCCCCTGGGATTGACCAAGACTCAGCTACTATTACAGGTGCATACTCCTAAATTAGGTTACAGTTCATCCACAAGGTCTCAAATATAGAAGTACGGAGTCCTTCTCAGGCCACATTTAGGTCACTTTAACGGTAATAATGTATCAATATTGGTTCATCAATTGTAACAGATATATCACACTCATGCCTGTTGTTAATAATACGGGAAACTGCAGCTGCAGGGAGACAGGGTACATAGGAACACTCTATACTTTCTGCTTAATGTTTCTATGCACCTAAAACTCCTCTAAAAATTAATTTAAAAAACAAAACATAAAAAGATGGGTGGGAAGGGGGACTGATTCCCTTCCTCCACCCCAGCCTCCCTGCACCACCTCTCTATCCCTGTTCTCCATGGGGTGGATTCTCTGCATCTCTCCCTTGCATGTCCCTCCCCTCTTCTCTCACCTTTGAGAATCAGCTCTTCTCAGCCTGTCAGATTCTGCTCCCAAAACATCAGGGATGATGGTGGGGGGAGGGGTGGAGAGTGCATCAGAGTTGGCAGGTGGCGGTCCTTCTGGTTAGACGGGTTGTGGGTTGTGCATATTCATTGTAAGAAGGTCCCAGTATCTGGGCTCTGGATGTCACACAGACATTCCCATAAAGCTGTGGATGTATCTTAAGACCTCTTAGCTCTAAGCAGGCCCAGCAGCTCAGAGGTCACCCCTGAGTTCCTAGGGGCTTCCTGCTCCGGGAGCAGCTAATTGTTTATGCATCTCTCTCCCTGGCTAAACTGCAAACTCGGAAAGGTGGAGCCTACATCTAATTCATGTTGTTGTTCCTTCTCAGAATAACCCTAGCATCTAAGGCAGAGTATATGCTCAAACTTCAATTACCAAATAAATGTGCTGATGGGTTTAGCATCTGTGTTAGATTAAAGAACAGTTCTCTATAGACAGTGAGTCCTCACCCCTGGAACCTGTGAATGTTACCTTGTATAACAAAAATGACTTTGCAGATGGGATTAAGTTAAGGATTTTTGAGATAAGGAGATTATTCTGGATTATTCAGGTCAGGTCAATGTCATCAAAATTGTCCTTATTAGAGGGAGGTGGAGGAAGGCAGGGGGACATTTGACTACAGAAAAGGAGACAACAACATGAAGAAGAGATCAGGGTGAGGTGGCCACAAGCTAAGGAATGCTGGCAGCCACCAAAAAGCAAGCTGGAAGAGACAAGGAAATGGATTCTCTTTAAAACTTCTGAGTGGAGCATGACCCTGCTGTCACATTGGTTTCAGCCCAGTGAAACCCATTTTCAATTTCTGACATCTGGAGCCATAAGACCCTACGTCTGTGTTGTGTGAAAGCCTCTCAGTTCCTGAGCAGCAACAGGAAACCAGTACAGCATTATTCACTGGAGATGGTTCCTTCCTGGTTCAGTTTATCTTTCTGAGTCTCTCTTTGAGATGTCACCAAGTTCATAGGTTTATGCTGAGCAGAAACCTGCTCTTAGAGATGAATGATACATTTGAATGGATATCATTGGAGACTGAGTGCTTTAGTTGATCATTTAACACCCTTCATTGGGTAACAAAATCTACCAAACACTGTGCTAGGTTTGGAACATATTGAAAAGAAAATTAGTCTTGGCCATCAAGGAGTCTGCAGGAGACCAGGAGGGCAGCCATGTAATGAAGAAATACCATATCTAAGGTGATGTAAGAGTGTGCAAACATAAACATGCAGGATACAGAGGGGAACAAAGGAAGAGGTGACCCACTGGGGGAAGAAGGCATCAGAGGATATTTACAGACAAGGTGTTGCAGGAGCTGAGCCTTGACAGGCTAGCTGGGTGTGCCAGGAGGGCAGAAAGGCCCCGTGTGATGTGCAGGGTGACCCCCTCAACATGGTGATGAATGACAAGCAGGGTGGGGAAGGGAGTGGGCATCATGACCGGGAACATCTGCTCCAATCTTGCTAAGCACATGTGTGCATGATCAGTACACCCAGCCGGCAGCTCTGCTTCCCATTTTCCCTGTAATTGAACATCATATCCCAGTGCTCTATCAGTGTGATCTGAACAGGCTTGATCAACGAATAAGACAATCTTTGAATGGACCAACAGGATAAGTGGCACAGCCTTCAGCCAGCCAGGCCACCTGACCACAGGTCATCAATGTCTCCCCAGAGCCTTTGGACTGGTGACCGCTGACCTATTCAATGGCAGCCTTGGCTCTGAGACAGCTGCTGACAGAGTCACCTGCAGGACTTTCCAAACACCAGGCCCTCAGAGGGCAAGTGCAGCCCAGGTGTCTTTATGGAATTATCTGTCAGATGCTCCTTATAACCAGAAAGTGGTTGGGCCTGAGGATTTAGGATTAGGAGTTCAGAAATAAGTTCCCATATACACACTAGGGAGGGGACCTGTTTCAGATGTCAGAGCTCAAACAATTTTTTGACAGCAAGCCAAGGGGGGCTTCTGAGAGGATCCCTCTGTCCCTCCACTATCCTGCCACCTGCACAAGTGGGACCTACACACACAAGAGCCAGGGCTTACCTTCTAGCATCTGGACCCAGGAGATGTTTCTGAGCTCCCTCCTGTGCTGGGAAGGGCACTTCCTGCCCCTACCAGCAGAGACTCTGAGGTGGCAAAGTTACTAAACACTTAGAGAACCTCTTTCAGAAGGTAAAGAGAAATCTTCAAGGTAAAGTGACAGCCCAAAGAGAGGCCCAGAAAGATAAACAGAACCAGGAAGGAAAAATCTCCAGTGGAAGATGCTGTATTGGTTTTCTCTTGCTATTGTAACACATCAGGAACTGAGTAACTTTAACACAACACAGACATAGGGTCTCATAGTTCTGGATGAGATAAGTTGGAAACAGATTTCACTAGGCAGAAACCAAGATGACAGCAGGGTCACACTCCACACAGAGGTTTTGAGGAGAATCCATTTCCTTGCCTCTTCCAGCTTTGGTGGCTGCCAGCATTCCTAGGCTTCCGGCCACCTCAGTCCAATCTCTTCAGAGGTCCCGATACTAGTAAAGGAACAGGAGGACACTAATGTTGGGCTCTGGAGGGAGAATGCCCAGGGAGTTTCCTGATCCTTATCGTGACTAGAACTCTTCCTGCCCTTCCCTTCCTTTTCCTCAGCCCCAGGAGGAGAACAAGGAGCGAGATTCTGGCAGATTCTCTTTGCTGTCATTGTACTACTGTCCCTATTCTAACGAGGGACAAAGTAAAGACACTTTCTCACTTGGGGCTTCCTCCTGGTTACTCACAGATCCTCCTGCTGGACAAAAGGCAGAAGTTTCCTAGGGCAGGCATGGTGGCTCACACCTGTAATCCCAACAGTTTGAGAGGCTGAGAGGTGGAAGGATTGCTTAAGGCCGGGAGTTCGAGACCAGCTTCCCTCCCTGGCTGGGCATTAGAGTTCTGCTCTTTCTGCCTCCTCCCCTCTATGCATTTTGCACTTAATGGCCTTGATGATGACTGAGAGATTCACAAGATCTTTGGACCAGCTCCTTACTTTAATTAAAGTCCAAACAGGAGGTTGGGGCACATAGCTCTCAGCTGACGCCCCAACAAATACAGCTCTTAGACTTCTTTCCCTGAGCCCCATGTTTTATAGATAACAGGAGTACATGCAAGTAAATGTATCAAAACACTCTTCTGTATTCTGCTCTCAGGATCCACAGTTCAGCATTTTCTCAGAACAACCTGCAACCTTAAACATCTGTTCTGTGACTGACACATTTAGTCCTAAGAAACACTCCTCTCCCACACAACTCTTGCCCCATATCCTCCAAACCAAAGGCAGCGGTGTTGGCATTCCAGGCAGGTGTGTGCTGAGAGGCTGCAACCTCAGATGCCAACAGTGCTCTGGAAGGTTGGGAGGGTATGAGCTGCAGAAGCCTTTCCACAAGCAAAAAGAGAAATTAATTAACTTGTCAAATCCTTCCTCTCAGATAGCTTGAGAACAATTCATTTCTGCATAAAGAGGGCGATCCAATTCTTGCTGATTTGGTTGCAATGTGTGGTTCTGATGAAGCTCATGACTTAGTGCAGTATTCACAAAACCACAAACACTGTTCATGGTGGCTGAAGATCATGCAGCAGTAATAAGCAAAATTCATCCTATTCTTAAATTTGTGTGTGTGTGTATATATATGTGTGTGTATGTACTGTATATGTAACATCTGTGGAGTGTGATACCAATTCTTAACATTATTGTCATATGACTATAGATATTGCTATAAGAGCCAGTGAAAAGCTTAATATAAGTGATAGGGATTTTGTAATGAGATTCACATATTTAATATTTTTTGAGAAAATGATTTATTACATACAGCCCCATTGCATTGTTTGAACATATGTATGAAATTTATAGGCCTTTGATGAACCTAAGGATTGCTTTACTACTACTGACAATCCCAGTTGCTACTGTTTGCTATGGTTTGAATGTTTGTCCCCTCCAAAACTCATGCTAAAATGTAATCCCCAGTGTGGTAGAATACATTAAGAGATGGGGCCTGTAACAGGTGATCAAACAACAAGGACTCTGCCCTCATGAATGGATGAATCCATTCATAGATTAATAGATTAATGAGTTAGTGGATCCGTGGGTTATCATGGAGGGGGAGCTGGTGGCAATGTAAGAAGAGAAAGGGTGTCCTGAGCCAGCATATTAGCATGCTTGAGTCCCTTTACCATGTGACATCCCATGCTGCCCCAGGACTCTGCAAAGAGTTCCCAAAAACAAGAAGGCTCTCACCAGACGTGGCCTTTTTACGTTGGACTTCTCAGCTTCCTTAACTGTAAAAAATAAATTCCTTTTCTTTATAAATTATTCAGTTTCAGGTATTCCGTTATCAGCAATAGAAAGCGAGTGAATACCAAAAAAAATGGTATTGAGAAGTGGGGTGTTGCTGATAACAGATACCTGAAAATGTGTAACCAGAAGCCAGAAAAAATTGAAAGAGCAGGCTAGAAAAAGCCTAGACCCTGGTGAGGGCTTAGAAGACAAGAAGATAAGGGAAAGGTTGGAACTCCTTGGAGATTTGTTAAGTGGTTGTGACCAGAATACTGGTAGAAATATTGACAGTAAACACCATTCAAATGAGATTTCAGATGGAGATGATGAACAAGGTATTGGAAACTGGAGTAAAGGCCATCCTTGTTATAAATTGGCAAAGAACTTGGCTGAACTGTGTCCATGCCAGAGGGCACTGTGGAAGGTGGAATTTAAGAGTAACAGAACAGCATATCTGGTGGAAAAAATTTCTAAACAGCAAAATGCTCCAGCTGTTGCATGATTACTGCTAACTTCTTATGGTGAACTGCTAGAGAAAAGGGAAATGGAGTGAAAAAATTTGAAAAATGTGCAGCCTGGCAATGTGGTAGATAATAAAAAAATGTATGTTCAGAAGAAGCCAAGGACGTAGCCCAGTGAACTTTTGCTAAAGAGATTCATATGGATAGAAAGGAGCCAGGTGCTATTCCTCAAGACAATGGAAGAAAGACCTTGAAGGCCATTTCAGAGATCTTCGAGGCTGCCCCTCCCATCACAGGTCCAGAGGCCTAGGAGGGCAGAATGGTTTCAGGGGACAAGCCTGAGGTCTTCTTGATGGCCTTGCTGCTCAGGGTCACCTCAGGGCTCTGCTCCTTCACCCCCATGCAGTGCTCCTTGGCCACCCCCAGCCTTGGATCAAGTAGTCCCAGGTGTGGCTTGTGCGCTGCAGCTGTAGAAGGCACAGGTCCATGTGATGCTAATTCTATAGGATGACAGAAAGCAGAAGCTGTGGAGGCCACCCAGATTTCAAAGGATGGTGTAGAAAGTCTGGTGACCCAGGCAAAGACCTGTTGCAGGGGTGGAACCACCACGAAGTCCCCACTAGGGTAATGCCTATGGAGCCATGGGAACACACTCTCACCAGATGCAGCCCCTTAACCTTGGACTTCCCAGCGTCCAGAACTGTAAGAAAGAAATTTTACTTCATTATAAACTGCAGTTTCAGGTATTGTGTTACAAGCAACAAAAAGCAAACTAAGATACTGTCTCACCAGAGCAATTTGTTCAAATCGGAGTTAATTTCAAAAAAATAAAAGTATCTAAGAATTATAATGACTCAAGAAAAATTGCCTTATTTGACCTAGCTTTAAATAAAACATATATTATGTGAAAATTGTGACTTATAACACAATTAATGATTCTGCTGGAATGAAAGCAGGAAAAACATTTTATGGAATAAATATATAGTATTTATAAATAATGTATGTTTTTATTTTATTACTCATTTGAACATCCCTGGATCATCAACAGAACACCCAGATATGTGCAATAAAAATTGAATTCAGTCATCTTTGATGTTTTGCTGACTTTCAGACCTATACAAATCATAGCCAGATTTTATAAAGCAAGATATAAGTGTGTGTATATATATATAAAGCTCTCTCTATAGATACGCATATATATAAAGCTATATATATGTGTGTGTGTGCGCCATAGATTTATGTATAAACAAACATAGCAAAATTATTTATGTGTATATAAAGCAAGACAGATATATGCAAGATATATATATATGTATATATACACACACACACACAAAAATATGTATGTGTATGTGGGTGTGTATGTATATATAAAACCTTACTTTACATATACATGTATATACGTAATTATAAGGTGTATTCTTGAAGGTAAGAGGACAGAACTTATTTATTTTGATGAGGGAGTTGATTTTTGCCTCTTGAATATTTAGACTTATGGTCTATGGGCTGCCATTGTTCTCTTGCTTGAACCCTTTAAATTTAACAGTGGACCTGTCCCCAGGCCCTGACTTTGCAACAAACCCCCAGGACCTGATTTTGTGAAATGTATGTGTTAAAACTAAACAAGAGGAGCTTCCTTCTAAAATATTTGGTTAGCAGACTGGATCTTGTATTCTAGGGCAATAATTTTTGGCTGAATGGGATACTCAGGTAGCTTATTAGATTCCAAACTAGACACACCTGGATGGGTGTGTACCAGGCACAGGCATTTCTCATTCATCTGTTCTAAATCCAAAGGCAGCAGCTCATGACACTTTAGCTTTCTTTTTCTTTCTCCCTTTTCCCACCAATTCTGTATGTTCAAGCTTTCTGCCAACTTCATCCTAATCCATAGACTATCCTGCAAATACACTATTCTCAGATGTCACAGTTTAAGAGATTTTATCAGATGGATTGAGTATTTTTTTGTGTTGTTAAAATCCAAAGGGAACTGAGTGGTGCTTGGATTGAATCTGCTGGTTGGATTATGGGAAATCAGTCATCTTGGAATGGGTGCTGGCTGAAGGAAGGCGTTCTGTAGGGACTCCGGGGGCCCTCAACACAAGGATGGGATGGGGGAAGGCTGCCTGAACTCATGCCATGCTCTGACCTGGCACCAGGACTGAATCGGAGGGACCACTCCAAAGGATCTTGCTGCAGATGTGGTCTGGCCTGGTGCCAACTGGAATGGAGTGTTCAGCTCTCAGGGAGGGACTTCAGCTTGAGATAGAAGACGTGAGCTTATGCCAGTGGTGGCTAGTGTGGCCCAGGCTGAAAGAAATGCCATGGCCAAGAACACAAACATACGATTTCAAAATGACCCCAGTTTCCATGGAGCCCCTCACACACTATGAAAGGGAAATACAGTTGACTCTAATCATCTTCACATTCACCTTTCTCTACCTTCCATTTCCCTCCCACCCTGCAGGTGAGAACACAAACTTGTTTGAAAACCCACCTAAGACCTCCCCAGCGCAAGTGCTTTTTTTTTTTTTTTTCAACTTTCTACCACCCTCTTTCCAGAGTCCTCGTTTCAAAGCCCACAAATCAGTTCAACCACGACTTGACCTTCCTAGGAGGCAGGGGATAGGGATGGAACTGAGTGAGCACAGCCAGCACTCTCTGTGGTAGGCAAGGGTGGATGAAGGCATGGAAAAACTGGTTCACTGACAAATGTCAGCAGGTCACACCTTCTTAAACTGAAAGGAGAAATGAGTGGGCCATTTGGTCTTAGTGCCCGTAGCGGGGGCTCAGACCCAAGTGAGCTCAGCAGGTGCTGAGAATGGTATGTAGGCTCCAGGCAGGCTGTGGAAGTGGCACAGCCCTGGAGTAATGGTGATATGGCAATGCTAAGCTCCAGATTTATGGAGTGGGGACAACCACCACATTGGGTCCT
Organism: Macaca mulatta; assembly: GCF_049350105.2. Taxonomy (NCBI): domain Eukaryota; kingdom Metazoa; phylum Chordata; class Mammalia; order Primates; family Cercopithecidae; genus Macaca; species Macaca mulatta. Next base: position 43,304,780 of record NC_133421.1, read on the forward strand.
GGGACCCAAAAGACCCCACAGGATTGAAAATTTATCAACCACTTATAACATTCTCAGTGATTACAGCTCATACCCCATTCTCCATGTTTTGGATGGGGAGAAAGATTTGAATAAGGGGGAAGGAGTGGGTTATGGGAGCTTGTATTCTGGAAGCAGGCTGATGTGGTGTGCCGAAATCACTTTTACAGTGAGTTTTCTTACCCTCAAGTTTTGAGTTCACTGAATGCAGAAACATGATGACCAGACCATTATGGTCACCATTTCATGGCTGCTCCATGAAGTGGTGATACCAATAGTTTCCTCCCCAGGTCTACTCTTTAGAGACACAGTCTATAACCATTTTCAGAAATGCCACTCCCCACAGTCCTTACTAAGTGGACACGTGACTCCTCTCCTGGCCATAGCTGTTGCACAGCAGTGGATACATGACTCAGTCTAGGCCAAGTATATTTTTTATCTTTGAATTTTGTTAGCACTAGGCTCAAAGATACTGTATTTGATGGTAGGAGGGCGCTGGGTGTGCCATGTTAGAGCATCCATGGTTGGGTATGAATATGCAAGGAGAGAAAAAGGTTGCAGATGGGCAGAGAAGCAGATGTGAGTGACTGCTGGAGAGGAATCTCAGTCCCTGACTTCCAGTCCCTTGTGGGGCCTTGGCTCCTGTCAGATGCTTTTCTGTCCTTCTTGTTGCTCTGTTTTATTTAAGCTGGTAGAGTAGGCCCCATCTTTGCAATGACAAGATCCCCGAATCAGACAGGGAAAGGGAAGCCTACAGAGGAGAATGAACTTGACAAATGTTACACTGTTAAGTTAGAACCAGTGTCAGATCTCTGACTCCAATTCCAGGGCTCTTTCCCCTCAGCCATGCTGCCCCCAACTTCAGTGAACCATGAGGAGCTCTCAGGATACAAGTCTCCTGACTATGACTTCTTGGAGTTTAGAGACCGTGTGTCTTGATTGATCTCTCTTCAGGATTTAACATCATGCTTGGTGCATAGTGTGTGCTCGGTAAATATCTGTAGAATGAATAAAGAATGAGTGGAGGAAGAACACAGCTTTAGGCTCATGATCTGGTCACTCTGTTCACTTAATTCAGGTTAGCAGGGCAGGCAAGGATGGGATGCTAGCTCCCATCTTTAGCCCTGCCCTTTGGGTCTTTCAGTCCTTCCTCACTGAGTTCAAGAGCATCCTCTGGTTCCATAGCAGAAGGGCCTTTTCCTTTCTCCTTGGGTCCTGGGAAGGATTGCATTATCTATTGTTTACTAGTTTTCAGTTCTATTGCCATGGGAGGGTTATTCTTTCCCATTCTTTCGAACTTAGGTGCACCCAAGTGACCTGCTTTGGACAAAGAAATGTGAGTGGAGGTGAGATGAGTCACTTCTGTGTGGAAGTTTCAGGAGCCAGTGCCGGACACATTTTCTCTTCCCTCTGCTGCATATTCTAAATAATGGCTGCTCCTTCCTTTTGGGTCTCAGAGTAAGTAAGGATGGTGCTGAGCAGATCCCAGGCCAACGTATGGTAGACATTTATAAAGTCACTGAGATTTTCTGGTCGCCAGTTACTGAAGCACAGCTTGCCTTTTTATGACCGATCCAGGGCCCTTATCCTCGATTGACAGGTCCCTTTCCCCTGGCCCTATTCTTAGAAACCACTCCGCTTCTCTTTGTTTGTGTTGGAGGATTTCTCCTGCATCAAATCCATCCTGGGGGCTGCCCTCCTACCCCAACAAGCCTTTGCTAGTTTAAGAGTCTTTGATTTCAGAATGTACTGTCCTGGAGCAGCCAGCATTCACTGAGCTTTAGTGGGTATATTAGTCTTTTTTCTCTTGCTTATAACAGAATACCTGAAACTGGATAATTAATAAAGAAGAAGAATTTGTTTCTTACAGCTGTGGAGGCTGAGAGGTTCAAGGTCAAGGGAGCACACCTGGTGGGAACACTCTTGCTAGTGGGGAGTCTGCAGAGTCCCAAGGCAGCACGGGGCATCACATGGCAAGGGGACTGAGTATGCTAACTTGCCAGTTCCGGTCTCTTTTCTTCTTCTTATAAAGCTACCAATTCCCCTCCCATGATAACCTATTAATCCATTAATTCATGAATGGATGAACTCATTCTTGAGGGTAGAACCCTCATCATCCAATCACTTCCTAAAGGCCCCATCTGTCAATACTGCCACACTGGGGTTAAGTTTCCACATGAACTTTGGAGGGGACATTTGCACAATAGCAGCAGGTACGTAAGATGGAAACCAAGACCCCTGTGTCCATCGATATATTCACGTGCCTGACTTTTCCTCTTTCCATCTTCCTGATCGTTACTGTCTCTCTTCTGCTCATGGACCATCAGCCTGGGCATCTTCTGATGTTGACCTGTAAAATTGCTGCCTATCCAGCCATCATCATCAAGCACCCGTGTCAGCACCCTTACTCTTCACCCAGATAGTCTTTCTGGAGGGGAAAGAGCAGTAAACAAAAATAACTGTGATGGTGACAGTAGAACTTGATGGAGTGCAATTGTAAAATAACTTTCTTTTCACCTCTCAGGACTATCTGACAAACCTACCTTATCAACCCTTCCTGCCCACCCAAAGATGTTATCTCAGGCAGGTTCCTCAATTTCCTGTCACTTTCAGGAAATGAAAAGTTCTTAGGTCACTGCTGGTTTGAAAATAGTATGATTTCAGTGATACAATGTCCAGTCTTCTGCAGTTCTTAAAAATCTGAACTCTAAGTTTCTCACCATTTTCCCTGGAATTTTGGAATGGAACACAGCTATGCAATTGAGTTCTTGAGAGCAAGTTTTTGGAGAACAGATGGGGGACATGGATGTTCTATTTGGTGTTATCATGATTTGACTCTGAAGATAGATGGGGTTAGAGGATCTTCCAAGATAGGAGTCTTCCTTTACTCACATTCGTGACGTCTTTGGCGCCCCCTCCCGTGGGCTCCGCTGAACTGCACCTCCCCGGATGTGGGCAATGTATTCCCGTGCAGTATCTTATGACCCTTCCACCTTGACTCCCATTACAGGCAGAGCTGCTTGGGAAGGGGTCTCCCTGCTCTAGTAGGCCACCCTCTTGGCAGGGACCCTTAAGAGTGGTTCTTTGTCTTGCCATTGCAGGTGGCTTAGCATATAATGGTCCCTCTTTATTGGAGGTTTTGCTCTCTATGGTTTTGGTTACCTACAGTCAACCACAGTCCAAAAACAGGTGAGTATGGTACAATGAGATATTTTGAGGGCAAGAGAGAGAGAGGCCACGTTTACATAACATTTATCACAGGATATTGTTATAGTTGTTCTGTTTTATTACTAGTTGTCAATCTCTTACTGTGCCTAATTTATGAGTTAAACTTTTTCAGAGATATGTATAGGAGAAAACATAGTATATTTAGGGTTTGGTGGTATCATTGGCTTCAAGCAGCTACTGAGGCTCTTAGAATGTATCCCCCACAGATATGGAGGGGCTGCTGTACTCAAAGAGAAGCAGATCACACACGCCAAGTGGTTCCTTGAAGCCTCCCTGCTAAGCTTGAGGTAGAGGCAGTGGCACCAGAAAACACCTCCACATAATCCAGGAACAACGGGCTTCAAAGGACTCTTCTCCCTCAGACTTCTCAGCCTCCATGCTCTGTGCCTCACCAGGGTGTTGAGCTAAGGCTGAGCTCGTTTTTGGTGGCTTCTTTCACATATCTGCATGTGTAATGTAGTATCCTAAATGTGGGATGATTATTATTATTATTTTACCTATTCTTTAACTCTTACTTTGACTGAGGAGGTGATTCTTAGCCAAATCAGAAGAAAAATAACAGTCAGTTAAAATGAAGCCATATGCTGAGAGTTAAAGCTCTGTGCTATTTGATCTGTGGTGAAAAGGGTAAAAAAAGAAAAATCACAGCTGTTTTGGTTTATTCCTGTGCTATTTCCTGTGTTTATTCCAAAAGCCCACTCCTCTCAACTACCATTGCATCATTTTTTTTTATTTGTCAGTTGATTTTGATGGTGAAAAATTCTAATACAGATATAAGTGTTGTCAAAGACAGACAAAAATATGTGGCAGCCTAGCCGGCTTTGCTTATGATAATTTTTGACCATCATTAAATAAAAGAAACCGCATAGCTATTTACCCTGAAGCCGGCTGCACAGAGTTTTCCATTTGTAAAGCATCTTGGTAGCAAATCAGTGCACGCGATTCAGTGCATCTGCTCTGCTGACCTTGGATTTGAGGCTCACAACTTGTCTGCTGCGTCTCTGGTGCCTCACTATGCAAGACATAGATTCCCAGTGGGCACCCACCTTGGACCCCAGTGAACCTCAGTTTCTGCTGGTCTCTCTTTGTGACTTTTCCAGGGCATTCAAAAGTATATTTCCTGTGTGCTGCAGAGTTCATGTTTCAAATCAGACCACTGGAAATATACTTTACGATGTTGAAGGAAACCCACTCAGCTTTGTGTGTGTGTGAGACACGGTGATAGGCAGATTTCATATAAATACGTCTGCATATAAATTAGTGAGTGCAGAAATGAAAAAGCTTCAAAAATTAAAATCAGAGGTTACAATGTATTTCCACAAGCAAGAAATCCAAGAAACTTTCAGAAGCTATTGATACAAGTTTTAAGATACAAGGCACCTTTGAATCAATTAACTCATGTATGAATATATAAGAAAGAGGATATTTATAAACCAGTTCTCATAAAATTTAAGTCTCTACTTAGTTGATATCGGATAATGCTAAAGTTTCTATCTGATCCATATGCTACAAAAGGACAAAGACTATTTCTGTTTTATTGAATGATTTTAAAGATCCTAAGGCAAATTGACTTATAACCTTGAGACTATGGAATATTTTTAGACAGTACACTTATTAGAATATTTATTCAGAAAACTGTTAGTTAAGGTTGTAAATTTTGCCATAGGAGGTGAATTTTACCCACCAATCTTGAGATAATTAACCCATTAACTGTTGCTTCATTGATTCAGTTCCAATGTACTCAAACAGTGTAACATCTACATAGATTCTAATAGAGAATCTAAACTATGTGGGAACATAGCTAAAGGCAGCCTTTATTGTAAAAAGTTACATATAATTTTTTGTTTGTTTGTTTTTGAGACGGAGTCTTGCTCTGTCGCACAGGCTGGAGTGCAGTGGCAAGATCTCGGCTCACTGCAAGCTCTGCCTCCTGGGTTCATACCATTCTCCTGCCTCAGCCTCCTGAGTAGTTGGGACTACAGGCACCCACCACCGCGCCCAGCTAATTGTTTTGTTTTGTTTTTTTTTTTAGTAGAGATAGGGTTTCACTGTGGTCTTGATCTCCTGACCTCATGATCTGCCCCCCTTGGCCTCCCAAAGTGCTGGGATTACAGGCGTGAGCCACCGTGCCCATCCCATATACATTTTTTTAAAAAGTAACTCCCACATTTAAATTTAAAATACAGTGCAGAATCCTTGTTTACATTATCTAAGGATCTAGACTCTCCAATGCAAGATGCTTAAAGAGAGAATTTATTTTTGCTTCTTTTCCTGGGAATCTATAAACAAGCATATAAATGGGCCTCAAGCTGAGGAGGTGTGATGGTTTAGAGAGAGGTTGGCATTTTCTGTCCATTGGAAATTCGCTTGAACTCAACACCATATACTGAAATTAATAGAGGCAGGAGGCAGAGAAATCCTAGGCAGACACGGGCAGGTCACAGTGAAACCCCACCTTCAGGCCAAAAATAGCCTGAGATCTGTAGTCCAGAGTGAAAACTTCTATTCCTATTCACCTGATCTCTCTTGATTGGCTCTTTCTGAATAATGCCTTCTAACCAATTGTATGTTGCCTTTTCCAATACTACCTAAGACCCACCCTTCTCCTATCCTGTTCCTGTAAAGACCCCAGACTCAGTCGGTAGAGGGGAAACGGCCTGACTTCAGGGAGGAGATGGCATGACTTTGGGCAAGAGACCTCCTGACTTTGGGGGAAGACGATTTGCCTTTCCCCTTCCCTCTCCAGCTTCCCTCTCCTCTGAGAGCTGTTTTCATCACTCAGTGAAATTCTCTACCCTCGCCATCCTTCAGTCATCAAGCATGACCTTATTCTTCTTGGATGCTGGACAAAAGCTCGGGACTCACTGAGTGTGGGTACCCAGAAAGGCTGTCACATTGGCCCTTTGCCCTTGCTGGTGGAGGGCAGCCACCCCATGTGATGGGACCAGGGGCCAACTGAGCTGCTAACACACTGCCGTCCATTGGGCTGTGGACAGCGGAACTAAAAGAGCTAATCAGCACACTAACACCCCCTTTAGGGCTTCAGGGTCACAGGCACCCTTGCCTGGGCAACACTGCATTCCATGCAGTGTTGGCCATGGGTTCTGCACGGAGCTTGCTCCCGTGTCAGTAGAGCAGCTGACCAGATCTTGCACTCACTCACTCACATGCTCCTTCACGCAAGGGCCTGAGCATGGCAGGCCGAGTAGATGGAGTGCCCCATGCTGGAAGTCCAGCAAAGGGGCCGACAAAAGTCCTGCATCAAAATTTACTGTACCAAGCCCAGCAGTGGGCACAGAGGACCCAGAGATAAATGACAGTAGTTGTTCTTCCTTTCTGAAGGCAGAACACCTTTATTTATGAACACTTATCCTCACTCCCAACACAGATATTTGCGTAAATTCAGAAATTCATGTGTTACCTTAGCCTATCCACAGGGAAATCAGGAATTTATGGATTTTCCCTGATTAAAGAAGCTTGAGTCTGGAGGAAGAGATGATCCACTCTGAAACAGCAAACTTTTATTTCCCACAGTTCTGGTGTCTGGGAAGTCCAAGGTCAATGTGCTGGCAGACCTGGTGTCTAGTTAAAGGCTCACTTCCTGGTGTTTGGATGGCTGTCTTTTCACTGTGTCCTCACATGGTGAAGAGCAGAGGGAGAGAGCCCATGGCTCGTCCTCCCTTATGAGGACACGAATCCCATCAGAAGGGTTCCATCCTCATGACCTAGTCATCTCCCAGTACCATCATGTTGGGGATTGGGTTTCAACTTGGGGGACACAAACATTCAGTTCATAGAAAGCTGAATGACCACCGAGGTCCTTGAAAGACAGGAGGCCCTAGGTAGGAGTTTAGGAAATGGAACAACTGATTTGCTAGGACTCTTTAAATGATTCCCCACAAATCCAACTGCTTGTATCATTCTTCATCTCACCCAGCTCTGTGGTGGAGTGTGGAAGTGAAGAGAAGTTGCCCTGATCCCTAGGCTTAACTGCTGTTTCTCCACCCGAATACAGTGTGATGGATGCTTTATTTGTAAATAATTCAGAGCAAGCCTTTGGAGTTGGGCGCGACACAGTTCCAGCCCTGCAGAATAACTATTCACCTCCCTGACCCCAAGTGTCTTCCTCTGTAAAATGAAAGCTGGCCTCATATGGTTGGTGTAAACATTTAATGGAGGAATGCATTTGTACAGCACCTAGACAGTGGCTGGCACAAAATACAGGCTCAACATAGGCTTCTTGTTGTTGTTGTTTTTGTTGTTGTTTTTGCCACGACTGTATTTGACAGTAAGGCACAGGCCCTGGTTCTGGGCATGAAGAAGTTCACTCTCTGCCAGCTCTTACCGCTGTTTGATGATGCTAATTTCTTTCCCAGGCACCCCACTACATTTTCCAGGTTGTAAATCTGCCTCTCACCCTTGTAGCCAGCTGCCTTTTGAACAGGAACCAATTCTCTGCAATCAAGCCCATGGAGACAGCAATTCCCTATCCCCACATCAGCTGGGTACTCACAGCTTTATCGCTTTCCTTGGTTAGAATTGAAATACTTTATAGCATTAATGCTTTTCAGATTGAAACCTGCAGGGCTGGTTTTTCAATTTCCCCTGTGGGACTGTAGCAGAACTTGTCTTCCAGAAGACAGACTCATTATGAGGTCTCTGACAAGACCCTGAACCCACCTGGCTGGCTGGAATAGCACCTTCTAGCACAAAGGAACATTCATTGTCTAGGTATTATTTGTCTGCCTATGGTCAACGGGCTATCAGCAAGAAAGATACCCAGGACCACTACTGCTAAAGGGGCCAGTGGGGACTGGGGGACTGATCACATTTATTGTTCACTATGTGACAGGGACTGAACCAAGAGCCCTGCCCTCAAGTGATTCTGGGAGCCAGGGTAAGAATAAAACTACATAGTAACTTACTGTGGCAATTGTGGTACAAGTATTTACAATGGCAACAACCCCTTAGCTCATTCTGGTGTGTTCTGGGTGAATGTGCTGAGAATGGGAAAATTATCACCATTCCTCAAATGGCAGGTATGGAGACTGAGGCCCAGAGAGATCAAAATAATTAGTCCCAGGTTGCACAGTAAGTGACAGAGTCTGAGTGCAACCCTAATCTGATCTGTGTGGCACATTTGGGCACCTTCTGTTCCATTGCCCTGCATTCTGTGTGCGCAGACTCTGCTGTCAGCCTGAATTTTCTTTCTGACTCTACATCTGCATAACATGTCTTGTTTCCATCTCCTCCTCTTCCTTTGCATTGCTGTTTTTTAAGCCTGTGCCTGTGGGTAGAAATTGAATCTGAGCTGAGGCCCCATAGAACTTACATTAGTGTTTTTTTTTCAAGATGCCAGGACTCTGGTTTTGCCTGAGGACTGAGCTTGTTGGAGTTTCTGGCACAGGCCTGCAGAGCTTTTTTTCTATCTCACTGCAAAACCCAGCAAAAGTTCCTGGGGAGCTGTTGGTCAGATCGGCATTAGAGATCGCTTGTGTTGTGGTGGTGTTCATTTTTTAAATTGATGCATAACGATTGTACATATTTCTGGGCTATGTGTGATCTTTTGATACATGCAAAAGATCAAATATGTAGGGATCAAATCATGGTAATTGGATTTCCATCACTCAAACAGTTATCTTGTTTTTCTGTTGGGATGGAGATCACTTTTATGCATTCATGCATACTATACTATATACTAAATGTAGACTATATATATAGTATGTAGTATGTAGATTGTTGGGACTCAGAAAAGAATACCCAAAATGAAGCAGTAGCCTCAGAAGCAGAAGTTTGTCTCTGGTTTTCTCCTAACTTCCTGCCTGTCAGTCCCATTTTCCCCTGAGGCCATCCATAGACACTAGAATCCCTCTTTCCCAAGGAGAATCCCTTTTCCTGAAAGCCAGCTGTAAAACCTAAACATATTCTATGTAAAAATAGGCCATAAAGAAATGATCTAACTGCCTTGTTTGACTGTGGGTCATAAGACCCTCATTCCAGAGAGGGTCCTGTCCCACATCCGGAGGGAAGGAATGAATGCTCAGAGAGGCTGAGAAGAATCTAGACAGGCCGGCCTTGCTGGGGTTTCCCAAGCAGTCTATTAGCATTAGGCCATACCCTTTTTGTCCAATCATATTTCTACACAGCTGCCCATATTTTGTTGAACTTAAGTATAAAGATGGACAATCTCCCCTGTAATGTTTGGGTCTTCATTCTGAAGGTTCCTGCATATACGCATTAAATAAATTTGTATGTCTTTTCTCCCCTTCACCAATCTGCTTTATGTCTGTTCTCAGCAAACCTGTACGGGGCCAGGGACCTTGGTCCCACAATATATATACTATGTATTATGTATGTAGTACATATACCTATGTATACATATGTGGTATACAAAGATACACTATATCCTATACTGTATGTGTACTATACCACACCACTTCAGATGAGGAAGAAAGGGAACTACTGTTTCCTGGGCTCTGGATATGCATCAGGCACTTGACTCTTTATCACACTCAATCCTAAAACCTGTCTCTTGGGGAAAGCTGGGAGCCTTGGGCTTCATATCAGTGAGGCCGAAATTCAAATCCCAGCTTGGCCACTTACTGGCTGTGTGGTCTTGTTGAAATTATATAACCTGTTCTTCATTTGAAAACTGGATACTTCCCAATGAATGAGGTTGTTGGCCAAGCATGGAGGTGGATTAAAAGCTATAAGGCATGGAAAAGTGTTTAGCGTGGTACCTGGCACACAGCGAGTGCTTAATAAGTGGAAACAACTGTTATTTGTGCCTACTTCAGATGAAGAGGGTACACATAAGTCACATATTCACGGCCATCTGGCTTACATGCAGTGAAATGGTTCAAACTCCTGACACATTATACCAGATGATGCTTTTTGTTAAATAACTTTTAAAACTTTGTGTGTAATAAGTTTAAACTGATAGGGATTGAAAATCTTTGAGAAAATGATACTGGGAATTTAACTACTTTTTTTTTTTTTTTTAAATCATACAATGAACTCCCTTTGTAATGGGCTACACTCTAGAGGACGGGATGGTCACAAGGAAAGTACTTGCAATAAGGGAAGAGCTGTTTCTTTCCTAACTAATAACTTTTCACACCCCAGCTTGCCATTAAAACCCCCAAAGGCAGGGAGCCTGCTGCCCAGCTGAGCAGGGAATTAGCTCATTCTAGCTTTTGGCGAAGTTGCAGATCCATATGTAGTGGGGCAGGTTGGGAGTGGATGTAATTCATTTTGAGAAAATCAGACCAATCTCTATTTTCATTATCCCAGTTCTACTTCTCTAATTCTGGTCATTTTCTCTCTGTGGAATTGTAAGAGACCAAGAAGGGGAAGGAAAAAGAGAAGAGATTCACCAAGATGCACTGAATGCCTTTTAAGTTTAATTCCTCTTCCATAGTTTAGTCTCTCTCTTTTTTTTTGAGACAGAGTCTCACTCGGTCACTCAGGCTGGAGTGCAATGGTACAATCATGACTCACTGCAGCCTGCAACTCCTGGGCTCAAGTTATCCTCCCACCTCAGCCTCCCAAGTAGCTGAGACTACAGGCATGTGCTAGCATACCTAGCTAATTTAAATTTTTTATTTTTTATTTGTAGAGACAGGGTTTTGCTATGTTGCCCAGGCTGGTTTTCAACTCCTGGGCTCAAGCAATCCTCCTGACTCAGCCTCCCAAAGTATTGGGATATACAGTCTTGAGCTACCATGTCTGACCCATAGGTTTAGTCTTCACAACCTTCCTGGGAAGTATGCGGCATTATCTTCATATCACAGTTTTAAAAACTAAAGCTCAGACAGGTAAAGTGACTGACATTTTAAATGTCATCCAGACAGTAAGTGGCATGGGCAGGATAAAAAAGGTAGGCTCTCTGGCTCCCAAACTCATATTTCTTCCCCTGCATCAGGAGTTAGGAAATCTGCTCCCAACTCTGACGGTGACATTAATTTGTTATTGCAGAATCTCTTTTCTCTCATGCCTCATTTTTATTCAAAATGATGGGTCAAGGAAATTTGGGTGAGGTCAGATATGGCTAATGGATTTCACCCAAAGGCCAGCTTTGATCAATTGGTAGCAGCTGCTTGGAGCTCTGGGTTGGATGAGAGTCTGAGGTCATGTCTAGGCTCATTAGGAAAGAGTGCTGTGATTGATTTGTGATGTCTGTCTTGGGCATAGATATGGATGGCTGGAATGGTTCACTGAAGTGCTGTGATTATTGTGGTTGTCACCATGGCTCGTTTCAAGATGGCTGCTCCACCTCAGCCTGCCATCTCTATTTTTAAGCAAGAGAAAAAACAAGGAAGGAGAAAGGGGGAAAGGAACATATCTGTATCTGGAAAGCAAAACATTTTCCAGAAATTCCTAGCAAACTTCTTTTATATCCCATTGGCCAAAATTGTATGACATAGCAACACTTTGTTAAATGGGAGTTTGGAGACGTACACATTTTAATTGGGCTCATTTCTGCCACTCAGAAAGACTAGAATTCTGCTAGTAAAGAAATGGAGTCTGAAAATTGTGCAGGAAAGCAGCAGTGTCTGTGACATGTACCATCCCTGGACTGAATATCTTTCTAGTCCCTTCCAGCCAAATCAGCCATCTGATAATTCAGCAAATTTACTTCTTTTTGGGTACAATGATGAAGTTTTCAATGACTATACAGTCCCTGGTTCATTAGGGATCCTTAGCAGATATTTGGTGTGAGTGAACCCAGACCAACACAATAGTCCCTAGTAGTTTAATCCAGGAAGACAGAGTATCCAAAAGAGACATATCCTGAAGAGCGGTGCTCAGAAAGCCATGGAGTGACCTGGGTATAATGTGCAAGGCTTGGAAGCCATCCCATCCAGCCTTGGATGAGACAGCAGAGGGATAACATGGAGAGTTCTAAATAGTGGGGAAGGTGAGCTTTGTTTGCCAAGTGAGACTCCATGATTGTCAGAGCTGGCTGGGAGGCCGCTGCAGCCTCCTCACACTACAAATTGGGAAACAGAGTTCCAGTGAGACAAAAAGAGCTGTTTAAAGTTGCATGGCAAGTTCACTACAAAACCAGAGTGGAACCCACATTCTGACTCCCAGGCACAGAGGATGCAGCAGGACACCGGGACTCAGCATCTGCCTTCATGCGCTGACATTCTGGGAGTATGAGTGGTAAGATATTAAAGCTTATTAACGTGAAGTATTTCTTGACAGCTGGAGGAATTCTGTGAATGAAGAGTATGTGAGCAAATAACAGGAGATCTGTAGGTGCGACATGAATGAAAGGATAAAGTTTGAGCTGAGATCTAAAATATGTGTGGGAGTTAAGCAGGTATCTTCGGCAGGGTCCCGTAGTGTGCATCTGTGTGTGGTGAGGCATGTGCATGTGTATGTGCTGTGTGAGCACATGTGCATGTTTGTGATATATTTGTGTGGTGAGAAAGTGTCCCTGGCAGAGGGAACTGAATCTGTATGATGCTGCAATTCTTTGTCCAGCTCCTCCTGACAGTGAGTCTCATGCAAGCTCAGCTCCTCCACTCTCTGTGCTCTCCTTGGGGCTCTGACTTTCAGCGATTCCTATAGGGTTGGTGTTATAGACTGAATGTCAGGATGGACGCAGTGGCTCACACCTGTAATTCCAGCACTTTGGGAGGCCAAGGCAGGTGGATCACTTGAGGTCAAGAGTTTCAGACCAGCTTGATCGGCATGACGAAACCCCGTCTCTACTAAAAGTATAAAAATGAGCCGGGTATGTGGCATATACCTGTAGTTCCAGTTACTTGGGAGGCTGAGGCAAGAGAATGGCTTGAACCAGGGAGGTAGAGGTTGCAGTGACTCAAGATCATGCCACTGCACTCCAGCCTGGGTGACAGAGCAAGACTCCGTCTCAAAAAAAAAAAAAAAAAAAAAAAAAAGGGAATGTCTGTGTCCCTGCCTAAATTCATATGTTGAAATCCTAACCCTGAAGGTTATTGGTATTAGGTGGTGGGGCCTTTGGGAGGTGATTAAGCCCTGAGGGTGAAACCCTCATAATTGGGATAGCCCCTTATAGAAGAGACCCCGGGAACTTCTTCATCCCTTCTGCCATGTAAGGTTACAGCGAAAAGATGGCAGCCTATGAACCAGGAAGCAGGCTTTCACCAGACACCACCTCTGCTGGCACCTTGGTCTTGGTTTCCAGCCTCTGGAATGATTGGTTGTTTATAAGCCGCCAGTCTCTGGTACTCTGTTTCAGCAGTCCGAACAGACTAGATGGTAAGGTTGCCAGATAAAATGCAGGATGCACAGTTAAATTTGAAATTCAGATAGGTAACTGCTATAGGGCTGCTGGCCTTGGGCCCGGAACTCCCCACTGTCACCCACACCTGGCCCTCTGTGAACTGAGGCCAAAGGAGGGAAGCAGGGACAAGCAAACACGCAGAGGCTGGAGGATCCAGTGTGGTGCTGAGGAGGTCCTGATCTGGACTCAGAGGCCTGAGCACGGGAACGCCATTTTTATAAATAATGATAATAACAAAGGCCACTGTCACTGGCTTGGCGTGGCCCTTACATCTTTCACCGGGTGACCTACCATCTCCAACCTCGTTCCATCTGTCCTGAGCACTCTGTGACCATGTGTCTCCCCGTCAGAGCCCAGCGATGGCTTCCCATTACCATTAAGTCAATGTCTGCCTCTTGGGCGTGGCATCCATAGACCATGTGAGCTGGTGCCCATTGATCCCCTTAGGGTCACTGTCTCTACCACCTATTCATTTTCTATCCTGTAATTCCTGAATTCCCTGAGCCTCTCAGAATGAATGGCACTTCTGCTCCTTTGGGCTTTTGTCTGCCTCCCATCTGCCTGAATCATTAAATGAATGAATGAATGAGGAGAAAGAGCATGTGTATAAGCCATAATGGCTTCCAAAACCATTATCACCAGCTCTCATCACATAATAATTTAATTGGTTCCTCATGATGGGTATTGATGAAGGCAGCCAGCAGTATCTTGGGATTCTGGTGTAAAGTTGTAGGGACTTCCTCTGGGACTTAGGATGACTGATTTGATACAGGCCCTGGAAATGCGGCTGCCAAGGAAAGTCCCCACCTCCCTCCCAGCCCACCAACCCACCATGACACATCTGTTTGAACAACTGGGCTGCAGCCTGAGTTCAAGCAAGAGTCATGTGGGAACCTGGTTCTAGTGCACAGAGAGGTTTTACAAATGGCCATTTGGACATCTGAATTCAGCCTGCTGTGCGGCAACTGGAGGGATGCTTCCTGGCCTCCCACCTTTGACTAGAAAATGAATGTACCGATTAAGTACAAGCTGGAAAAAAGATTACCTGCTGCATAATGTCCTTTGTGATGTTATTGAAAGTCCTCCCAGGTAGCAGATGTGAGGTGATTATCGTAACAAGACAACGGGGTGGCACCAAGTGCTTCTCTCCTTCCTCAAAGTGGACCTTGACGACACGTCTTGCAGGAAGCCTTCAGTGATTACCTCTTGACTTCCCGTTGCCCTACACTGACTCAGATCAGCCCTGCTGACTCTTATTTCCACGATGGGCTTTGTGTCAATGTGGCCCTTCCCAGGATAGCATTATCAATGACCTTACTCCGTGGGCCTTCCCCTGGGAAATAGGAGGAGGCTGTGTGTCCTCAATGTCCCCTTGGTATCACTGCTGACTCACTGAGCTACCTCGTGAGGGGATGCACTCGTCTCAAGCCCATCTCCTCATTTCTAAAATGGAGGTGAGTTGCTCCTGTCTGACATCTTAGGGGGAATTGAAAAGAGTTTGGAGATCCTCCATGAGCACTTATGAGAAAAGCTCTGGCTTCAAAACTAGAATCATGAGTGCAAAAGAGAAAAATATGGATGCTGAACACACTGGAACCAATGCATCCAAAAGAACACAGTCCTTGTCAAAGTCGTGCCTGTACCAGCCACACCTCATCCCCTGCCCTTGCTTGCTTACCAGTCTTTGAGAAATACCTATTAGCTGGTTTATCAACTAAAAAAAAAAAAAAAAAAATTATACCTTACAATCATACCTTTAAAAAATCCCTCAAATCCCATTATCCGTTGGATGATTTGGCCCAGAAAGATTTTTGACTATTTCTGAAAATCAAATTCACCTCCTGGGGATAAACACTTGTCACCACTGAGATAATTCAAGAGTTTATTTCCCCATAAATTTATTCTCCTCCCTCAACAGGCAGCCTGATATCATAGAAGGAGTTTCAGAGTCAGACGGGAATTCTGACTTCTTCACCTCTCTACTGGGTAGCATTGGGCAAGTGACTCAACCCCTCTGAGCCTCGAAGTCCTCTCCCAAATAAGATGGGAAACAGTAACTAAACGCACAGGGTATGGACGCACATTAAGTGAGATAATGTCTAGACTAAATAGCGGATACTCATGAAATGTTAGTCTCTCTTCTTCCCTTCCTCTGAATCTCACCAAACTGGCCCCTATTGGGTAGCAATCGGGGCAGGATGCCTAGGGTATTCTAACTTATGCTATGTTTAAGTCATCTTGTCCTTATTTTGCTCATCCCCCTCCTGGCATCTTAAGTGCAGGGCCTTACTCATGTCTCTATACCTTACAGTGCTAGTGTGGTGCTTGGCACATAGTAGGTGCTCAAAAAAGTCTGTTTCATTTAGTCAAATATGTCATAGAATCCCAGACCACTTTTAATAGAAGAATAAGCCACGCAGGATGCCCATGCAATCAGAAGGATTCCATTCCAGGGTAATAAGTAACTACTGGCAGTCATTTTGTAAACACATTTGGCTTCCCAGGGTGTCTGCTTTGAATCTCTTAGGGTTTCTGTTAAATTCTGTAATTCCTTAAAAATAATGATTACCTCTGCCTGGGGCGCAGTTCTTCAACTGCCCTCCAGATGGCGGTGTTCAACACAGATTTATCTCAAGCTCTCAAGCCCCTGGGAACTCACACAAGAAAAAAAAATCTGTTTTATTATCAATGCATTAAGAATGAATTTATCATCCTGGCTCAGCAAAAGTCTAGTTATTCGGTAAGAAGCTTTATCCCTAGCTAACGTTCAGCTTAATCAGTTCAGTTAGATACAAAGCCAGCTAGGGCTTTTGTCCCGTGTTCAGAATGAATAACCTAGTACTCTCAGAAGTTTCAGCTTTCCTGGCAGACAAGCCTAAGACAACTTAGCTTCTCTCCGGGATCCCTGGGCTGGGGGCTGGGGGCTGGGGGGAAAGTGTGGGAGAAATAGTAGATGCAGAAAGTTATATATCCTGAAGTGAGGGGGAGGAATGATGGATTATCCAGCAAAGGGGTGTTAGTGGGATGATGATAATAACAGCAAAACAGCAGCAGCAACAACTAAAGTTCACTGGATATTTACTGCATGCCAAGCACCACTCAAAAGCCTGAATATTCCAACTCATTTAATCTTCACACAACCCTATGTGGCAGGGACTCTTGATATCTTAGTTTTATGGATGATGAAACTGAAATCTAGAGAGTGAGTGAATTGGACATTGTCCTATACTTAGTGGGTGACAGAACTGGCATTTAGACCAAGGTCTGGCTACAGAAGCTATTTTTTGTTTGTTTGTTTTGTTTGCGACAGAGTCTTACTGTGTTGCCCAGGCTTGAGTGCAGTGGCGTGATCTTAGCTCACTCCAACTTCCACCTTCAAGGCTCAAGCTATTCTCCTGCCTCAGCTTTCTGAGTAGCTGGGACCACAGGCACCCGCCACCATGCCCGGCTCATTTTTGTATTTTTAGTAGAGACGGGGTTTTGCTATGTTGCCCAGGCTGGTCTCGAACTCCTGACCTCAAGTGATCCGCCTGCCTTGGCTTCCCAAAGTGCTGGGATTACAGGCATCATCAACTGCCTGTAATCCTATGGTCTTAACTGCCAGGCTATGCTGCCTCCCCTGGGTGGCAGACCACAAGGTGGGCTGAGGAAATGCACTCCATCCTTCTGAACATCTTGAACCACCAACACCCACCCCATTGTGGCCACAATGTTCCCCAGTCCACAAGCAAGAGCAAGTAGTCAAAAAGCCCAGTGCAAACCCATCCCCTTCTTGGGGAAACAGTGTAAAGTACACACTACACCTACTCCAGGTATAATAATATAGAAGAGAAACTTTAGGTCGTTGGAAAAACACACAAGTTTTACAGCCAAAGAGACCTGAGTTTGAATCCCTACCCAGTCAATTTCTTGGATGAGTTACTTAACATCCTAGAAACCCAACTAATCCCAAGTAGGTGCAGTCCAACGGTGGGAAAATGCAGCAGTTGCAAACTCTCAGGAGTCAGGAGGTGTGTGGCAGGCACTGTCGCCAGAGCCCAGGTGCCAGGGATCAGCTCAGGCTCTGTTCCCAGGGAGAGGAGGACTCTGAGCAGGGCAGGCGGGAGGGCCTTTCCGGGACCAAGAGCTGATCTGCTCAGGGTGGTCATTGACTTAACAGTGAAGTGCTTTGGTGCCACGCAGCCTGGATTTGACTCTAGGGCTCTCCTCCTTATCAGCCATGTGACCCAGGCCAAGTTATTTAGCTGCTCTGAGCCTCAGTTCTCTCATCCATAAAACGGATGTGATAAGTTAATGTGTGTGAAGAGCAAGGCACAGGGCCTGGCTCAGGGCATGTGAGGATGGGGGGTAATGAGCATGCAGAGGCATGATGATGAATCCTATCCTAAAAGGAAACTCAAGGCATAGAGAGGGTCACCATCACTGGGCTGGTGTGGAGCAGAGTGGGGGCGGTTTCCTTATCCTAAACCTTTCTCCCAGCCCTGCTTCCCAAAGTGCCTGCGTTTAGTGTTTGCTAACAGCCACGCAGTTTAATCTTCACTGCCTGCTGCTTTCCTGTTAGAAATGACCAAAGCTTTGCCCCTGCGGCTGCTGGACCTTGCTAAGGGGCCCAAGGCTCCTCTCCACAGCATTTCTGAGTGGCTAACTATGTGTCTTCTTGTTTCGCTCAGGGGTCTGTATGTGCATTTCTTGGAAATGCTTTCTAGAACACGAAGATCAATATTGTCTCTAACGTTGGTCTTGAGAGATGCTGGAGACAGTGCGGGATGATGGAGTGGGTGGGATTGGAGGCAGGCATGGAGGGGTGAGGCAGGGTGAACAGCCACTTCCGTCAAGCCCATTAACCAAAAGTGGATCCTTGCCATGAATGTTTTAGTGATAGTAATGCATGTGGACATGATAGTCGTGAAAATCATGATGCAAAGGCTCTCAAGGACACAGAGAGAACACAGGGGTCAGCCCTGCTCAACACAGAATTAAAGCATCTGAGGTCAGCTGTGAGACAAATTGAGAAGGTGGCCCTTAAATACTGCTCCTTTCCCCCACCGCTGACAGCCTTTGCTGTCCCCACCTCCCCTTCCTCATTTCCAGTCTCCCACATAAGAGCAAGTGGGCTTCCATGGACCCAGCCTTAAAGACATAATACCCAGGAGGCATCCTTGATTCTTCCTTTTCCTTCATACTTATATCCAGTTTGTCAGAAATTCTTTTTGAGTCCACATTAGATATAGCTTGAGTGCTTCCCATTTCTTCATCTCTGGCCCAGCTCAAGCCACCGGTGGCTCTCTTGTAGATTTCTGTAGGACCCTTCCCTGCATGGTCTCCCTGCCTCCAATCTGGCCTCTTGCAATGCATTCTCCCACACCAGGCAGACTGGCTTTTATATGTTCCAGATAGAAGTTCCTTGCCTGATCGGTGGTTTGCAGATATTTTCTCCCAGTCTGCAGCTTATCTTTTCAACCAGGGTCTTTTGTAGAGCAAACATTTTTTTTAATTTTAATTTTAATGAAGTCCAATTTATAAACTTTTTCTTTTATCGATGATATTTTTGTGTATGTCTAAAATCTCTGCCTAGCCCTCAGTCCTGGGGCTTTGATCCTATTTTTTTCCCCTGTAAGCTTCAAAGTTTAACATTTTTACATTTACATCTGTGGTCCTCTTTGAATTAATTTTTGTAAAGTATAAGGTTTAGATTGAAGTTCTTTTTTTTTTCTTTTCTTTTTTTTTTTTTTTGCCCATTGCTCAATTTCCATTTGTTAAAAAGATTATCCTTTCTGCATTGTACAGTGATTTTTTAAAAATATAAACTGGCCAGGCATGGTGGCTCACGCCTGTAATTCCAGCACTTTGGGAGGCTGAGGCGGACTCTTTGAGCTCAGGAGTTGGAGACCAGCCTGCGCAACACAAGAGAAACCTTGTCTCTACTAGAAAATACAAAAAATTAGTTGGGCTTAGTGGCATATGCCTGTGGTCCCAGCTACTTGGGAGGCTTAGGTGAGAGGGTTGCCTGAGCCTGGGAAGTTGAGGCTGCAGTGAGCTGAGATCGTACCACTGCGCTCAGCCTGGGTGACAAAGCAAGACCCTGTCAGTCCCACTACTCTCCCACCAAAAGACATGAAAATATGAGCTGATCATGGACCTCCCTTGCTTAAAACCCTTCAGTGGCTTCCTACACGCTGAGAAGAACATCCAAACAAGCCTATTCTCAGGCTCTGGCCAACCTCCCTGACCTCATCTCCTCTTCTCCGTCCCACTTGTTCTAGCTACAGTGGTCTCCTTGCTCTCCTTAGAACACCCAAACTTCCTTGCCTCAGAATTTTTGCACCTGCTGTTCTCTCTGCCTGGAAGTCTCCTGGGCTTCTCCCATGGCTGGTCCCTTCTTATCCATCAGACCCAAGAGTAAATGTTTCCTCAGCAGAGTCCTAAGCACCTTGCTTACATTACTCCTTTTCACTCCACCACTTTCCATCACCACACTGTGGTTTCCTTCTTAGCACCCGTGGCTAGCAGAAATGATTTCACTTATCTGCTTACTAGTTGATTGTCCACCTTCACCTGAATGTAAGCTATGCAGAGGCAAGGCACTAACCATCTCCTTCACCACTGTGGCTAAGAGCTCATGCTCTGAAATCAGACAGCCTAGGTTCAGATCATCCCTTTGACACTTACTAACCTTGGTGAGATCTTGGCCAAGTAACATAACCTCTCCATGCCTCAGTGGCATCCTCTGTAAAATGGAGATAGTGATTGCACTTACATCATAGGTCGTTATAGGGACTAAAGGAATTCATGCATGTAAATTCAGTAGAGTGTCTGGCATATGTTAGGTGCTCAAAGCATTTGTGATATTAGGACTACTGTTCTTGGTGAATAAATGAGCATGGGCAGTGGCCTTTAAACTGCACTGCAGAGCAGAGCCCCAGGGTTGCCTGCCATATGGTAGATGAACAGTTAGGTGGTGTCTGGGCCACCCATCCCTACCTTAATCAGACTGGCTCTCCTGTCATCTATCTATATTTTGGATTTCCATGTAGGGCTTGTTTTCAGAATAGGATATTGCTGCTAATATAAGTTTGAAAGAACAGGAATCAAGGGGAATGGACTTTCCCATGGAAACCCCTGGATTCTTAGTCCCAACTCCAGTTGTAATTTTTGGCAAATCATGTGCCCACTTTAGACCTCAGTTATCCATCTGAATGATGAAATTTAAACTGGATAGTCACCAAGGCCTCTTCCATTTAGAATGCTCCATTTGTCATGTTCCATTATTCTAAGTGAGGAACTGACTTTCTATGCCATACTGTCTCCAGAGATGCCCTTGTCAGGAACTTGGAAGGGACCCTTTACCTGAGAGCCCAGAGCACCAAAGGTACAGCTCTGCCTGTGGGTGGAATATGGTGCAACCAAGCTCGGGGGGGCCTGAGTCTGGCATTAGGAGACTGAAATTTTGTGATGTTGCGGGGGCATTGGGCACTCTAAGTGCTGTGAAGTTAGGGAGCCTTGGAATCAGCCCTGGCCCCACCACTCACTAGGTTAAAGGCCTTGGGCCAGGTATCTCATCATTCCCAGTCGTGTTTTTCTCATCTGAAAAATTAATATGTACATATGGGTTTGATGAGAGCATTCAGGGAGATAATACATGGGTAGTTCCAGCAATGCCTGGCATGTATACAGAAATACAGACTCTTAAACTTACTGAAATAGAGTCTTTAAGGGAGAAGCCTAGGAATTTGCATTTTGAACAATCTCTCTACCCCTCCTCCCTCAAGTGAATGCGATGGTGAACCAAGCTTCAGAAACACTTATCTATTTCATGACCATTGCCACCTCCTAGGCAATTCTGTTCAATAGAAATATTCTCTGAGTTACATATGTAATTTAAATTTTCCAGAAGCCCAATTTAAAAAGGAAAGAGATGTAAAAAGATGAAATGAATTTTAGTAATATATTTAATTTAATGCAATACATCATTTCAACAAAATTATACTTTTGTCATGTAATCTGTATCAAAAAATTACTAATGAAGATATTTTACATTTTTTCATACTTAGTCCAAAATCTGGTTCGTATTTTATACCTATAGCACTTCTTGATTCACATGAACCACATGTCCAGGGCTCAAGAGCCACATGTAGCTGAGAGCTGTTTTGTGTAGTGCAGGTCTAGAGACTGCCCCAGAAACCCAGGGTCAGACGTGCAGCCCAGACGATAGGGAAGTGTGCAGGACCTTATGACCTGCCTTTTGGGGAACAACTTTACCTGTATTTTATCACTTTTTTTCTTCCTTACCTTTGTCACCTTGAGACAAGTTCCCTAACAGCAGATTCTAAATTTACATTGTGTCTGATTAGTGCTTTGCAAGTTGTTGTGAGCTGAATCACACTCCCCCCAAAATTCCTATGTTGAAGTCCTAGCTCCCAGGACTTCAGAATGTTACTGTATTTGGAGATAGGGTCTTTAAGAAGTAATCAAGGTAAAAAAAAAATGAGGGCTTTAGGGAGGACCCTAATCCAACATGACTGTTGTCCTTATTGGAAGAGGAGATTAGGGTACAGACACGTAAAGAAGGAAAACGATGTGAAGATGCAGAAAAAAGATGGCCATCTACAAGCCAAGGAGTGAGGCCCCAGGAGAAACCAACCCTGCTGACACCTTGATTTCAGATTTCTAGCCTCCAGAACTCTGAGGAAATCAATTTCTGTAGTTTAAGCCACCCAGTCTGTATTACTTGCTTATGGCAGCCCTAGAAATCTCATTTGAATTCTTTTTGCATCATGTCTGCAATGCAGTTACTACAAACCCGTTTTATAGATGAAGACACTGAGGCTTACAGAGTTTACATAATCTTCCCAAGTCATGGCTGGAATGTGGCTGAACCAGGATTCAAATTCAGGTCTACCTTCACCTTGCCGCTGAGCCAAAGCCCTTACCCCTAACCACTAATGTCTATATTTTTCATCCACTTTCCTTCTGAATTATTTTTTAATAGCAAACTTTTTGTGAATCACAGATGTGGGTTCTAGTCACATGTGATTTTGAAAGTGTTAATTGGGTTGTCAGTATCCTCACTTATGAAATGAAATGGTCAAATGGTCCAATGGTCAAATGGTTGCTGAAAGTCCTTTCAAATTACTGTTCTGTAAGAAATTCCAAATTGCAGGGGCTAGAGGGAATGATGACTCCCACATGGCACAGACTCTCAGGAAGATGGCAAGACTGGGGAGGCAGAAGATTTTGCTACTAAAGCAAGTGCATTTGAACTACCACATAGGATCCCTTGAAATGGAATCTGCGTCTGCTGCTTCAGGGACCAGCACAGGTTTACTGCTATCTGCTAAGTGCTGCTGCAATGTCATTACTATATTCCATTCTCCCAGTGTGGAAACTGAGTCTCAGGGAGAGTTTAAGGAGCTTGGAAAGCTCACGCAGCCGGAGGTAAGCGAAGAGGCCAGGGTTTGGACATAAGCCTTTCAGCTTTCTCATCTGTACCCCACCTTGACCATGTTGGCATAAACCAGGCAGAGTAACAGATTGTGGGCAAACTTGTTTGACTAACTGGCAGGTTCAAGGGCCATAAATGTGACTCTGAAATAGAAGGTGAGCCCTGAGTTACCCTTTCTGGGAATGGACAGGGACCCAGCACACTGGGCGATATCTCAGACCTCTTCCCTCTGGGATTCCGAGATAGAGCAGGCAGAGGAGTGGGAAGGGTGACCTTGAGCTCCAAGTACAAGTTGAGATTTCCAGACTTCTTGATGTCAAGAAGTAGTAAATAATGACTTAAAAAAAACTGAAGGTAGCATTGGGGACCAACTTTTTATTTTGCACTTAAAAACTTACTATCTGCTATCACCATCATTTTACATATAAAGGACATTTTTAATACATACCTAATTAAAAAGATTTTAATCTTATAGTAAAGAATGGCTTTTTAAATTTAATAAATTTCATTTTATGAAAATTCATTACTCTTTCCTTATTTTTCCCTTTTGACTGCAGTCAAAGGAAATCTTCAGTACTCACTGTCAGCAATTCATGAGAATCCTGGCCCCTGGCCACCCCATCATGTGTCCTAAGCCCTAGGTCATTTTGCTGTAGAAGCAGTGAAAGTCAGGGTTGGGAAGCAAGCGGTGTTGATGGCTTATCTCTCTTGGGTACTACAAGTCACACCTCAGGTTGAACTGAAAATTGAAGAAAAATAGACAAAGGTCATTTTGCACGAAGAGTCTGAGTCAGTGAGAAGGGTGAGCTGCAGTACATCATCAAAGGTGGGCTAATTTTACTCCTCTCAAGCACATACTTTCATACTGTGATATGAACTAATTTAGCAAAGAATTGCTAATTAGATGTCTTTGGGAAATCAAGCTTCTTGGATGGATGAGACTGATTTGCAGATACTCTTCTCATTGCATACCTGCTAATGGGTACTTCCAAAGTACTTGTGGGGAGTCCAGGAGAGAAGGGACTTACGGTACAGGAGCACAGTACAGCTCTCAGAGCGTGCTCACAAAAGGCAGTTTCTCCTTTTAAACACTTGCTCTCTCCCATTGCAGCAATTATTTCCAAAGTTGCCTGAATGAAAGATGAACTGCATTCTGCAAGGCCCCAGAGGTCCCAGAGCTGTTACTGCCTTTTTGGAGGCAGTCTTTGTTACTGGGTAAAGTGGTATCTGGGGCTACAGAGGCTCCACCTGCTGAAGAAGGTGTGTAACCTGGGGCCAGACCTGTATTCACATATATAGCAGGAAGGAAGATGGAATATCTAGTGTTCTCTTCAGAGCAGAGCTGATAAGAGAGTATTCAGATGTAATAAAAGGATAAATTAGAGCGTGAAGCCGTATGTTACCAAAGGATCCAACACACTTGTTGGGTCTCAGGAAAAGGGGAAAAAATAAATATTTTTGAGCCTCTAGAAGGTACCATGTTCTATAACACGTGCCAAGGAATGAAAGAAAAATTGAGCAAAAGTGTAGCCCTCAAAATGTGTCCCAGCAACGCGTAGGGGATGGTGACAAGTAAAACAGTGGCAAGGTGAAGGTGTCATTGTTGTATCAGAAGTTTCTGCACAGTGTTTGTGACAATACAAGAGGAGCTCCCCTGAGCACCTGGGATCTAGGTGTGTGATATGGTTTGGGTCTGTGTGCCCTTCCAAATCTCACGTTCAGTTGTAATCGTCAGTGTTGGAGGTGGGGCCTGGTAGGTGATTGGATTATGGGGGTGGATTTTTCATTAATGGTTTAGGACCAACCCCTTGGTGCTATTCTCCTGACAGTGAGTTCTCACAAGATCTGGTTGTTTAAAAGTAAAACTCCAAACCATAAAAACCCTAGAAGAAAACCGAGGCAATACCATTCAGGACATAGGCATGGGCAAAGACTTCATGACTAAAACACCAAAAGCAATTGTAGCAAAAACCAGAATTGACAAATAGGATCTAATCAAACTAAAGAGCTTCTGCACAGGAAAAGAAACCATCATCAGAGTGAACAGGCAACCTACAGAATGGGAGAAAATTTTTGCAATCTACCCATCTGACAAAGGTCTAATGTCCAGAATTTACAAGGAACGTAAACATATTTACAAGAAAAGAACAAACGAACAAACAACCTCATCAAAAAGTGGGCAAAGAATATGAACAGACACTTCTCAGAAGAAGACATTTACACAGCCAACAAACATGAAAAAAGCTTGACATCGCTGATCATCAGAGAAATGCAAATCAAAACCATAATGAGATACCATCTCAGGCCAGTCAGAATGGTGATTATTAAAAAGTCAGGAAAAAATAGATGCTGGAGAGGATGTGGAGAAATAGGAATGCTTTTACACTGTTGGTGGAAATGTAAATTAGTTCAACCATTGTGGAAGACAGTATGGTGATTCCTCAGGGATCCAGAACCAGAAATACCATTTGATCCAGCAATCTCATTACTGGTTATAGACCCAAAGGAATATAAATCATTCTACTATAAACACTCATGCACGCATATGTTTGTTGCAACACTATTTACAATAGCAAAGACTTGGAACCAACCCAAATGCCCATCAATGATAGACTGGATAAAGAAAATGTGGTACATATACACCACGGATTACTATGTAGCAGTAAAAAAGGAATGAGATCGTATCCTTTGCAGGGACATGGATGAATCTGGAAGCCATCATCCTCAGCAAACTAACACAGGAACAGAAAACCAAACATTGCATGTTCTCACTCATAAGTGGGAGGTGAACACTGAGAGCACATAGACACAGAGAGGGGAACAACACACACCAGGGCCTGTTGTGGGGGTTGGGAATTGAGGGGACAGAACTTAGAAGATGGAGCAATAGTTGCAGCAAACCACCATGACACAGGTATACCTATGTAACAAACTTGCACCTTCTGCACATGTATCCCATTTATTTATTTTTTTTAAGAAATAAAGAAAAAAAAGTGTGTAACACCTTCCCGTCTCTTGCTGCTCTTGCCATGTAAGACATGTCTGCCCTGTTCAGCTTCTGCCATGATTATAAGCTTCCTGAGGCCTCCCCAGAAGTCAAACTGATGCCAGCATCATGCTTCCTGTGGAATGGTGAGCCAAGTAAATCTCTTTTCTTTATAAATTACCCAGTCTCAGGTATTTCTTTATAGCATTGTGAGAATGGACTAATACAAGGTGTCTCACAGGAGAAGGAACACTTAATAATGACTGACATTTGCTGATCCCTCACTGTGGTCCAGATATCCTGATAAGCACTTTTATAAACATTGTTTTGCTCAATTCTTCCAACAGCATACTATAATCCCAATTTTAGAGGCACAAAAACAGGCTTTATTTTATAGTCATGGAAACAGGCTTTATTTGTGAGATTTAGCAGAGAATCATAGTCACACACACAGCACACACACATATATGCATACAGCATTTCAGCTGCTGTGGGGATCCCTCACTTGTATGGACTCCCCCTCTGAAGCCCTTGGAAAACCCTAGCACTGATGT
The DNA here is from genome assembly GCF_049350105.2 of Macaca mulatta. Lineage (NCBI taxonomy): Eukaryota > Metazoa > Chordata > Mammalia > Primates > Cercopithecidae > Macaca > Macaca mulatta. The sequence goes on from NC_133421.1 coordinate 43,331,284, forward strand.
TATATACTGTGATAACATTTGCAAACTATTTTACTGGCAATCGGCATTGTCTTTTCCACCATGACTTCTCTTCTGTTATAATTTCCTTTCTGTGTGTGTGTATTGAGTGGTTTGAGAAGTCTTGGCGTCTGGCTAAGGTTGTGTTTTAGATACATTTGTTTTGGGTTGAACAGGATATGTTTATATGGATTTTGGTCACTTCTGTGCGTAGTTAAATGATTGCTGACTATTCTGGTGTAGGAGTGGCTTCCAGGAATACTCCCACCACCTACCACTGCAGTTCACTGGGTGTGGTGATGTCAAGTCCAGGGTCCAGGTCATAGAGTTATGTGAATGAGTCCTATAGCATCTAGTGCGGAATGACATGGGTCATAGAGGAGAAACAAGGTGGGAAATGTACTGAGCCGGAAGCCCTGTATGGAAAATTCTCCCAATCACGAGACATGGAAAGTTGTATAATGAAGGCATTTTTCATTGATGCCTAATCAAAATAAAAGTTTCCTTTTTTCAGCAATGTATAATACTAACGTGGGCATTAATACGTTTGTACTGTATATTTCTTTTACTTTTCAAATGGCATTTTGCAAGATAGAATTCATTAAAATTCTTGAATTTGTAATCTGGACACATAGCAGTACAGTGAAAAATGGTTACATCTGTGCTTAATGCATCCCAACTCTCAATAATATATTTTTTGACCAACTGTGCTAGACAAAAGACTGAGTCATATTTCTATTCACTCTCTAGAAAATTGTATCACAAAATTGTTTTCCTATGAAGAAGCAATCTCAGAATATGCCACCCAAAAACGTAGAAAAAATGTATTATAGAGGTGGGTCAAGCAGCTAATTAAGAAAAATATTCTTATTTTTCCAGATATTGTGTTTGCAGTGTTGGTTAACTATTTTAAAATTTTCAGCCTGTTGTGATATTTTCTCATTCTCACTCTCATTTGCACTTAATTTTGTATATTTTATGAGCCAATTCCAGTCTGTTCATGATCTTTGCTTCCTGACTCCAGCCCTACAGACTTTAGCTTTCCTTAGGCAACCCCCGCAGTTGCACAAGCTGATTTATTATAATAAATCACACACATGCCCACACACATCTCAGATATACACTACATCTATTATCTCTCTCTATCATCTGTTATTGGGTTCTGCTTCTCTCATTGAGCTCTGACTGATAAAGATGATGGTGATGATGATGACATAATAACAATAACGATAGTAGAATCTCGTACTGATTGAGAATTTATCATGCACCAGACATGATGCTTCACACTTTTCAGGCATTAGTCTTACTTACTCTGCTCAACTCCATTAGGCAGATGCTATATTATCCCTTTCTATGGGTTAAAAAAACGGAGGCACAGAGAGGCTGAGCAACTGATCTTATAGCCAGTCAGCCTCAGCCAGAATTGCGACTCATGTCCCCCTGGCCTGTTCCCTGGACTAGTCCAGGGTGTAGCATGAGTGACAGCACAGGATAGGACCCCTCATGCTATGTGAGGGAAACACAAGCAGGTTCGACCCTTTGGCTGCTCAGAGTCAGGAGTCATGAACAATGAGATGGAAGAAGCCATGAGGATTTATGTCAAAGTCATAGTCACTCTGCGTGGAAGCCTGCTTGTGGGTGAGGTAGGCAGGCAAGAATCCTCATAAACAGAATAGAGAACATAGCATGTCAGAGAAGGAAAGCACTCTGAGATCTGCTAGTTCATCTCCCATGGGACATATGAGCAAATTGAAGCCCTGCAGAGCTATGGAGAAGCATCAGGGTGTGAATAGGCTATCAGGTTGATAATGCTACATGGTATAGATTCCTTTTGCTGCAGAATTCTCGCATGACCCTGGACCCCATTGGGCAGGGAAACTCTTATTGTGGATCTTGCCAAGTCAGGAACCAGGCAACCTCGAGTGGATTCCAACAAGGTCTGCCCCCCAAAAAATTCAGTAGCGTAGCCAAGGGTTAGTATGAAATTTGAGGAACAGATAAATTTGGCACATTAATATTTGACATTTCACAGGCAGGAAGTAGTGAGTCCCCAAACCTGTATATAACAACATAGTTACTACAAGGCCAAGGAGGTGGCCTTTGGCTCCAGATGTGTTGTTGATTATGCCAATGGCAAAGAAAGCATGGTGGCTTTCATGCAAATAATGGTAATATTAAGAATGGAAATAATAATAGTACTAATAATCATTTATCTCTTTAAAGTGCTCTAATAGTTCATAAATGGCTTTTTATATATTTTCATGTTTTGTTTTTATTATTTTATTTTATTTTATTTTAAGACAAGATCTCACTCCCTCACCCAGGCTGGAATGCAGTGGCACAATCTCAGCTCACTGTAGCCTCCACCTCCCTCCTGGGCTCAGGCGATCCTCCCACCTTAGCCTCCTGAGCAGCTGGGACCATAGTTGTGCACCACCATGCCTGGCTCATTTTTTTGTATTTTCTGTAGAGATGGGGTCTTGTCACGTTGCCCAGGGTTGTCTCGAATTTCTGGATTCAAGTGATCCAACTGCTTGGCCTCCCAGACTGCTGTCATTACAGGCATGAGCCACCACGCCTGGCCTATTTACATGTTTAATAGGATGTCGTCTGTCACTACTATTATTCCCATTACACAAATGAGAGTATTGAGGTCCACTAAGCAATTGGTCCTGGGTCACCCAGTGGGTAGTGGTGGAGCTGGTCTGGGCCTTCAGGTCCCACTTAACTCCATTCTCCACTGTTCAATGCCACCTGCTACTTCCAAGGGCTGAGAACATGTCTCTGGACAAGGACCAGGCAAGGGTGATAGTCCCCCATTCCCTCCATTCCCAGCTTCTCTTTTTCTTTGTGAACACTAGAATATATAGCTATTTCTCCTTGGGGGTGGTAGAGGGGAGGAGGTGAGGAGCAGCTGGAGAACCGGCTGACTTCCAGGCTGAGAGATGATGATGAGTTTGCACCAGTGGTGGTCAAAATATAGAGATTAATTACATTCAACACAAGAAGTGGATATTTATGGGCTGTCAGTCAGAAGAAAATATTTTGAAGCCAAAATTTGAAAAGTGTCACAACTGGTGTTCTGAATTTGTGGATATCTCGGGTGCCTTGTAATGCCTTCTATTTTTCATTTAGAGAAAAGAAAATACCTGTCTTTGAAAATCACAGTGGCTTACGAAGTGGTCAGACCGAGTTTCAGTTTTGAACTCTGTAGGTGCCGTGGACCTAGTGGCTGGTGTGTAACACACTCAGGCAGAGATGCTCCATGAGGAACTTCTTACAATATGGTGCAGAGGATATGGGCTCAAGAGTTTGACTTGAGGTCCTCTCCTTTCCAGCCCTGAGACCTTTGGCAAATTCATCTCCATGAACTTGTTTTCTTCACCTGTAAAATGGGATCCAGATCAACACCCTCTCCAAATGGCCAAGGGGATTAAGTGAGATTCATTCATCCACTGCCCAGAGTAGGACTTTGACGAATGTTTTAGTCCTACCTATAGCATTTGAAGTAATTAACAAAATGCTTTTCAAACAGTACCTGTTAGATAATCCTGTGTGGAAAGAATGAATGAAAAATGAGGGGAGCCTTTAACTGAAATGTTGAGGCTGCTCCCCTAACATTGACTCTAACATCTGTCTAGTGCGATTTACACTTTTTCCTGGGTAAGAAATATCTATAGTAATTCATAGGCTTTCTAATAAATAGCCATGCACGTATAACATTTGTTTATAAGTGTAAAAATGACAAATACTTGCAGAACACTTTCCAAAACTTAATCCATGTTATTTTATCATGTCCTCACCATAATGCAATGAGCTGCAGATACTATCACTGCTGCTGCTGCTACTTCTGCTAAACATTTGCACTAACTGGGGATCTGCTGTGGGCCAACCTCTGTACTTACTAAGTACTGTGTGTACTTCATTTACATGAATTCCTCAGCGCAGGCTATCAACAGCATTTTTCAGAGCCAAGAGTCAAACTCAAGCCAGCCTGATACCATAGCCATTGTTGCAAAGCAAGAGTTATTGTCTCATTATATAGATGAGGAAGCACACTAAAAGGAGTTGCAAGACTTGCTTCAAATGTGCCATCTTGTAGGAGGTAGGATCTAGGGCCAAATCCGTTTATTCATGCTTCAGATTCTAAGCTTCTATCATGTGCCTGTTTCTCAACCCGGTGATAGTGAAAAGAAGGATGTAGTCAGTCTGCTTTCATTGAATGCTTCTATCTACTAAGTCCATGCCAAGCAGCTAATAATATGCTTTATCATTTGATCTACCCAAGCACAATGATATACATGTTCACAAAAAGATGGTTGAGGGCTCAGTCTCTGGAATGTTAATGGCCATTATCTCAAGGTGGTATGGTAGGATTTCAGATGATGATGGTGATGATGATTTTCTTCATCATTTTACAGGTGGTTTTTGAAAACAGAGACAGCAAAACTTAAGAGCCCAAACCCTAACTGCCTTTTCTTGGAGGTGTTATTTATCCTGACTTTCTAGCTGAGGAAAATGAGGCTAAGAGAGAGACACTGAATGGTCTATTCAAAATTAACTTGCAAAGCTCCAGCTCACCCATTCCACTGAGCTGCCTCCTGGGAGCCCCAATGTTCAGGACAAAAGTTCAGTGTCCTGGGTGACTTTATAATCTCCTCCATGACAGGCGGCATGGTTTCTCGGGCCCTAAATTAGTACCTAGATTCACATGGTAGTGGGGCCTCAGGCTTTTCCACAACAAGGACAGGCTGAACAGGTCAAGGGGCTACTTCCTAAATGCTGGGCTGCAGCTGGTTGGCTGTGTTGTGTGTTACAAAGGCCCCTCAGTGTGTAAAATGCCCCTCCTGACCTCACATTCTTCATCAGTCATTGCCTGGGAAGATGCAGGTGCTGATGCTGTGGAGAGGGCCTGGGGACCATTGGTGAATGTGTGAGCATATAGTGTGGATGAATTGTGGGTCAGGGATGATGCACATCTCATTTCAAACACTGTAGCGTGGGGGTTGTAGAGAAGGAGATATGTGACTACCTGTTAGACCTGTTCTTTTGCTTTGGAAATTTGATGCTATGTCCAAAATTCAAAAATCTAGATGACTCGATAGAAAGTTCATGGTGAAAAATGACATCTTCCAGGTAATATTGGGTGAGCCCTCCAAGGCCATTAAATTCCAGCCTTGTCCACAGAGGCAAACAAGCCTTCCATCATAGTCACTACCAGACCTGTTGGTGGAGCATATTTATTAAAACATAAAAATCAGCTCATTGTTACTTTACAGTCTTTTGGTAGAGAAAACACCAGGACTGGGGCCTGGTTCTAGTCCTTAGCTCTGTCTCTAACAAGCTGTATATCTTTGAATAAGACACTTGGGCCCCCTGAGACCCCTTATCTGTAAGATAAGAAAATGAGCCAGATTATCTGAATGACCTATAAATACAATGGAATTCAATTCAATTCTACATTTATTAAGCATCCACTTGTGTCCAGCACTTTATCATGATAATCAGAAAAGCTGGAGATTATAGGAGCTTGATTCTGTGATACCACAATGTACTTCTCTACATTGCAGAGAAACCATGAAGACTTTCTGTACTGAATGGTTTGTGCAATGCTCAGATGTTCCTTTAGGTCTGTGGCACCTATTCCCTCAGTTAAGGAAGCGTTCTTACTAACACTACTCATTCTACCCCATGACTGGTTGATGCTAGGGTCCAAAGGCCCAGCGCTTCCCTTGGATTAGGAACATCTTTGAAAATCTACTTCAACTCCAGAGCCTTGCATGGGAAAGTTGAGGCCTAACTGCATTGCAGTTTAACTTCTCTCTTTGCCCCATCCTATTTGCCTTATTCCTTCACAGAAGCCCTTGTTCCTGAGAGCATGCCCCTCCAAACCAGTCGTGTGCAATTCTCTCAGAGTCTATTTCCTGGAGGAACTCAAACATTGACATGAAATCCCACGGCCTTTGGAAAAAAGGGGTCCCTCCAGCATCAACCTTCCCCTATTCCCATCCCTTCTGTCCACTGAGCCCATATCCACTCAGAGTGGATCTGAGTATACCTGTTGCCCATCCCAGTTCCTGGGATACAGACACAGAAATACCTTCTATACCTTCTGTGGTTTCAGGGGAGTAATGTGATGCTCTGTTCATTGATAGATATCTTTCATAAATATGGCCCAGAGGCCCTGTTAATCTTTAGTTTTGAAAGGGAAACTAAGAAAGCCTAAGTTCTTGCTTTCTTGGTATCAAAGACCTGCAATCAGTAGCACTTCAATGGGAGCAAACTCCCTAGGGCCAGAACTTATCTAGGTAGCTAGAAGCCCAACTCTTCCCCTTGAAGTTAAACAACAACAAAAAAAGAGGTCTGAGTTGAGCACATGGCAGAAATTCATGAATACTTGAATCTGAGAGAATTCCAATAGATTATCAAAGCTGTAGGATGAGGCTCTGTGAGAGGTTGGCTGCATGTGGCTTTACTGCAAATCTCCATGACTGCGAGGACATTTTCCACTTAATAGGCCAAGTGCCACAATCGCAGTGGCTTCTTCTTGCCCTTGGTTTAGAAAACCATAATTGTGTCGGAGGACAGACTCCCCCACCTTCCTTGTAGACCACCAACGTGTTTAGTACATACTTTGAGAAAATCTTCAGTTGAGTTCAAGGCTCTATGCTCCCTGGGAAACATTGTGTACACACCAGAGTGCCACAGAATGGAAAACACACAATGCTAAGCAAGTCTGAGTCAGGTCCCAAATCTAATATCTGCTAGTATGTGTCCTTGAACAATTCATTTTGCTTCTCAGGATTTTTGTTAGCTTATTGATAAAAATAAGGCTAATTCTTAACTTCCAAGGATTTTGTTGGTATTAGAAATAATATTACATGCTTAATAGCAGGTTGGATCTCAAAGCTGGTTATTATTAGTAGTAATAGATGATACTGATATAACAAAGGAAATGAATATTAGCTAGCCTTATAATGCAGAGGCTAAAACTGCACTGAATGCTGACTCTATGTCATGGTCAACTTTAAATATTATGTAACAACAGACACTCACACATACATTTCCAAGATTCATCTGATGCTGGAAAGTGATGCCACCAGAAACATTAGTGCTCTTTCCCTTTAGTCATTGGCCTTCACTCATAGCCTGGCCAAGGCTTGCCTTGAAAGGCAAGTATGAAGTGAAGGTATTTCTGACATACAGAGAAACTTGGGACTGGTAGGAGATTAAGGGATGGGAACCTGAGCTCCAGGCTTGACTCAGTCATGTACTAAAGGTGTGATCTTATGCAAATCATTTAATTTATTGAGTCTCAGTTTCCTCCTTCATTTATTTATTCATTCAACCAACATTTACTATACATGGAGACTCAAGTATGATGTCTCCTTTCCGCAAGAACCATGCAGTAGGTGAGCCGGAAGTAAGCAAAGTGGAAATGCTGACATGTTCAGTGCATGTTATGGGGCATGGAGATCCAAGTGAGAGCCATGAGAGTGGAACCCTTTCTCTCTCATTCAGTGCCATGGTTTTGCCCCTGGCACAATGTCCAGTACATCAATATGCTCAACAAACAAATGAAGATGAAATTCTGCTGCATAGGTCAGGGAAAGTCTTAGAGTGAAAGTAACACTTGAGCCGGATCTTACAAAATGAACAAGAAGAGGTTAGAAAGAGATAGTAGGAGTGGACCCTCCAGGCAGAAGTGGAGCTGTACGAAGGCCTGGAGCTAGCTGAGACAAACCTCTGAGATGTCGGGGAAACGTCTGGCATGACTAGCGCAGAGCGTGCACAGGGAAGAATGAAATCCCTTGGCGGCACCGTGAGAATGAAATGAGTTAGTAATGCAGAATGGCTGGGGGAAATAGGTTAGGCGGTATTATTGCATCCTGCTACCTTGATGTATAAATGTTATAGATTTATCTCATAATTGTTGTTGTCATTACTTTAGATTTCTGTCTAATTTTCTTGGTCCATGATTGATCATTAGTAAACAAATATGCATGTTGCTGTGAAGCTCGGCTCTGTGTACAGCATTATTGATGGATTCATTCATTGGTCCAACAGATATTTTATTCTGATAAATGTTAATTGCTGCTCAGAGTGCCTGACCAAGGTAATCTGCTGAAGCGTGAGTTTGTGCTTTCCTGGTTCTATTTGTCTGCAGACAGAAGGCTGTTTGGAGGACTGAAATGTGGGCATGTTCTGCATTTGTACTCTTGGCCTTTGGGGACACTGCTCAGTGCTTGCAGCAGGGAAGGAGGTAGGGTTTCTCAATCACACCTGAGTGCTTCTTCCTACAGCTTCAGCATCCTATGGCTTCCTCCTCCTCATCATTCACAGGGCTCGCCCCCACCCGTAGGCTGGCTCAGCAGGGATACGGAGCCTGGCGAGAGAGGGATCATCACAGTGTGCAAAGGAGGAAGTGGGGAGAGGTGATGGCAGAGGTGGCAGCTGAGGAGAGAGGGCTCTAAGGAGCAGATGGGAAACAGGATGGAAAAAGGAGATGCAGCTTTCATCAGTACAGGAGGGAAGAAAATGAAGTGGGAAAAGGATGAGAGAAACTAAGGGACTAGCGAGATGAGGAGATGAAGAGAGAGAACTAGGTATTGGAACAAAAATTGAAAAGGGCAAGAAAGTTGGGGCAGCAGGAGGAAGTAGAAAAGGGAGATAAATGGGATGAGATAATTGTGTAGCAAGATTCCCTAGAGCAGGTGTTTATGCAGAGATTCTGGGCTCCAGAAGCTTTGCTGTGTGGAAGGGTAGAGAATGTCTAAGACCACTAGCTTGCCAGCCTCCACTGATTCCCCAAAGTGAGGAGGTGTCGTGTGTCAAAATATTCAGTGGTGACGCATGAATTAGCAGAGATCAATTTGTATTTAAGAAATCTTGATGGAGCAGCCCAAAGCACAGATAAAAGCCGTCAAGCGAGCGAACGAGACTGTTCATCCAATTAGCACAAATCCAGCACCTGGCTCTGCAGAGCACAGTGGCTCTCAGGCTGGCATCCTGATGGGGGAGTAGGGTTGGCTTTGCTTATTCACTTGTCTGTTTGTGTGTTCTGTGCCGATGGAGGAAATCATCTTCAGGAATGTGCTCTGAGCTGTGCTTAAATAAAGGTCATCACATCCCTGGTTTTTCAATAATCATGAGGCATTTAATGTGAAATGAGCTCATTCCCAAGCTCACTTTAGGCAGCATTTCCACTATCTAATGCAAATCAATGATGACTCTTTGTAAGAGATCAGGGCCACCAGCAATATCTGCTGTTTGCAATGCTGAGGGGGAAATGCCAGCCCCGGGCTGGGGAGACTGAGCCTGGCACAGCTGTGGGCCCTGGAGACTTCATTAGTTGGGTTCCTGAGCAGACAAATCACAGCAGTTGGGAGCTGGGACTGCGAAGTCTGTGTGGGACCCAGCCAACTCTGTGTCCCTGGAGCCGCATCCTTTCTTACAGGCCTCACTCCTGGATTTCTATCTAGAGGCCCCAGCGGGGTAAGAGTTCTGCCCTAAATACAATTGACAAATGCCTTGACCTCTAACTTAGTTCTTTCTGCTCTTTCTTCTTTGTAAGTGGACTTGTTACCTTTACCCCTAGGGTTGGGCTAGAGCCCTTGTTTAGCTCAGAGATATATTTGTGTAATCAATTTCTTCCTTCCTTCCTTCCTTCCTTCCTTCCTTCCTTCCTTCCTTCCTTCCTTCCTTCCTTCCTTCTTTCCTTCCTTCCTCTCTTTCCTTCCTTCCCTTCCTTCCATCAATCCTTTTTTCCTCCCTGCCCCTTCCCTTTCTTCCTCTTTTCCTCCCTCCCTGCCTTCCTTTTTCCCTCCCTCTGTTTCCTCTCTTTCTCTTTCTCTCTCTTTCTTTCTTTTTCTTTTCCTTCCTTCCTTCCTTCCTTCCTTCCTTCCTTCCTTCCTTCCTTCCTTCCTTCCTTCCTTCCTCCCTTCCTCCCTTTCTTCCTTCCATAGTCCACAGTTCGTTATTGAATGCCAATGATGTGCCAGGCACAAGTTGAACTTACATTCTAGTTGGGTGAGATAAGTTAGAAAAACATACACATAAGGTGTCTCTTAGTCTGTTCAGGCTGCTATAACAAGATTTCATAGACCAGGAAGCTTTTAAAGAACAGAAGTTTATTCTTCACAGTTCTGGAGGGTTGGGAGTCCAAGATACAGGTTCCAACAGCTCTATAGTAGTAGTTCTGTATCTGAATTTCAAATTTAACTGAGCATCTCATATTCTATCTGGCAACCCTACTGTCTAGTCCATTCAGGCTGTTGAAACAGAACCTTACAGAGTGGGTAGTTTACAAAGCAACAAACAGTTTTGGAGGCTAGGAAGTCCAAGATTAAGGTCCGCAGATTCAGTGTCTGTTGAGGGCCTGCTTCCTGGTTCATAGGCTGCTATCCTCTTGCTATGATCTCACATGGCAGAAGGGGTGAGGGAGCTCTCTAGGGTCTCTTTTATAAGGGCACTAATACCATCCATTAGGGTTCCACCCTCATGGCCCGATCACTTCCTAAAGGCCCTGCCACTTAATACCATCACACTGGTTCTTAGGTTTCAAAATATGAAACCTGGGGGAATACAAACATTCAGACCATGGTAAGATGTTAGATGATGAAACATGCCAAGGAGAAAAACAAAGGAGAGAGGATGATAAAGAGGTTGGATGTGCATGTATGAACAAGTGCATTGTGGTGGCTGCAATATGAGAATCCCCAGTGGCAGAGAGAAATAATGGCCCTACCCCTTCCCCTGGGTTAGACCTCTTGAATGTGACTCAGGCTTTGTTGGGATCTGAGTGTGCCATGCTGGCCATCCGCTTAAGATGATTCCACAAGCTCTTGAAACTTTTTATATCCTGCTTTTATTTTTCTCCAAAATGCCAACCTACTGCAGTGATTCCAGTGTGCTACTGGGTAAGGTTTCTAGGATCAGGGCATATGAGACAATGTAGTTGCTTCTTGGACTAAATCCTAGTCCAAGCCTGACACCTCTGCTCTGTCATGAATAAGAAACGAGCCACATCTGCTAGTCTCAGGGTGACTATAGCTACCATATATGGTTGTATAGGTTGTGTAACGAACAACCCAAGAGGGTACTCTTTACAAAGATGATAATATGAATGGTGCTCCCTAAAGTTGGGCACCACTGCAGACTATCTGGGTCCCTACAAATACTGTGGTCATGCTTTGGTTGTACTTAGGTGCTTCCTTATTCTCACCACGCAAATGTCCTGGACTCCGGATCACGTATATGGAGACTTTTGAGACCTCCTGCACTTTATGACAGTAGCTGGTCCTCCATGCTCTATTACCTGTCTGACCTGGACATACCCCATGGCCTCTTCAGCTGCATCTGCATCTCAGGCCTTGACCTGTATCTTTGTGGTTATAATTCCTGGTCAGATCCATCCAAGCTTCTAGACCAGGACAATCTGTCAGCTTTGCTGGTCTGCTTCCGATTTCCTAAAGAAGTTCAATTTGGAATGCACACTACCGTTTGCACAGGAATTGTGGGCATCAGATCTTGCCCATACAATATCTGTCACACCTTCAGGAGGGCAGAGTTAGGTTTGGGACAAAGGCCTATGTGACTCCAGAGTTTCTGTGTTTTTACCTTGCATACACACCTGCCTTGGTGTGTATGAATTCCCAAAAAAGTTGCACAAAGAACAGACGCTGATACCCTACAGAAGAGATGAGAGATAACCCTTTCTTACTGGTTTATCCACTTATGGAGGAGCAGATCCATTAGAAAGTCATTTCTCCCACTTCCCTGACAATCATAATCATCAAGGGGTAGTGGTTAAACATGTAAATTCCAGGGACCACTCACACCCACAGTATCAGAATTTCTAGGGGGATGATCCTGGAAAATGGTGTCTTTAAAATACATTGCAGGAGATTCCTGTTACTGTAAAAATGTAGGAAACTTTGGAGACAGTATAAGAGTGATAGCAATAGGTGACCTCATGCTAACAGGCATTCCAAGTGCTTTCCATGCAGTCAATTTTTTATCCTGCTATCAACTTTTCGAGGTGTGTATTATTATTACCACTGTACAGATGGAGAAAGGATGCATAGAGACATTAAGAAACTTTCTTAAGGTCACACAGCTAATCTAGTCTGACTCTAGCACCTGTCTTTTAACTACCATACTGTGCCACCTCTCAAAGAAAAGGGTCTATTCTGTCAACTTCATGAACAGGAAGAACGAGCAGTCAGTCAAGTGCTGAAATTAAAAAACCCTCTAGGAAAGGAGATCTGCAGTACACTAAAAGTGGCTTAGAAGTCCACTTTGTCAGAAAGCTTTGGTGTCCATCAAAATGTGGCCTGGAGAACTAGACTTGAAGCTGGTATCATTCATTCACACCTCTGGTGAAGAAAGGAATTAGTGATAGATTTTCTTGGGAGAAAGGAGAGGAAGGAAAATGAGGGCTCATCACGTGATGGTAGGAGGAAGAGGTAGCCATCAAGTGAGAAAACGTGCAACATTTTGCAGGAGAGCCCGCTGGGACTAAAGTGGATCACCAGGCTTTTGTTCTTCACCTCACAAACTCTACCCACACACCTTTGCTCTCTGCTGCTCCACCTTCTAAATACCCTGCTTGATTGTCTGATCTGACATGACCTGTCCTTCCTCCCAATCCCTGTTTTGACACTTTTTATGACATTCATGGTTTGGGTGGAGTCAGGAAGACATAGATTCAAACTCTGCCACTTAATATCTGAGGGACCCTGGGTGAGTTACCATCTTTAAACTTCAATCCTCTTCAATAAAACAGGAATAAGAAACATATAGTATACATCAAAATGCTGATGTAAGGATGAAAGGAAATAATACATTCGAGATGCTTAGCATAGTGTCTCAACACGTTAATCACCCAGTGAACAGTTGCTCTTCTGTTGTTATTAGCCAGAAACTTCAATGTCCAATATGATAGCACCCAGTCAAATATGGCTGTTTGAACTCAAATTTAAATTGATTAAAAGTAAGTAAAACTAAAATCTAGCTCCTCATTTACAGGGCTCAATACCCGCAGGTGCCTGGTGCCTACTGTACTGGACAGCACAGACAGAAAACACCTTGTCTAACTTTCCATCATCGCAGAGTGGTTGGCTAGAACTGGTCCAGAGGGAGGTATGGACTACATATTATTCAAACTATTCTCTAAAATGTTGTTTCTCTCCGGCTAATTGGTAAAAATTGGAGAGCTGTTAGTTCTCTGGGAAAGACATGGAGAGCAGGTGTTTGGATTTGCTAGGTAAGTCAGACTTACATAATCATGCAGTGTTTAATGATGTTTTGGTCAATGACAGACTGCATATAAGACAGTGGTCCCACAAGACTATAATACCATATTTTTATTGTACCTTTTCTATATTTAGATATGTTTCAATATACACATACTTGCCATTGTGTTACAGTTGCCTAGAGTATTCAGTACAGTAACATGCTGTATAGGTTTGTGGCCTAGAAACATAGGCTGTCCCATATAGCCTAGGTGCGTAGTGAGCTATACCACCTAGGTTTGTGTCAGTATACTCTATGGTAATCACACAATGATGAAATCGCCCAATGATACATCTCTCAGACTGTATTTCTGTTGTTAAGCAATGTGTGGCTGTATTTTAAAAACACAAATTAAAAGGATAGTGAAATTTGAGAACACAGAAAAGGTTGACCTTCCAAATTACCTGCCCACGTGGAAGGTGGACCAAGAGTTCATCTCCAGCCAGTGTGAGGAATCTGCTTTGAAAATAGTCCTGAACTTGCTCCAACAACAGAAATACATAAAATAGAAACTCCCAGTCTGCCCTGAATTGTTTCTCAATATTTGCTTTCTTCCTGGTTTTAAACAGTAACTGCTTCCGTCAGGAGAATCCTTTAGAAACAGAAGGAGGAACAAAAAGAACAGTTAAATAAAAACTTTGCTTTTGTCTGCCGTTGGCCTAGAGGCCAGGGACATGCTGTTACTGACTCTTCAGCTTCTCTGCTCATTGCTCCTGGCAACCTCCCCTCTTGTTGTGTGCTCTTTCGTGGGGGTGAGGAGTGAAGGGCAATTCCACAATGACTCTCCAGCCCTTTGAAGAAACTCCAGCAATGAACTAGAGCCACATTAATAGCCTCACGCTTTTTGCTTGATGTTGTTCTTAAGTGCATAGCCAAAGCTTACATCTTGAGTGTAAGCACTGCCTTTGGATCACTGGTAAACCTCTCTCTTTTCTCAGGTCCAAAGTCAGTCTTTTGTTCTCAGTAATGAGGACATGCTGAAGGAAAGGATTCATGCCTGAAGGTCTAGAGTGCTTCAACTTGGGGTTAAGTGTGGAACTCTGAAGAAGTGGATTGGTAATTGCATGAGGGGAATTTCCAAGCACTCTACATCTCTGATCACTATTGTTAGGTGAAAATATCGGGGGTAAAGAGAGGAAATCTGTGTGACTAAAAATTACACATAAAGGTGGTTCTTCACTTCAATAAATTTCTAACTTTACATGCATAACAAAAGCCAGGCAGTTTTCCACTGTGTATGTGTGTGTGTGTGGGTGGGTGGGTGGGGGGGTTAGTTGGGAGAGAGATTTGCATACATGTGGATTTCCACATCTTGGATTTTCTTAAGTACGCTTTCAGTAAAATAAATGGCGAGAGAACTCTAAGAGTGTACCCCAGGGCATGGCAGTTCACTATGGTTGATGTGGTGGTTACCTAATGTTTACTTCTAGAAGAAGAAATAATTGGAATAAGGAAATGAAAGCCCTGGTTAAGATCAACACATTTCACTTTTTTTTTTTTTTTTTTTTTTACACAACAAGGCTTTGGCTTCATATTTATCACAAGAACAGAAATCTGTTTCCTCTGACAGAAAATTCATTTCACCCACAAAACCCGTATTTCCCCCGCCTGCCTTCTATTCAGACAAGCCCCACAAGATAAATGTGTTCTCCAATTCACCAGCAGTAAGGAAGATAAAGGCTTGGAAACTCCACAAGTACATTCTCCTAATTATTGTAACTGGCATTTTTTTTTTATTTGGCAAACCATCTATTCAGATTAAACTACAGCCCAGGAGCCTTTTATTTGAAGATTGCCAATGTGGGGTGGAAAGGTAGCTCAATTGTGTGATTTCCTCAGCTTTAATAGCCCAAAGAGAAGCATTGAAAGAGATCCCAGTATTTGTGTGCAAGTGATTTTTGTTAGGAAAGATCTAAAAATACCCACAGCAGCCTCTCTCCATGTTCTCTCCCTTTGAAGTCAACTTGAGACCTTTCCCTATTTAAACACCCAGAAATATGTGTCAGAAGTCACCCGTTATTACCCTTATGTCCCGGTTTCCCCTAAGATCTAAATAGACAAATGAATCCAGCAAATGTGTCAGGAGGCTCCAGCTCTGCTTCACATTAGGAATATATTTACCCATTTAATAACTGTTATTTATCCAGACATTTAATTGCACCATTGTAAACACACAGGGAAACCTTTGGGGGAAGGAAGCTCAGTTGCTGAGATGAGACAGATATTTAAAACTCTGGTCCTGTAGCTGACCCTACAGGAATCAGTCTTTGGGACGGGATTGGGGTGAGTTTGTTTTATGTGGTGGGGACTCACTAAGAAGCCTCCACTCACTGGGCATGCTGCTTTTCAGAAAGTGCCCAGTAAATCGATGAAGGAATGAGGGAATGAGGGCAGGAAAAAGGAGCCAGAGGTTAAAGCAACAGTCTCGGCCCATTACTAAGAGCTTTGCTGGTGTTGGGTGCTGGGTGGAGCCCAAGCTTTTAGTGTGCCTGACATTCTATGGCCACAGTGACTCTGTACCTTTGAAGGATGCCTATCATAGTAGTAGATACCCTGAAGAGGGGAGCTCAGGGCATCACGGAAGCATTCTTGAACCTCTGAGTACATTCTCAGCTCTGTTCCTCATTCTTTGATCTCTTCCTCTTTTATCAGTCTCCTGGATTTGAGATCTTTGGTTTTTAGGTGTATATTAATCCTTTAGACCTGATGACAGATTAAACAACATTCACTTGGCTCTCCACACTTCCTCTTAGAAATAATTTTGCATTTGTTTTTGATCTCTTTTTTTTCAAATCAACTTCAGGTCATAAATGCGTCTGATTAGGCTCTGTATCCTGTGATCCAACTATGAGTTGATTCACTTGGTCCAAGCCAACCTGGTATCCTTAAAACTCCCTGCTCATCCCTAGCTAAGGTTCCAGACACCCCATAAAAAGCATTTGCCATTATGGTCCGGAACTTCTGGAATGATCTAGAAGCAACACCCTCAACATTTTCTTTCTTTCTGATCCCTCTTGCTGTGGTCTGATGCTTCTGAATTCTTTCAAGGGTCATCTTATTTTTGAATTCTTCCTCTTTGTCTAACTCCTTCAGATTGATGTTACAGTTGGCCTATGTTTCCGGATTGTGATTTTGACTTTGCCCAGGAACCTCTGCAGATGGTAGGTCAGTTCTGCCATTCCTGTTGATTGACCCAGGTTCTCAGAATCTTACTCTTGGAAAATGTCCCAGATGAAACCCAGAGAAGGGGGAGTTTGGTCAATGGTTTCATGTTTCACCCTTTTGAGAGTAATAGGACAGCCTAATTTTCTCAGCAAAGGATCCCACCTGCCACTCCTGACACTAGCCAGTCTCCAAGAGCCTCACTTCTTCCTCATAGGAAAATCTTTCTTTGAGATCCCAGAAAATATCATGAGTCTTAAGAATCGAGTGAGTGTCAATGTTGCTGACTGACAGATGGACTGACTGACTGGTATTCCTCTTCCAGTGGTCTCCCAGCTCTTATATGGTCTCTTGGCTCTGTGGGAGAAAGTCCTAGCAGCAGAGGACCTATAATCAACTAATAGTATGTGTGAGCCACTTAGCATCACTGAATCACGGAATATTAAATATACTCTGCCACCAAATATGCTGGAGAATCCTGTTTCTGATGTTTCCCTTTCAGAAGGTCATGATGGACATTAGCATATAAAAATCCTCATAATATCTCTAGTGAAGAAACTTGCCTTACTTTCTTCACCCAGGACTTTCCATGCTTATTTGCCCACCGAAGCCATTTTTTATAATGTTACACACACAACATCCCTTGGAGCTAATATTACATGGAGCATGCTTTGCAAAAATATTGATCTTGCTTAAAGCCCCTGCTCCATCTTGCACATCCACATACACACACTTGCACACATATTGTAGTTCAAGAGAACAGACATTATTCTCCATTTAAACACTCTTCTTCACAGAGCCGCAGTCCTCCCACAAATGCACAGTCCTTCTCCCTCACTCATTCCCATGTGGGCCACCCGCAGGGGCTCCCACATCCCAGTGAAACACTGGGAAGCACCCACATTCGCACTCAAGAATTGATCATACAAACCAGGGATAAGTGAACTTTTTTCTGTAAATAATCAAGTGGCAATGACTTGAGGTTCTGCCTCCATACAATCCCTGTTGCAAATACTCAACTCTGCCTTTGTGGCACAAAAGCAGACACAGACAGTACCCAAACCAACAAACGTGGCTCTGTTCCAAGAAAACTTTATGAATACTTAAATTTGAATTTTGTTTAATTTTCACATTGCCACAAAATATCATTCTTTTTTTGAATGGTTTTCAACCATTTAAGAATGTAAAAGACATTCTTAGCTAACAAGCCATGTAAAAATAAGCTGCAGGCTGGCTTGACCTTTGGGCCACAGTTTGCTTATTTGTGCTTTTTGCCATCAATAGGTTCCTGAAAACAGCATGAACTTCTGTCCGTAGAATCCTTTTGTAACATGTTAAGGAACCTGCTTCTTCAAAGGATATTGCAATGAATTATTTAGCAATGCAAATCTCTCAATTCCTAAACCTGGTGTCAAGCACCGGCCTTCTGAATAATTATTGCTCTCCTCTGCCAACTTTAGAGCACTTTTGCATTGAAGGCAGGGCTTTCTGATTTCCCTGGGTCCTGAATGGGGTCTCACGCCAAAAGAGCTTCCTCTTTTGCAAACACTAGCCCCCACCAAGCTGTCTGGCTGTCAGGTACTTGGCACCTGAACTGGTTTCAGTTGGAAGCTTTCAGTCCACAGTTCTGTGCAAGAAGTTGTGTGTTTTAACAACAGCGATAGCATCTGCAGAACACCCAAGATGTCAGTGTTGTGTTTGCATGCTGTCACCACCATGATAAATATTGCATCCCAAATCCAAGAACTGATTTGATTTACTGACAAGACAGCCCTCTCCACCTGAAAGACAAAGCTGGCTGCCTTGCCCACACATCTGCTTTGTCATTAGCTCGGAGGCAGAAGGGAACCACAGCCAGCCAAGGCAGTCACCGACAGCATCTTCCCCTACACTCCAGGAAAATGCAGAAATGCTCAATCAGCCAGTCATCTCCCCTACAGGACACCAGGCACCCCACTTGAGAGGTACTTTCCACTGATGTGACCAAATCAGTGGTTGTTTGGATAAGGAGCAGACACTGGTTTGGTGTGCTCTTCGAGGAGGTTCTGGGTACTGAGCAGGTGATAGGATTTAGAAGTGTATTCTGTATGGCTACAGGTAGTGGCTTCTGGTCATTGAATCTCTCATTAATAATTTACTCTGCTGTTTGACAGTATTTGTTGGGTACCGGTCTTATGGCAGGCCCCATGCTAGGTGCTGCTAATGCAGAGGTGGGTAAACACCACAATTGCCACTCTCTTGGAGCTCAGCCGGAAAGGCAAGGACGTAATCAATCAATTACAACACAAAACACCTGGAGAAAGTGCAGGCACACGAGGGAGTGATTCAGGATTCAGTCTCGCTCTCTCTCTGTTTCCCTCTTTACTCTCTTTCTTCTCTTATTGTCTCTCCCTTTTTCCTAAACTACCAAAAGTTACTTCTAACTAGGGTCCCCCCTTCCAATCTTGCACCCCTCCCCATCCTCTTCACACATATCCAATCACTGAAACAATCCTATACTTTTAAACCTGCAAATCCAATCATGTAACTCCCTCACTCAAACCCCTTCCATGGATGGATGGCTATGACATTTAGAACAAAATCTAAATCTTTTCCACGGCCCATGGGCTCATTAGTTCTCTTCTCACCCCACCTATAATCTCTACTCTTTGCTTATGCTTTTTCCAGATCCTTCATACACATTTTTTCTTCTCACCATAAGAGCAAAGGGTCTGGAATCAGATGGGTATATCCAAATACAGACTTCCCTACTTATTAATAGCTGAGTGATTTGGGGAAAGTTACTTTACCACTTAGTGCCTCAGTTTCCCTATCCACAAAATGGGAATAATAATAGTGCCCAACTCATAGGGTTGTTGTGAAGACTAAATGAACTAATACATACAAAGAACTTGGAAAGTGCTTAGCTCAGAAGAAACAATAATGTTAGTCAATGCCATTATTTTCAGCACTACTCATCCTTTATGCCACTTCCTTGTTTTTTATATGAAGATTTTTATGTGAGAAATCTTCCTTGATACAATCCAATTACATTACAATACAATACCTCTTTATACACTCCCAGAGTACCCTATATTTTTCTCTGAAAATCAGTCACCACCAGTGGTCATTATATAATTATGTGCCTGGCTCTTGACTTACTATCTGGCTTCTTGTTACACTCTAAGTTCCATGGGGGCTGGGTTCATGTCAACTTTGCTCCTGATGCATCTTTGTGTTGTGGTGTGCCTAGTACACGATAAGCATTAAAAGAAAGGATGCTGGCTGGATGAAAGAATGAATGAATGAATGAATGAATGAATGAATGAATGAGTAAGCCAGGAAATCCTTCCATAGGAAATGACTCTAACTGGCTTTTGGAAATGTGAACATGAGTTTCTAGTGGGAAAGAGAGGCAGACATGGTAAGGAGAAGACATTCCAGTGGGAGAAAACCACAGGGGCCAAGGCATGGAGAGAGGATGCTTAGTGTTACTGAGGTGGAGGGGGTGGTGAGAGTTTAGATGGGGGAGATGTACCCTAACTCCCTGCCATTAGGCTATATTTTAGAGAAGTTCTAGGTTCACAGCAAAATTAGGCATAAATTACAGAAATTTCCATTACACCTCTGACCTCACACATGCATAACCTCCCTCATGAACAACATCCTACACCACAAGGGTGTATTTGTTGCAATTGATGAGCTTACATTGACACATCATTGTTGCCCAAAGTACATAGTTTACATTAGGGTTCACTCTTGGTTTCGTGCATTTTATGGGCTTGAACAAATGTATAATGATATATATCCACCTTTGTAAGATCATACAGAGTAGATTCATGCTCTAAATACCCTCTGCACTCCACCTATTCATTCCTTACTGCCCCCACTCCCTCACAACCACTGATCCTTTTATTTTCTCCATAGTTTTGCCTTTTCCAGAATGTCATATAATGGGTATCATACAGTATGTAGCCTTTTCAGTGTGGCTTCTTTCACTGAGTGATACTCATTTAAATTTCCTTCATGTCTTTTCATGGCTTGATAGCTTATTTCTTTTTAGTTCTGAAGAATACTCTATTGTCTAGATGTGCCGTAGTTTATTTATTCATCACTTACTTAAAGACATGTTGCTTACTTCCAAGTTTTGGAAATTATAAATAAGTCACTCTGAACATCCATGTGCAAATTTTTGTAGGGATATGTGTAGGGACATATGACATACAGATGGAGGTTTACACAATATTGTAGGGACGAAGTATGTGTTTTGTTTTGCAAGAAACTGCCAATTTTTTTTCCCCAAGTGGCTATACCATTTTGAATTCCCACCAGTAATGAGTGGGAGTTCCTGTTGCTCCACATCCTTGTCAGCATTTCATGATGTCAATGTACTGTATCTGGATCATTCTAATAGTTGTGTAGTGGTATCTTGTTGTTGTTTTAATTTGCATTTGTCTGATGACATATGATGTGGAGCATATTTTTATATGATTATTTTCCATCTGTACATTTTCTTTGGTGAGATATCTGTTAAAGTCTCTGGCCCTTTTAAAAATACATTTTTTTTATTATTGACTTTAAGAGTTATTTGTATATTTTGGATAACAGTCCTTTATCAGACACATCTTTTGCTAATACTTTTCTCCCAGTATGTGGCCTCTCATTTTATTCTGTTGACGGTGTCTTTCCCAGAGCAGAAATTTTTAATTCAAATTAAGTTCAGTTGTCAACTTTTCCTTTCATTGATTGTGCCTTTGGTGTTATATATAAAAAGTCATTGCCAAATCCTAGGCCATCTATATTTTCCTTCTAGGAGTTTATAATTTTGTGCTTTACATTTAGGCATGTGATCCATTTTGAGTTAAATGGATCTGTGTTTGTGAACAGTGTGAGGTCTGTGTCTAGATTCTTTTTTAAATTTTTTTAATTTTTTGCATGCCGATGTTCCAGCACCATTTGTTGAAAATACTGTTTTTTCTCCATGATATTGCTGTTGCTCCTTTGTCCAAGATCAGTTGAGTATACTTACGTGAGTCCCTTCCTGGACTCTCTATTCTTTCCACTGATCTACTTATCTATTCTTTTGCCAATACCACACGTGTCTTAATAACTGTAGCTTCATAGTAAGTCTTGAAGTTGGGTAGTGTCAGTGTTCCAACATTGTTCTTCTCCCTCAATATTGTGTTCGTTGTTCTGGGTCTTTTGCATCTCCAGATAAACTTTAGAATCAGTTTGCCAATATCCCAGAATAACTTAATGGGATTTTGATTGGGATCGCATTGAATCTGTGGATCAAGTTGGGAGATGCCCGTTTCTTCATCAATTCCTACTTTCTATGTGGTGATGGGCACATCATTAACCTTGCTGAGTCTCTGTTTTCTCATCTGTAAAATATAGATGATAATACTTGATACCGTCTGCTATGGCATCTCCCTCAAAGTGGGGAGCATTAGAGAGATGACATAAAGATGGAGGTTTACACAAGCTTGCTTGGTACATGACAAATAGTCAGCATTAGGGCCACTTTCCCTAACCCCTATTCTATCTTCTCCTGCTTTCCCTGCTTTCTGATGTCCTCATCTGGAAATCCAGGACTGCTCAGATTGTGAATCAGTATTTTAAATAATAATTTTAATTTTTCAGAATCATTCATTCATGACTTTCTTAGTCATTCTTGCCTGACACCTCAGTCATCCTCTTCCACTCTGTCCAGTGAGGTGAAAAGTTACGTTCTCTGCTACTCTGGGATCAGTGGGTTCATGGCAGCCAAGGTCCTGAACTACTTCTCTTTTAATTAGACTTGGGACTGAGAGCCTCTCAGAGTGACCTCTGGATCCACATCGCAGCCTCAGTAGCACTCTCCTCTCTGCATTGGCTTTGTCTGACTCATTGATCTGCCTCTAGGCCCAGTGCTGACTATTGAAAGTCACGGGGGCCTTCGTCTCCACAACTGGTGTTTCAGCCCTACTTTATGTCTGAATCCCAGTAGAGTGTGTGTGTTTAGAGCTGGGTTAACTGAGAGGCAAAGAAGGTGGTGGTTGCTTCAGGACATGCCTGGACTAGGAAATCCCCCACAGTGTGATTTCACAGGCATTTCATGCACATACCTCTGAGTGCCAGTACCTGAAACCTGCCCTGAGGTTGGATGATTGATTGTGTCTTTCTTAGAATCAGCTTTTGATAAAGGGAAAGAAAGGTAAGAAGACGTGGATGTGAAAATGGAATGAGCACAAGGTTTCTCTTCTTCCTTTTCTTGTGTGTAAGCTGATATACATATCCTTAGTGCACATGGAACTCCTGAGTTGACGAGAGTGCATGGTGTACCCAAATACTGAGGACTGACATCCCTCAGAGGTTTATGTTGGGAACCCAGCCCCAAAATTTATAAATGATGTGTTTATCTTGAGGAAGAAATGGCAGCTGCTACAACACAGCCAGGAATGTGGTCTTAGAATTTTATTTAGTGCATGAATGTTAACAGGTTGCTATATGTGCTGTCTTTCTCCATCCTACAAAGATGAGGGCATCACTAATAGATCACAGCACATATTCCTGCCGAACCTGAACTAGGTCTTGGAATTCTTTTCAATAAAACAAGGACTGTTCTCACATCCACCTGGAAACTGAGCTACCCCCACCTGCTGATCTCATACTTTCAGGGCCCTAAGTAAGAAGAAACTTTAGATTTAACTTCCTTGAACCCAGACATTAATCTGCTGCTAAGTAAACTAAATCTATGCATTTGAAAAAAATCACTTGTACAATCTAGGTTGTGAAATATTGTTTAAACTCATTCATAGGTTAGTAGGAGGCAGTTTACGGGGTAAAGAGTTGAGAAAAATCTTGGCCATGGGCTGAACAGTATTAAGGTATTTCTGGCAGGGAAATATCTTAACGTTTTAGGGAATTAGGAAGAGGCTGTTGTGGGGAGGGCAAGAGCAATTCTATCAGTCTATTCTGTTGGTTTCCAAACTTTGCTGCACATTAGAATCATTTGGGGATCTTTTAAAACTCTGATGCTCAGGTCATACCCAGCACTAATTATGTCAGGATGTGTGGGGATGGACATCAGGAGGCACCAGTAATTCTTGTTCTTAAGGAACTCAGGTAATGATTCCCATACAGAGCCAAGAGGGGGAACACTGGTCTGGATGCAATGCTGCTTTATTTCTGCCCATTTCCCTTCTCTCCAAAGATGTCTTCAAAATTCATTTGATTCTCACAATAGCTCCACGAGGCCATCTGAGCAGGTGTCACTGACCCATGGGACAAATGGGGAAACTCAGCCACGGAGAAGTGAAATCATTTGTCTAAGTTTAAATTAGGTGAGTTATTGGTGAGTCCTGGGATCTTCACAGGTCAGGAGATGCCGCTACATTGTTATTTATAGAAAAAAAGAAAGAGGAATGTTTTTATGTAAAAAAGATTATCAAGGTATGCACTGAAAGACTTAGCATGTGGCCCCCTTAAGAGGTTCCATTCCGGAAGGACATTTTCCAAAACGAACTATGCACACACACACACACACACACACACACACACACGCATGCACACACACACTCCAGTATAACAACTAATGATAGAAAAAAAGGAAACAAAAATCAATGACTCTCGTATCCTGGCCTCAGGACAGCCGGGGAAGCAGAAATCCCTTTGCAGTGTGGCTTCCACGGCAGACGGTGTGTAAATGGCATGGACCTTTATGAAAGGGGAGAGATTCACAGGACACTATTTTCCCAGGCTGAATCGCAAGGTTCAGTAGCTCACATAATGAGATTATTTCAACCTGGAGGCCAATTGGAAAAGCAATTACAGATCATTAAAGCACATTGCCAAGCTCTTCTGCCCTGCCTGCTCCAGCCTTCCTTCTCTATGTCTATCACTTCTGGCCCTGCTCTTCATTTCACATGTGGAGCCAGAGAGGAGAAACAGGGGCCTTGATCCAGGCAGACTGCAAAGGCTCCCATGGGAGAAGATCAGACAAAAATTCGCTTCTTGCTCAGTGATCATTTGAACAAACAACTCCTCTTAGAGAGGAAAGGATTCATGCTCATATCCCTCCATGTGCTGGACACCGTGTGAAACATTTTGGGTTTTTGCAGGCATAGTCTCATTTAATCTCCCTTAGCTAATATTAAGCCCCTATTAGTCACCAGCCCGTGAATTCTGAGGACTTGCTACTCGCGTTGTTTCTTCCCAGTCTGCACATTTGCAGTCATCCCTAATAGATCACAGCACACATTCCTGCTGAGCCTGAACTAGGTCTTGGAATTCTCAACCAAGCAGGGAGGGTCTGCTCTTACATTGGCTTTAGAAGCTGAGACATAGTCTACTGAACTCACTCTCAGGGGTTTTTCCATTTTGTTAATGAAGTAGCTGAGGCTGGCAGAGGGGCAGCCACTTGCCTAAGGTTTCCCTGCTGGGAAGTGGTACAGCTGTAACTCAAACCCAGATCGCAACTCCAAAGTGAATCACAGTACTGGCATTCCTTCCGGTCATGTTTGCTCTGACCTCCATGCTCCTGCACATGCAGAACTTCTCCCAGCTTGGCTAATTCATATTCATTCTTCAAGACCTAGTTTAAGGGTCACTTGCTATATTTATGAAGCCACTATTACTACCTCTCCCTGGCCCTTTGAATATTAGATGTCCCTTTTTCTCTCCCTGTTCCTGCACCACCACGGGCACACTTTCATTGTTAGATAAAAACCCCTTTTTTGTAAAGTTTAGTTTCTAATCCATGCTAATATCTTATCCATGATATTGTGAAATATTAACAGATGGGTTTTACTCCAAGTATCTAGTGCTTCTCTTGCCTCTCCCCTACCCCACAGAGGGATCAGCAGGTGACGGCATCCTTTGCCAATTGCTCTTGAGGAAGGGCTGCTATGTCAGCAATGCCATGTAATTGAGTCAATGGTCAGCTTTTAAATTTCATCAGTCTTCAAATCAACAAGACAACGGCTTTGAAGGAAAAGGCTCTTAGCGTGTCAAGAGCACAAGTCTAGGTCTAAACAGACTAAGAAGCTCTATCGTTGTCATTTTTTTTCCCCTGCCTGTCCATGAGGTCGGGGAGGAGAGGTCTGGAGAGGAGAGCAAGACAATAAGATGCTGGTGAACACTCAGGGGAGGCCAGAGGGAAATTGTGCTTGCTTCCAGGGTGGGGAGGATTACTCAAGAATGAGAGTAAGATGCTCTGGCTCCCCCACATTGCTCCAGCCCAGGGCAGCAGTGGAAAGTAGGAATGATGGATCCTGGGCAGAGAGGACCTGACCCAGCTCCTTTAAGACTTCTGGGGCTCTAGAGAGGCTCAGGGGAGCATCAGAAATTTTATGTGCACCCAAGAGGGATGTGGAAATGACTGAGAAAGAGCTCATATGAGATTGTAATGTAGATGGTGAAATTGAATCAGATCTACCCACATCAAGCTTAGGACAGATTCCCTTTCCTTAGGACAAACAGGATCCTACCTGGGCCCTCCCAAAACCACTGTGCTCCTCCTTCAGACTGAAACTCTGACTGGGTATGGGTCTTCTTGGCAGGACTGGTGGGACTTCCCAGCACCTGTCTCACCCCAGGGCTCCAGCCTCCAGGACTCAGAAGGTGGGAGAGGGTTTCTTGTGTTCCCTGTCCATTCTTTGGCTTAGGGTGAGCTGCTGATGTCCTCATCTGGTGCCAGGGTCCGTTCCATCCTTAATGGGTAATCTCAGGGGACCTGGCAGCTTGATGTGGGGCAGAGATCATCATCCATGAGGTTCTACCATGGAAAGCCTTCATGGGACGGTGACCGCAGAATGGTCCTTGAAAGGCCTATAGAAATTAGATTGGTAAACAAGTTGGGGAGGGGTATGGAGGACCCAAAGGTAGACAGCAAAGAGCCCAGACTAGGGATATTAGTGACATCCACCAGGCTGGAAGGAACAAGTCTGCCTAAGCCACTCAGCTGCAAACTCAGTCTTAGAAAAGGACAGGGTGACATCAGATGGTCTTCAACCCCACTCCTGGTAAAACAAAACAAAACAAAACAAAACAAAACCCCAGCCCCAGAGTGCCAGCATTGAAGCCAAGTCTTAAACAATGAGGGTATCCTCCTTGCTGGTGATAAGGTAATGGGGTAAAAGATAATTTGGCATGCTTTACATTTTTTGTTTTCAAGAATAGTCGCTGCCTGGGAACAGGAACTTCATACCCACACATTTCCGCAAATCTGTTGATTTCCTCAGGTTGAATGCTTGGTAGAGCACAGTGGAGAGAGAAGGAGGAAGGTCTCTCTGGGGACATTCTCTTGGCCTCCTTCCCTTTGGGCCCCTAATTCTATCCACACCTATGATTCAGGTGGGTAGGTTCACAGAGCATACTCCAGGGGGACTGTGGCTGGCAAGAGTGGGGACTTGCATAGAGAAATGAGTTTCCAGTCTCTGACTCCCCTCTCCCTGGCCCAGGGGTAGGAGGGTAGTGGGATGGTAGCTTCACCTCCGTCTTTGTGCCACTCTTTCCTCCCAGGAGATTCCACCTTTTAAAGCTCCAAGAACGTTCAACTGGAAGTGTAAGCCTAAATTTCTGCAACCCTATCACACATCAAGCTTCCTCCATGGGAAGCAAAGAAAAAGCAAAGAATAAGTCACAGGCTACTTCCCAGCATGACTAAAGTGACATCGGATGCAAAAAAAAGTATCCATGTGTGACCATGTGTGCGTGTGTGTGTATGTGTCTGTGATGTGGGAAGAGAGGCAGAGGTCTGACACTTCCAGTTTGGGGTTTGAGTCCTCAGGGCTCTTAAGCAAATGTGAGCCAGCAATGCACCATTACAAGCAGCCTCTAATTTATTGATTGAATCTTCATAAATGCCAGCTAACAATGTTGCCATAAAATAATGTGCCCATAAAAGACCTGGAAGGTTTCTCTTATGGGAATAAGGGCAGCACAGTGCTTCTACATTGGGTGTACAAATGGGAGAGGGATGTCACTTTAGCAAATTCTAGAACCTACTAAGTCAGGATGGATGGGAACCCATGGACTCTATTAGCCTGTCTGTTGGGATTTGTGTGTGGGTGGCACATATGTGCAGGCGTGTAACTGCATAATTGTTTGTAATTTTTCTGTTTGCCTGTATAAGGATCTATGCAGGTCCATAAACAGACATGTGTGCACACACATTATGCAACAGGAGTCTGTGCTAGTAGTGTCTTTCTTGTACTGAGTTCCTGGAGAGTGGGGTCTGTAGTATCTTTATCTGTGGCTTCCAATGTCTAATACATAGATGTTTTATAAATGTCAGCTGAAATGGGAAAAAAGTGTATGTGTGTCTGTGAGTCTCTGAGGTGAGCCTTGTTGGTATTTGTTGGACTGAGGACCAAGCATGGGCATTGAGGTGTGACAGTATAGGTGGGGTGTGGGCAAGTGTGTTCTCAGGAAGGCTTTTGCAGGCCTGTGAGTATGAGTTAAGTATGTGTGCCCTTCCTAAGACACTAGCCATCTCAGGCCTCAGTTCCCACTTTTAACTTTCCCGGTTTCCCATGGTGGGGTCTACAGAGGCCCTGCCAGCTCAGATAGGCTCCGTACCTGCCCAGCTCCTGAATCTTCCCAGGAAACTGGCCAAGGAAAGGGCACTTGTGGAGTCTACCCACAGGGTGGTTCACATGCTCGGGTTGGTTTAACTTGGGGCATGGCCCCCACAGGCTCTTGCTGAATATCATGTTGTCCCCTGAGTTCCAATCCTCCAGCACTGCTCATGAAAACCCTGGGCTGTGACTCAATAGCCCAAATGCATTGTGTCCACACTCAGCCATATTTCTTGGCCCTCTTTTTGTTTTGGTTCCTGAAAAGGTCTTGACTTTACTCACACCTCTTTGGAGGATCTGAATTCCTCTTACCAAACTGACACCCCGTGGATAATCTTGATCATTGGTGGCGAGGGATACTGCCCAGGGCTGATAATACTGTTCTGCTCACCTGAGGATACCAATGTCATGTTAACTTGCATCCTGTTAGCTAGTGACTGGATACCAGCTTATCATTGCTCCCTAAATTAATTGACTTGTCTTTGTTTACTCGCTTTACTGTCCTTGCCATTTTCATAGAGAGAGAGAATATTAGAAATACTAGAGCTGGAAGTGTTCTTAGAATGCATCTACTCCAACCCTCTCATTTTACAGATGGAGAAACTGAGTCCCAGAAAGGGAAGTGATACCAGTTATTTTTGAATTATTTATTTCACAGGAAGTGTATTGAGTACTCATCATATGCCAAATCCACGGCTAGTATCACAGTCAATGGGGGAGGATAGACATGTGGGCTATTATAGTAAAATCCAAGCTGATGGATGTTATTACATAGGGAAGCACACATTACATAGGGACGCTTTGTTATATAAGGAAGAGGATTATTACATAGGGTCATGGGAACAGAGAGGAGGGGCTCTTACACAGATGGATGGGATGAGGGGAGACTTCCAGAGCAGGTGACACACGAGTTGTTTCCTGAGTAGGAGCTCACCAACTGAAGGGGGTGAGAAAGTTTGGGCAGGTGAAGAAGCTTCTAATTTAATGCATTGCTATGGGCTTCTTTCCAGGGCACCTGCTTCTCATTCTTAATGTTCCAAAATGTGGAGGTGAAGATGAGTGGAGGGAAAAAGGAGATGGATAATAAAAGTCTAAAAGCATGAATGAATGCATGAATGAGTGAATGAAAAAAACCCATACTATTAATGTCTTTCATGAGCTGATATGTCATATATGTTAGCTCATTTAATTCTGGCGATATTGTGATTATTCTCATTTGACAGATGAGGCAACTGAAGCTTAGAGAGACTGAATAACTCTCAGGTCATGCAGATAGAGGGAAGTAGAATTCAAATCCAGGCCTGCCGGGCTCTGCAGCTAACTTTTCTACCCTACCCTGATGCTAACTGTTGCCAACCTACTTCAGATATCACATGAAAAAAATCTGAGGGTGGTATTTCACTCGACTCTCCCCTCTTAGTATTATAAGGGAGGGTAATCCTTGTCCCCTACTCACCAGCCACAGAGAGGGGAAGGCTCCCTCCAGCCCTCCCTCCTGCAGAAGAGGCGAATCTTTCCCATCTGCCTAAATTCACATCAGTGAATCAAATGGAGTCTCTGCCAGTAAGCATATTAATGGGGCCTTTCCCAGTCCCTGAATCTGCTGAATCTTCATCTTCACTTGAAGCCAAATGAAGTTTGATTTTTAATTCACCTTGCAGAGTTATAAAGCAAACCAGTGATTGCAGTTAATGCTCCAACTCTGTCTCTTTCCAGGCTTTGCAGCCTGCCTTCCCTCATGGCTGACTCTGCTGAGCTCATGCCGCCTGGCAGGCACATCCCACTGCTTTCCCAGAGCAGTAGTGACCCAGCGGGGCTGCACACTGGAACCAGCTGAGGAACTTTAGGAGCACCGAAGCCTGGCCCCCATCCCAGAGGGTCTGATGTCATTGGACTCTGGGCATCCGGATTCTTCGAAGTTCTCCAGGTGGTGTGGGCAGCTGGGGTTGAGAATTATTAGCCCAGGATGCATCCTTACCTGAGGCACTTGGGATTTAAACAGCCTCATGCTCTGAGACATGCTTTTGGTGCTGGCTTTCCCTGAACTATGCTCCTCTTTTGAAGATGAATCTTTTGCTTTGTTCTCTTTTGGGGGATCCCCTACTGCCTCAGACTCTCTGGGCCTGAGTCCTACCTTGTCTTTGTCATGCTCCTCCCTCTGCCTACAGAGGGCCTGAGGTCTGGGTCTCTAACCAGCTCACAGACCGAACTGGTGCTGCCTTCTGCTTAGTCTTGGATTGCTTCCTATAAAGACACTGGCACACTGTCTTGGGAGCAAGTCTCATGAAAGAAAAACAGTGCCATTTTGGAGGCAGAGAATCTTTGGTGCAAATTCTAGCCTGGACACTCACTGGCTTGTATAACTTCCCTGAGAGCAGTTTTCTCCTCTGTCAAATGGTTGCTACAGCTGTTTATTACCGTGCAATAAACCCACCCAAAACTTAGTGGCTTAATACAACAATATTTATTTTATTAAATATTTATATGATCTTATTAAAATCTTTATTTTCCTGAAGAACCCACGATTTGGACAGGGCTCAGCAGGGACAGCTCATTTTTTTGCTCTACTCAGCATCAACGGGGGCAGCTTGAAGCCTGGGGCTGGAGTCCTCCAACGCCTTGTTCATCCACATATCTGGCACCAGGATTGCGAAGACTCAAACAGCCAGGGCCAGAGCATTGCTACTGCTTGGGCATCTTTCTCTCTTTCTGCCTCAGCATGGTCTATACAGCATGTGGTTTCGGGGTACCACATTTCTTATATGTTGGCTCAAAGCTCCCAAGGTGTGTGTCTAAGACAGAGCCTGATGGAAGCTGCATCTTTTGTTGCCCAGTGTTGGAGGTCATGAAGCATCCTTTCCACTTCATTCTCTTCATCAAGGCAGCCATAAAGATTCTCCTGGAGTCCAGGGATAAGGATATAGGCTCCACCTCTTGATGAGGGTATAACAAGGTTTATGAAAAGCAGGTGGGATGAGAAAAACATTGTTGCAGCCACTTTGGGAAACCGCAATCTGCTACAATGGGAATAAGAATACTCTATTGTAAAATAGATTTATTTTGGCGATTAAAGAAATGCATCCTAAACTCTTAACCTAAACCAATTAGCTTTTATTATGAGTAAACCTTTTGCATATATTATCTCACTGAAACCTCATAGCAACTCTGCAAAGCAGGTACTATTTCCTCCTTTTACAGAAGCAAGATACATGGTTCAGAAGCCAGCTCAGGTCATACAATAGTGAGTCACAGGTCTGGGTTTGAAGGCTCTATGTGGCTCTGGAGCAGTGGTTCTCAACCTCAGATGGGGGAAGGTAATTTTGTCCCCCAGGAGACATTTGGCAATTTCCAGAGACACTTTTTGGCTGTCACAACTACTGTGGGTGGGGCGAGTGCTACAGGCATCTAACGGGCAGAGGCTAGGGATGCTGCTAAGCATCTCCACAAGGCACAGGACTGCCCCAGAACAAATAATTATCCAGCCTAAAATGTCAGCAGTGCTGAGATTGAGAAACCCTGGTCTAGAGATGATGTTTCAAACCACTCCTTTATTGTAGGCATTTCTTAATGTTGGTTCCTACTTTTCCTTCCACCAATTTCATTTGTCATTCCAGCTTCTTTCCTTGAGCAGCCCTTGACTGGTGTTTGTTCTACTGGGTTTGGAATGAATTACAACAACTGAAATTGGGCATGCCCTCCAAGGCCCCATCTTGCTCAAGGGAGTTGAATCCAGGTCTAGGAGATGAGCAGTCTCAGGTTGCCTTTTTGCTTGGGGTCCACTGGGCTAAGCTTAGCTTTGCTCAGAGAAAGCACATGCTTGTGGGGTGGGAGTCTTTTGGGTTATGAGCCATGTGCTATTTAGGAAAAACACAGGAATAAAGCTGTTTGAAGCTGGTGGCCTAGCTATAAGCCTTTCCTAAGAAAGGCTCTTCACAGAGCTGGTAGGTATGCCTCTCAGCTCCAGGAAGGGTGGAGGCTGAAACAGTGCAATGGGATTCTTTCACATCTGCACTGATGTCCATACAATTTAGTCAGAGGTCAGATGTTTTAAAAGCACTAGAAGTTAACCGTTAGCTTAAAGGTATGTTTTTGTCACCCTCCCCTCCTCTCTCTATTGCTCATGGGCAAGCTGCCTAATGAACATAGCTCAGTTCCATTAGAAGCTGGACAGATACTGGGTGCAGGATGGAGTTAGCCTCTAAAGGCTTTTAGGAAGAGCTAGGAAACTGTGACAAAGGAAGGGCCAATTTACGCCAAGACAATAATTGCATTAATGCTCCGTACTGAGGACTTCATGAATTCTGGATGTGGTCAAGACCTGGGATGTGAAGTGCATCCTCTAGAATTAAGTCGTTTAATGTGGCCATAACCATGACAGGTGGAGCTAAGTGCAACATCAGGGATCATTGCAGTTTGGGAAATTCTAATGCTGAGACTGTGACCTTGGCCATGCCAGAGGACCTCTGGCAGAGTTGCAACAATGCATCAGTGCTCGCGCCAAGCAAACTTGGCATGAAATCTGGGACATTACCACTTACCTGCTATGTGGTCTTGTGCTAGCTATTTGGCTTCTCTGAGTAACAAAAAACATCAAACACAATGACACAGAAGAGAAGCTCAACGTATGGACATTGCTATCATTATTCTTAATTTAGTTCTGCAGAAGCTGCAAATATAATCTGGAAAGAGAAATTTCTGGAGTCATTTCCTTCTCAGGATTTTTGGTAACTGTTTCACTTGTATATCGAAAGGCAATGACAGCCCTGTGTAAGTTCATGCATATTCTTCATCTAAAGAGAAAGATCCTTAGAGGTCACCAATCCAATCGCTGCATTTCTCCATGGGGGAACCCAAAGCCTGGAGGTGTAACAGTGAGCCCATTTCAGCTTGAAGGTTGTGAGATATTATGGTAACAGTCTTCTGATCTAGCCAGGAAGGTAGGAAAATGTGGGGACGCAGCATGTGATTTAGAAATACCACCAGATTGGAATCTTGGTTTGACCACTTACTATCTATGCTCAACGTATGGACATTGCTATCATTATTCTTAATTTAGTTCTGCAGAAGCTGTAAATCTAATCTGGAAAGAGAAATTACTGGAGTCCCTAGGATTTGAATTTGGAAAGCTGCATGTCACCTCAGGCTTTGGTCCCTTGCCTCTGAATTCCCTTTGCTGCCTATCCTCAAGGAGCTGAAAATCTGAGACCCTTATGGGGTTTGCAGTCAGATACAAGACAATGATAGAGGCCCCAACTGCCCAATAAGGCAACTACTGTCCACATGTAGCTATTGAGATCTCAAAATGCAGCTGATGTAACTGAATATCTGGATTTCAAATTTCATCTAGTTTTAATTATATTTAAATTTAAAAAGTCTTACTAGCTTCAGTTACTGGAAGACTTTTAAGTATGTTTGGAACAAGTTGATATTCAACTTTGACGTTTATGAAATCTAAATGCAGACCAGTTATTTTCATTGAAAACTGAGATGAGCTGTAAGTAAAACACGCATGGCAGATTTTGCAGACTTATTACAAAAAAGAAGGTAAACTGTCTTGTTAATAATTTATTTTATGCGGATTACATTGGTTACATGTTGAACTGATGACATGTTGAAGTATTTTGCATGTATTGGGTTAAATAAAATACATTATTAATCAGCAATTTCATATGTGAAAGGAAATGTCATGATGGGTATGTTGGCTTTTTTCCCCGTTGATGCCAATATACATGTATACAAGTCAGTCAATAAGGTTTGTTCTAAGGGTGAGAGTGTAGATTCTGAATTTACAAAGCTAAAGAGTATTAAAAAAATTTGCATTCTGAAATTAAATAAAACTTTTATAATGGAAAAAAATAATTTCACTTTTTAAAAAATTATTTTTTAATTAAGATTTTTTAAAGATACAGGATGTTGACATATTGCTCAGGTTGCTCTTGAACTCCTGGGTTCAAGCAATCCTCTTACGTCAGCCTTCCAAATAGCTGGGACTACTGGTGCGTGTCATCATGCCCGGCTCACTTATTTCTTTTTACTTCATTTAAATGCAGCTGTTAGAAAACCTAAAATTACGTATATGGCTTGCAGTATAGTTCTATCAGCTACTGCTGATGTAGGTCACCCAGCCAGCTTGAGATCTAGAACCCAGGCTGCCTCTCATCTAGGTACGAACAGTTCTGCCGGGAGTCCTGCATTGGGCTTTAGAGCTAACGCTTGAGATGAATAAAGCATGCACTTTTTCTGACTTGTTTCCTTGCCTCTGTGTATGTATCTTCCGTGAGGACCTTGTGGGAAGAGGTGGCTGGTGGGTATTGATGGGGTTTGGATAGCCCTGAATCTCCTTCTTAGTCAAATCCCATCTTAACATTTGCCCTTTAAAGCAACTTTAAAGCAAGTTGCTTTCTCTTTACTGAATGTGTTTGCATTCTTCTGTTGTCCCACCCCTCAAATACCTAGCTTGGTTAGTTTCCTGACTACAGAGACATGGAGTTCTCCATCTTACTCGTTCAAAACATATTTCCTTCGAGCTCTAGGGAAAGCCTTCTCATCCAAGTACTTCCAGATCTGGAGAGCTAATCTTTGTTGAGTCTACGCACACCTCTTGGCCCTTGAATAAACTTGAGGCTTGATGCATTCTGATCTCAGACTTTCTGGGATGCAGTGTCCAGAAAGGCCCTGGAAGCCCTGTTGAGGCCCTAGCACATGCCAACTCCTAGTAAAACCTGTGTAGTGAATGAGGAGGGAAGGCAACAGGTGCTGCCACGAGTCAAACAAAGAACAGATGAGCCAACCTTGCTTCCCAAGTCTAATTTGCACATGGCTTTGTGATATTTAACCAAATGTGGGAAGAGACTAATATTTCTCCTATTTATCCCCAAGTCAGTCCTGAAACATATTAATCAGCAAACTCATTTCCTTCTCAGGATTTTTGGTAACTGTTTCACTTGTATATCGAAAGGCAATGACAGCCCTGTGTAAGTTCATGCATATTCTTCATCTAAAGAGAAAGATCCTTAGAGGTCACCAATCCAATCG
The DNA here is from genome assembly GCF_049350105.2 of Macaca mulatta. Classification (NCBI taxonomy): domain Eukaryota; kingdom Metazoa; phylum Chordata; class Mammalia; order Primates; family Cercopithecidae; genus Macaca; species Macaca mulatta. The sequence goes on from NC_133421.1 coordinate 43,366,314, forward strand.
CTGCATTTCTCCGTGGGGGAACCCAAAGCCTGGAGATGTAACAGTGAGCCCCTTTCAGCTTGTGAGATATTATGGTAACAGTCTTCTGATCTAGCCAGGAAGGTGGGAAAATGTGGGGACGCAGCGTGTGATTTAGAAAGAGATACCACCAGGTTGGAATCTTGGTTTGACCACTTACTATCTTTGTGTTTCTGAGCAAAACCCCTTGACTCTCTAATCATCAGCTTCATCATCTGTAACTGGAATGACATAACCTACTTCCTGGGTTTGTTGGCAAGAACACGGAACCTGACATATAGTAAGTGCTCAGTCACTGGTAGCTCTCAATCCTCTGAGCTACTATAAAACCCAATATGTCTGTTAGTGGTTGGCTTATGAGCTCCTGAGAAATTAGAAATCTATGAATTCCCCATATTTCTCATCATCTTTTTCTTTATTTTAATAGATCATTGAAGCAAATCCTTCAGATTTTTCACCCTTTTCTAATATTCTGAGTCAGTGATGGCAATGGAACCCCAGGTTCGATGTTATTCCTTGGGCTTGTGGGAAGAGAGGAGACGAGATAAACTTCAAGTCCTGAACTGATCAATAACTATGTTCATTCTTGCTCTGATCCTTGTCCACATGAACTTTTGACAGGAAGAAGCAGACACAACAGAGGTAGTGTTTGGGTGGGACACTATTAAGCCAACAAAATAAATGGCCTAGGATGTGGTTGTTAGCTCTTCATAGGTTTCCTTAAAATTAGGGAAATTCTATACCCTATACCCCGGATCATGGCAGGAAATACATCATTATCTACAATTTTAGGGCTTGCTCTGTTGAAAGCAGCTTGGTTGAAAGTGGAAAGCTTGATCATAAATCTAGTTTTGGATTTTTAAGCATGAAATAATGACCACTTACTGAGAAAGTGTGAGGTTGTTTTTATTTTTAATGCTCACCTCAATTGAGAAGTGTCTTCATGCAGAAGATATGCAGTGTAGACAGGAGACCCAATTTCAATTCTGGACTCTACTAGCAACTTTCTCTGTGACCTTGGAGAAATATTGGCTGTGTATCCTATAGACATTGATCCTTTATTCTGCACCCTGTTCAGTAGTGGGGGCTTTATGCAATCTTGCTTCTTATCACAGCTGTAAAGCTAACTAACTAGCTCGATGACACAAGGCTGGTAAATAATGTCATAGGCAGGATGAGATTGGAACCCAAGCTTTCTGGTTCCTGAAGCCCATGTCCATCCCACTGTGTCATATTTCATCTGCAGAAGACAAAGTCTGGAAGGACTTAGAAAAAGAATCATGGAAATGTGGGGGGCTGGGGAAGGTTTAAACGCATAAAGTCAAGGTAAGTTTGGAAGTAGATGTGTATCTCGAGTCTAGAGTCAGAAAACTGCCTCAGAAGTCCATGCTCCAGAGAGCTGTGTCCATGGCTGTTTCTCACTCTTCGTGTTCCCATAGGCCATTAGTGAGTTTCAGCCTCCAGCCATGTCTGTGAGTAGCAGCAAGGGCAGCAGGCTGATGTGCCTTACACTGATAGTGTCTCTTTTCTGATTAGTATTGGCCACACTTCTTTCATTATGTATGTCCTTTCTGTTCCTTCATTCGCCAAACCTTTGGTCTCTATGTTGCAAGCACTGGACTACAGACCTGGACCACCAGTAATCCCAGGTCTCTTCTGGGTTGGATAGAAGGCAGATCCTCTGGGTACTCCATACACTGTTCTTTCCAGGCTTCAGCATTGGAACTTTTTCCCACTGCTGGCTTTTATCACTACCTCTAACTCCATCCCATGCCCTTGTTTCAGGTTCTTTCTGTTGGTTTATTGGTGCCTGATCTGTTGAGGCTGCTCTGATAGTTATATTCTATGGATGTGCCATTCTTCTCCACATCTGGCTTCTCTCTTTGCCCCCATAACCAGCAGCAGGGGGCTAAAACAGAGGAGAGTGGATTGTTCCAAATCCAGGCAGTTTGTCAAAAGTGAAGACATGGCCCAGAAGGGTGACTTAAAAAACAGAGAAGACATGGAGATTATAAGGAAATGACCCACATGAACCATTCCTGTAAGGGAGAGGAGCAATGGGGATGGGGTTTCCAAAACTGGAGGTCTCAGAACTCCAAACAGACTACCTGAGATAAAGGGTATTATTGTTACTCCGAGTGCCCAGGTGGGCCTGTTACTAAGATTGGGAGCACTTATCGAGATAGGTAACTCCATGTCCTTCAGTTTGGGGCCGAGGACTATGGAGGACATCTGAAAGATGCATTGTGAAGAAGGAAATTAAAAGAAAGCTACTGATGATCATCTCAGACAGATATAAGCAGATATATGTGTGTCTGTGTATATATGTACGTATATAATTTTATACTTTTAAAAGTTATACTTTTATAATTTTAAAATTATATACACATATAATTTTTTAAAGAAAAAAGGCAGTATAGCAGTTATAAGTATCAGCTGATGAGCTATTGAATCAGATTCTATTGAAATATCACTCCTGCAACTTATATGCTGGTTAACCTTGGACAAATCACATAACCTCTTTGTGTCTCCAGTTCCCCATTGGTAGATAATATGGTTTGGCTGTGGCCCCACCCAAATCTCACCTTGAACCGTAGCTCCCACATCCCCATGTGTTGTGGGAGGGACCTGGTGGGAGATAAGTGAATCATGGGGGCGGGTCTTTCCTGTGCTGTTCTTGTGATAGTGAATTAAGTCTCACAAGATCTGATGGTTTTATAAAGGAGAGTTCTCCTGCACAAGCGCTCTTGCCGGCCACCATGCAAGATGTTCCTCTGCTCTTCCTTCGTCTTTTGCCATGACTGTGAGGCCTCCCCAGCCATGTGGAGCTGTGAGTCCATTACACCTCTTTCCTTTATAAATTAGCCAGTCTCGGGGATGTCTTTATTAGCAGTGTGAGAACAGACTAATACAGTAGATGACAACATTAATGACACCCACTTCACAGGGTTGTGGAGAGCATTGAACAAGGTGATATACTTGTGCACGTCTCTCTCCCCATCTCTCTCTCTACCTCTATCTCTGCCTCTGTATGTACACAATACCCAGCCCATAGTAAGTCCTGAACAAATGCTTGCTATTGCCATTACATGATTCTGGAACTTCACTAAATTTACCATGACTTCTATTTTTTGTCACTTCCCCTCTGCATACCTTGCCTCCTTCCCTCCAAAGTGTAGCAGTAAATACCATATCATAAGAAGGGTCCTAGCCTTGTCTGTAGAGGCAGTGAGGTGGAAAAATCAATGTGTCCCACTGAGCCAGGAGGATGGGGTCAAAGAAGCCCAAAGCAATAGGGTGAATTTAGCGGTGGGGTGCTACCTAAAAAGGTAGTGATCCTCTGGGAGCATTGGATGGAAGAGGGGAGACGTCTGGGATCCCCACTGAGCCAGAGACAGAGTCCTGTGACACAATCATCATTCCATCCCTAACAGAGTCCCTAACTGAGGCCCCTTTACACCCTGATCAGGAAGGTCCTAGTGTTTCCTCTAAAGCTTCACGCACATTCCACAGCATTTCTAGCCTGCACCTAATTCCAGCTAATTAGAGCAGGGGAAAGCACTACCTCCTCTGAAGATCACCATCTTGCTATGTCTGGCAGTTCACCACCACTTACCCTCACTCAACATCAGTTTTATAATCTCATAATGGGTTTTTCTAAAATTCACAAGCACTTAAAGACCTCAAAACTATAAAAAACCTAAGGTTTCTTTGGACGCTATCGAATCTCAGGAGAGAATCACAAAGAAAAATTCTTGGCTACTGTGTAATCCCTAAAAGCAGCTGTATCCAAATTTATCAACAAAATGTTTATAATCTTGAAGATGTAGTGTAGTTCTTTAAATAAAAGATTTATAAGATAAATTTCAGTTATTTTCTCTACTTTAGTAATAGATATATCTAATTAAATACTTGAAAGTTCATTTAATTTTTAATTCAGGAAGTCATTCATGATTGAGGCAATTTAAACAACTCAGGAAAAACCTCATACCCTGATGAAATTCCATTAGCTATGTGGGTACTCTAATGGTACATTTAATGTTGAATTATGATGATTCTCTGTTGAGATACCTATGCAGTCTATCAATTCTCTTTTGGGAATTCATGCTTTTAGCTTTTAATGATTGATTCGGTTGATTAGATGGATACAATACAGTTATCAAGGTTACCTTTTATAGTTCACTCCTCAGAGGAAGAACATTTGCTCTGGCCTTCCGTTGAAATTCAGTGGTCCCATAGAGCTTACATAAGCATGGTTCCTCTTAGAACTGCCCTGTGGGTTTGTGTTTTGCCACCTTCATGGCATATGATGGAGGGCGCGGAGACATCCCTTTTTGGGGGAGTGAGGCACGATTGGGAGTTGCTTCCAGTCTGTTTCTAAAATCAGGGATATAGCAACTCCAACCATCTGTCAACCAACCATATGCAAGGTCCCGTGATCTCAGTCTGAATTTTTTCATGAAGGTCACCTTTCCCTTTAACAGAGATAGATTCACAGGGCTGGAGGAACACTGGCGATCATGTAGCCCATTGCCTTTATTTCACCAATGAGGAAACAAGCCCAGAGAGGGCAGATGGTTTTCCCAGAGTTTCAGAGCTATGGAAGGACTGGAATACAGGTGCTCCACTTGCCCATCTCATGCTTTTTCTACCATGCCTTATTACGTCTGTGCTCCTAAGGACCAAGAGTAATGCAGACTGCACCAGACCTTATGATTTGATTCTCATGTTCTAGGGGTGGAGTGGGAGAGACATACGGTGGAAAAGGAGGGAAGTTGTTAAAGGAAAAGTAGTGTCAGACATAGTGTCTGTCTACCCTCAAGGATCTCTTTTATAACCTTAATAGAGAAGCAGTACAAATATACTCGAAGCAATTAGGAGAACATTATAAGACAATATATAATTAGGTACTAAATTACATGGCACAGAGAATGGAGAAAGCTTTATATATTGTAAGAGCCTAGAAGTCTTTATGAAGAGGTTGGGCACATAAAGTTGCTTTGAATCTTGAAAGCATATAGTTTATTGAACAGATGAGGGTTTCTTCTGTATGTTAGAAATAGCTTGAGATTTTGATGTAGCTCTGGAGTCATACAGCCTTGAGAAGCTTACAGAAATATTTCAAGCCTCAGCTTCCTTAGCTATTAAGTGGGAATAAAGTACAATCATTGAGAGAAGGTTTGTCTAAACAAAAATATTCAACTGTAGTCAGAGGAGTTAAACTGAACTTCTCACACAAGGAACATTGGACGGGGAGGAAAAGACCATATGTTTCCCTAATATTTTCTTTACTTCAGACCCATAGGACTAGGTCCTGTTGCAGCTCACTCTTATTTATGAGGGAAGGACCAGCAAACAGCAAGTTACTACAGGCTTTTTTTTTTTCTTTTTCTTTTTTATTTTACTTTAAGTTCTGGGATACATGTGCATTAGGTGCAGGTTTGTTACATAGATATACATGTACCATGGTGGTTTGCTGCACCTATCAACCCTAAGTTTTAAGCCCTGCGTACATTAGGTATTTGTCCTAATGCTTTCCCTCCCCTTTCCCCCACCCCTGACAGGCCCCAGTGTGTGATGTTCCTCTCCCTGTGTCCATGTGTTCTCATTGTTCAACTCCCACTTACGAGTGAGAACATGCGGTATTTGGCTTTCTGTTCCTGTGTTAGTTTGTGGAGGATGATGGTTTCCAGCTTCATTCATGTCTCTGCAAAGGACATGGACTCATTCTTTTTCGTGGCTGCATGGTATTCCATGGTGTATATATGCCATATTTTCTTTATCCAGTCTATCATTGATGGGCATTTAAGTTGGTTCCAAGTTTTGCCATTGAAAATAGTGCTGCAATAAACATACGTGTGCAAGTGTCTTTATACCCAAAGGATTATAAATCATTCTACAGGCTTTTTAAATCTGAGGGTATTTAGTCTTCACCTATCCCTTCATCTATATATGGTGCTCTGTAATCTTGATATGCCTTTGATTCGTTGAGGCTCCTCCAGGGGTTGGGATGAGAGGGCCATGTGATATCACTGGTGCACAGTATGGAAAGAGCTCAAATCTATCTGGAAACCTTTTAGTCTTTGTGAGAAGGCATCATCTTTGTGAGAAGTGATCTTCCATCTTGTCACCTCTTCAGTAACTTGTATGACTTAAATACACAGGAAAGAGGTAAGATTATTGGATGAAACCTCCAAGGAGAAGAATATATGAAGAGATGGTGAAATTGCTTGGTGGACTTGGTGCTTCCTTGTCTCCTGATGGCTCTTGGTATGGGATGTGAATGTGGAGACGAACTTGGAGTGAAATGTGAAGATGACATGAAAGCATGTAAACTGGAAAAAGAGGGTGAAACGTTACAGTGTTATTCGTATATGCATTGATAAAACATGTTCTGTTTAGTTCCACTTTGGTGTTTCATTGCTCACTCCCATAATGTAGGTGAACACAATGTAGACAAAAGCAATTCTGAAAATTCTGACAACCAGACCAGTTTTGTTCATCTCCTCATAACTCATAGCTTCCACAAGCCATTGGCTGCTAAAAGAAAGGAAGGCTTTTAGCAGAAGAAACACCTAGTTCTTAGGGTCATGTGATAGAGAAGTGAAATAGGAGTATAAAGTGTCTGTCATAGAGCCTGGAATGCAGTAAATACATAATAAATGGATATCTATTTCCTAGACTGCAGTTTCCTGAGATGTGTGTGGCTTACTTAAAGCCAAAATGAACTACAACAACCACTAGTTTCCATTGATAGGATGACCCTGCCTCTGACTTCAGGTCTATGCACTGGACAGAAAGGTCTTCCCTGAGAAAGAGACTCCACCTGGTCAAGAAAAGGGTGGGGTTTGAGGGTAAGAAGAGAGTTGATGAGATCCACCCTTAGTCGTGGAACAGAAAAGCAAACCATTTACTGCCAGCCACTAAGAAATGGAGTTAGGGACATAGAAAAGGAGTACATTGTTGGATTCTGGGAGCTTTGTCTCTTCTCCTTGTTAGCTTTGGTTCTTGATGTCTGTGTTTCCATCATTAATTTAAAAATTCTGAAATAAGAAGGTCTCTTGTGTTTGTTTTCAGAGATACTATGGATGGGGATACACCTGATGTTGCCGTGGATAGTCACCTGGGTCACCTGGGGGACAGGAACCCCAAGAACAGAAAGTAACAGCCGTGCAGAAGAGAGAAAGCAGTTAGACTCCCTGGGGTGGTTGGGAAGATAGGAGTGGAATGTTGTACAACCGCTCCAAGGCAGGACATTATGTTAAACTTTTTTTTTTTACATGGAGCTCACTCTGTCATCCAGGCTGGAGTGCGGTGGTGCGATCTCAGCTCACTGTAAACTCTGCCTCCCGGGTTCAAGTGATTCTCCTGCCTCAGCCTCCTGAGTAGCTGGGATTACAGGCGTGCACCACCATGCCCGGCTAATTTTTGTATTTTTAGTAGTGATGAGGTTTCACCATGTTGGTCGGGCTCATCTCATACTCGTGAACTCGTGACCCATCCGCCTGGGCCTCCCAATGTGCTGGGATTACAGGCGTGAGTCACTGTGCCCGGCCTGTGTTAAACATTTTTATTCAGAAGCTGTTAATCAATTCTCTTGTCTATATAAACATAACCGTTTTAAAATTAAGAGATATAATAATATAGCATCTACTATTCAACCCAAAGCAGAAATATTTTCTCCAGAATCACTGAAAGGGAGGGTGATTATGCTTGCATGTGTTCAACAAAGAGGATTTCACCCTGTTCATAGGCAACTGTTCCTATAACTGAGTTTTAAAAATAAATTCTATTCCACTTATTAGAAAGCTCTTCCTTATAATTAAGCTAAAATCTGGATTCCTCAAAAAATTTTTTTTTCTTGGCTTGTAGCTAAGGTCTACTACAGTACAATGGTTTGTCCAGACTTACAGATCTTCCATCTTGTCACCTCATCAGTAACTTGTAACTTCTAATTGCCTCTCCTCAGTCTCATTCTGAGGGAAGAGAAGCTAGAGTGGTCCTCTTTTTCTAGGCATCAACTTCCTGTCCTCTCTTTCTCTCTCCTTTTTGTCTAAATAAAACCGGGCCCTTCACCTGTTCTTGGCACGAGCATGAGGTTAGCAGGATGGGGAGATTAGTCCCAGTTGGGCCTGAAAACAACTTGTGGTCATGTGGACCTCCCATCTGTAACAGCTAAGCATCTAGTACTATTATATTTTTTATGACATCTCCCTCTAGGTGGTTTTTCACATATTTACATTTAAATTTTTTTTTTAATTTTACTTTAAGTTCTGGAATACATGTGCAGAAGGTGCAGGTTTGTTACATAGGTATACATGTGCCAGGTGGTTTCCTGCACCTGTCAACCCGTCATCTAGATTTTAAACCCCACACGCATTAGGTATTTATCCTGATGCTCTCCCTCCCCTTGCCCCCTTACCCTCTGACAGGTCCCAGTGTGTGATGGTCCCCTCCCTGTGTCCATGTGCTCTCATTGTTCAAATTCCACTTATGGGAGTTATATTTATGTTTCAAAGCAAGTCCTGTGGGGCACAGTGGCTCAGGTCTATAATCCCAGCACTTTGGGAGGCCAAAGTGGGTGGATCACCTGAGGTCAGGAGTTTGAGACCAGCCTGGCCAACATGGTAAAACCCCATCTCTACTAAAAATACAAAATTAGCAAGGCGTGATGGCATGCACCTGCAATCTCAGCTACTCCGGAGGCTGAGGCAGGAGAATCACTTAGACCGGGAGGTGGAGGTTGCAGTGAGTCAAGATTGTGCCACTGTATTCCAGCCTGGGTGACAGACTAAGGCTCTGTCAAAAAATAAAAACATTAAAAAAATTAAAAAAAAAAGCAAGTCTTTAGAAATTTGGCTGCCCTTTTAAGAAAATACTGAAAATCTATAATTTATATTTGCATATGAATTATGTTGTATCTCTTCTCCTCCCTAGTTTAGATTTTTGGGGACCTGCTCATACATATCCCACTAAGTCATGGAGGATTTTATCTCCCCAGACCTGAGATTGAAACAGGTTTTGAAAGCACTGCCTAATGATCCCTCCTGGATCTCTGGTGGATTAAGTGTCCCTCAAGTGCTGGGAAAGTTCCACAATATCACTGAGCTCCTGCCTTGGTTCAGGCCAGATCCTACATTCTGGGCTACCCTGAAGACCAAGACCACACTGTCTTCCCTTAAAGGATTTTCAATCATTTCTTTTCCTTTGGATGAGACTATCGTTAGGCAGATTGATAAAGTTATTATTATTTTCTTAAAATCTTTCTCTGACCTGAAGTAAAAAAAAAAAATAGAGTCCTGCAAAGTTTTGGTCAAAGAAATGTCTACTCCTGACTTGATTCGGGAGCTGCCAGTGTTTGTGCATATGGGAGCATGGAGCTCCACACGCATCCACATCAGCCTCCTCCCTACTGACAGCAGGCCCGTCTCTCCCAGGGACATGGATATCATTATTCTTTTGCAAGTGCATGGCACACTGTCAGGAGTTTGCTCTAGAAGAGAGAAAAGGCCCAGAAACAATCTTGAAGAGGAGAGAGGAGGGAAGGGATGGAGAACGAGGCTCCCTGTTCTGTTGACTTGGAAACGCTTCCCTTTGGAGCAGTGGCAGATCAGCCCCCATATCCCTTCCTAGCCTGTGTTTTGTTGTTGTTGTTGTCCTTTTTCATTTTTACCCTCTCTTCTCTTGTCTTCAAAGTATTGTTGTGAGATATGAGGAAAAGAGGGGACAAAAATCATCGTAGTTCATTACAATCAACAGAAAGGGAATAACTGGAGTTATTTCTTATCATCACCTCAACTGCTCTACAAATACTTGTCTCTAGCCTTAAAAGAGGAGGGAGGACCTACATCATTGGTTAAGGATTTTGTCCTTTTATTCTCCCTAAATGTAGAAATAATGTAGTTAAGTGTTAGCCTAGATAGACTAGCAAAGTGATATCAAAATAGAGCTGGTTTTGTGTGAGAGGAAAGATAAATTCTCCATAATTTCTGACTTCTCACGTCACCAAGGAAAATCCAGAAATCACTGGAGACCTAGGAAGGCCACGCATACATAGTAACAGGGCACTAAATCATTAACAGCAGGCAAGGGGATCTCAGTATATTAATGTTAAACACAAGCTTGAGTCTCTGGCTGACCAGAAGGCCTCTTGACAGGCAGGCAGCCTTCTAGACAAAGGCGGTTCAGGATATTGGAGAGATCCACTGGCAGTGAGATAGAGACTACAAATCAAAGGTTGAAGGCTACCAAGTTGCCCTTTATTTACACCGAGTCCTGGAATCTGAAGTCAACCATTAGGCTGCTGCAAAGTTCCAAATCTTTAGCAATAGCCAGACTTTACCACTGTCACCTGTTAAAAGTGTCATGTTGGCATCTAAAGATTAGAAAATACCTAAAGTTAAAATTAAGTATGTTTTTGCCACAGGATCCAGCAACTCCATTTCTGGAATATATTTACTCCAGATCAATGTATATAAATATATTCCAAAGAGTAGATTCTGAAATACATGCCAGATAATGCAGGTTTGTATGCAGATCCTTTGGAAGGCAGGCACAAAATTTCCTTTGTTTCTGCTGTTTGATTTTTATAGTGGGGACTTAGAACCAACACAGGCACCCACGGTGCAAATACATATTATGGAATATTATGTAGTAGTTAGATAAAGTTAACAAGATATATGTGAAACAACATAGATAGATTTTTATTATTTATTTATTTATTTATTTATTTATTTATTTATTTATTTTCTAATACAACTTTATTTATAAAAATTGGCAGCAGACCCAATTTGCCTATGGGCCATAGTTTGCTGCTCTTAAGACTGTGGAATTGACAAAAGTTGGTAAAATATGTACAGACTCCAGAATAGACCCATTCATATATAGGCAGCTAATTTTCTTTTTTTTTTTATTATTATACTTTAAGTTCTAGGGTACATGTGCATAACGTGCAGGTTTGTTACATATGTATACTTGTGCCATGTTGCTGTGCTGCACCCATCAACTCGTCAGCACCCATCAACTCGTCATTTACATCAGGTATAACTCCCAATGCAATCCCTCCCCCCTCCCCCCTCCCCATGATAGGCCCCAGTGTGTGATGTTCCCCTTCCTGAGTCCAAGTGATCTCATTGTTCAGTTCCCACCTATGAGTGAGAACATGCGGTGTTTGGTTTTCTGTTCTTGTGATAGTTTGCTAAGAATGATGGTTTCCAGCTGCATCCATGTCCCTACAAAGGACACAAACTCATCCTTTTTTATGGCTGCATAGTATTCCATGGTGTATATGTGCCACATTTTCTTAATCCAGTCTGTCACTGATGGACATTTGGGTTGATTCCAAGTCTTTGCTATAGATTTTTAAAATACTGTTGAGTGAAACAAAGTTTGAAACAATGAGAGTTATAGTTGAATCTTAAGTAGACACTCCTGCATAAAGATCAAACATGTTAAAATGGGAGGCTGCACTGGAAATATGAAATAGGAAGAAAAGTAAAGAAAATTTAATTTTCTTTGATTGAGGTAGTTTTTATGGAGGGGCAATTGGCAAATTACCTCCGTAAGATTATAAGCATCCCAAGGGCCAATGTCATGTCTGTTTCATTTACCATTATATCTCTAGAATCAAGTGCAGCATTGGTTTTATAGAAATCTTCTAAAATATTGGTTGAATTAATTACCTTATTAATTAAAAAAAACCCAGAGAGCCAAAGAAGAAGAAGAAAAGGGGGTTACTGGAGTACTGAAAGCTCCAAATAGGCTATCTGCATTCCTTTGTAATCGGGGAGCAGATAGTATACGCTGTTTTAATGAAATCTTCCATTCTCTTTGTGTGTGTGTGTGTGTGTGTGTGTGTATGTATGTGTCTGTGTCTGTGTTTGTGTGTGTGCGTGTGTAGAAGGCCTGGGTGTTGGAGCAGGAAGAATTATGTATCCCCCATCAAATGTCACAGTAATGGTCTCAGATAGAAGTGGCATGATGAAAAGTGGAAGAGACCTAGACCAGAAGTTAGTCTTGGCCTTTTCTTTCTGAGATTTGTGTTTGTTATCTATGAAGTGAAGACATTAGTACTGCATCACAGACTTATTGGTGGTTGAAAATAATCTATTGCAGCTGGGCGCACTGGCTCATGCCTGTAATCTGAGCACTTTAGTTGGCCAAAGTGGGAAGATCGCTTGAGCCAAGGAGCTCGAGACCAGTCTGGGCAACATAGTGAAACCGTATCTTGACAACAAATGATAATAAAAAACAATTAGCTGGGCTTGGTGACACACATCTGTAATTCCAGCTACTCAGGAGGCTGAGATGAGAGGATTGCTTGGGGCCAGAAAGTGGAGGCTGCAGTGAGTCGTGATCATGCCACTGCACTCCATCCTGGATGGGAGTAAGACCCTATCTCAATAAACAACTAAGTAAAAGTAAAATAAACTATTGCATATGGGCATGTTTACAGTTTAACTGGTTTACCACATCTATATAAGTCATTATCATCTTGCCAAAGTAGTACAGCCTACTGTCAGTATCAACCTGTGTACTGCTCAGATCTCAATCATTATCTTTTGCTTTCAAAGCCACTTATCTAGCTAGGAGGAACTTCATAACAGAGCCAGGGCATGGACTTTTAGTAGCTATCCATGAAGAGTGCACCGTACCCATAAGAGCTCTGTATTTCCTACTCTAAACACTTTCCAAGCAAGGTCTTTTTTTAGATGAGTCTTCTTCCATTGGAGATCTCTAGAAGCTCATCAAACAAGGTCCAGGCCCAGTTGTTGGTTTTTGATGGTTTCTGTAATAGTTTTTGTCTCATGTGAATCAAGACAGATACCAGTTTAATCACAATTTTCTCATCACTGGCAAGGTTGTAAAGAGCCATTCGCTGGGGGAAGGGAAGTTTCTTTTGCCTGTGGGGACATAACAAATACAGCCAGGTTTAACATGGAAGAAAGGAAAAAGGAAGTGTACTTCCAAAAGCCCTTAGCCTACTGTTGTTGCAAGGTATCAGGTAACCAATGGAACATTTGTATGCTATTTTAGAAAGACATTAAATAACACATTTTTTATTCTTTCTCACTGCAACAAATTTATGTTTGCCCCAAGAGAGTGCTGCCACTGTCTCTCTGTAGAACGAAACTATGATCTTCCCAGAGATGTAAGAAGTTTCTGAGAGCCCTGCTATGCCCAGGCAGTGTCTTGTCCACCATGTTGGCCAGGCAATGGGGATTTGGAGGACTACACCTAAGACAGTATTCCAAAAAGACAAAAAAGTAGTAAAAGGAAAAGGGGGTAAAATAGATAACTCTGTTTGGTGTGCTCATTCATATTTTCAACAAATATTTTATTGAGTCTTTGCCATGTGCCTAGCACTGTGGGTGCAGTAATGAATAAGACAGGTGTGATCTCCATTCTTATGGAACTTTCACATTATAAGATTGTAATTCAAGAGAATTTTTGAATTCAAGAATCTTTTTGACCTTGCCTCAGAGGTATTCTAGCATAGTGGTCAAGGGGGTTGGCTCGGGGGCCAGACTCTTTGGTTATAGTTCTGGTTGGACCTACTACTGTTGGTTTACCTGAATTTGGACCAGTTACTGTATTGGTTAGAGGAAGTTAATTGCAATGCAAACCTCTTCCAACTTTTAGTCAAATCTGTTTTACATCTCTTGCACATGACTTGCTCATTCCAGCCATCAGTACTTTGTATGTATTTTCCCTTACTTCTTGTCGGTTGATTTGTCTATAAGTTGCTCAAAGAGCTCAAATCTTGTCAACCCTAAGAAGTCTTCATTGATAAACCCCAGGTCATCTTAATTGTTATTTACTCCCTCCTCCTCTCACCTGCATTTCTGTTCCAATAACCTTAGATTTCCACAATACCACTCTGACTTGTGCTCACTTCTGTTGTCACCTCTGCATTCAGAGAAGACAAATGACTAGTGGAAGATCACATAGATAATTTCTAATGTTAGAGCTGGGATTCAAATTCTAGTCTATCTGATTTCAAATTCTGCGACTTTTGCTATGCTCTTCTGACTTCTATCACATCATAGAGAACTCTAATAAAACATACTATTTCAATCACTGCCATTTTATTGAGTCTTCACTATATTCTAGGTCCTGTATAAAATATACATAATTGCTATACATATTAATTATCATATTTTATTTTATTTTTTAGAGATGGGGTTTGACCATGTTTCCCAGGCTGGTCTTGAAACCTTGAGTTCAAGTGGTCCACCTGCCTCAGCCTCCCAAAGTGCTGGAATTACAGGTATGAGTCACTGTGCCCAGCATATGAAATACTAATTATATATTATATAATTATTAACATTTTAGAGAGGCTAATAATTGTGTCTATCATATATAATATGTATATACACATATGAATAATTATGTATGTCATGTATTATATATACACACACATATATAAATATCTCATTTACCCCTCATACAGCTTTTTTTTTTTAATTTTGAGACAGAGTCTCACTCTGTTACCCAGTCTGGAGTGCAGTGGCTCGATATTGGTTCACTGCAACCTCTACCTCCTGGGTTCAAGCAATTCTCATGCCTCAGCCTCCCAAGTAGCTGGGATTACAGGCACGTGCCACCACACTCAGTTAATTTTTTGTATTTTTTAGTAGAGATGAAGTTTCACCATGTTGGCCAGGCTGCTCTTGAACTCCTGGCCTCAAATGATTCACCTACCTCAGCCTCCCAGAGTGCTGGAATTATAGGCGTGAGCCTCTGGGCCCAGCCTACCCTTCATAAAGTTTTAAGAGGTAGGTACTATTATTGTCCTTATTTTACAGATAAGGAAACTAAGCTTTGCAGAAGTTAAGCAGGTTTTGGCCAGGTACAATGGCTCAGGCCTGTAATCCCAGCACTTTGGGAGACCGAGGCAGGCAGATCACAAGATCAGGAGTTCGAGACCAGCCTGACCAAAATGGTGAAACCCTGTCTCTACTAAAAATACAAAAATTATCTGGGTGTGGTGGTGTGTGCCTGTAGTCCCAGCTACTCAGCAGGCTGAAGCAGGAGAATCACTTGAATTTGGGAGGCGGAGTTTACAGTGAGCCAAGATTATGCTACTGCACTCCAACCTGGGTGACAGATTAAGACTCTGTCTCCAAAACAAACAAAAAAAAGTTAAGCAGGTTTCCCAAGGTCACAAAACAAAAAAGATGAAATTTGAACCTGAATCTGTCATTTTGTTTCCTTTTCATTATTTGTGTTTTACAGTACTGAGTACACTAGTTGTCCAACAGTTATGCCAAAATAAATGCTAACTGATCAACAAATTATATCTGAGTTCCTACAGCCTTTTCTTGAGCATTCTCTGTACTGATTACCTGGGCTGAAAGATCAGTGGGCTTTGGCTTAGTGTGGATTTTCTGGGCTTCCTGAACTCTTTCCTGGTGTGATGTCAAGTCCTCAGTTTCATAAGTTTTCATCTCTCCTTAGGTCTTTCAAATCCCAATGTGGTATCAAGGGCTGCTGCCCAGATCCCAAACTCCCACCACAGCTTATGGGTGCCTGGGACAGTCCCGAAGGCCTAAGGATTTGGGGTCTTGTTCAATCAGTGGCCTTGCCTTGGCCCTGAGATTCTGTTTACAGTTGGTTTTGCAAATAATGAGAAATTTGAAAAACATTGCTGTCCCCTAAATTGAGCCAGTCCTAACACTCGCAAAATCCATAATGGTGTAGATACCCAGATAGACCTTAATTGTGATTTAATAGTGCTCACTGTAATTTAGCCCCAGGGAAATGTACTTTCAATTAACCAATGTAAGCACAATGTCTACTTATCCCATAAAAGTTCTCCTAAATGTGCTAATTAAGACCTAGATCCAGTGTCTCTCATATTATACCCTCTTTCCTTTCTCCTAGATGCCTCTGTACTTCAGGATCACTTTATGCTTGTCTGGATTGTTGGCATAGTAGTCTATTGCCTGCCTCCAATTTTGCCCTATGTGCCTTAATTCATTCTCTATAGGGCTTAAATCTGTTTAAAAAAAAACCTTTACTGACTCACCATGTTTAACTAACTACACTCTAACTTCCGGCCTCCTCCATAATATGACCTCTCACCCACCCCTCCTGTCTCATCTTCTATTTTTCACTAACATCATCCAAACTCTTCTACATCCAGGTTTCTGTTTGTGCTGTTCTCTCTTTCTGAACTACTCTACCTCCATCTGTTCACATGAAAACCCCACCTCTTCCAAAGCCTCCAAGAAAACCATTTGGTAACCCATCTGCTTGGATGTGGCATACTTCCCTTTCGACTTCATACTGACTTACCTGTTCTTCCTTAATGGAATTTAGCATATATGTCCTTTGCTTCTACTGCTGCTTGAGTCTAATAAAGAATTTGAAGCAGCAGTTTTGTGTGTATGTAATTATGTATTTGTCTTCTTCTACCAACCAGAGTAGAAACTTCTTCATGAGGGCAACTTTATCTCTGCATCTTCACAGCAATTTGCATACAGATGCTTCATAAATGACTTTTGAATTAAACTGAATTATGTTGAAATGATAGGAAGTAGAAGGGACCGCACTAACCATTGAGCTCTTTAAGAAGGCAAACAGATTGGGCAGCCATTAAGCATCCCCCAGTGTTCAAGAGTATTGGTCCTGCTTGAGTGAATGACTAGCTGAATTTCTGCATTCAGAGGCTTCACCCAAATCATGTTCTTTGCCCCTGAATAGTTCTCCTAGTTATTCAGTACAATCCTTAAGACTTGATCAAATATCAGATGATACATTCTTAAAGTATCTTCTCATAAATAAATAACTACAAATGTCAATGATGATGCAATGGTACTTACGTGATAGTACTTGAATCAGGAGTCAGACTATCTCAGTTGTAGCCTTTGAAATATCATTAAATTGCTGTAGAACTGGGGTACTGAGCCTGGGTTATTTTATTTGTGTGCATCTGTACACAACAATAGTTAGATAATTGGAGTGCTAACAGCATGTGGCTTTATGATCTCACGCATGCTCTGATCAGTGGTCTGCCATTCTGAATGCCCATTAAAATCACCTGGGAAGCTTTAAAACTACCAATGTCCGCCCCAACCCAACCAAATGTTACAGAGTCTCTGAGGTCTACCAAGCATCAGAATGTCTTTAAAGCTCCCCAAGTCATTCCCAACAGTAGCCAGAGTTGAAAACTTCTACTATAGACCAAGGCTTCTCAGATTTTAATGTGCATGCAAACCACCTGAGGATATTTCCAGTCTAATTTTGTAGGTATAAGGAGGGGCCTGAGACTCTGCATTTCTAACAAGCTCCCAGGTGCTGCCAATGATGAGAGTGCATGAACCACACTTTAAAGAAGAAGTTGCAACTGATTCTGTATAAGTTCCTTGAAAGAGCTGCTCTTAGAAGGAGCCATCTGACTAACTACGTGCCCTAATAGGTGCCTCCAGGATTCAGATGCTTGTCTTTCTTCAGATTCTGGGGAGCATCTAAGAGTGTCTAACTTCAGAACCTATGAAATGCTCCAGAAGCAATCAAGACAATAGATCTACATAGAGTTACTGACAGAAACAGATGCTTCAGAGACTAGCACAACAGGTGGATACCCAGGAACATTGGGTGAAGTCTAGCACAAGGCTTTAACGATAAACTGGCCGTCACATTTCTAACACTCAGAGTCCCATAGTTCCTAGCATTCTCCAAGACATCTAGACAAGGCATTAATTGATTCAAGCAAAACTAATTGACCACTCATTGTGACAGTCATTTACTTATTGTCTCCCAGCCCCAAACTCACCCTTCTACACTCTGACCTGTAATTCTGGGGCTGGGACTCTGCAAACCACTTTTATCCTTTGATTGCTGTCTCTAGGGTGACCAATTGTCCCCGTTTTCCTAAGACTGTTTCCCATTTTAGCACTGAAAGCCCTGTGTCCCAGGAAACCCCTTATTCTCAGTTAATTATTCTTGCTATCTTGCTGTTAGGTTCTGCAAATAGGTGACATTAGGGGGATACTTACAAGAGAGATAAGGGTCTGTCTTATTCCTCTTTTGTTTAGCATTCCTGTTATTGCTACCCAAGCTGGTGGCAGGTACCACCCAGTAGCAGCAATAGCAGCAGTAGCAGCAGCAATGGTTGGTTCCAGCCTCCAACTCCTTTCAGCACACCAGAGCCAGCCTTGTTGCTTTGTCTCAGGGATGCCGCAGCATCTGGGCAGCTCTGTGGACCTCCTCTTCTGAGCTTCTAGGTTCACTTCCGCTCTTGTTCCCCAGCCCTAGGGATAGGTTGCTATTTCCTGCATTTATCATGTCTGGGTTATATCAGTGTGCTCCATTTTGCTCTTTTAGTCCTTCAACACCTGCATAAACAGTTTCTTCTATTGAATTCCTTCTGATGATTTATTTACTGTGGTTTTCCTGACTAGTTTCTGGCTTATATACTTGTTCAGTGCAAACTACTCAGTTGGACACTAGAAACATTAAAATAAATATGACACAGCTGCTGTCTTCTAGTGGGAGGAGAGATAAGTGCCCTTATTACAGTATGGTGGGGGACATGCTGAGCAGACCACACACAAAATGTTAGGGGAGTTCAGTGTGGGGAGTTCCCAGAATAGAGAGTCATTAAACATTTCTGGGGAGGGGTTTTTGAGATGAATTTCAACTGAGGCTTTAGCAAAAATGAAGAAAGGAGCAAAGACATTTCAGGCATGGGAAACACCTTATGCTAAGGTGTGAAAGAGCTTACAGCACCATATACTCTGGGAATGACTCCGCATGGCCAGAATGAGAATTGTGGGTGGAGAAGTAGGAGATTGTCCCACTCTACATGGACCTTCAGTGCTGAGCTAAGATGTTTGGAATTTATCCTGAAATCTTTAAGCTGTTAACCAAAGGTTTTAGAAGGGGCTATGACTCCAAGTGGGAAATTGAGAAGGGGAGTTGACATCTACTAGTTGGGTTTTAAGTAAGCTTTTGTTCAATCCTATAGGCTAGAAATTCATGGTCCTATGTTGTAAGAAATGGGTGAATGCTTTAAACAAAGATATGGAATCTGAATTCAAATCAAGGTAAGTTATTCCTTTGGGTACCTGGACACACACACACATACACACACATACACAGACACACACAGACACACACACACACAGCCTAGATTATCTAGTTGAAATAATATAAAATAATAGTATAGTAACTTTTGAGGGCACATTAACAAAATTGGAACATCTTAGTCTGTCACGAAGAAGGGAGTGACTATTCTGATGGACAGGTATATATTTTTAAAGGGTTCCAGACTTTATAGCAAGTGGAGGATCCCTTAATTTTCAGGAACCTGGAAGCCACCTGAACAAGAAACATACCTGAAAAAAAAAAGACTCAACTGGGAGACACAATCCTTTTCTCAAGCTAGCTAGAATAATTAGCTGTTCTGGTTTACCTGAGACTAAGGAGTTTCCTGGGACAGGGACCTTTCAGTGCTAACTACACCTGTGGTCAAGTTGTTGACGATGACTAGAAATACAAAGGCAATGTGACAGAAAATTCTCTGGCAAGTTGGGGAAGGTGTAGACATGGACTCCAGAGGTCTCTGCCACTGGAATTACTGGTTGTTTTGGGGAAGTGCTGTGAGAGAATGAAAAGGCTAGTGGGAGATTGGGACCACTTAAATGCACTGTTTAATTTTTTTTTTCAATTAAAGTCTAAAAACCAGGCTTTAAGCCTAAAGTGCTGGAGGCTATTAGCCACCTGAGGCAAGGCAGTTAGGCACAGGTGTGCCAGGCTGCCGAATTACAAAGAGTGCCCATCCCAGGTTCAGAATATCTGACCCACTGGGCTCTGTTTGATGCTAAAATGACCCATTTTGAAACGAATAAATGAAAGTGCCACTTTACACAGTGAGAAACAAGCATTAGGAACATACTGTCCCTTTGGAAGAGTCCCAGTGGTATAAGCAATGCTGACCAAGCTCCAGGGATTATCTTCAGGGACAGAGGCCCCGAAGAGAGGAAGCCATCAATCAGTCTGAGTGGTCACTATGGGTATTTTGGTCGTCATCACAAGAAATAATTGGGAAGAACTTGCTGTTGTGCCAAACCTCTATTAACTTCAATAGGGAAGGTCCAGGTTCAAGAGGCTGAAGAAGAGACCCAGAGCTAGCAAACGAGACACGGGGTTTTATCAGGGGCCTACATACAGAGGAGAAAGTCCAGTGGTGGTGAGCTGGACGGAAGAACCGCCTTATATACAGAGACCGTCCAGTGGTGGCAGACTGTACAACATATCCACCTTATGTACGGTCCAGTGGCAGAGGGCTACACAACATATCTGCCTTATGTATGGTCCAGTGGTGGTGGGCTGGACGACATATCCACCTTATATACAGTCCAGTGGTGGTGGGCTGGACGACATATCCACCTTATATACAGTCCAGTGGTGGTGGGCTGGACGACATAACTGCATGGCCCAGAGACAGCAGGCTGGGCAGGAAAACTGCAACCACACAAACAGCATGCAGTTTATACAGCATTTTCACTTAACACCCTCCCCTGGCAACCTTCATTTAATACAAAACTCAGGGCCTTAGTGCCTTGTACAGCCCATGTTCCATGGGATGGGATGGGGCCATGGGGACGGTGGTGCTCACATGTTTCTCATAGACAAGAAATGAGTCTCCAGGTTGCCTAGATTCCCTAGCTCGGAACACACATTCAGATGCGTCTACCATACTGGGTCATTCTAACGGTATGCTTAAGGTATTCCTGTTAGGTGTGTTTATCCAACACTTGCAATGTGCTGCACGGAGGTTTAAATATAAAACTGCAAATATCCAGGAGATGGGGAGCTGTGTCAGTATTGAACCTGAGACAGGGCTGGGACGATTCAGTGGACTGCAAATCACGGAGGAGGTCATGGTATTATGGGACCTGGCAACAAAGTTGATACATACTTGAGAGTGGAGAAACAGAATTAAGAAGGAGGAGGTGATTGTCTTGTCCTGTCCTGGTCATACAAACAGTGACTTCACGCTTTGGCATGATATATTTAGAGGGATATTGACAAACTGGAGCACTAGCCGAGGATGAAGATTGGACAGTGAGAGAGGCAAGCACTGGGAACATTCAGAGGAGAAGAAGGATGGCCCACAAGAGCCCACTCACTATGTACTGACACGTGATGGGCTGTCTTGTGAAGGATGAATTAGATGTATTTGGAGAGGCCCCAGCGGGGAGAGCCAGGATGGATGAGTGGAATTCCAGGAAGACAGCTTTTGATTTGATGAAAGGGAGACGTTTGTGGCAGTTAGAGCTGAGCTCTCCAACTATGGATTTGGCTGCCTTGAAGGCAGTGACTCCAAAAAGTATTCAACAGAGAAAAACAAAGGGGCCCTCACTGTTATGGCCGTGCACATACAAATGTGATTATTGTCTCACCCTGCTTTATTTTCATCACTGCACGTGCCATTTGCAATTGTTTGTTTCTGTCTCCTTATTGATTGCCTTTCTTTCACTGGAATGTAAATCCCATGAGAACAAGGACCTTATCAGGCTTATTTGCTGCTGTGGTCCAAGAACCTAGTATGGTGCCTGGAATATGGTAGGTGGTCAATGAACATTGGATGAGAGATGGAAGGCTAAGGAAGGGACTCCATCACCATTTGAAAGGTAGGTTTAGAAATGGCTTTTGAGACAAGAAAAAAATATCTTTCTTGAATTAAATTTCACATGGGACCCCAATATTCAAAATCAATTAATGTGGCATCTTAATCGTGCACATTTATATCATAAGTCTCACTGTTAAAAGTTTATTTTACATGTAGTAAGAAGAGTCACTGAGAATGATGAGATTGTTTTGATAAACATGATAAAACTTTTGAAATCAAGGCTACTAGAAGACTTAGAATGTAATTTATTCCTCTATTTTATTTTGCTTGCAGAGCACTGGGAAAACCCTGATTCATGCAGAGAAGTAGTTGCAAATGATATCAGTCTGCAATAGCTCATCTGGCAATCTCAGGGTAATTCTTCAATTAAACTGATGCAGGAGCTTGAAAAGACAGTAGTTGGAAAATTGAGCTTGGAAGCCGAATCTCTCAGAGTTTGTAACAGCAGGTTGTGCCTCTTATCATGCATTCAAAAGTCAGGCAAGAAGAGGCAAAGCTTACAATGAATGCCAATGCTACTTCGATGTGTGACATTATCATGACTCTGATGAGTTACACATTTGGTTATAATTGTACAACCAACCATTAAGCCTTGGGAGTCAAGCACCTTCCCCTTGCCTAACTCTTAATTGAACATGAGGCTGTGTCTCCATGCTGTGGAACTGTATAATTCTCCAGATATAGAGGTGCTCAGGCATAAGTTTATCTTTTAAAAAAATCAGCACAAAGATGCAACCTTCATAGCCAATAACTCATTTTCAATAAGCTCTGCTATATATGTATAACTTTATTGGGAGAAGAGTCCCAAGAACTACACAAAAGTATGCTGGTAATACAGGTTAATGTATTGGTGGCTAAAATTTGGTGTATGGCATATTTAAGTTGCATGTTGTTCTTTTAAATGAATTTTACTAATTAATATATATTAAAATAAAATTATAATTAAAAAATTTTGTAGGATGACTATGGCATTTGTACTTAAATGTTGCTGGAAAAAGCCCCAATTAAGGGTTCCTTGTGAATGTGAGATTCTCCAACACTGGATGGGATGGAGTCATAACCTTCAAGACATGTGGGCAGGACCATTTAGATCACAGCAAGGAGGGCAGAGCAAGATGGCCCTAATTATGGGTTTTACCATAAGATCAACTGTTTCAGGCATCCAAATAAACAAGGACCATGACACCCAGACTCTCTGCCCCAACACTGCTGTTGTGGCAAAGTGCTTCTGCCATATTAGAGAGGTCAGATGAGCATATGAATACAGAGACGATAGTCATCTGGGGATGGAGAGTAACCAGTCTTCAAAACTTTATTTCTCAGAGATGGTGGTGACTTGAATTTCTGTAAGCCAGCAAAGGAAGAAATAAATTTCCTTGACCAATTTAAAGAATAATCCAGCTGACAGATATAAACTGTCAACCTGTTATTTAATTCTATTAGTGATTGCAAATATCAGATTATATTAACCACCAACATTTATTGACTACTTACTATGTGCTAGATATTCTCATAAGATATTTACATAAATTATTTTACTTTTTCTAGCAATCCTAGAATTTCCATTTTTGAGTATCCCCATTTTACAGATGGGAAAACTGAGGCATACAGATGTTAAGTAACTTGGCTAACTCCATGTAGCCAATATACAGTGAGGCCATGATTCAGACCCACATACTTTGGCTCAAAAGCCTACATTTTTAACCACATCGAAAATGTGAACAGATTATGGGGGAAGCTAGGTTCAGGAGCTGAATCGTTCCTTCATAAAGTACCTAGGATTTTAGGAAAAAATTCCAGAGTTACAGAATTCTCTAAAATTTGATAAAGTTCTGCAAGTCAAGTAAGTGCTATACTATTGATACCTAATTCTATCATTTGATTGATATCCAGTTATATTCATTGGTTCTTAATTTTTATCTTAGCCTATAGAAAGACCTTTTTCCCTCTCATGGAAACGTACCTCTAAATTTATCATGTATACCGAGGGAAAACAGCTTAACTCTCCACCATTTTGTTTTACAACTAATATTACCAGAATGCTTGTATTTCATTGAGTGAAGGATTCACCGGTAAATGCAGCATTGAACTCGGAGGTATGCAGTGGGTGGTAAAGAGAGCAGCCTTGAATGAAAGAGGTAATATGGTATAGTGGGAAGAACACACACTTAGGAGGCAGAGAGTGGCTCTGCCACTACATAATTGTATGACTTTAGGCTGTTCATTGAACCTCTCTAAGTCTCAGTTTTCCAAGTTGAGAAATGGCAATAATGTATCCTCATAGTCCTGCTGAGACGATGAAATAATCATATTTTGAATACCCGCCAGATAGAGGCAACTCACCTGTTGGAACTCTTTCTCCCCCCCCTCATCTTTCTCATGCAATTTATACACATGATTAGAATGACCTCATATACCCAGCATATAAAATAAAAGCAAGTGAATATCTTATTATATTTTGTGACAAGGGATTGGAAATTCTAAAGAGGTGTTTATAAATACCTGAAAAAAAAGCTTGTAAGGATGAGGCCACGTTATTTCAGAGTCCCTGTTGCCTCCAACCTTACCAAAACTGCTATTAGCATTTAGCTATTTAGCTAAAATGGGCCTTTTCTTCATTGTGGACTTCTTCTTATGACTTTTGGATTGGTGGGGAGACTTTGGAAAATTAATGCAAAGACCCACCACATAATTGTTTTCTGAATTGCAGAATTTTATCCAAGATTATATAGGCCAGAAATGCCCAAAGGGAGGACACACTGGATATAAACAAAATGAACAAGGGGAAAATAGAAAGAGCATTTAAATGATTCCATGTCCATGCCCAGTGTGCACAGGCTTTCTGGACAAGCTCTGGCTTGGGGGCTCTTCTCCTGGGCCAGATAGGGAGCAGGTTCTGGAAGTCAGCTCCTCCCAGATTGTACCTGTGAGAGGAAACTCAGCTGACAGTAACAACAGCCAAGGGTCCAGTGCTTGATCTTGGCTGGAATGCATGCCCCAGTCTCTATCAATGGCCAACAGCCACTTGCTTCACCTGCCCAGTTCTGCTGGGTTTGACATGCTGAGTTATTTTCCCTTCTCAAGTTGGCCTCACTAATAGCTCTGATTGCCAAGCCCTTCGTGATTGACCTTGTTCTGTTGAATCTGATGTGCAGAGTGGGATGGGGGAGGATGCATGAGCTAGCTCTAAATTAAGCAGGTAAATTAAAGATGTGTATGATGCCACCCCACCAAAATGACTATTTTTCAGTTAGCTTAACTGGCATTTCCAATCTGACTCCTTTCAAAATTGGATGTTTGCCGTTAAACACACATGCACACCCACCCACACACAATAACACTGTCTACTTCTTTCACAGCTTATACCTGTGAGCAGCTAGGATTCTCAGTGATGAATTTTTAGGTCTACAGTCTCTTCCCTGGGACATGATTCTCCAAGGCAGAACCCAAAGGACCAGAAAACTACAATTTTCAAACCCACTGTGTCATCTCCTCTTACCCTGGACAATTTTGTCTCAGCTCCTCAGGCTCTCAGCAAGTTCTTATTCCCACTAGGAGAACTTTCCTAGCAGCAACAGGAGGAGTCCCCAGTTCCAACCAGGACCATCTAAACCCAGTCACTTAAAGGATTTGGAAATAGCGCCAAGGACCTCTTTGCATCTTCTCTGGAAAACAGAAACCTCTGGGAGGCATCTAGTAGGGCAGAAAGAGGAGCCTTAAAGGAGAAAGTTTCTAGTAGCTTCAGGTATTACCGTTGCCGTGCATTTTGGGAAAAACCCACCTGTTTTCCTTGAGCCTTAGTTTTCTCTTCTGTCAAGTGGGGAGAGTAACACCCTGCTTTATCCACCTCACCCAGCCCTTCATCCAACTCTCTGCCATGAAGTTACCATCCAGTAAGAGTCAATCCTGGGGCAACAGGCCTTGCAGACACCCCTCATCATCAACACTTTCTCCTCCTATGACCTGACACTCTATTTCCTGCCCTGTTTCTGCAATTCTCAGCAACTAATCCCCAGGCTCTGTTCCTGCTCATGGCTAGGCACACATAAACCTTCGGAATAAGGCTGACCCTGCTCTCTGGGTATAGTCACTATTTGCCTACACTCCAGACAGAATACTACTGTGCTCTCAGCTTGCAATAGTATATTGGACACAGCTTACTCTCCCTGCTAATTCATCAACCAACATTCCTTGAGAGTCTTCTGCATGCCAGGGTGCAAAGAATTGAATGAGAGCATGCTTGTTATCAAAGATAGTCTAGAGGAAGAGGCAGAGGAGCAATGACAAGGCCCGGTGATGCACAGTAGCATAGAGGAAAGCACAGGCCAATGGGTGCCCAGTGGAGGGGAGCCTGGGAAGGCTTCAAGGAGGAAAAAAGAAGATCAAGCATTAGGCAGGCAAAAG
This sequence comes from Macaca mulatta, assembly GCF_049350105.2. NCBI lineage: Eukaryota > Metazoa > Chordata > Mammalia > Primates > Cercopithecidae > Macaca > Macaca mulatta. The sequence goes on from NC_133421.1 coordinate 43,392,379, forward strand.
GTAGCAATGTGGGTGGAGAGTACAGGAAGCATTCTGGGCAGGAGATGCAAATGCAAATACAAGGGGATGAACAGGAGGACTCACTCCAGGCACTTGGGAGGTGCATGCATTGTCTTTGCTTGACAGAAGACAGCCATGAGCTGGAAGAGGCAAAGAGATTTGCCTGGGGCCTCACAGCCAGTAGACTGCACAGAGCAGGTTAAAACCTGCATCTACTTACTTCAGAGCCCGAGCTCTTTGCATTACACACTCTGCCTTTCCAAGTAGAGGGTGGTCAAGGCAACCAGAAGGGCAGCCCTAGATCAAAGCAGAAGGCACTGCAGCCTTTGCCAGAAATCCCATTCTACTGGAGCTAACATGGGCCCCATGTTGCCAATAATGAACGTGCCAACTAAGGGGCAGGCCACCTAGGTTACCCAGTGGGGCGTCCTTTTTTTCTCCTTACATGCTCAGCCTCTTAGGTCATATATCTCTTCTTCCTCTGCTCTCTTGCAAGTGAGCCACTGCTTGGGAGGGATAATGGCATTGCTCCTGCTCCCTTGTGAATGAGGGGTGTTGTAGCCTAAAAGCAACAGAGGACAGGCACTGAGCTGCTGGTGTCCTCCCTGCTTCAAAAGGGCCAAGCTTTGGAGGCTCTAATGCTCTTAGAGACTCATACTAATCTTTTTATCTAGATATTTATACAACACTCTGCAGAGTTGACTTGTCCTGTGATTTTACAAAAGAGCAAAAATAACAACGTCAGCATTTCAGGTACACAGTAATTCCTAATTCCCTGATCCCCAAGGCATTCCAGGCAGTAGCTAGATGATACAGATGAAGGAATGGAGAGGTGCCTGGAAGGCAGGCGGGCTTCGGTCCAGGGGCTGATGGTGTTATTGGACAAGGCCCTCAACGCTCTGGGGCTCTGCCAAGCAAAACAGGAAAATATGGGAAGGGGAGGCAGGGATAAAAGTAATATTTGTTAAACACATTATATGCATACATCTATTTTATCCTTACAACAGATAAACGTTCCGATTCTACAGCTAAGAAAAAGGAGACTCTGAGAGGTGCTAATTCCTTTGTTAAAGTAACATACATAAGAAGAGGCGGATCCTGCCTACTGGCTGATTTCTGTACTATTTCTGCATTTATGTTTCAGAAAATTGGCCTAATTTTTACAACTAGTTTGTGCTAAAGTCCAAAGTAGGACTTGAATCCTTCATCCTTCTATAGCAATGAAAAAATGTGTTCATTAATTAGTGCACTTATTTGCAAACATATCCAGTGCTTACTCTGGGTGAGAGCCTGTGCTGAGTCCCTGCCTCCTGGGAGCTTCTTGGTAAGAATTGGGATCTTGGAAGCACAGGGGGCCATGGGAACAAAGGGGAAGAGCAAGTATGAAAGACTTGCTGTCCACTATTAGCAGACACTGGCTGGGGACTAGTGTTCTACTGCAGTCTTAACTGAGCCTCACCAGGGCCCTAAGAGGTACAGATCATTATCATTTCCATGTTGCAGCTGTGGAGACAGAGGAATGAGGGATGCTGTGTAACCTACTCAAGGTCCCATGGTTAGTAAGTGACCAAACCGGGATCCAAGACTAGGTTCCTCTGACACCCAAGTCTGTACTCTTAAAAACCATGCTATTTCCTTTCCAGAGTCAGGGATGGCTGGGGGTCACCAGGGAGGTGATCATGGAAGCCTTACCCAGGGGGTGAGCCTTGCCAGGGAGGAAGCCTTCCTCTGGAGTATGGAAGGGTGATTTAGAGTTAACCAAGCGAAGAAAGGGGAATTGCAAATATTCTGGAAGACTGCATCAGAGACTGGACAAAAGGGAATAGCACTGTCAAAGTCTGAAGAAGCAAGCAGGACTCAGGTATGGTAAAAATTTTCATGCCATGAAAAGGAGTTTGGACTCTTAAAGGCAATAGGGAGTCAATAAGGGCTTTTTACAAAGGAGGAAGCTGATCAGATTTGCATTTTAGGGAGCTCACTTTTGCTGCAGTGTGGATTGGATCGAGGCAAAGCTGGAGGCAGAGAAATCAGTGGATGCTGTTATAGTCCTAGGCAATTAATTACAAAAAGTAACAACAGTAGGTATACAAAGTATTTTTTGAATTCTGGTATGTTAAAGGTATGTTGTTTCTTGGGGGAAACACATCCTGAAAGACGTGGTTCTTGCCTTATCGAAGCTTGTAGTCTAACTGTACTTATCATTCTTCCATTATTGTTCTCTTCAGGTGTTCATAAAATCGGGGATTATGGCCCACTGAGGTTTGGGGATCCATTCTGAGGCCAAGAAGGATTGGGAGGGACCACAGGATTGATGCACGCCGACAAATGTACCTGTGCTGTATCCATTTCCTCTCATTAAACTGCATGTTCATGAAAACTTCTGTGCAACAGTCAAAAATAAAATAAAGTAAAATAAAGATTGAAATGCTATGTCCTGGACCAAAGTATCTCGTCGCCACATTCCCTAATTGCTATCATTTCCCCAACATTCAGAAAGACAGTTAATGGGTACCATTTTTTTCCATGTTTAGTTCTTCTTGCATAAATTTCCTTAAGCCTCTGGCTGCAATTACCACTTGTCTGCTAGAGCATACCAGCCGATGACAAAGGGAGCCAACAATAGCAAATAGATATTAAGGGGAGAACATGAAAGCAGTTGATCTGCTTGGTTTGACAGCCTGTTGTTGAGTTTTGTTGGGGGAGGGGATTGTTCATGGTATGTTTCCTCTGGGCTATGATCTGAGAGCACACATATAATAGAGTCATATTTTCTGTAGGTAAAATCGTTGCTTGCTACTTCTGATGACAGAATGGAATCTATCAGCTGTTTCAGGTGCTATGCATTGAGCCCCAGGCATCCAGAGCTGCCCTGGCCAGATGAATTTGAATTCCCTGTTTAGGTCATTTGGTCACATTATTTCCTGGCATTTGGGGCTTGCAGAATCTCGGTGCCATTATCTGAGTCCAGAAATGTGATCCCAGCAAAATGACTTGGACTTGGCCGTCCCAGCCCATTAACCTGGGACAAGGTTGGGAAATTACACCCAGCACCAATCAGAGCCAGGGACTTGGAGAGCCATGTGCAAGTGGACCTTGGAAAGATTCCTCATGGAAGAGTTAAGAGACTTGGTGCTAGTTTTGTTGCTACTTTGAACCTAATTTTCCTCATCTCTAAAAGGCAGAGATCCCCAAGGGGTCAGGTAGGGGGAACAAAATGATTTCAAAATTCTCTTCCAGTTTAAAGACTGTAGGTTTTTGGAGGAACTGCCTCCTGTGGGGAGGAACTGCCTCCTGTGGGAAGGAACTAGCAGTACCGTGGTCCCCAATTCGCAAGACGCTTTCTTAGGAGCAGCCATTCCAGAAGGGGAGGACCCTAGGCAGAGGGTCCCTAGCAGAACTCTCTCCTGCACCTCCTGTGACCACCCAAGAGGACAGGGTTGATGTATTAAAGACCATGATGCCGGGGGCAATGATGGGGGAGAAGCCGAGGGGGATTCAGACTTACCGACTGACAGAAGTGCAGAAACAGCAGGGGATGTGTGGGGGAGTGTTCCAAAGTGAAAAAAAAGGAAGTTCTCTTGTCAAACTCAGTGCCTGGTTTCAAAAACAAACAAGCAAGTCACAACAGCAAAAGGAGAAAGGTCTTTCTCATTAATCCTTGCTTCTGCTTACTCTAGAAGATGCAGGCAAGGATTTGTTTAAAGGTCTGAATTAGGGTTCTCAACCTCAGCACTCTTGATACTTTGTTGTGGGGGAATGTCTTACGCCTTGTAGGATACTTAGCTCATCCCTGGTCTCTACCCACTAGATGCCAGTAGCATCCCCGGTTGTGACAGCCAAAAATGTTTCCAAGATGTTGCCATATGTCAGTGAGTAGAGGAGCATAATTGCCCACAGTTGGGAACCACCTCAGTGGACAATTGGTCTTTTAGGAACCTCAGTTTGTTTATCTCCCAAATGGAATAACCCCTGTTCTGTTCAGTTCATAGAGTAATTGAAAAGAACCAAACAAATGAGAAGTCTTATTGCTGTTTCCATGACCAGGGCAAGAGTGCCTGCAACCCCCAAGGCTCAGAAGAAAGGCAAAGAAGGGATTGGATGAAAGGGACCGTTCCGTTCAGCCTGTACTCAGTGACTCAGGCCTGCGCTGCTTCACTTGGACCAAATCATCTCAACTTGTCTTCTGCATGTCAGACAGAGAGGATGCTAGACAGCCAGCAGGCTGTGCAAGCACAGAGAGGGGCCCAGCATCTATCCATTATCAAGTAAGGCTGTTTTTTATTAAGGAGAACAAGGAGAGCTCATCTTCCTTCCAGGAGAGCAATGAAGCCTTTTACCAAAGCAGTTCACTCTTTCTTGAATCTTTTAGACATGTGAAGCTGTGAAAATCAATGGTACAAGACGTTTTCTTTGTGGTAGGCATACATGAGCTAAATCTTCACCACTGGCTTCAGGATCACCTATGCCCCCTTTCCGGTGGAGATCAGAGGCTGTTGACCACCAACTTCAGGTCCTCTCTGTGGGGTGAGATGGCAGGAGAAAGCTGGTGCCTCTGAGCACCAATTATGTGAAGGCACTATGACAGATTTTACATGTGTAAAATATTTTACATGATCTTAATCCACATGTAAGTCCCATCCACACTTAAAAATTTTGAATTTACAGCCTAGAAACCGAAATATTACAAAGTTAAGTGACTTTTGTGAGGAGTTAAGTGAGGAGTCAGCATTTGAGCTGAGGGCTGTCTGACTGCAAAGCCATCTTTCTTTCCCTGCACCTTGCTACCTCCTGATGAGGACACTGTTTCTCCAAAGAAGAGAAACAATTTCCCCAAATTCATACAGATCTTCAATGGATACTCAAAGGGGCTCACATTACAAATTGTCTTTCCCATTAGCTCAGGCGAGGTTCTGAGAACTTGGAGAGGGCCGGTGAGCAAGATGGTTAAATAAATGGGCCACTACCTCCATGATGCCATTCCGTGGGGCTACTTTTTACTCCAGAATACAATACCAACACAAGCACTGCCTGAGAGCTCCTCACCCTATTGTCATCCCTGATAGAGGAGTTCACCCTAAAGTCTTTCTCCCCCATCCCAGACAGTTAAAAGCTATGAGCCTTTCCTCACAGGCATGTACAGTCTCACCCACACAAATGAGTTGTGTACAATTTTGGAAATGTTCTGTGACCCCAACTTAAAACACTTCTCCCACACACAAAGTTAACACTTCAGTTACCAGGAGATGATTGAGCAGAGATTCTTTTACATCCCAGAGCAGCACTAAGACTTTTATTAGATACCCCGGAATGTATCTACATCCTAAGGAGGGAGAGGGGAGGTGGGGATGGTGGTAGAGGACCTCCGTGTAGAGATTCCTTTTAGCAAAGAGTCTCAGCCATGCGGCAGAAACTCCTATGAGAAAGGGCTCACCTGGCCTGGGGCAGGGGACTGACTTTGGAGTGAACAGCAGTTGTGCCAGGCACAGTGCTGAGCACACATGCATCGATTCATTTTTGTTTGGCTTGGAGACAACAGGGCCAAAGGAGTTCACAAAGAAACTGCAAGAAATCTATATCTCCATCTGTAAAGTGAGAATGTGACCTGGACCATCTCTAAGTGACAATCCCAGTTCTGGAAGGATGATCTCTAAGTGTCATCAAGATCCTGTAAGAGTCAGGGGTGGCCCATTAACAACAGCAGTGGTCTTCTGCAGTTTCCTCTGAGGCAAGCTGAAAGTTCAAATGGATTTAATATCAGCATGAAAGATCGAGGTGGGAGGATAAGAAGAAATCTCTGACTAAGCTCTCCAAGGGCAGAACTCACCCACATCTGTATCCTGAGGGTCTAGCACTGAGTTTGGTCTAGAGTGGATGTTCACTAAATGCTGGTTTGATAACTAAAAGGGCACTTGTGGAGATAAGCATATTAGTAGCCAAAAGACCCAGATTCTGATTCTGGCTGTACCACTAGGTAGATGCTTGACCTTGACACCTTAAGTTCTCTAGACCTCAGTTCCTCATCTCTAAACCTCCCTTGTAGGTCTCTACTTTATGATTTCATGAGTTTATCTCTAAAAAAGTTGATACGTTTGCATGTCGAAGTTAAAAGTCTAAGATCTGTGATTTGACAGCCATTCTGGCTAGAAGGGAATGAACTCAACAAAAGTCTATTCTGGTGCAATACATCTTCTAATTGTAGATTGTCTGCCCCAGTAAACGTCTATTGTTTGGGAGATGGAGTGAGGAGGAGGCATATTTCTTTGCTAGTTAATGGCCTAGCACCAACTCCAGCTGAATTTTGGAGGTAGAAGAGTGAGTCTGTGGGCTTCTGAACTGTAGGAATGCATGCATGTCAGTTTAGTGGGTGGCATGTCTACTTATATGCTGATGTTGTGCAGAGAGTATGCATGTGTATTGCTCAGGTGTGCAGACCCTCAAGGTAAACATGTGTGGCATTTGCTGGATATGCATGTGATTTCTTTATGTATCCATGTATGTGTATATCCATGTGCATGTTTATGTACATGGGCGCACTGTGCAGCAATGTTTCCGTGCCGTGAACATATATATTTAGTATATGTGGACCTATGTGATGAATGTGCTTGCTTGGAACATGTGTATATTTGCATGTCTCTGTTCTGGCTATAATGGGGTCTGAGGATAATGCCCCAGGATTCCCTCAAAGTCGGGAACTGTGGGTGGGGGAAGCAGCTTCTCTACAGGAGCAAGAGCTGCAGAAAGAGCAGAGTTGTTGTACATGTGTCTAAGCCGTGCCAACCTGCACATTTGGGTGGGTGGCCCCTGTGGATTGACTTAATGATGTGTGTGCACAGCTGAGTCAGCTGGGGCTGAGATCTGGGGACCTCTGTCACACAAGTTGCCAGCTCCCATTTGTCATCTGCCTTGGGACGAACTTTCCTTATGGGATTGTCCTTCCCTGTGGGTGGTGTGTGCTAGCTTGTGGTTATTAGTGTTTAAAAAGACATGTGCTGTCTCCAGGGCTGAGGGGGGCTGGTCTCTCCAGTTTCCTCTGGTTGCCAGGCATGAGCAGAAGTAGGAGGAACCTCTGATCCAGGCTCCTGCTGCGGGCACAACTGAGTTAGGAAACTAGACAGGCAGAGAGTGCTTTCCTTCTGAGATGGAGACAGGGGATGGAAGGGCATGCAGGCAGCAGAAAGTCTGGCCAAAGGAGAGGCCTTTAGAGGTTACCAATTGTGCAGGCCAAGTTGCTGGGGGAAAGTGGATGAGCTGACACAGGAGGGAGACAATGGGAAGCTGTGAGCTGCTCCTGCAGAAGTGACCATAATTGGATCTGTGCTGCAGCAGGAAAGAGCTGGAGCTAGCCAACTACAGACTGGAGACCCTGCTCTGCCCCCTCAACTGAGTCTGTGATTTGAAGCAGTGCCTTGTGGTGGGGAAAGCATGGGCTTTGGTCACACAGAGTTGGATGTAATTCTTGGATCTGCCACTAAATAACTGTGTGATTACAGACAGGTGATTTTGCTTTCCCCAAGCCCCACTTAAATTCAGGGATAATAATATTATAAACCCCATATGGGTGTTTTTAGGATGAAATTAATTCATTCTGCAAAATGACTATAATTTTACACAGTTATGAGGGTAATTCTTTGGTGGAGAAGTCCCTAGATGCATTATTCACTGGCAAACTATAGATAGATGCAGTGAAAAATCTCAGTGTATCCACCTAGGGGCTTGACTGGACTGAGATGATGATGCTGATGACAGGGATGATGATGGTGATGATAATGATGATGGGGGCAGGTTGAGGGTGGTGCTGTGTATTTCCTCATGCATTCTCAGGATTGTGCTCCCTTCTCAGTTACCTGACCTAAGGGAAGAGATGAAAGATTGGGATGAAGTCTGGATCCCCACATCTCTTGGACATAACTCAGAATGGCCAACTCTACCAACTCCTCACGAGACAGGAGGAGCCAAGATGTGGCTCAGATAATAGTTGATTCATTTTGTGCAATCCAACCCAATAATGTTGATGCTGGTGGTGTGCCTGGATATTAAGAGATTAAAAAATGATAAGGCCCTTACTCCTGAGAAGTTCACAGTTTAAAAGGAGAAAAGAAGAGGAGCAAGGAAGAAGCGGGAGAGAGACAGGGAGGGAGAAGGAGGAAGAGAGAAAAAAGTAAGCAATGAACTGTATGCATTACATTATGATACGGCAATAGAAGATTGTACACAAGACACTGTACACACAGAGGTCAGGAACAGGGACTCTGAAATCTGACTGTCCTACAGCTTACCAGTTGGGTGGCTTGGAGCAGTTTAATTAATCTTTCTGTCTCTTAGTTTTATCATCTGTACAATAGGAAAAAGCATCAGTATCAATTTCATGAGGCCATTGTGAGACCTTAAAAATGTAGAAAGCATTTAGAACAGTGCCTGACATACAGACAACTTACAGTGTTTGTTGTTACAGTAAAAGTCGTATGGTAGCAGTAGCAGTGCTAGTGGTGGTGGTGGTAGCAGTAGTATCAGTAGCAATAGTAGTACTAGTAATGAGGATGGTAGTAGTAGTAATAGTATTATCAGTAGTGGTCGTGGTGGCCATAGTAATAGTATTATCAGTAGTAGTGGTGGTGGTGGTAGTAGTAGTAATAGCATTATCAGTAGTAGTGATAATGGCGGTAGCAGTAGTAATAGTATTATCATTAGTGGTGATAATGGTGGTAGCAGTAGTAATAGTATTATCAGTAGTGGTGGTGGTGGTAGGAGTAGTAATAGTATTATCAGTTGTAGTGGTGGTGCTGGTAATAGTAGTAATAGCATTACCAGTAGTAGTGGTGGTGGTGGTAGTAGTAGTAATAGTATTATCAGTAGTAGTGTGGTGGTGGTAGTAGTAGTAATAGTATTATCAGTAGTAGTGGTGGCAGTGGTAGTAATAGCAGTAGCAGTAGAAGTAGTGGTGGTGGCAGTAGTAGTAGTAGTAGTAGTAGTAGTAGTAGTAGTAACAGTAGCAGCATCAGTAGAAGTGATGGTGCTGTTGATTGTAGCATCCTAAGAAGAAGCAGCTCAGAGGAAGTGGGAACTGTTTCTACACGGAGGGTTAGGATAAACTAGAGAGGGTGTGCTCTTTGAGTTATGCCAGAGGAATGGTAAGTGTCAGTTGGTGTGTTGAACAAACAGGCTAGAGCATTCATTCCTAGCAGAGGTCATAGCACTGACCAAGTCCTAGAGACCTGAGAGACCACGACAGGTAGTTCAGGGACCTGCGACCAATCATGATGCTTACAGATGGGGGTATATGGGATGGAGGGAACTAGAAGGTGAAGCTGAAAGGGTGGCCAGGGGTTGGGTCTGTGGATGACCTACTGAGGAGTGTGGGCTTGTCTTGTAGTCACTGAGGAGCCATCTTGGGCTTTATTTGGAGTGTGGCACCCCAGGGGATCCCACCTAAGGAGTATAGAAGGAGCTTGCCTCCAGCAGCCAGGAGCTCAGGCATACCGGGGGATTAAGGAGGGTGCGCATTGCTCTCTACTGTTCTCAGTTGCTCCTTGGCAGCCCTAAAATTGAAGGGCCTTACCCCAACCCCACTCTCACTCCAGCCAAACCAACTCTAGTTCCCCACGCCCTCGGTCCCTTTCTGCTGCTGGTCAACCAGTGCTGTCTCAGACATGATGTATCTTGACTAGAACTCTCAACCCTGTAGGTCAAAATTCCCTAAGAACAGAATTAAAAGTTCTGGGTGTAGGAATAGTTCCCAGTGTCACAGAGTAGAATTTACAGAAGGGGAAACTGAGAAGGAGAAGAGCAGGTAAAAGGCAAGGTGAGAGATGATGGGACTCCAGGACCAGAGAGGAGAACATTCTGCTCTATCTTTTCCTCTGTTATAGGCTCCACCCCCAATTCAGCCAGTCAGCCTCAACACCTGGACCCCTTTCTGCTCAGGATAAAGGGAAGAGAAGAAGAAAAAACAAAAGGAAGTGAGAAGCCTAGGCTCAGAGGTCTCTGGGGCCACTTGTGAGACTCAGATGAACCTTTACTGCCATTAAATCCAAACTCTTATTTTACAGATGCAAATATCAAAGCTCAGAGAGGGGCGTGAACTGTTCGAGGCACTGGGGTATCATCTTAAGAGAGGAGTCAACAGGCTTAGAGACCTGCCTTAGGTCAGTTGGTTAATCCAGGACAGAGCTGGGATTCAAACTGACAATAATCTATCCTCAACATATCTCCTTGAGACCTTATATTTTGTAGATCCAGAAACTTCCCTTCATGTAGGAAAAGTAACTAATTCAAACTTCCGTAGTAAATCAGGGGAAAAGCTACAAATATCTGGGATTCTGATTCCCGATACAGGACAAGGACCAAGACCTGTAATGAGCAGACGCCTGTTCATGGTCAGGATCTTCCACAGCAAACCTCTGGCCAGCTCCTCAGGCTTGCAGCCTGGGTTCTAAGTGGGAGGTCAAGAGGACCTCAGGTAACACCTTGCAGTAAGTTCTTCCTGGAGAACTCTGAGCTCTAGTCCTCCCTTGAATTCTCACAGGCAGGTGGAGATCCTCCTCTGTCTCTCCCTAGGGTCATCTTCCACTCTGGGCCAATTGCTCACCCCAGCCTCTACCCTGTTTCTGCCTCATCCTTAGGTCACCTACCCAGAGGTAGGCACTGGGTCACAGCCTTTGCATATGCTAATTTATGCAGCCAACCTATGAGGGAGGTAAAACAAACCTCACTCTACAGCCAGAGAAGCACAGCGAGTAATGCCTGAAATTCCAACTCCCATGATACCAAAGCCCTCTCTCTATACTCCCCAGTGTGGCTGCCCTGCAGGATCCAGCCTGGTGACTGCAAAGAAATGGCTAATGAAGGGCTCTGTGCTGCCAGCCTGGGAGCGATTCCCTCTGTGCTCTCAACTACAGAAATGAATTTTGTTTAGTTCAAAGATCTCATTAACGCTGGGGTTAGTGGGAGCAGCTTCACAACTGATTCATCTTCAGGAATCAAAGACAGCCTGAGTCCCTGTGAGCAGTCAGGAGCCGAGTTGCTCAGCGGGACATCTCTGCTGCTCTGTGTTACCTCCCAGGTACTACTGATGGCCTGCAGCCAGAGCGAGAGGCCTCAGGTGCCTTTCCCCGAGGACTGGATCATGGGAGAGCAGAGCTCTGCACTTGAGGCCTTTGGGAGTCCTCTGGGAATCTCCAGGGGCAACACATATGCATTGATCTCACCCAGGTTCTCACTTCTAGACAGGTTGTTGAAGGTAGTGCAACCACTGAACCATGCCAGGCACAAGAAGGCAGATGTGTACTGTGGTTGTAGGGAGACCTGGTTCTGTCACTAACTGTGTGTGTGACCTTTGAGTCCCTACTCAGTCACATGAGTGGATTGACTCAGAAATTTCTCAAGGTCCCTTCAAGATTTGATATTGACATGGTCCAGACTGTACAGGAACAGAAACTGTCATGGGAAAGATAAACCATATTCATTCATGTAATTAGTATCTACTGAGTATGTACTACATGCCATTCATTATGCCAAGTGCTAGGGCTGTTTAAGACTGTGTCCACACCTCTTCAAGGAGAACTACAAACCACTTATCAATGAAATAAAAGAAGACATGAACAAATGGAAGAACATTCCATGCTCATGGATAGGAAGAATCAATATCGTGAAAATGGCCATACTGCCCAAGGTAATTTATAGATTCAATGCCATCCCCATTAAGCTACCAATGACTTTCTTCACAGAATTGGAAAAAACTACTTTAAAGTTCATACAGAACCAAAAAAGAGCCCACATTGCCAAGACAATCCTAAGCCAAAAGAACAAAGCTGGAGGCATCATGCTACCTGACTTCAAACTATACTACAAGGCTACAGTAACCAAAACAGCATGGTACTGGTACCAAATCAGAGATATAGAACAATGGAACAGAACAGAGCCCTCAGAAATAATAACACACATCTACAACCATCTGATCTTTGACAAATCTGACAAAAACAAGAAATGAGGAAAGGATTCCCTATTTAATAAATGGTGCTGGGAAAACTGGCTAGCCATATGTAGAAAGTTGAAACTGGATCCCTTCCTTACACTTTATACAAAAATTAATTCAAGATGTATTAGAGACTTAAATGTTAGACCTAAAACCATAAAAACCCTAGAAGAAAACCTAGGCAATACCATTCAGAACATAGGAGTGGGCAAGGACTTCATGTCTAAAACACCAAAAGGAATGGCAATAAAAGCCAAAATTGACAAATGTGATCTAATTAAACTAAAGAGCTTCTGCACAGCAAAAGAAACTACCATCAGAGTGAACAGGCAACCTAAAGAATGGGAGAAAAATTTTGCAATCTACTCATCTGACAAAGGGCTAATATCCATAACCTACAAAGAACTCAAACAAATTTACAAGAAAAAGACAAACAACCCCATCAAAAAGTGGGCAAAAGATATGAACAGACACTTCTCAAAAGAAGATATTTATGCAGCCAACAGACACATGAAAAAATGCTTGTCATCACTTGCCATCAGAGAAATGCAAATCGAAACCACAATGACATACCATCTCACACCAGTTAGAACGGCGATCATTAAAAAGTCAGGAAACAACAGGTATTGGAGAGGATGTGGAGAAATAGGAACACTTTTACACTGTTGGTGGGACTGTAAACTAGTTCAACCATTGTGGAAGACAGTGTGGTGATTCCTCAAGGATCTAGAACTATAAATACCATTTGACCCAGCGATCCCATAACTGGTATATACCAAAAGGATTATAAATCATGCTGCTATAAAGACACATGCACACGTATGTTTATTGCAGCACTATTCACAATAGCAAAGACTTGGAACCAACCCAAATGTCCATCAATGACAGACTGGATTAAGAAAATGTGGCACATATACACCATGGAATACTATGCAGCCACAAAAAAGGATGAGTTCATGTCCTTTGTAGGGACAAGGATGCAGCTGGAAACCATCATTCTCAGCAAACTATCACAAGAACAGAAAACCAAACACCGCTTGTTCTCACTCATAGGTGGGAACTGAACAATGAGAACACTTGGACACAGGAAGGGTAACCACACACTGGGGCCTGTCGTGGGGTGGAGCGGGGAGGGATAGCATTAGGAGGTATACCTAATGTAAATGACGAGTTGATGGGTGCAGCACACTAACATGGCACGTGTATACATATGTAACAAAACTGTACGTTGTGCACATGTACCCTAGAAGTTAAAGTGTAATAAAAGATAAAAAATAAAAACAAACAGACAAGCAAACAAGAAAAAAAGACTGTGTCCACACATATAAATCTCAATAATTTAAAGCAGCATGAAATAAGAAGCAAAATAGGTATAAAAATAATAGTGTTGGGTTATGTGACTTCTACCTCAATACCAGAGATAATAATAGTGAATAACATGTCCAAATTCAAAAAGATATGAAGGAGTTCTTCAGACTAGAAGCTATAGCCTCAATTCCTAGTTCTATAGCGCAATAAAATTGATTCCAATATCCACTGCTTAGTAGGCATTCAACAAAGATTTGTTGAAAGAACCAGGAAAAGAAAGGAGTAAATGAGGAAAAAGGGGGAGGGATGAAGGAAGAAAGTTCATTAAAGAGAATCTGGCAATATTACTGTCCAAGTAAGGAACCCAAGCTCAATTAGAGGTTAAGCAGCTTGTCCAGCATCACACTGGGAGCAACGGACAGATCTTATGTGTAGAATGAGATCCCTGTTGGCTGGGGCTGCAGGAAAGACCTCCTGAAGGTAGAGTGAGTGGAGAAGGTATTGATTGGAATTCAACAAAATTGATTGGAGCTGGTAGTGAAAGAGGCCATGGTGACCTGGGCAGGGGACAGACTTACTTATTTTATTTGGTTATTGTTTTGAGACAGGGTCTGCCACCCAAGCCAGAGTGCAGTGGTATGATCACAGCTCACTGCAGCCTTGACCTCCTCGGCTCCAGCTATCCTCCCACCTCAGCCTCCCAAGTAGCTGGGAATACAGGTGCATGTGCTACCACACGTAGCTAATTTAAAACAAATTTGTAGAAATGGGGCCTCACTGTGTTTCCCAGGCTGGTCTTGAACTTCTGGGCTCAAGCAATCCTTCTGCCTTGGCCTCTCAAAGGGCTGGGATTACAGGCATGAGACATCACACCAAGCAGCCTTTTTAATATGCCATATGTTTCTCACATAGCCTAAGAAGGACTTGCGGACAGCAGCTTGGGGTAGTGTCATCTGAATCTTGGCTCTGTCACCTACCAGATGGGTGGCTCTGAAGAAGGCTAAGCCATGGTTTCCTCATTTTTAGCATGGAGATTATGGTGCCTACATTCTAGATTTTTGTAAGAATAAAATGAGATAAGGCAAGCATAGTACCAGGCATAATTCCTGCTCAATAAATGGAAGGGCTTCACCTTCTTCCCTCCAGGTAGAAAGGAAGGGAGAGAGAAGGGCAGGCTGCCTAGAATTCTTAAGAGGGGGGTATAAAGTCATGCAAAATAAGCATTGCCTTTCTTTCTGGGTCTGATCCTCTTTCTAGTGGTGGAGTCAGTGACCATCTATGCAGTCAGATTCAAGGGACTAATGTCCTTTCCTCCTGGGGGCCAGAGAGCCTACCCAGAAATGGGAATGAAGTGCTGGAATTATTAAGAAGCCTGAGTGGAACAATAACTTTTCTGGTCACTTCTTTCCAATCGTTGACTTTTCCATGCTTTACACAACATGTTGCTTGCTTCTCCCTAAGAAGTCAGACTATAGGTTGAGTAACTCCTCAAGTAAAAAAGATTGGCAGCTAGGACCAGAATCATATGGCATAATTATGAAGCTGAGCCTTCCAGGACTTCTTGCTATGCCTAGGTTTTTATTCAGTTTTGTTTCCGTAGCATGGATGGATTCTTTCACAGATACATTTTTTCTGCCATTATGAAACTCAAAGTTAAACAGTCTATCAGTCATGTGTGCAGATACATACCTGCTGAGGTAGACACCAGTTGACCATTCATTCTGTCAGCAGAGCAGAAATGATTGTGTACCAAAGACATCCCACACACTGTGCTAGACGCTGGAGGTACAATGGTGAGCAATTAAGGCATGGTCTCTATCTTTAGCAGCCTTGATCACCAAGGATCTAGCACCCACACTGTGTACTAAAGTGGAAGTAAAAAGTTGCACTGTCCTTTTGGAAAGAATTCAGTCCATATCTGTCAATATATATCCAGAGTCTGAAAACTATTCTTTTTTTAACAGCAATAATTCTTGAAAAAAAATCACCTGAGATATTAAATAGAAGGAAAAGCCGCATGTGTAACAGGTGGGCATTTCTTATATTAGTCTTATTAGCAGAATATTAAAAACAATTTTAATGTCCAATAATAAAGGTGCATATGCTTTATGGGAAAGCAGGTAGTTATTAAAAGCCAGTATAAAGAATTTCCAATAATGTAGAAAATATTTAAGGTACAATATCAAATGAAAAATGCAGAGTTCAAAATTGTTTATACAGTAATATCACAGCTATGGAATAATGCTTTTTTCACATTTATATGGTACTTTTCAGCTTTCAGAGCAGTTTCAAATATATTCCTTAATTATGAAATTAATGGCAACCCTTTAATAGAAGCAGATCAAAGGCTATTATTCCCATTATAAACACGAGGAGACTGAGGCTTGCTGAGGTTGATGTATCTAATAACTAAGAATTTCATTTGTGTTAGAAGTATAGAGAGTATGATATAATTTTTATCAGAGCTTTATGTAATGCATTGCATTTTCTTTATGTCTGACACCAGCCCCGAAACTTTGAGCAGCCTACCTCTTTTCTTCCCATCCTTTCTGCCTCTTAGAGGAAGGTGAAAAGGCTAACACTGATTGAATTAAAGTAATAATTTTCCACAGTTGTCTTGGTTTGCTTTCCACCACTGCTTAACTGTATAGGAAAGTTCTGTGTGCCTTCATCCAAGTACCTCTATGGTCAAACATGATGTCTTGCTACAATAGATGAAAAATATCCCTGCACAGAGAACTTCACTGACAATTCCCGCTTACTCAGTTTCAAGCAATGGCAAAAGCAAGTGGGAGCAGGTGGGAGACCATAGCAAATACAAAGTAGTATTTAACTCCCTGCACATACCAGCATGTCTCCACCTTCCTGGTCCCTCCTGCATCAGGCAACCCCTTAAGCTCGATGCTTGAGCTGCACCACGATGCTATCTGCTCTCTGAACAAACTTCACAGGTCACATCTTCTACCAGTGCTCAAGGTTGTCCTTCACCCAGTATCCTGTTCCTGTATTCTCTGCATTGCAAGAGCAAGAGGCCCCATCCTTCAACATCCAGCTAACATGCAGCCTCTTCGGTAGCTGAGTCAGACTCACCATCCTCTGAGTTTTTCAAACATTTTGCAAAACCTTCTTTTAATATTTGTAACACACTATAATCAGATTTAGTTATGTTTCAAGACTGAATGTTCAGGACCAGAGAATAGTCAGTTCCATTTAGTCCTCACAAAATCATTGTAGATAAAGATTATTTATTTACTTCTTTATTTTTCATATTCGCTTAGAATTTATATCCCTGTTTTTCCTTTTGAAATTTCATTTCAATTGACACATAATAATCGTATATATTTATAGGGAGAGCGATATTGTGATACATGTATACCACATGTAATGATCAAATCAGGGTAATCAGCAAGATATAGATTTTTAAAATCCTAATGTTATAGATGAGAAAATGGGTGCAAGTAGGTATTCCAGGTAAAATAGCTAGTCAATGGCAGCAGTATCCATATTCAAACTCACATCTACTTATGTGTCTGCAGTTCTTCCCATAATATCCAACCAAGTCTTCCATGACTGGGTTAATGAGTGAAGTAGTGAACGAGTCAAAGATATTCCTTGAGTTTCCCCTCCCTAGGCACTCATACACGCCTCTTCAGTTGACAAAGGTTGTCACAACTCAGAGAAGATGCTATTGTGGCCAGCCTTCCATTTCACTGGACAGTCGGGGAATGCAATTTACTAGATGGAGAGGGCAGATGGTCAGTTTCTTGGGTGAAGACCAGCAGTTCACCAAGCAGCATGAAGACTGCCCCCAGCTCTCAGAGTAGGGGAGGGAGGCTATCTCAGATGACTCACATGACACCACCACAGCTCTTCCCTTTCCAGTTTAACCCAAACTTCCTGATCTTTCTCCCTGAGCAAAGAGCCCTAGAGCGTTCTTTGTGCAGAAGTGGCACCTGAACAGCCCAGGACTGGTCCTCTGACCTCAGGGGAGCCAGTTTATAGCTAAGTCAATCAGATGATCTGCCTTGAATATTTGCGCTTAGAGAAACAGAGCAGTTGGAAGAAGGAAGGCCACATAGCTTATAGCAGGAACCTGGCCATTCTGGGCCATGTGGCTGAGAAGCCCTGATGGAGAGAAGACTTTACCAGGTGGCTCCTAAAAGGGATGGAATGAGTAGCTCAGCTGCAGTTCACATAGAACTCTGGTGTGATTCCTGCTTTTGAATTCATATGATGCTTTTAGCCCTGGAATTGGTTGCTTGTGGGTGTCTTACTAGGCTTACGTTCCTTGCAATGGAGAAATCCCTGAACTAAAACACTGGGGAGCACTGGACAGAAAAGCTAAGGTTGGGAATGACATGACCAGACAACTGTTAGCAGACTCTGGAAGCATTAAGCAGAACTTGTCTCCCATCTCAGTGGAAATGGACTCAGCATCAACTTTGGAGCCTGCAACAACCCTCTGCTAGGGTCCATTCTTTCATGATTGCTAAAACCACAAAAGACCTGCAAGATAATCTAGACCACCATCTTTTTAAATTATCTATAGTCAGGAACTTATTTCCTGCTCAGTTCTCTGTCAGTCCATCTGGTATTGTCTAAGGAGAAGTTCTCAAAGTGGTATTAATATGCTTCTGACAATCTCTAAACATTTGCTGATTTTTCTTTTTAATAAAGAAAGAACAAATCTTGGGCACAGAGCCTTGGCAGACAACAAAATCTAGCTATAAGTTAATCATTTTTTTTAATTATACTCACTTTTACAGTTACCTCTTTTTTGGTTTGTTTGCTTTTTTGAGATGGAGTTTCGCTCTTATTGCCCAGGCTAGAGTGCAATGGCATGGTCTTGGCTCACCGCAACCTCCATCTCCCGGGTTCAAGCGATTCTCCTACCTTAGCCTACTGAGTAGCTGGGATTATAGGCACGCACCATCAGGCCCCACTAATTTTGTATTTTTAGTAGAGACTGGTTTTTTCCATGTTGGTCAAGCTGGTCTCGAACTCCTGACCTCAGGTGATCCGCACCCCTTGGCGCCCCGCCCAAAGTGCTGGGATTACAGGTGTGAGCCAACACGTCTGGCTAGTTACCTTCTTTTTACGGTGAATGACAATATTTTACCATTTATGTGGTGATTTAAAGTTTCCACTATACACATATTTATGGGAAAAAAAGAGTCAATTTAAAGAAAAATGTTATGTAAATAATAGCATAGGAAGCATGCAGATATAGAACAAATCATGAAAGTATGGAAATTACCTAACATGTGGGAAATGCTAGTTAAACCCAACCACCTATTTGGTAGGTGGAACAGGGGCCCCGAAAGGGCAGGTTAGCCAGAGACCACCCAACCAGTTCCTCTCACTCCCTTCGGCCACACATATCTCTTTAAGAACACTTTCTACATTTATTTTGTGATGTCAGATATTAAAGAAAATAGCTAACCAAAGGGTTCTGTTAATGGTAAAGAGGACAGGGGCTGGGGATGAAGGTGGAGGGGAGACTGTGTTCTGAATTTCCCAGCAGTGAATGGGTACCCTATGCACTGCGTGGAGTCAGCAGGGTGGCAGGTGCCTTGGTGGCGTCACTGGCTACTCATTGGCCAAGCGGAGCTCAGGGAGAAACAGATCATCAGAAGCTTACAGTGCAGAGGCACAGTCATGGCCTGCAAAACAGAGCATTAATAAAGATCACAAAGGTATACCTAAGAGAGGAAAATGAGCCCTTCCGTCTCTGTAAATAAATCCATGGCTTGCAAACAAAAACATGCCAGGAAAACCAACTGCAAATGCACTCCTAGTAAAGGAGACCAGATGTCCCTGGAATCATTTTAATTAAATTGTGAGTCAATTGTAAACCAGAGGGTGGGGGGTTGAGGGGAGTAAAATTTTGCTTTCTAAGACTGCCAGATGTAAAGTCCAATCTCCAGGATAATGTATCCAGGGTGGAGGAGCCTTTCCAACATTTAATTACATATTGCCTAGCAACTGAAGAGATGAACAGGAATGGAGTCAGGGGACCTGGGGTGATCCATTAGGATGTTGATGCCCCAGGTTGCAGGACATACACTGACACCAGGCCACGGTCAGTGTGTTGATATTGTTCGTCCCCAGGAGCCATGCGATGGTTCCAATTATGTGAATTGTAAGCCACATTTTGTTCCATTTCCCTTGGGCTGATCAACCCAGCAACCTGGCAGAATTAAGACCCTGTTTCCTTCATTTTTCACAAGAGAAGCATCTTTTCTTTCTGTATAAAGTAGTAGATGTTGTTAAAAATTCAGCAGTACATACATGTATAAGGCAGCAAGTGAAAACTTACCTGCCAAGTACAGCCACTATTAACATCCTGGGGGGTATATTTCCAGAATTTTCCAGTCATAAGCTAATCTCTCTTGTTCCAACCTAAATGAGATATTACTGTACATATTATTTCATAATCTGCTTTCTTTCCTCTAATCTATGGTGGATGCTCTTTCTAAAAAAATGTTTGTTTTTTTATTGAACTACGACAGACATATAGAAAAGTGCACAGATAATGGAACCACCATGGAGAATAATATATAGAATTTTACCAGCTCCCTAACACCAAGACATACTTTCTATTACTTCTTCCTAATCACTACTTTCTTCCTTCTCTTCAAAGGTAACTATTCTCTTGATATCAAATATGTTAATTTTGCCTAATTTTGAACTTCATATATAAAGAATCATGCGCTATATTTTGTTTTGTCTGATTTCTTTGCTCAACATTTTGTGAAATCCAATCATGCATTTTTATGCAGCCATAGTTCACTTTTATTTTTATAGTATTGCATCGTATGGTTATATAATAATTGATTTATCCATTCCAATGTTGATGAACTTTCAGGTTGTCTACAGTTTTGAGCCATTACAAATAGGTATTTACGCATTCCTTCTGGTACACTTACAAGACACATCTCTTAGGTATATATCTAGGAGTGAACTCGTCACTTTTCTAAAATATCTGTACCAATTTACACCCCAACACCAGTTTATGAAAGTTCTCAAATTTGTCCTTTTTAATGTCTGTATATGTCAAATTCATCCTTTGCTGAATTATGTTCCATTGTATGGATATATTCATAGTTTTCTATTGATGAAATTTTGATTGTTTTCAACCCTACACATATTCTTTTTAGAAAAAACAATGCTTCCATAAATATCCTTGTACGTTTATCTCTGAGCACTTATGTGATTATTCCTTAGGATGAATTCTTAGGAGTGAAATTCTGAGAGTCAAAGAGTATACGTATTTAAAATGTTCATACTTTTGTGTTTCTTAAGTTAATTTTATTCAACTCTCTGATTCTTTCAGCTGTGCCTGACTCTCATCTTTCTGGTTGCTGCCTTGAACACACTCCAGGTACCAATTGTCCCGTAAATGTAGGACCCCGGACTGATCTCTATACATCAGGCAGCCTTGAATGGATTGAGTGAGGAAGTGGGGTCCAGAGATGCCATAGACCTACAGATGGAGATCACAGTTCACAGAATCTCCTCCAGGGCCTAAGAAGAAGCCAGTCTCTGAAATGTGCTTCTTGGATTTTGTCTGAACATCTCACTAACTTAAAGCAGAAGACCCTAGACTTAAATAAGCTCATTCATTCATTTGGATCCCAGTGATTTCTGAATTGTGGTCCCTTGGACACATCAGTCATGTAGGAAGAAAAGAACATGTAGTGTCAATGCAGATGTTCAGACACTAATTGAGGGCCATGTGCCAGCTACTGCTGCAGGCGTTGATTATCCAACCACAATTGGAATCTGGGAAACAGAGACTTAAGGCAGAAGTTCTACGATGGAAATATGGCATGGTATATATGTATAGAGGATGGAACAAATACTTTCGGAAGCATCAGAAAGAGCTTCACAGAAAAGTTTTATATTTTCTGCTATATCTGGGTCAGGCTGGCTGAAGTTTCCCCAGTTTAAAAGAAGGATATGAATATTATCAATAACTTCTCTTTCCTGATCCCCTTTAATGCACCAGGATCTTCATGGTAATGATTTATTTATCTCCAGAATTTTCACAATAACTGGATATATTTATTATTCTTTCCTGTTTCTCAGATGAAGAATGTAAAGCTCAAAGAGAATAAAATGAACTTGCCAAGGTTGCACAGCTAGTCCAGGAAGAGTAAGATTGGAAATCATCTCCATCCAATTCCAAAGACTGGGCCCTTTTGCCAACCACAAGGTATTTTAACAAAAGCCAAAGCAAAAGTTCAATTAAGGAGGCTATGAGGGTTATCACAGATGCAGACAAGGGGACATAAGAGAAAGGGTGCCTGTCTCCATCAGGGCGCTGAGGTTCTACTGGGGAGATTTCTCTCCTTGGGTAAGTGTAGCAGTGTTTTGGAGCCCCATGGAGAGGCCTGGTCTCAGCTGCTCTGACAACTGCTTGAGGGCTTCTGCTGTCACAGGTAGAAGACACAGGGCTCCTTTTCTGGGATCATCTCTATGTCTTTACTTTATCAAGGCCAACAGGAAAGTGCAAAAAGGAATGTGAATGCCCCAGTCACACCAGAGATCCAGCACTGCTGTCACCCTCTGAAAGCTAAGCAGGGACATGGGGTTTAGGGACCACAGTGTCAGTGGCTTCTTCCCAAGATAATGCATACAAGTGGCAAAATTCAGACTTGGATTCACATCTCCTGGTCCATAATTTCTGTGTGAGAAGGTTTTTCTGCAGTAAGTCATTGAAGCCATTTGATCTTAGCAGGAGCTAGGGACATTTTGTTTTTCTCTCTGAGCATTAGAAGTCATAAATTTATATACTAATCAGATCTCAGTTATAATTTATTTATGTACCCAAAAACTATTTATGGCAGGGTTGACAAATGTTTGTGTGTGTGTATGTGTGTGTGTGTGTGAAGGAAGAGATAATAAATATTTCAGACTTACAAGTCATACAATTGGTAACTATTCAACTCTGCCACTGTGGGATGAAAACAGCTATAGAAAGTATGTAAAAAAACATGGGTATGCCTGTGTTCCAATAAAACTTTATTTACAAAAATAAATGACATGAAACAACTAGATAGCCATAAGCACAAGAATGAAGTCAGACCCCTACCTCACGCCATTTAAAAAAATTTTAATTCAAAATGGATCATAGATTTAAATGTAAGATATACATATATATATATGTATATTTTGAGATGGAGTCTCACTGTATCACCCAGACTGGAGTGCAGTGGCACAATCTTGGCTCACTGCAAGCTCCGCCTCCTGGGTTCATGCCATTCTTCTGCCTCAGCCTCCGGAGTAGCTGGGACTACAGGCTCCCACCACCACGCCTGGCTAATTTTTTTGTATTTTTAGTGGAGATGGGGTTTCACTGTGTTAGCCAGGATGGTCTCGACCTCCTGACCTCATGATCCGCCCACCTTAGCCTCCCAAAGTGCTGGGATTATAGGCATGAGCCACCGTGCCCAGCCAAAAATATAAAATTTTTAGAAAAAATATAGGCTTAAATCTCTGAACCCTTGGGTTAGAGAACGGTTTCTTAGATATGGCACTACAAGTACAAGGAACAAAAGAAAAAATATATTGGACTTCATTAAAATTAAAACGTTTGTGCCCAAAGGGCACCATTAAGAAAGAGAAAAGACAACCACAGAATAGGAGAAAACTTTTGTAAATCATATACCTAATCAAGGACCTGTATCCCAAATATATAAGGAACTCTTACAAATCAACAATAAAAATAAATAAATAAAAATATACAAAGGGGCCAGGCATGGTGGCTCATACTTGCAATCCCACAGGTATCCTCATACCTGTTACCTCACAACTGCATTCCACCCTGGGCAACAGAGTGAGACTCTGTCTCAAAAGAGAAAACAAAACAAAACAAAACACAGGATGTGAATAGATAATCCTCCAAGGAAGATATACGAATGGCAAATAAGCACATGAAATGACACTCACTATCATTAGCCATCAGTGAAATGCACATCGAAACCTACAATGAAGATGCCATTTCACACCCTCTAGAATAGCTATAATTAAAAAAAGACAAAGAATGTTAATTGTTGGCAAAGATGTGGGGAAATTGAAACTCTCATACACTGCTGGTGGGAATGTAAAATGGCACAAGTGTTTAGAAAATCAACCTGGCAGTTCCTCAAAACTGACCCAGCAGGTCCACTTTTAGGTACATACTCAAGAGAAATAAAAAAACACATGCATACATAAAACTTGTACCTGAATGTTCATAGTTCCATTATTTATAATAGTCAAAAAGTAGAAACAATCTAAATGTCTATCAGCTGATGAATGAATAAATTAAATGTGGTATACCTACGTGATGGAATATTATTTATTCATAAAAAAGAATGAAGTATAGATACATGCTACAACGTGGATGCACTTCTAAATCATTAGTTAAGTAAAAGAACAAAGTTAGAGAAGACCACATATGTTATGATTCCATTTATATAAAATATTGGGATTAGGCAAATCTGTAGAGGCCAAATGGAAATTAATGGTTGCCTAGGGCTAAGAGTGAGGGGTGAGAGAAAACTGGGGAGTGACTGCTAGTAAATTTCTTTTTTGGGATAATAAAAATATCCTAAAATTGATTGTGATAATAATTGCACAACTCTGTGTTTATACTAAAAGCCATTGCACTGTGCACTTTAAATGAGCGAATTATATGTACTGTGAATTATATCTCCATAAAAGTGTTGCACTGAAAAACAAACAAAACACCAGATGGCAGGCTGTATTTGGCCCAACGGCTGTAGTTTGCCAACCCCTGATTTACAGGATGTCAGGTATAGTACTAGACACAGGGAGCATAGCAGAAGAAAATGAAAAGCATCCCCTGCTCTGATGGAACATAGTCTAGTGATAAAGGCAGTTGCCAAACACAGAATCATAGCTAATTGATACCAAATTAGAAACTATAATAGATGCTTCAAATAAAAAATTCAGCCGAGAGAGGAATGGACCAAGTAAAGCAAAGCCTTGTGGGCCGTGATGAGATATTCCTTTTTTTTTTTTGTCTAAGCATGCCGTTGAAGACTCTCTGCGGCTGCTGTTTGGGGATGGGTTTGGGAGAGAGAAGGAACGAAAACAGAGAGACCAGCAAGAAGCAGCCAGAGATCCTTTGATAAAGTGCTTAGACAAAACAACAACAACAACAATAATAATGATAAACAAATTTAAAACCTATAATTCCTCATCACAGCACACAAGGTTTTGCTTGACTTGGTCCATTCCTCTCTCAGCTGACAGGCATTTAGAGGGTAGGACAAAAGGTCATCGTGGTGGGTTGAATTTGGTGAGGGTAGGGGAGGAAGAATTCAAGGTGTCACCCCAGTTTTCTAGCTTAAGCAGCTGAGCAGAGGAAAGTGCAATTTTTGGAATCTATTTGTTTGGGTGAGTGGGTGGGTATGGGGAGAAAATCTCAGGCCAGAGCCTCTTAGAAATAGGGAAAGGGAGCTATTCATTCATCAATTCTCATACATTTGAGGTTCACCTGAAAGGTCTAACTGTCAACAACTCTTAGAACAGATCTTCCCCATCTGTGCAATTGCAATAATAATACTTAGCTTGTTAGATTGTTACAAGGGTTAAATTAATTAATATTGGGAAAACTTTTAGAACAATGCTTGTCATATGTAGGCTTAATATAAGTGCTAAACATAATAGACTCTGGTGGCTGCTTCAGTAGGAAAACAAGAGCTAGAGAGATAAGACCCTTGCCTTGCAAACTGCCCTGAATGCACTTTGCCTGTGCCCACCCCATCCCCTGAGATGCTGGCATGAAGTTGGGCATCTTGGCTTCGGCCAAATCGGAGTGGGTTTTCCTTTTGTGCAAGATGTGAGATGCCATGATCAAGCGCAGAGTGACTGTCCCCTCCTCCCCTCCCTCCCTCCTGCATGGGCACTGAGCATCCAGCTTCAGGCTCTCCCAGATAGATACCAGATTCCTTCTAGCTCCTGTGCCCTGGGAGGATGGAGCGTTCAGAAGCTGGGTGAGGCTGGGGCACTCAGAGAGGGTGGATGTCACAGGGTGGAGGGAGAATCAGACTGCAGCAAGTTAACACCTTGAAGACATTAAAAGCGCTCTACAAATGGAAACTATTTTGGGCAGTACTTGAAGAAATAACACACATAAACCTAACTACCTGTGGCAAGACAGCAGAGGCTCTGCCACACCCTCCAGCTTCTCTCCACAGTGTCAACCCCGCCTCCTTCTCCCTGTTCATCTTCACTTTCTCACTTTCCCACTTTTCAGGATGGACAATGAGCGGAGAAGGTCCTAGTGGGCAGGGAGTGACTAGGAAGGAAGGAGGGGTGTGTGCGATGCTTTTCTCCAAGCATATACCCTTGTCTTGCTTGGGATCTGGAGAGAGGACCCTCCCGCCCTCTCTATTCTAGCCTAAAGGTGTCTTCTCTCAGGGCAGCCTCCTTAGTAAGGTGGAGGCTTTTGTATCCTCAGAGTCCTCAGAAGACGACTTTGCCATCTGAATTATGGGAAGAGGAGGGATGATGGCTACCGGAAAGAGGGAGGCTGATGAATTATGTATGGTTGGAGGTGATGGTAAACAGTCTCTGGATGATGAGCTGGCAGCAGACAGGCAGCACTGGGCTCTGAGTCATGGCAAAGGGGGTAATTAGTCTGTCAGCTGTATACACCTCTGGGTTTTGGGCTGAGTCACACTCTGCAGACAGAGAGAGAGACAGAGCTTGGACCTCAGAAAAACAAGGAAGGGACTCATGTTCTTGGTGAGCCATGCTGTTCTTGAGATCCCTCCTCTCCTCCCACTTGCAGGCTCAGGCCCCTCCGTCACCCTACCCAAGAGTCACCATCCCAGCTCCCTTGTAAGTGACTCGCCTGGACCAGCCAGATCTCAGCCAGGAGGGCATTAGGACTTCCCTCCCCTCAGCAGGGAGGGAGTGTAAATAGTCTTCTGTTGCTTCCTGTGTTCAAGCTCCTCTTCTAAGACCAGCCAGAGAATCTTGGAGCTGAGCCTGAAGCAAGGAGTGGGGATGACAGAACTTAAGCCACAGAACATCCAGCCACAGAAGCCCAAGATAGAGGGAAGCCAAGACCTTACACACAGCCTGAACCAAGTGTCAGTCTGAGGGATCAGGCAGGAAGATGTGCAAAGAGATGGAGACACCAAGATAGACAGAAGGATTAGCTCAATCATTCAGTCATTCAACCCGTATGTGGTTTCTGAGTATTCTTATGAGCCAGGTATTCCTTCAGATTCTAGTGATACAGAGATCGACAAGAGAGCTGAGACAGCTATTCTCATGGAACTGTTAGAGTTGGCAGATATTAACAGCTAGACCTTAGCAGGACGGGCAGCCCCTGAGAAAATGGAAGTCTGGAAAATCTCACATCCCAGAGATCACCTGAAACCTGCAAGTTAGATATGAGCAGAGAGGAGGGGAAATATCTATGCAGGAAGGAATGGCCCTTAAGACGCCCAGTAATCTCTCACTTGGCAGTTCACCTGTCAGATTGTCGCTAGCTACATGCTGATAAGGAGGAGAAGAGGGCAAAGGAGAAATTCCTTAGAGATACAGAGGCACATTAAGTATGGATTTGACCGCTATACAACCTTCCTGGGGTGGCAGTAATGAGCAACGCAGCCATAAGGCAGCATTCGTAGCCAACACCTGGCCCACGCATGGGCACCAACAAATAGTAAAGGAGGGTCCCACAAGCCTGGGTTGAGAACTAGGCGGGGGGAAAGGTGGGGACTGAAGGCAGAAGCAGGAAAACTAGACGAAGAAAAAGGCACGGACTTAAGACAGAGACCAGAACTTCAAGAAAAATCTGACATCATAAAAGCCCAACACAGAACTCTCGGGCTGTTGCCGGCCCATTCTCTTTCAGCAGCCCACTCTGCCTCATCTTTCAGAGTGTACTGAGTCTCTAAATAAACTCTCTGCTCTCCATTTTCCTTCAATATGTTATCTTTTCGGCTAAACTGTCTCTGTCTCTTGGTCAAAATATTTCTCCCAAGACAACAAAGATGAGGATTGTCCCCCTTCCCACTAATAGAACAGTATGATGGGGAGACAGACAAATTATACATAAACCATGAACACACAAACTGATTTCAGACAGTGATAAGTGCTTAGCAGGAACTAGAATGGGAATGGTGTGATTGACTGGAGGAAAGCCTACTTAAGATACAGTGGTCTGGCTCCTGCTGAGTACTCAGTCAGGACAAAGGCCAAGACCTTCTGCTTTGTGATAGGGATTCTTCTCACTACGTCCTTGACAGGCATTGAGGTGTAGAGAAAAAGTCAGAAGGATTTGGGATCATTCTTGAGGCCATCACTTACTACTGAGTGACCTTAGTTAGGTTTCTTTACCTCTCTGAGCCTCAAAATCCTTATCTGTATAAATGGGGTAATAATACAGATTTCAGTCTTATAGAGAATTGTTGTAAAGATTAAAAGGGGGTAATGCCATGTACAAAAGCACCCGATGCAAACTTTTAAAACTCAGGCAAAGCCAGGACTCAAGTCTACGCCTGTCTAACCTTGTGCATAGTTCATCCGGCCCCCAGGGACTAGTGATACTTCCAGAGAGTAGGAGAATCATGCCTGACCGTGGCGATACCTAGAAGCAGATGGCTCAAGCTCCCCTCTTCGTGAGAGCAGTCTATGGCCCCAACTCCCTTCCATTGGTCTTACCTCTGGCACTTAGGAGGAAGGGGCTAAAACCTATGTCATAGCCAGGCAGCTGGGGCTTTCCACTTGGGACCTGTTCTTTCAGGCTGAATCCTGCTTTTAGTCTTTCTCATCTCATAAGACTTTCAGGTAATGGCCTGGAGCCTGGATTTTAGCCCTACGTTTTCGGGCTTGGCCTCTCCTGGGTTCTAATATTAATCAAATTGCACTACTCAACTTCACCCTTTCTCCTAGGATTCGGTAGAAGTGACCATTTAGCGATGCCCTGGTGAAAAGAGAGAACATTGGCCTCTGTCACAGCTGGCTGGGCCCCCTCGGCTCCCAGAATTCCTTAGAATGTCTATTTTACCCTTCTTGGAGCTGACCATATGAGCAGAAGGGATGAAAGGACTTTAGACCTCCTCTTCAAATAGGGCTGCCGGATAAAATACAGGACATCAGCTAAATTTGAATTCTAGATAAACAATAAGTATTTTTAGTATAAGTATGTCCCAGATATTGAACAGGGGTATACTTATATTAACAATTATTTGTTATTTATCTGAAATTCAGATTTAACTGGGTGTTCTGTATTTTCATTTGCTAAACCAAGCAACCTTAGTCTGAAGCCAACCATTCTTCCCACCATGTCCTCTTGACCCCGAGCCTCAGTTCTGATAGTGGCTTACCCTCGTCTGGAACTGGGCCTCGCACCCAGATTGGAGAGATGTGACTTTGTTCCCCTGCGACCGAGCTGCTAGATGGTAACCCCTTTCTTCATACCCCAAGCATCCTGACTTCCTCTTTCTATTACTGTCCCACTGGCATACCCCCGCCTCCTTTGCTGGTCTCATGCCAATCTCTGCTGGCCAGTGCTTCTCAACAGTTCCTATTCTGCAGCTTTCCAGCACCTTGTTCCACTGCCTGAAGTTACCTCTGGTGGGAGTCTCCTGTTGCTGATCACCACATGCTTTTTGGGTATCTTGTTCTAACTGTGTGGCTGGCTGATTACTGGAGAGCACATCTATGACCAGTCTTGCCTCTCCTTCCCAGCAGTATTCCTGTCCTGATAAAATTAACTGCCCTCCCCCATCATGTCCAATGACAAGCTCCAGTGACAAAGCTCCAAGATAGCTAGTTTTTAAGCTCCAAGAGGGCAGGGATCATGCATTTGAGCCAGTATCTACTGGAGCTATTCACCTGGAGAGCCAGAGGGAGTCCAGGAATGCAGGAATGATGCAGGGATTGGAATGTCAGTGCTGTGGGGGTTGATGATTTCCCATGGAGTAGAAAAAAGTGAACTCAATCACTTAACAGTACCCGTCACGTAGTACATGCTAAGTTAGTATTTGCTGAATAAATGGAAATAGAATGGGAAACTGAGGCTCAGATGCAATTGGACTCATGGTCATTATTATTATTAAAACTAGAAGTCCCCCTGATGGATGAGCAGAGTTTTCCAGAATATTGCTGGCCAATTTCACCCAGATCACCATCCCAGCATCCTCTTGCTGCAAGTGCTTTTTATAACAACACATTATAAACTATGTAGTTGCTTTGGCAAAAGTGGCTCAAAGTGAGAGAACTCTCAAAAGAGAGAGACAGCTGAAAATGAAAACAAGGTTTTTAGGCCACTGCCCTCGAAGCAGAATCCTTTGTCATCTATGGGATATTGTGTCTCCTTTACTTAACAGCCACTCAGTTCCCAAAGCCCCATTTCAGAGACTTTGGGGAGCCATGGTCACCTCTGAACTTCTGGGCTAGTCATTTTCTTGCACCTCTCCTTAAATCTTTTTCCTGACCTGCCCTCCCCTACTTCCATCTGCACACTAAGAAGACACTTAATGAATATGGCAGAATAAAAACTCTTGGCTGTCTCATTTCACTCAAGCCAAAGTGCTTGATCCACAGGAAAATGATTAACTGGATGGATTTTTTTAAAGAATAATCTCCTTGAAAGGGTAAAGGACCCAAGAGTGAGTGGTGTAATCCCAGCTTTTATAATACCACTCAATGGAGGTCTCTGAATTCCAGTAAAGAGCAGTGAAATTTTATTATCACAAAAAAGGAGAAAAATGCTCCAATTAGAAAAAGATTCTCGATTGTGATATTTTAAAAGAAAACAACTTCATATCAAACATATTTAAAATAAAAAAATAAAAATGGGCCTAAACGAGCAGCGGAAGCACGTTATTCAAAGTACATGGGATCAAAACTCAAAGGACTTTGGTTCAAGGTCCTGCACTGGCACTTACTGGCTCTATTATCTTTGTTTCTTTGTACCTCTGCATTTTCATCTGTAAAATGGGACTAAAGTTACGGCCTTCTCTAACACTATAGGGACATAGTGAGAATGAAATGAAACAGGAAAGGTAAACTCATGTCACTCCTTGAGAAGTTGTGCGAAGAGAAGAGGAGTCTTACTGTCCCCCACATGGAATTGCCCACCTTGGAAGACTCTCCAGACCTTGTTACTGTGGGTGCCTAGGATACCTGGTCACTTGGTGCATGATGTGGTTACAAACCAAGACTTCGAAGATCCCCTTGAAACCACAATATTTTCGACTGAGCAAATGTTTTAAAAATAACTCTAACAAAACAGACTTGAGTAATTTGTATTTTTGAGCTCCTTTTCTACTAACCATTTACCAGGGACCACCACTTAATTGTACTATCTCCATTTAATTTGTCCAACAACTCTGTGAGGAGTATAATTACTATCCTCATTTTATAAATGAGAAAAACGAATCACATAAAAGTTAAGAAGCCTCCCTCACACACACAGAGCTCATAGTCCAGCAGTCATCTAACTTAAAATTTGAACCAAATCTGCTTCTCATGCTCAGTTGGATGGAAAGGAAGTAGAGCAAGTCCAGTCCAGCCTCACAGGTAGACTGTGGTATCTAAAGGACAGATGGTATCCACGGGCTTCAGCAGAACTGATTCTCCATGCATCCAGCTGAGAGCTTCAGCTTCCCTTGAAACATTCCTGTCACCCAGGAACCCATGCATTATGGATAGAATCTGAGTTTGGCATGCACTCAGGTTACTTTTGCTTTCCTGAGCCTGGTAGCAGAGCTCTCTGTTATTTCTAAGTTTACAAAAGTCCAGGAATGTGTGCTCTGCTACAGCAAACACCAAAGTATTTAAACAATTACAATAGTAATAGAAAGCTATTAGTGAGGCCAAGGCCAATTCTTAATTATTTTCTCTTTTTTCTCCCTTTCTCCTGTTACGATATGCTGTATCTGCATGCTAAATAAAAGTCTGATGAATGAATGAATGAATGAATGAACAAAACAGCCCCAAGTGGGTCAGTTGGCTTAGCTCCACACAAGATTGCAGATTTTGCTTCTAGCATCATCCAAACAATTAACATAAAACTGAACTTGTATCCAGGAAGAACCAGGTGGGGAATCATGTAGTTGGTTAATGGCAATTAGAAGATTAAGTCAGAGCAAATGGGTCAGTAGACTCATCAGACACAGAAAGAGTCTGGACTTCCCCCTTTCCACAGGCTGTCCCTAAGCAGCCCCATCTAGTGCCCTGTCTTGAGCCACATCCCCACACAGATGAACTCCAAATCTGTTCTAGCCCCAGAATTTCTCTTCTCAGCTCCAGATGCACATGTCAGTTGCCTGCTGGCCATCTCCTCATGAACAGCCCACAAGTACCACAGACTCTGTAAGAACAAGACTCAAGGTTTAAGATCACATTTCCTTTTCCCAGCCCCCTCAACCAGCATCTCCTGCATCCCCTGAACTCGTGGATGGACCTCTATTTCTGTAAAACAAAGAAGAAGAACAATAACAACAAAAACCAATGTTCACACATATCTAGCACTTATTGTAGTCTATGTACTGTGCACTGTCTTGCAACAATTAGATTTCTTTTTTCACAGATGAGAAAAATCAAAGCTCAGATAGGTGAAGTAACTTGCCCTCGGTCACATCATTAGGAAGTAAGAGTGGGGATTCAAATTCAGGGAGTCTGGCTCCAGAGAGCAATGTGTAGCCATGAGAATACATAGAAGCTCAGGCACCGTGGTGGATATTCTTTGTTTGCAACTGCACACCTATGGTCATGGCCGTTTTTCTGCCTCTCTGTGTCCTGCACTGGGTGTCAGGTGGCTGACCTCTGCACCATGCCATCTGGGCTCTCTTGCTCTTTGACTGAAGATTGGTTGTGGCCAGTGGGAGATTAGAAGGTTGGAAGGCAGACAGGTCAGGATATTTATTTCCCCCACCCCAACCCGCTCCCTCGTTGCGTCGCTCTCACACTAGCAGGAGCTGAATTCTATGGTGACAACTCCTGCATGGCTCTGGGAACCTCATTTCCCCACATTACTCCTTCAGGCCTAGGGATAGTGATAGTTCCCACTGTTGCTTGTTCCTGGACACTTCTCCATAGTTGTCGGTTCCCTGATCCCTGCTCCTACCTCTGTAAGTAGCGCTTTCCTTCTTTTTATCTGTTGGATCCTGATGGATTCAGACTCTGAACCTCAGTGTCAGCTAAGATGTCTTCCTCCCAACATGCCCCACATCCCAGCATTATGAAGACCCTAATTCTGTCTTTGGAGCATCTCCAGCATGTTGTTCTTCCTCTCTATCCCTCCAGCTCTGCCTTACACTATCCCCTTAGCTTCCCACTTGGCCTCCTTCCATGAAGGCTCTTATATCTTCAATGTATCGGCCACAACAGTCAGATACCCCCCCCACCCCATCCACACACCACCTAAGCTAGATTCACTCTTTGACTTGCCTCTTCAAAACCCTTCAATGGTTCCCTGAAGCCCAAAGAATAAAATCAAACTTGAAGCCTGCAGTAGGTTTTATTCATTTTTGTATTTCTCCCAGGGCCATTGCCTACATTCAATAAATGTTGTGTTGAATGAAGAAACCATTATCATTATTTGGGGAGTTCCGACAAAGTGTAAAGCACAGGGAAACAGGATTGCAGTGAGAACACCCTCAAAGATTTTATAATCACAACCAGCGTTGCAGTCCCCAAATGAGCAGCTTCAAAAACCCTTCAAAGCGTCATCTATTTTTGCCCTTGCCCCCCACTTACCAGCTCCGTTGCCTGCACACACAGTAGAGTTTCAGGCCTCTCTCCTTCCTAACAGGGAGGCAAGGTTGTGCATGGCTGGG
This sequence comes from Macaca mulatta, assembly GCF_049350105.2. Classification (NCBI taxonomy): domain Eukaryota; kingdom Metazoa; phylum Chordata; class Mammalia; order Primates; family Cercopithecidae; genus Macaca; species Macaca mulatta. Next base: position 43,425,478 of record NC_133421.1, read on the forward strand.
AGCACAGGCTGGAGTCAAACTGCCTACATCCAGGTCCTACTGTCCTGTGTATGTAAATAAATGACTGGACTTCTCAAAGTCTATCCTTCTCTCTGTAAAGTAAGGACAACAATAGTCCTTACCTCATAGGATTTTCGAAGGGATTAAATGCATGATACTAACAGATCACTAAGCACAGTACTAAGAACAAAGTAAGCTCTCAAAAATGTGGGTAGGTGTTACCAACTACCCTATCATAGGGCAGGATTACTATATAACACATTACTATGTCTATTGTATAAGCTATTTGTTTTTAGCAGTACTTATACATAGACTTTTAAATTTAAACCTTCCCAGAATACTGAGATATATCATTAGCTCTACTTTGCAGAAGAAAAAACTGACATGCAGTGAGTTGTGTGTCTTGCTTGAGGTCACATCGTCACAACTGCTGGAGTCAAGACTGGAATATGGGACTTCTGATTCAAAAATATGCTATTCTTCTATGTTTTATGTACTATTTATGTATTATTATGTCCAATTAAAAGTCAGCTCACTTTTCAAGGCCTAATTCAAATGCTCCTTCCTCCATGACATCTTCCTTAATTCCTTAGGAGGGATTTATCAGTTTTTCTTCTGCATTCTGGAAGCATCCCAATTATAGACCTATTCAGATGAACTGAACTCAGTAGTGTATTATCCTTGGGAATTTACATTTCTGGCTTCTTCACTCAACTTTGATTGCTTTGAGGACATAACTTCTGTCACATTCATAGGTGCAATCTCAGTGACCATCTCCGTACCTTGCATAAAGTAGATAGCAAGGCAGTAAATGTGCAGCAGAATTTATCAGTCAGGATCAATAAAAACATAAAAGTTATGTTTCAGTAACAAACAATCCCAAAATTTTAGTGGCTTTCCAAAAAAATGACCTATTTCTCACTCATTCTATCTTCACCTTACAAGTTCCATCATCTTTATTTTGGGACCCTGGCTGAAGAGATGGACAAACGGAAGATGGCAGAAGGTACGATAGACCTTAGGGCTTGTGCTCAGAAATAATATACATGCTTCTATCCACATCTCATTGGCCAAGGTAAGACACACGGCCCTTTCTGATGTCAGGGGGCAAGGAATGTAACATTCTTCTGGAGAGGGATTCCGATTGTAAAGGAAGAGAAATCTGATCAGAAAGAGCAACAGTGAATCTGGAAACTGGCTCCATTTACAAGGGAACTAACAGCTAGTTACTGAGAAGACTGTGATGAATCGGAAGTCTCTTACACAGTCTGACATGCAATCCTCATTCAAACACACACACATATACACACACACATACCCATGAGGTTACAGATTATTGTTTTAGTTGTACAGGCAAAGAAGCAAAAGCTTAAAGAAGTTAAACAAATATATTAAGATAACATAGAAAAATAATAGGACCCAGATCTGACTTGGGTCTAAGTCACTCCAAACTCACTTTCTCCTAAATGACACTGTCCCCTTAGGGTTTTAAGGCTCCTAATTAGAATACATCAGTCTTTCTACCAAAAAAATGGAGTAAATCCTTAGTACTTGAAGTGTTTCCCTGGAAACAGCAGTATTGGCATCACGGGCTAGACATGAAGGCTCAGACGTCACCCCAGACCTACTGGATCAAAATCTGCATTTGAACAAGACCTTCAAGTGACTCGAAGGCATATTCCAAATTGAGAAGCACTGAGGTAGATACCAAAGGCAAAAAACAAACAAACAAACAATACCAAAAAATGCATTTTTTCCCATCTTGACTGGAATCAGGGAGCAGGAGAGAGCCGACTGTGGTGCTACCTACTGTTTGAAAACCTCATCAAGTTAATTTTGTTGAAACAGGAGAAAATGACATAAAACCTGTTCCTAGTACCCATGTGGGAGCAGCATTAACAGATGCTGCCGAAAGCCCATGACCTTAATTGTATCTTCCAACACTTTGCCTAATTCCCTGAATCTCATCATTAATTAAGTCCTCAAACATGCATTGTACTGTAAACTGCTACACACCAGAACAGTGCCAAGCACTGGACATGACGAGGGTCTCTGTCCTAGAGTGGCTTGCTCTCTAGAAGAGTGAGACAGTATAAAAATGGATACACTATGATCAGGATTCATCGAAGAGTGAACAATGCTCTTTGGGGTCCTAGAAGGAGAAGGCACTGTATTGAGGTATGAGGGAAGGCTTCCTGGAGGAAATATATACAGAAGAAGGTCTTCAAGATGTGAACAGAAGCTCATTGTGCAAGGGCTGGGAAGGGACCGCAGGTCAGATACCACTGAGGCAGAAAAGCAATACTGGGTATGACTGGTGCTTTGGGTTGGCGGGAGGAGAGGTGAGATCTTTTGTGGTTCTGGGTGTAAATTTCTAGAAGATTTAAGTGTTGGTACCTGATGGGATGAGGAGTTCTTGTTAAGAAAAATCACTGGGTCAGCCCTTCTCTAGGTGTCTCAGTTTTGATCACCTGTAGGCTGAGACCCTACCTTGTTTCTGAGCTAATCTGGAACATTGCAGGCAGCATTTTTAGATTTTTAGTGTAACCTTTAGATAAACATTGTTTTAATCTAGAGCAAGTATATACACAGATAGTCCTTGAATTGCTATAGTTCTACTTAACATTTTGACTTTAGGATGGGTTTATCTGGTCATAGTCTCACTGAGTTCCTCAGGGAACTCCTTACAACCTAGGACGGGGTTATGGATTCTACTGATTTTGCACGTTGTTTTGGCACCATTGTAAAGTCAAAAACTGTAAGTCAACCCATCCTAAATCGGGGCCCATCTGCTGTGCTGACCACATTAAATGCGTTTTTTACTTAAAATATTTTTGACTTATGATGGGTTTACCAGGGATGTAACCCCATCATAAATGGAGAAGCACCTATTTATACATATATGTAATGGTTAAACAGAAGGTAGTGTAAGAGTACAGAGACAGACCACCTAACCCAGCTTATTGGGGAGTTCAGGGAAGGCTTGCAGGAAGATGTGATGCCTGAGATGAATTGTAAAGGACAGGCCGGGTACAGTGAGAACAAAGGCCCAGCATAACAAGTGTGGGGGTGCTGCAAGCTCATATGGCTGGAATCTGAAGCCAGAGGCAGAAGCAAGTGGTTCTGAGCATCATAAGATTCCAGGACTGCCTCTGCTTAAGTGATGGAAGCTGTTCTTCACCTCCTAACCCTAACCTTCCCACTCTGTACCCCAGTTTGACTCCAGGGCTGGGACTTCCAGCAGCAAGGACAAAAAGAACATTACTGACGACGTGGAACATCAGGAAGGTGAAGACCAGAAGGGGAGAGTGCTGTTGAAAATGTGATGCTTGGGGGGACCGGGGTGTAGTGAGACTGCTTTAGAAGAACGCAGGGGCCGGAGGAGTGAGTCACCTGTCCACCAGCCTCTTAGTCACAAGTGATAATGTAGGTGCCCCTGGATGAGGAGGCAATTAAAATACAATTAACCTCGCTGAACTGCAGTTCTGAGTGCACATCAGAAAGAGATTTGGAGATCGTTAAATATAGGGCTGTGAGTGGAGGGGCTGTAGGATAAGGGTGGCAGGAGAAAAACCTTTCCTTGAGGCCATTGGCTACTTTTGTGGTTCTGTCCCACAATCAGTCCACAGCAAAATAGCATAGGAACCATTGCATGGGGAAGCAGAGGGACCCAAAATAATTTCCTCCTTTCTTCAATCCTCCCTCCCCAGGCCTGGCCTTAAGAAGAGATTCAGCAACTGCAAATCACGTTGCTGAGTAAAAATGCTTCTTGGGATGGGAGAGGATGAGGTGAGGGGAACCTACTCTTTATAGCTGCCTCCTAGGAGCCTGCTCAGTTTATTAAATTAACAGGCTTCTCTCTTGTGGTGAGGGCACTGGAGAATGAAATGCCAAATGGATCAGTTTCATGGAATTGGAGACTGATAAATTTTCAGAGCTGGAAGGCTCCTCGGAGAGCATCTGGTTCAACCCCCCTCATTTTGAGATGAAGAACCTGCAGCCCAGAGATAGGAAATGACTTCCCTAAAGTCACGGTTGCTACTTGAAACTCAAAACTAAGAGGCATTGAGTGAGCGAAGTGAATTCTCTCCATAATTTATCACTTGTGCATGTTTAGTGTTCTTTATATTAAATTTACTTTTGATAAGGAGTACCTGCAATCTCAGAGGTAATTTACTGTGAAAGATAATTCTTAAGATTTGCCATCATTATTAACATTGACTTGAATTATGTTGCATTTTATATCAGAACGTAGGTTTAATTTAGCCCATGGAAAACAATTCTCTCAGTTTAAAAAAAAAAAAAAAACAAACAAAACTTATTTCCACAATGAGAAAGCAGCTTAACTTCTCACCAAGATAATAGTAACATAAGTTACAATTCCTTGCCTATGTCTGCCTTTTCAATCAGATGTTCACACCTGTCCTTAAAATCTTCATTAGTGTCCATTGTTAGATTGGGCACCTCAGGACAGATAATCAGCCCTCACTCCAGTGCAGATGCAAAGAGGCGGGAGAGTTAGCTAGGCTGAACCTGAGTTAATGGACATCAAGTGCCAGGTGCTGGGCTAGACCCTGAGGCTGCAAAAGTCAGAAGCATTAGGAATAATTCTTCTGGAGCTCACCACCTCATGAGGACTGGCTAGCCTAGTGAGAATCAGAAAAGGCAGATGAAGAAGGGTTATGTTCCAAGATAAGCATGTCCTCCTTCCAGCATTTGCATAGATCTAGACTTAGTCCTGGGTGAGGCCGTGTCCCATGACCACAGTATGGAGCTCCATTTCTCCCTCTAAAGGCGCACTGTTCAATATGGTAGCCACTAGCCACAGGTGGTTATTTAAATTTACATTCATTAATTTAAAAAAGTAAAAATTCCATTCCTTAGTCACATTAGCTAATTTTGGGGGCTCAATGACCACCTGTGGCTAGTGGCTACCCCACTGGACTGTGCAGGGTTAGATCCTTGCTGCCACTTAGACAATTCTATTGGACAGCTCTCTATTTGCTGACCCCAGAATTTGGTCTGTCATGCATCATAACACCAACTGGCTCCCATGTTGACTATATTTTCTCCAGGTGAGACTGGGATAAACACCCACCCTGAGTGGGTCATTTACATTTCTTCAAAAGCCTTTGCATGTCTTGTATTGCAGCTGTATTCTACCCAGTAATAGTGGAAACCAACATTCATCACGTGCTTGCCTTATGCCACCATGATTCTAAGTGCTTTCAACACAATCCTCCTTTTGATCCTCAAGAAACCCTGTGCACACCAAGAGGAGGTGGCAGAGGCCCAGTAAAGGACTTGTCCACATTCACCAGCCATGGGTAGGGACCCAGGAGTTGGATCTGGGCATGCTGCTTCAGAGCCCAGATCTGAACCACCATTCGTGCTATGTAGAGTTGGGCCTAATCCTGGCCCTACCCTGTGCTGGGTGTTTCCTTTAGGAAAGACACAAGCACTTCAATTCTCACTAAGTCCTCTTCTCCAATGGGAGAAGCTGCTTTCACTCTCTGCAGGGGCTTTGTGAAGATCAGGTACAGGGGGAGTGCTTTTTGAACTTTAAAGCCCTGACTGTTAGGGGCCTTTATGAAAAACAAAAATATTGCAAATATTGTCCTTCACATCAGCACTCTGTGGGCTGGAGAATCATCTGGAAAGTTTGGTAAGCATGCAGATACTCTGGTCTACCCCAAGCAGTTCAGACCGTGTGAGTCCAGAGCCAGGCGTCTTCAGGTATAGCAAGTGCTTTGGGTGGTCTGAGACAGGAATCCTTGAGCCCCTCTTTGAAGAATGCTGATTATAGGTTTCCAGCTTTGGTGCCTGATGATCCATTTACATGTGGGCTGGAACAGAGCAAAAACTATTTGCAAAGGAGAACGTCTGCCATTCCAGGTAGAGAAGTGGGTGACTGGTTCTCTCTTCAGATTCCTCCAGGATCTCAATTTTCAAAGGCAGGTGCCCACTCCACCCTGTGCACAGCTGAACAGGAAATTAGCCCCAACGGGCAACATGATATATCACCCCACATTCCAGGAAGAGGAGGCTACCTTGTTCTCCTTACCACCGAAGTCTTAGTGTGAACTCATTTGAAAGAAACAGAAGACTATCTGAAGGACACGTAGTCCTTCCAATTTTGTAAGACATTCTCCATCTCATTCAGGTCAGATCATTCAAAAGAGGCAAGCTTAGAGAGCATAGTCTGTCTGCTTGTAGAAAGGCTTTTACTAAATTATACTTGGGCATGAGGTCATCAGCCTGCTATGAGAAAAGATGCTATAATGAACCTCTCTTCTGAATATACTGAAGGGATGCTGTCGAGGATACTACATCATAACATTTTCTCCTTGGCAGGACCAACTCTCAGGTTTCAGGCCCAGGAAAAACTAAGTTTTCTTTGAGCAGTCACTTTAGGTTAATCTCATAGACACGGAGGTTTGAAAGTTATCACATTTCATTTTTCCCTCTTGTTTTGTCTGTTAGGAAGCTCAGAGCCAAATTTACTACCCACCTCTAACAAGATGTTAAGGCATATGATGTGCAAACGCTAATCCTACTGCTGACTTCATGTTTTTAAAGTTTATTTATTTATTTTAGTGAGCTAGGAAGACAACTAAACTTTTAAAGGGGAGGGGTGAGAGTAGGAGACTTGCAGTACTCATCCCACAGCAAACAAACTACAACTTCTTTCTTAGGCATGTCTCTACACCACATCCCTCCCTGGAGCTATCTGGGTGGTGGTTTTATTTTTCTGCTCTATTTTTTCTTTACTTGGCATCTTTGTCTACCATTTTGCCTTCTGACATTGTGTGCAATTTTGTAATCTGCTTTGTTTATTTTAATGAACCATGCAGTTTCATGAATCTTTGCCTAGAAGAGTTATTAATTGTCCAGTAGGTGTCTGGAATTGTTCTAGGTGCCAGGACTACAACAGTGAATAAACTCGGCAAGGTTCTTGTTGTAACAGAGTTTATGTTTGTACTCATTTGAGAAATAGACAATGAACAAGAAACAGAACAAATAAATAATGTAATTTCACAGAATGGTGAGCTTTGTAAAGGAAACAGAAAATATGACAGCAAGGGATGGGGAAGGAGACATGTTAGGTAAGGCGGCAGGAAAGGCCTCTCTGGGAGGTGGGATTTGAACTGAGATCTGAATGAGGAGGAGACTGACACTTAGAGGTCTGGGGAATAAGGATCCCAGACAGAGCAGATAGCAAGTGCAAAGGCGCTGATGCGGAGACAGCATGCTGTGTTGGAAGAATATTTACGCCCACCTGGCAACCTCCTCATCCGCTTTCAAACCCTTCTCACCTTTATCTACTTTCTCCTTGAAATAATCCCATCACTCTACACCACTCAAAGAGAAGGGCAACCACTTCGTGCCTTCCATACCTGTACAATCCACACTGAATCGTACCTGGCAGCTGACCAGCATGCCTTCCTCACTGGACTGTAGGCACATGGGGCATCCGTGTTCTTAAGGAGGACAAGAATAGCATTTTCCTTCTTTCCAACACAGTTCCTGGCACACAGAAAGCACATGGTTTTATTTCTCAAAATAAGCCATAGCTGAACTGACAATGCAGGCAGTGCCCACACAGGAGTCATATCCGCATGTGTTGGGCGAAGGTACAGTTTTTCCATTTGCAGAGCCCCAAGCTGCCTGTGCTCTGCTTGTGACCTGAATAGATTAGCAGCAGCGAACCAAGGGAGCATAGCCAGCTCCTGTTTGGGAGGAGGGAACCTGCTGCCTCCTTCCTCTGAAGAGCCCCTTCTGGGAAAGGAATGACTCTTAAGGCAGTATTGGATTTCCCTGCAAGATTTATGACCCAATTTAAAGTTATGGGGCTTTTATTAATTATAATAAACACCAATTTCATTACACTTCAACTTCCAAAGAAATTACATACTATGGAAGGGAAATAAAATGTTAGTTTTGTGCTAATGCCAGGCACACATTAACTGGCTGGGCACCAAGGAGACCAAGTTCCTGTTGGCTGCTCAGCTGGTGCAGAGGAAGGGGCATTTTGGAAGGGAGAGCCTGAGGGAGCTGTTTCCAGGATTTAAATCCATTCGGTCAAAAACAATGGAAATTAACTGTGCTGCCACATGGGACTTGCAGGAGCACTTCCTTTCTGAGGAGCCATATTGCATAATGCACTTTGGGCCCTGAGTCCGGAGTTCCAGACCTGTCTCTGGCTTGCTGTGTGATCTTAAATGAGTTACTTCCCCTCTCTGTGTCTTCATTTACTCATCTTACAAATAAAGACAATGTAGGTCAGGTATGGCAAATAGATTTAATCTCTTGTGCAAATTCCAATTTATAGGAGGTAGTCACCTACAAGGCTATTTTGAGGTTTCTGAAGTTTCATCTAGGATTCCTGGGAAAGAGCAATATGATCAATTAGCAGTATCAGCTGGGGACACAAATTAGGGGGATGGAGGGCATGGGCTGGGTATTCACTATCCCAGGGCTTGATGGTCTCAAAGGTGCATTCTGGATTTGTGGTTTAATTTAAGGCTGTGTAGCTAGTTAGTAGCAAACCCAGGAATAAGTCTTGGGATCCTGGATTCTGAGTCCATAATCCCTATTTATAAAATAGGTGTAGTGGGCCATAAGTTACATGGTGTCGTACAGATTCAATAATGCTACATAAGGCATGTGCTTTGCAACAGAAGACACTCAACAAATATTCCTATCCTTCAGCATTTCCACCCTACCCTCATAAAACCATGCTAATTGGTGACCCTCTCCATTTGTTGAGGGTTTTGGAGAACTTCCTCTTCCAAAGCCTCACCTCAGTCAAAGTCAGATACATGGGCTTTTTCAGCTACATTCCCCTTGAGCATCATCTGAAACCCCACAGATTCCAAAAGGAGAATTTTGTTTTTAAAGCTGATTGGCTTTAGGTTTTACTGTTACGGACTTTCCAACTCTGTGCTACTTTTGTTTTTGCTGGGAATGGAAAATATTTTGTCACTTCTGGGATGATAGGATTTGATGAACCCCCTTAGGGGGTGGAGAAGAGGATTCAGCAACTTTGCACAATTGCTTCCTGCCAGATGTGAAATTAAGCTTCTGGGTGCAAACCCAGAGTACATTTGGATAATGGGTGGGAAAGCCTGCTGGGCTTACAGGGAGGAAGAAGAGAAGCGGGGAGGACAGAATGAGAGAAGCTCTGCATATGTGTGTGTGTGTGTGTGTGTGTGTGTGTGTGTGTATGCATGTGCACGCGTGTGTGTGTGTGTGTGTTCATGTGCTCTCTGGGCCTCATGATGTTCCAGTATTACGTATTTCCAAGCAGAGAACAGACATCAGCAGAGCGAGCTGTTCTCTCCTGGGTGCCCTCACCTCTTGCCTGATGCCACTGCTATAAGAGTCACATCGTTGTCCCTGAGTGGTTGGGAGCCCACATTTTGCAGTTATTCAGATCTGGGTTTGAATTTCAGCCTCAATACTCACACTAGCTACATGCACTTGAGCAATCTTTGATGGGCCTCAGTTTCCTCATCTGCAAAATGAGATTAATAAATAGTGGGGTGGAAAATCCATTGGTGTTTGGCAAGTGAATGTGTGAGAGAAATGTTATGTTCAAGACACCTTATTGATGTGTTTTCAGCTTAGCCTTAAGTTACCGCATGAAAGAGACAAGGCACTGACTCTGCTGGGCCTCGGTCTCCCCAGCAGCCTACAAAGGAAGGAGACTGAATGAAATCCCAGGCCCCTTCTAGTTTCGACCATTGGCATAAATGATAAACATTGTCTGCACTCCTGGAGTACAGGGAGGATGCATACCATGCATCCTGAATGCCTGAACTACTCTGATGAATACTTTCTGCTGCCCACCCTGCAATTCGAGCCCATATTGGGAAACCAGACTTTGACGTTGGACTGTTGGGTTTCATATTCAAGTTCTGCATTTACTTAAATAAGTGACTACCAGCAAGTCACCTATGCTATCCAGTCCTCCTTTGGATCCAGTCTTTTTGAATAATTGGGGGTTAGTGGCAAGCATTGAAGTTTTTTTGCTTTTTTTTTTTTTCTTAGATGGAGTCTCACTCTGTTGCCCAGGCTGGGGTGCAGAGGCACGATCTTGGCTCACCGCAACCTCTGCCTCCTGGGTTCAAGCAATCCTCGTGTCTCAGTCTCCTAAGTAGCTGGGATTACAGACATGTGGCCTGCCCTTCTGGGCTTATAGTGCCCGAACAGAGACCTCCATGCATGCTAGACTGTCCTTCTCTTAAGAGACAATAAAGCCAAATTTGCCTCTTAAGGGGTTGCCTACTTTACTTGGAGCCAACAGACAAATAGCTTTTTAAAATCTTTCATAATTCAAACATGACTGATACCTGGATGTCTTCCCAGGCTGAGTTGATCCTGGTAGGGAATCTTCTCTGATTATCCTCCACCATGCTGTGATTTGGTATCTATCCCCCAAGTCCTGAAATATTGAGATTCTCTTTAAATCATGTCTTATGAGGCAGAACAGTTGTAAGGCAAGAACATGGACGCTAGGTCCCATAAAACCAGAATTCAAATCCTGAATCCACCTCTTATGAGGTGCATAACTTTTCAGCAAAGACATTTAACTTATTGAGTCTCAGTTCCTTCATCTGTAAAATGGAGACAACAGCAGCTGCCCTGTCAGAGTAAGTATGAGGATATTTAATAAAAAAAAAAAGTAAAGCACTTATTCAGTAGGCACTCAATAGAAACAATGTTTTCCAATGTGAATTGTTACTCTGTTTATATTGTTATCCAGTCAACCTTTAATTTTCTCTAGGCAAAGATATGTTAATAATTTATTTATATTCCTTTTCTTTTTGCCTCAGAGCCTGGTAGAGGACAAATGAATGCATGCGCAAGAGCTCTACTTAGCCTGACTTCAGGCCAAGGATGTGTCTTTTCTTCTTGGTTAGAACATTCCTTCCCTGAGGATGGCATCTTGCAAGCCGGTGCAGAAATGGAATAACTTCTAGAATATTCCTCCCTTTCTCATCGCCTGCTTTACGGTCCCCACTGGTTCAACCTGCTCCATCAGATGTTTTCTTTGGGGGAATCTTCCCTTCCTGGCAGCCCAAGTAAGTTCTGATTTTGCATATGCAGAGAGTCTAGCGACTCCGCAACAGCCAGGGGATGAATATTCATTGTCACTCCTCAGCTGTGCAGTGGACGAGAAGTGCTGACAGAGGAGGATAGGCAGGGTCTGTTCGCTTGGCCTGCAGGATGCATTAGCCCAATGGCCTGGCTCCTGTCGGGGGCTGTCTGCAGCTTTGTAAGTTCTAGGAGTCACCCCTTGGCTTCAAGAGCGACTCCAACCTCACCATGACAGAGTCTTGGCCCTTTGGGCATCTCACTAATCTGAATCCTCTCAGGACCTGTGTGTAGTATTTATGATAGGGGAAACAGTTTACCCCATAGATTACAATCCACACTGTCTCCTGTGTCCCAGGGTCCCATGTCCCCAGCTTAGAAGGCAACATTTACATTGTACTTTGTGTGTATGTACCCCTGGGGTTGCACAACATGGTGGCCCCAGCCCCACCCATTGCTTTCTTTAAGAGCCAGACATCCTGGTGGAAAAATGAACCAGACAGGATAAAGGAGAAGCTAGCTGGTCTTATTGATTTACAGTCTTGAGGTAGGTGGGGGCTTCAAGATTATAAAGTTTTACTAAAGCTCCCCAAAAGATGCCCATAGGTAGGCACATTGGGAAACAGGGCTTATACCATGATAAAGGGATATTATTACCAAATGGGCTACATGTGTGTGTGGTCAGTAGGAAGACTTTGAAAAGGAGGGGTTTTGGAGAAATATGAGCTTCTATTCCAAGTATTGTGTGTCAAGATGAGACTTACTCAGAGACCACTTCCTCCTTCCAACTTCATTGATATTTTGCACAGCATCTATCAAATGTTCTTTGGTTGCTCCAAAAGAAACAATGGTTTTGCCCCAAAGCCTCTCTCTCCTTCCCTCTGCGTTTCACATTAAACTTTGTACTATGGCATCTCACCCCATTGCACTTTGCATGGTTCAAGGACAAAGACCACCTCTTAATCATCTTTGTGCACCCATACCATAGCACAGCATCTGCTATACGGTGGTATATAACAAATGTTTTAGAATGAAATGAAATGCATCTTTATCCAGATTTCTGTAATTGGTTCATATTGACTTTAGCTAGAAATCAAGTTTGAAGCAACTTACAATACACAAAAGCCATGGCGGCACAGTGGTAAAACTGAACTTGCAACAAATGTACCCATGTGCTTCATTTCAAAATAGTTAGTATCCTTGGAAGGTTACATACTACTTCCAACAATATTACCGTTGCTCAGATGTATCTGAAATTCTAGTTTCCTAGCTGTTGTCTTCATAGCTGCAGGGCTCAGGTGGAGGCTATGGGAGAGGGGAGCCCACCAGTGGCTGGAAACTCCAGGAAAGGGGCCTGTTGTGTGAATGATTATTGCAACTGTTAAAACAAGTCTAAGAGTGAGGACAAAAAGTTGGAAGTGGATTTACACCAGAGATACCATGGCAGAAATCGAAGATGGATGATGAATATAGGTTATTGGGACAGTTATGGTAATGGGAACTAGTTATTCTCAAACTGAAGGAGTCAGTGCCAGCAATATGTCCTGGGTGAATGAGATGAAAATATATTTCCCTTGCAACTATGAAAGTTCCCTTGCAACTGGACATGTAACAGGATTCCAAATAAGACAATACTTAATCTCATTTTATCCCCAAGGGGAGGTGCTCTGCCCATATTTCTTTCTTTCTTATTTTTACTTTTTATTTGGAATAATTTTAGATTTACAGAGAAACTACAAAAATTGCCCAGAGTTCTTGTATACTCCTTATACTCCTTTTTTTTTTTTTTTTTTTTTTTTTTTTAGACTGAGTCTTGCTCTGTCACCCAGGCTGGGGTACAGTGGCAGGATCTTGGCTCACTGCAACCTCCACCTCCCAGATTCAAGCTATTCTCCTGCCTCAACCTCCTGGGTAGCTGGGACTACAGGTGTGTGCCACCATACCCAGCTAAGTTTTTGTATTTTTAGTAGAGACGGAGTTTCACCATGTTAGCCAGGAGGGTCTTGATCTCCTGATCTTGTGATCTACCAGCCTCAGCCTCCCAAAGTGCTGGGATTACAGGCATGAGCCACCGCACCCAGCCTCATGTATGCTCTTACCTAGCTTCCCATAGTACAATAATCAAAACCAGGAAATTAACAGTGGTATAACATTATTAACTAAACTATAGCTCTCATTAGAATTTTATTCATTTTTCCACTAGTGTCCTTTTCCTGCTTCAAAATCCAGTCCAAGATTCCACATGGCATTTAGTCATCATATCTCTTTAGTGTCTTCCAATATATGACCGCTTTGCATTATTTCATTGTCTTTCATGATCTTGGTGATTTTGATGAGTATTGGTCAATTATTTTATAGACTGTCTCTTAATTTTGCCCCGATTCTAAATGAAGAAAATATGTAGGCTTGGCAGGTTACAGGGTGCACAAGAATATTAACTTTCCATTTTTCCATACTTACTTCCAAAGTAAGTCACATGTTACTCTGATTAACTCAACTTACCCTCTTCCTCCAATGGCTTTTGCCCATTGGCCAAATTCATATTCATTCCTCAAAGGTAAAGATCCTCAAGTTTGAAGAAACAAAAGTCTGAGTTAAAGCTCTAAAGAAACTCCCCAAGAGAAGTTGTAAAAAGTTTTTAGCACAGGCAGCTCCATTTAAGGAAGTATTTCACCTCTCCACATCCTAGCTTAGCCACATGACAGGGCGATGCTGCTGCCAGCTGTCAGCACCGAGATGGGAGTAGTGAAGCTGAACCGTGGGGTGGACCCCTGGAGTAAGCCTTAGGAGGATGTGAGTACCACGCTAACTCAGTTTCTTCCAATCTGTGGCCACTTCTCTTTATTTCTTGTCTTTCATGATCTTGGCAATTTTGATGAGTATTGGTCAATTGGGGCAATACAGCCAGAGGGTGGCCAGGGTCTGAAACAGGCAAAACAGAAGAGGGGCACTACACCTGAGCAATGGATGGGTGAGGGTCAAAGCCTAGAGGAGGAGGCCAGAGGAGGCTGGAGAGAGAGATTGGACATGTGATTATGTGGACTACCTCTGATAAAGAGGTCTAAGTCCCTTCTCTGTAAGAGGGCCTTGGAGATCCGGTATCAGATACATAAAGGGACCATTTTACTTAAATTTCAAATACTAAAACTTGCGTTCAAAATTTAATCACAGCAATATTCCATGACATGCTAGATAGATGTCTTCATGTTTTGTAAAGAAGGTTGTATCTTCCTTCTTCCTTACAACCAGTACTTAACTTATTTCATACAATTGTGCAGGTTATAAGCTTTAAAATTTCAGAATAGTCTACATGAATAGAGATTTGTGGAGTTGTGAAGTGCACAACCTCTACAATTGTACAAAGCAGCCCTGATAGGTGATTGAATGAGTAAATGGTACATTATCTTATGGGAGGTGAGTATCCTGTGCTAACTTCTGGGACCCTAATTACAGTTACTTCCTGGTAACATGAGCAAGGCAATCCCTTTCTCCAAGGTAATCACACATTTCAAGAAGTTAACCTAAGTGACACATGGTAACTGCACATAGTAGACACTAAGCAAAATTAGTTCTTTCCATTCCTCACCACTCCCATCATATATTAATAAGTATCATACACATTCTGTAAGCATGGGAGAGGCATGTAGCTGATGTGTGTTCACCAGCCAGTTTAATCTGGAGAGAAGGGCAGACTTCACCATCCTTGTCCCCCAGATGGAGTCTCCTGGGACATGCCAGTGAGGGAAAGTTATTAGTGGTTTTGCTTTCTTGTTCTGAATATTATTCCACAGGGTCTCTGCTGAGACACCCAGGCCCCAGTGGAGCATGTAAGACTCTAGATCTAGCAAATACCCTATCTGCATGCCCTCCCAACACTGAGAATCTGTACATACTCATTAAGACAAATGCCCTACTGTGGATTATTTATACTGCCAAGGTGGGAATAAAAATCTAATTACTAGTTGTATTATTTTGACTCATGAGAAGTAAAAAAAATTTTAAAAATCTCTATTAGATTATTCATCAGCCTAGTGAAAAGTATTTAACCTCAGAACAGCAATGCTTGGTCTATTTTAATACAATTTTCTTACCAAAGTGCAATAAAGACTCACTAATGACAGTTTTATACATACTCAGTGAGGTGTAAACAGACCATAAGATGTTGAAGAAGTTGGAGGTGGGAGGGTATCTAGGGAAGAAGGTGGGGGCTGCCCATTCCACTGTCATGTGAGCTGTGCTGTGAGCCACAGCTGACTCCCATGCAGGAGGATGCAAATTTCCACCTGCAAACAGGATGCATGGTGAGTATGCCTTTAAGCAGCCTTGGCTAAAGACAGCAGGGTGTATTAAAAAGCAAGCTGGAGAGATGGGGAGACTGGCTCACAGCTTCTAGGCTCCTAGTCCTTGGCTATGGCTCTTTTGATTTAGGTGTTTCTTTTGTGCATTAGGCCCAAACAAACTCAGAACAAATCTAACCAAGTGTAACATCCTTTGCAGGTGTCCTTCTAGGACAAAGTCCTCCCTTTTGTGCTTCTGACTTGTCTGCCCTTTTCCTCCTCTCCTTGGCTCTCAGAGTCCTTGCATTCTATCCTGTGCATCTCTTTGGGGGTCTCCTTCTCACCATTCACTCCTGCCTCTGGCTCATCCATGCCTCTTGCATACTATCACTCCCTTCTTACTTCTGGGATTGCAGCAGCAGCAGTGGCCACAGCAAGTTCTGGAAGAGAAATACTCCCTTCAGCAGCCTTATCATCAGTGGCCAGTTTTTCCTTACCTGGGTCCTACAGAGATAGAGTATCTAGACTTTCACATGGTTCTTCCCCAAAGTCTAAGGTGGGTGGGGCTCAGGTTAGGTGAATTCTCCTATATGGGACTGATTTTCATCTTTCATTCCTTTGTTATTCCTCTCTTCTTTTATTTGGTAGCACCTACCATATTCCTGGAAGCCAGCTCAGTACTAGGGGGTAAAAAGATGGGTAAGACACAGTTCCTGCGAAGCCACATTTCAGCTGCGAAAGCAGGTTTAAAAATGAAGAGTTAGCAAACCATATGACAAGCTTTACGAAATGAAGGGTCCGAACAAGTTCATCCCCAGAGTCTCCTTAAGTCCCATAGTTCTAACGCTGTAGAATTTTGATGGCATAGAAAATCTTGTGATCTTGATAAATAGAGGTGTAGGGATATTGATTTGGTTTCCAGGACTTTCCAAAATTGTCTTGAAAGCTTTGTTCTGATCAGTACCACTGCAATTCCAATCAGTAGTACAATGTTTGCCTTATGGTTCCATGTTTCATCAGTCATTTAATGACAATGATATTGTGACTATGCCCGATCACTCCATTGACAGGTATGGTAGATTTTCTCACTCGGCAACCATTCAGATTTTCTTTTTATTATGTCTTCTAATACAGCAGAAACTAGAAAAGCTAGAAATGACATGTCCCAGACTCTCTTGCACCTAGACATCTGGCTGTGAGCTAGGTTCTCTCGATCAATGTACTTGTACGAGACCTAAATTAGAATCTGAGTTCTCAGGGGAAGAGGCAGGAGAGGTGAGATCCTGGGAGAGGTAAGGAGGATCTCCTACAGCAGGAGGTGTGACTCAGGATTGAGAATTGTTACTGAAAGCTAATCCTATTCCTTCAGCCCTACCAATTATTTTGTAAGCTACCTAAAACCTAGTAATAAATCCCTTTCCCTTCAACTACCCAGAGTTGTTTCTATTAAGTGCAACTAAGCCTTAACCAACAGAGGACCTAGAAGGAAAATAAATCCAGCATAACAGCACAAAATCCAGTTTACACTAAAATAGAGTGTATTAAAAAATACACATCTTCCCATTTAGCTGATGCAAGAGGCTCTTAATTTTGAGGTCATCTCTGTTTTAAAGTAGATATCAAAATTCCAAAGAAGTATGTCCACTTCAGCATTGTGGTGGATAGCGATGACACATCTTTTTCCTAACCTTGTGGCTTTGCATCCAGCTGGTATGGCTGGGCCCAGACATGAGCATTCTATGCCAGGCTGGGGCAGGTTCCAGCACTGCCCAGCCTCAGTCAAGGGAATTAACAGGGACTCCAACAGTCAATGCAAGACAGTCAACATCTGGGTTTTCTATCGATGGGTATCAGATTTCCAGCCACTGATCCAGAGTACACTAGGAACCCATGATTTTTTAGCGGGGAACCCCTAACTCTTGAAGACCCAATTCTTCAAGAAGAATAAGAGTAGAAATTCAGCCAGAACCGTTAAGATGCTGCCATTTCCCCAAACCATCAATTTCTAGGAAATCAATGTCAAACCCATCTGAAGAAACAACCATCGCAGCAAGCATTCTGTCACTTTCTGCATAGAATGTTTGTCCCTGCTTGCATTCCTCCCTAGTCCAGGAATCTTTTCTATTTCAAAAATAATAAATTTGAAGAGAGGAAATCCTCAACAAAGCAGTATCCATTCCATTGGCCCGTCTCCTGAGACCTTTGACTTTGCAAGAATATTTTAGTTTCAACCTTTCTCCTCAGCGCCATAAACACTGCAGTGACAATTTATTCCTTTCCAGCAGCCATAAAAATTATCTCCCTTATTTCTCAAAACCATGGCAAATTAGCACCTTTGACCTTCTTTTTCTCAGGCCCTGTCTTTCTCTCTCATGGGTGCAGACACATGAACAATTTATGATGTTCCATGGAGGGCTCTCCTTTCTTGCATACTGATAGAAAATTCCAGCCAGCAATCTCCATACTAATCTGTCCCTCTGCTCATCTCAAGCCTGTAGAAATAAATCCAAAATAACATTTCCCAAAATGTGTTTTATAGCTCACCAGGCCTATGAAATGTTATTAGGTGTCCCACAAATAAAGTATTTTGTTGTCAAGTAAGTTTGGAAAACACTGCATGCTTTCTTTAGAGTTCAGAATACATATTTGCATATTAAAGGCTCTGACAAATCCTCAAGAAATGTATTCAAATTTCAAATTTATTTAGCCCAGAATCTCCCAGTTTATTTAAACATGGAGGGTTTTCTGTTTGCTTCCCAGCTATTAAAATTCTGTGCAACAGTGTTCTGTGGGTGCAAGTTTGAGTAGATGATGACATTTGAAAATAGAAAGTTCAATTAAACAACCAGGGGTCTGGACATGAGATGAAATTCCAATTTCTAAAACAACTGCTGCTGATGGGTGAGACTCATAGCCAAGGGGCTTAATACAGAGTCAAGCTGAGTAGCTTCCTCTTGCCCAAGGTTATTTCTGAAAAGGAGTACAGGACTAAATCAGCAGGTGGGGCTTAAAGAATTACAGCTGGGCTGGGTGTGGTGGCTCATGCCTGTCATCCCAGCACTTTGGGAGGCCAAGGCAGGTGAATCACCTGAGGTTGGCAGTTCGAGACCACCCTGACCAACATGGAGAAACCGCGTCTCTACTAAAAATACAAAATTAGCCAGGTGTGGTGGTGCATGGATGTAATTCCAGCTACTCGGGAGGCTGAGGCAGGAGAATTGCTTGAATCCTGGAGGCAGAGGTTGCAGTGAGCCGAGATTGTGCCTTGCACTCCACCAGCCTGGGCAACAAGAGTGAAACTCCGTCTCAAAAAAACAAAAACAAAAACAAAAAAAAACAAGAATTATAGCTATGATGATGAGAAAAGATAGAGAAGCTTGCTACTCAAGCATGGTCCTAGGCAAGCAGCATCAGCATCTTTTAGGAGCTTATTAGGAATGTGGAGTTTGAGGCCTCATCCCAGACCTGTGGAATCAGGATCTGCAATTTAACAAGATCCCTACGCGGTTTGTATACATATTAACATTTGAGAAGCACCGGTGTTAAGCTGTGGTTCTCCATACTGCCTATAATTGAGAATTACCTGGGGAACTTTAAAAATATAGGTATCTGAGATCTGTCCCCAGGGATTGCGATTCAAATGTCCTGAGGCAGAGCTGTAGCATTTGTGCTTTTAAAAACTCCCTGTCATGCAACTAAGGTTGAGAACCACTGGTCTAACCCAGACCAGTGCCATGGATAATGAGGATTTAGGAGTCTCAGGAGACATGATAAGAACCACCACTTTGAGCCTTTCCACAGATGAGTGCTGCCTTTGGAACCTGCAGTATGGTTCACTGTAATAAGTTAGAACCACCTGAAGAGCATCCATGGCCTTTTAGAAGGACTCCTCATAGATGTTATCAGATGCAAAAGCTGCACCACCCTTTTAGGCTCAGTTACTTCTGTAACTTCTTCCCTAAAGTTGGTTTAGGAGTTGTACCATTCTATCTTCTTCGGGTTTCAGTATGTTGTCAGAACGACACCCTTCTTGCTAGCAGGCTTGTATGCCAACCAGGAGGCTAACAGCCTTAATTACAGAATGTCCTTCCCCTAGGAGTTGGTCAAAGTCATCTTGACATCCTCAGTTGGGTGGAGAATCTTGGGTTATGTAGAAAATCTCAGAGAGGGAAATCACCTCAAATGTGCACAGGCTTGGTATCCCATTACTGGTCACAAATGTTTCTTATAGAATAAAAATAGTTAAATGTATTAAGTAGCTCCTGTAGTAGGCAATTTGCTTGAGCTGACTAGTTTAAGACCTTTTTTTTTTTTTTTTTTTTTTTTTCACTTAGCGTTCCTCCCTTAGGAAAGTAAACCCAGCCTCCTGGAAAGTAATTATTTTCCTGACTATTAAGTGGTGGAACTGGAATTGGAATTCATACCAGCATGGCTCTAAAGCTCCTGCTTTTCCCACTGCACTGCTGACCAGAGCACTGGGACACACAGACCGGCTCTAGTTTAGACTCAGGACAGACATGACTGATCCCACATCTCACTGGAAATTATGATTTCAGACAACTGGAAAATTCTCATTCATCAGAGGGTAGAGCTACCCATCAAGCCATGTAATGTTTTCCCTTGCATCATAACTTGTCCTCTGCTGCTGGCTTCAGAGGCATGTGCTGACATAGATAAGGAGTGCTCAGTGCCTGTACTCTAGAAGAGTGATGTGCGAGGACAGATAATATGCAAAGCAGGGATGCTAGAGAAAGTAAAATGCTAATATGGGGTTTGAACCTGTAGATAGAGAATCAGTCAACCACCTATTATCTGCAGTTGTAAACAGGAGAAAGGTAGTTGTCACTAGTATGTCCTGAAGCCGTTCCCCACCCTGCTGGGGCAGGAAAATGTGCTAGTCTGACATCAGACAAATGAGAGAATGACCAGGGGCAGGTCTGTGAGGATGGTCACAGGCAGGCTGATGTTCTTTTTTTGTTTGTTTTTTTGAGAGAGGTTCTGGCTCTGTTGCCCAGGCTGGAGTGTGGTGGCATAATCTCAGCTCCCTGCAACCTCTGCTTCTTGGGCTCAAGTGATCCTCCTACCACAGCCTTCTGAGTAGTTGGGACTATAGGCACAGGCCACTATGCCTGGCTGCCCAGCTAATTTTTAAATTTTAATTTAATTTTTTTTTTTTTTTTTTTGTAGAGACAAGTTCTCATTATATTGTCCAGGCTGGTTTCGAATTCCTGGGCTCAAGTGATTCTCTAGCCTTGGCCTCCAAAAGTGCTGAGATTAGAGGCATGAGCCATCGCACCTGGCCCTGATGTTCTTAAAAGAGGCTGTTGCTTGACAAGCATCCGCTCCCTTATTAGGTGCCTGGTTGGCTTTTGTAACCAGGAGACCTATGGTCTTCTCCGGGTCTCAGTATGTTGTCAGAACCACACCCTTCTTGTAAGCGGCTTGTATGCCAACCAGAAGGCTAACAGCCTTAATTACAGAATGTCCTTTCCCTAGGAGTTGGTCAAAGTCATCTTGACATCCTCAGTTGGGTGGAGAATCTTAGGTTATGTAGAAAATCTCCTAAAAAGTTCCCAGGCAAAGCTTGGGCCTGTTTTCAATGCTGAGCAAGTATTCCACCCATAAAATTTTGGGCAGCTGAGAGGAGAGGTTGGCATGATGGAAATGCACCAGTTCTGAGGCTCAACATGTGTCCTTCACTTATGAGAAACCAGATGGTACATTAATAGGTTCAAAGTGGAGTCACAAGAGCCCTCCCTTCACATCGTATTCTACAAACACCTGTGAGTATATTCATGCTGTTAACAAAACAATACATCACCAATCTCTCTTGAGACTGCTGGTTTCATTCATCCTCTTCTATGGGGCTGTTGGAATGCAAGTATCTTCTAGGACTCTACATTTCTCTAGGTCTTTGCATCATTTTGGTGAAAAAGGATCTGACATCAGCTCTGTGGCTTTGGCATCAAGACCCACTGGGATGTTAATGGGGAGGCTGACCCGCTGGCACTGAGCAAAGTCATGGATAGATTGACTGCTACGGCTACAAGCACTGAATTCTAATTACTCTGGTCCATGGGATGTACCTAAGTTGGGACACCACTGGCTTTACTGATGCTCGTGGCTGTTTGATTTCTTGGGCAGGGTCTCCTTTCAATCAGCTGAAAGATGCTCTTTTGGGTTTTAGGTTCTATCTAGGATGTAATCAGCTCTTAACAAGAGTTGGGTATAGAGAGCTAAGATAAATCCTTGGGAGAGGGTGTTGGCCAAGTAGAAGCAGGGAGTCAGGATTGCAACCCAATAGGTCAGGCATCAGGACAGTGGGAATGGAAGAGAAACCAAGAACTCCAGAAGTGGAGGTCCTGTTTTATGCCCTTGTCCCATAAAGATAGATGAGGTGAAGACTGTTGCTCAGTGTGCACTGGGATCCTGGGGCTCAGGCAATAAGACAACTCCAGCATCCTTCCGCTGATGGGAGTGAGATGTCCTAAGCTCTGGTTTTCTTCAACATAGACATCCTGCAAGATTGGACTCTGCAGCTAAGAAGCATTGGAGAAGGCAAGGGCTGGCAGTCTCACCTTGCAATTGTCATCAGTGGTGCTCCATTTCCATGCTCTTCCCATTGGACTATCTCTGCTTGCTTCTCAATGGTCTCTGAAAATGATCTCTCTTTGTCATCTAGTTTTGCTTCCCATGTGACCCATTACTCATTCTCCCTTTGGTCTCACTTGTCCCTCCTCTCTATCATGAGCCCACCAGGCTCATCTCAGCTCTGCTCTTGTCATTCCTATTGTTTGTTTTTCTGGAATTCTTTTCTTTCTTCTGGATGCCACCCCAAGTTGTACATCTTGAAGACAATGTGAAGATCTGTCTTTTCCTTAAATCATCTGCCAACTGCAGCAGTTGACTGACCACTTCACTGTACCCCTGAATGCTTATAGTACTTTCACAATATGCTCTAAAATGGAGAGTTTAATTCTGTACTGTCTTTAATTGTAGGCTCTTATTTAATGTCATCCTTCTCATTCTGCTCCATTCAACAAGCATTTTTGAATATTGATAATGGGCCAGAACATTAAGTTGGAGACAGTTCTTGCAAACATAAAAATAGCACCTACTCAGTGCAGGGAAGATTTTTCCCTCACGCTGAATTTCAAGCTTCTTTCACAGTACATCATGCTAGCATTCACTGAACACTGGGTTCTCACAGGCTGTACTGAGAAATTTCCCATTATCTTATTTCCTCTTTACAGTATCCCAGTATGCACAGCAGCTTTCTATCATTCTCTATCCTGGAACCCCCTTTGAGAAATTCTGTGCATGCTGTATTCTCAGAGCCACTGACCCATGGCCACATTGAGTGGGCAGTAGGCCACATGGTATGGTCCATTAGTTGTGGCCCCCTACTCTGATACTGACCAAAGCTGGGACGACCAGTTTCTCTTTCTTCAGTATTTGTAATTTGGACTAAAAAAGTCCAGTGTCTGTTGGACTTGTGACAATATTGAGCCAGGGGTCAAGGACACCATATTGGACTATCTATTTTCTGCCATATACATAGAGAAGCAGACAGGGGAGGGAGGAGATGAATCAGCAAACATGGAGAAAAGCAGAGGGAAAGGGAGAAGGAGAGAGAGATGGCAAGAAAGATAAAAAGATGGGGAGATCAAGAAAGCATAACTAACTCCATTCACAACAGCGTCTTGGTTCCTGATTCCTGCCCTTGTGAGAGCTGGCAGTACTTCCTGCCCTTGAAACACATACCACTATATCTTTCCAACAGTTTCTGGCTTAATGAAGTCAGCTTACCTGAGTTACTATTACCACCCACCACATACACCTGGTTATGACACACAATGAGAAACGTTACCTTTCCGTTTCACAGGTTAAATAACTGATCCTTGGTGAGTCCCACTATCTTTCAGTCAAAGATTGAAACTAGAAATTGAAAGCAGGCCTTTGGATTCTAATATACTGCCCTAGGCTTAAAACCTAACCCAGAGCTAAACCCCTAGTAGGTCTTCAATTAATACTTATTAATCCCTGGTGAACTGGTCCAGGTCATTCTAGCCTTAATCCCCTGTTCCCTCCTCTCTTCTCCCTGCTGCTTACCTGATGTCCCCTGACTGTTTTCTTAGTCATTTCCTTGGCTCAGGATCAGCCTTCAGCCAAGAAAAGAGCACACCCGTCAGCTGTTGAATGGGGACCCTGAAGATTATGTCACCATTTTGACACTGCCATTTGGGGCTGCCTATGGTCTTGTATCATCAACTATCTTCCATGATAATTGGGAGGGGCAGCTGAAGGCAGAGGCATCTCCATACCTCGGAAAACCTTAATCAAGAGAACAGCAGTGGTGCCTGCGCTCTTGGCAGTTTATTACAATTCCTGTAACAAGAGGAGCTGTGGGGATGTAAGGCATTATCCTCTCCCGTTGTTTCTAACAACATAGCCCAGAACAGCAGGCCCACAAGGACGAGGTGAGGCCATTCTCCATTCCAAACAACATATACTTTTTTGAAAATAAAAGAAGCAATTTAAGCATTTTGGCTTCCTGGGGTGAGTTGGCAGGCACACTTCTCATCTCATGGATGCCTTCGGGTGAAGGTGTTTTAATAAGAGAGAAAGCGGGAAGAAGATAGCAGAACTCTCCATAGGCAGAGTGGAACCATGGAGCATGGGCTATGGAGCCCATAGGCTGGGCGGAGGCAAGAAAGAGGAGACAGGAGAGGGCTTGGGGGATATGCACATAGTGGGAGATGCCTTGTTCTGCCTAGGTACCTGTGCCCTGGAGTCCAAAGCTCCTGGGAGAGCCCCATTAACCACAACTCAGAGGTGAAGAATTTCATTCTATTTATTTTGCTTCTTCGTTTATCTAATTCTCTTATTTGCTAATAAGAGAATGTTGAAATGATTATTATATTATTTGGGAGTGAGAATATATTTCCTCAATTACATCTTTTGAGAGCCTATACCCTAATAAAGACATGAGCCAAAGGAGGCTGCATTTCTTTGAAATGATGGATATGTTTCTTTCACCCCCTGAAGATAAAATGTGAAGTAATGGCTCTGGGGCCTGGCTGCTTGGGATGGAACACCAGTTCCTCTGTTTGCTAATGGTGAGATCCTGAGCAAGTTACTCAATTTCTGCAGACCTCAGTCTCTTCACCACTAAAATAGGAACTAAAATAGGAGTAATAATAGCACCATCGTCGCTGAATTGTTATGAGTGTTAAATGAGTGAATACCCATGCAGTGTTAAGAGTGGTGCTTGGCATGTAGCAAGAGCCCAGGAAATGTTGACTATTAATATTCAAACAGCTTTTGGGGATATTGCTACATATTCTGTGACTAAGATGCAAAGATGAATAAGGGGATATCTGTCCTCAGAGCATCCATATTCCGGTTGGATGGCAGACATTAGAAAATAACAATATATCATATTTATTGAGCACTCACTGTGTGGCAGACATTGTGTCTGTAGCTTAATGAGATAGATGCTATTACTTATCTCAGGCTCAGAGAGGTTAAACAACCGGCCTAATGTAACACAGCTAAGAAGAAGTGTAGCCAGGGTGCAAACCCAAGCCTTCCTGATACCACCACCTGATCTCTCAGTTGCTGATTTTTAGCATGGATACTACTTCCTCAGAGAGAACTTGCATTATTCTTCCATCGAGATGATGCAAACATCTCATCCCCAGGTTGACTCTTCTTCCTTAACCCATTCTGTTTTCCTTTATAGAATTTGTCACAATTTTAATTGCAGTTTTTTGGGACATCTTTTCCCCCAGATTATAAACTCCATGAGGGCAGGGAGCAGATCTGGTGCATTCATCACTGCCTGTCTAGTGACTAGCACATGGCCCGACACAGAGCAGGCACTCAATAAATACTACTGAATGACCACCTGTCATGGACTGCCTCTCTGGAGGGAAGTAGGAAGTTATAATGTCTTCTGAAATGCTAAAATAACATGAAGGAAACACATGGGGTTATCTCAGGAAGCTGGGGAAGGCTGTTCTGAGGAGGTGATGTTTGAAGTGGATCTAGAAGGATGGGGGAGCGTGTGCAGTGGAGAGGGAGTGGAGGCTGTTTCAACCATGTGCAGAAACATGTCTCCAGGAAAAGCCATAGGGAGTTGAGAAAACAGAGGAAGCCCCGCCTAGGGAAGGGCAAGTGTCAGAAATGTCTTGGCTTCCTTAGTTACAGGCCCAGTAAAACCACATAGGTCCCCATTTAGGCTGGCCCAGAGCAAGTGCCTACTGGGAATAAGGTTATTCCCACGTGGGGCTGAGTCTTCACACTGCAAAAAGCCCTTTGAGGATCCCTTTGAGGGAGACTGAAAGAATGATTTTTTTCTTTATCATCCACAGAGAAAGAAGATAACAGTTTGACTAGGGACCTCTGTGTAATCTACAAATGGACATATCAGTTAGAATTCAGTTGGTTGAAAGAAGTAGAAAACTCCACACTCATGGGAGTTGAAATAGGATGGACTCCTGGCTCCATCATGTCCAAGCTCGGGATGGGCAGTCCTGGGCCATGGCAGCTCAGTCCCATCAAGTCCTTGGGGACCAGGCAGCTTCCAGCTTTCGGCTGCCCCATGCTGAGGTATCCTCATGGTCGAGAATGAACTCTGACTGTTACCTCAGTGTTCCAAGAATCAGACTGAAGTAGACAGGGGAAGAAACAGCTTCTGGAGCCCTCTGCTTATACTCCATTGGCCAGACCTAGGTATACGACCTTACCTGTCTACAAAAAGAGGCTGAGGAACGTGATCTTCATATAGGAGACTGTGTGCCCAGCTAAAACCCACGGACCTTAAAATAACTTGGAACATGTATTGGGATAGACCATAGCAGACCCAGGCCTTTGCAAATTTCTGTTTGCCCTTGGCATGTGCAAAGAAATCATTACGTGGACCAGAGGTTAATGTATTTTCAGGCTAACTAACACTCATACTTATCAATCGAATACTATGCCATGCCAATCATTTTGCATTTTAAAAGCAGTTGATCGGCTGGGCACGTTGGCTCACGGGCTGGGTGTAGTGGCTCACGCCTGTAATCCCAGCACTTTGGGAAGCCGAGGTGGACAGATCACCTGAGGTCGGAAGTTTGAGATCAGCCTAACAAACATGAAGAAACCCCGTCTCTACTAAAAATACAAAATTAGCCAGGCATGGTGGTGCATGTCTGTAATCCCAGCTACTCGGGAGGCTGTGGCAGGAAAATTGCTTGAACCCAGGAGGCAGAGGTTGTGGTGAGCCAAAATCACGCCATTGCACTCCAGCCTGGGCAACAGAGTGAGACTCCGTTAAAAAAAAAAAAAAAAAAAGCTTTGAATCACTATGTTCTAATAAACTTTATAGGTGATTCTGGCAGGATGTGGTGGCTCACGCCTGTAATTCCAGCGCATTGGAGGCTGAGGCACGTGGATCACTTGAGGTCAGGAGTTCGAGACCAGCCTGGCCAACATGGCAAAAACCCGTCTCTGTTAAAAAACACAAAAGTTAGCCAGGCATGGCAGCACACGCCTGTAGTCCCAGCTACAGGCAGAAGAATTGCTTGAACCCACGAGGCAGAGATTGCAGTGAGTTGAGATGGCGCCACTGCACTCCAGCCTAGGTGACAGAGGACACTCCATCTCAAAACGAACAAACAAAAATAAAAAAATAAAAATAATAAATCTTCATAGACAATTCTGAGCACCCCTTACCATCTTCTCCCTTTGACAGCAGTTCTTCCCCAGAATCCCTGGGGAGCCCCCTGTGAAACCTCTGACTTAAGGGAACTGTCAAGTATTTCTGCCCAGAAAAACCAGAGACTGTCAATCGCATTTTAAAATGATAGTCTAGGCCAGGCGTGGCGGCTCATGCCTGTAATCCCAGCACTTTGGGCGGGGGGCCGAGGCGGGTGGATCACCTGAGGTCGGGAGTTCGAGGCCAGCCTGACCAACGTGGGAAACCCCGTCTCTACTAAAAACACAAAATTAGCCAGGCGTGATGGCGCATGCCTATAATCCCAGCTACTCTGGAGGCTGAAGCAGGAGAATTGCTTGAACCCAGGAGGCAGAGGTTGCGGTGAGCCGAGATTGGCCATTGCACTCCAGCCTGGGCAACAAGAGCGAAACTCCATCTCAAAAATAATAACAATAAATTAAATAAATAAATAAATAAAAATTGTATTCTAATTGCTCTACCTTTTTGAGCAGCACTTCCAGCTTATCATTTTTCTAATAAATCCCCCTCCCCACCACCTAATTTCTGCCAGCTCTCACAGATCCCTGAGCTTCTTTATTTGGGCTTGCGAGGAGCCAGGACTACTTACAGGTACCTTACAGGTTTAGAGGAATGAAATGGCATGAAGTGTGTAAAGAGCTTAGCACAGCACTTGATGTGTAATACCTTTTCAATAAATGTTAGCTATTATTATTTTCTCAGAATTTATTCTGCTTAGGTAATAATGCAACTTTAAACATTTTTTAAAGCAAAATGGCCTAATAGTGAAATTGTTGTGTTTATCCCATGGCAATCCCTAAGTTATGACTAATAAAATACAATTTATTTTTTAGTTAAATTCTTCACTAAGGAACTTTTCTTGATTCTTATCTCCTGTTATTCTGTTTATTATGGCATCAAAAGGTGCAAAGACCTCCCATTTAGCCCATGCCAATTCTTCTGAATATTTTCTATGATAAACTGAATTCCAGGACTTTGCTACCATTAGCTTGGTCTAGTGAATTATATCTCTATAACTAATCTGAAACATCAGCTCCTTCTTCCTTAACTATTCAATACAGTTCACAAATAAACTACATGGAGATTCCTCTTCATATTTATCATAAAGAGTATACTTAGTCTTATTCTGCATATATAAGACATTCTTGCTGCCAACAATATAAATAAAATGATAAGTGTATGTCAGATACCCAATAAATGGTAATCATCATTATCATGTTGTAATTGATGATACTTTTCATATTTATTGAGCACCTACAATGTGCCACTCTAGACTAAGTGTTTAATACACACAATCTCATTTTAATTTTCCCAACAGCCCTGTGAGATAGACGCCATTAGTTCTATTTTATAAATCGGGAAACTAAACCTCAGAGACTAAGTCTGGGTTGTCCAGAAAATAGAGCTCAGGGCCAAGCTTACTTACTAAACTTTATCACAGGGAGAGACCATAATCCCAGGGAATCATAAATAAGGGAAAAGGGGTGTAGAGTAGGGTAGGAAGAGAAGCAGTTTCAAGGTGATGCACAACTGAGCTGGCCACAACATTGCAAAAAAACACAACTGGTTGCTCCGTTTCACAAGATGATGCTGGAGAGGCCATATAGGACATCTACCCTGCAAACAGTCTACTGTGGACTGGGTAGGCAAGAATTTATTGGCTGGCTTCTTCTAGGCTCCTGTCTTTCATTACGAAAGTTGGCCCTGTAGGTTGGTGACTCTGCAGTTCTCAGTTATGTTATGCAGCCTCTCAGGGCAGCCAGTGGGGAAGCCAGAGCCTCTGTGAGTCAGTTGGGTTGGACCTGGATGTTGAAGGTCTGTGGTTCCCTTCAAGTCGTGTGCAAGAGAGGCCCTGACAAAGCCAGTTCAGTCTCAGGGAGCTTCAGTGAATCTGCAGAGTTTGGGAATCAGGAGACAGAGATCGTGGCCAGAGTTTTACAACTGCAGGAGCAGGCTAAGGGTTAGGTAGTGTCTTCTGATGGGAAAGCCAAACAAGTGACCAAGAATGAAGGCCATACGGGGCCACCTGGATGTGGGGTGGCACATAAAGAAGTTGAGGACATGCAGAGTGTTGTAGGGACCTGCTCAAGGTTACATAGACTGTATATAGCAGAGTTGGTATTCAACCCCAGGTCAGTCTGACTCCAACACTTTTATTTTTCAATGACCTCAAGATGCCTTGCGTTGCTGAGATTTTAAGTAAGCTGGGAAAGGGAGCCATGGTTTTCGGAGCTGTCTGGCTCAGGGCCATGAGCAGATAAATGCTTATGAAGTAGTCACAGGTGATCGATCAGGCGACAAGAATGCCCATAGGCCTGTGTTGTCCTTTTCTATATCTTAAGAATAGACACTTTCGGAGGGCATGATCCATCATGTTTAGAACTCTTCATATGGTCTGCTGTGGCTGTCTTAACTCAACCCGAAGGGTTAGCACCAAAGACAGCTGGCGTACGCAGGCAACATATGACTGGACAGTGCTCTGCCCTCACCTCGGCCTGCCAGATAGATGTCAAGGGCATCAACAATGAAATTAAATGGCTCCATTTCCTTGAAGGGTTAGGAGGAATGGCCACATATTTCACATGAAATGGCTTGTGTGAATGTACGGTGACAAGAACAATAATCCAAGAAGTGAGGCTCAACAGCTGTGCAAATCTGAGACCTAGGAGCAAGAAGACAGTACACCTTTAACAGGTGTGCCTGGCTTTAAGAAAGCCCATCATTTGCCAGGGGCTTCTCTGTTCTTTTGTATTTGTCTTTCCCCCATCTCAGAAGCATGAAAGGGCCCCACTTCCCTCCAGGGCTGTTCCTGCTCTCTACCCCAGCCTTTCTTGGTTCTCTTGGAAAGCGAGTACTCCATCAATTACTGTCCTGGCATCTCTCTCACCTTCAATGTCTTCCTCCTTGCCTTGGGGTCCTCTTCTCAGCTTTCAGACATGTTCAGATTTAGCCTATTTAAGATGACTTTTGCCCATTTCTTCTCAAGCTACAGCCCATTTTTCTGCTTCTTAATTTTCTCAAATGAGCATCTATTGGCTCTTAATCACACATTCAATTCTTAACTGTTTCAACACTAGTTTCCCTCTCACCACTCTCCTGAAGTGCTCTCTGCAGAGGCCACTGTAGTAAACATCTAATGTTTCTGCCACTCCTCATAGCTTGCATTTTCCCTTTTTCTATGAAGAAGAAACTGGAAAACTGATTTGAGGGCAAAGGATGTGAAGGGGTTTCAGTGACTTCTAGGTTTCACCATTGACTAGCTGAGTGAAAGTCAAGAGGAGAATCAAGTATTGGGATTAAAGGTTGTGGGGAAGATGTGATAGGTGAGATTTAATGCACACCAGGCCTGAGGCCCTGTTGGGACACCCAAGAGCATGATGTCCGGCACATTGTGGGGAAAGCAAAAATGAAATCCCCAGAGAAGGGAGACTCAAGAGGATACCACAAAGTGTTTCTTCCTTTTTCTAGGGAGAAGAAGGGAGAATGTGGACTATGCATACTTTCCTACCTCTTTGACTTTGCTTATGCTGCTTCCTTTCCCTTTTCCGTATTCCAATTCTCCTCCCAGAGAACCAGTTCCTTTTTCACTCCTAACCTATGAGACTTGGTTTGGCTAGGCATGCAACTCCAGGGTGGATAATATGATCTTGACCTGAGCCAATTAGTGATCTGTGCAGGGATGGGAACATGAGACTTCTTCTGAGGCTGCTGAGACAAAGACCCTTTCTCTTTGCTGTTGGATTTAAACCTGACAGAAGAAAGGCCTTGGGCTACTAAGTACTGGTAGGTACTTAATACCTCAAGGAGAGAGAGCTGGGCTGGGCATGGAGCCCACCCAGAGGAGGTGGAGCTGAAAAGTGGAGGGAACCAAAATAGGATACTGCTGACGTCATCTGAATCCCTGAATGATGCCACACCTGATGACATCCCTATTCACTAGTCCTTTCAGTTTAACTGAGCCTTTTTGCTGAAGCCAGTTTACTGGGATTTATGTGATTTTCAGAAGAAAGAATTCTAGCTGATGCAGAAATCTAATACAATCATGAGTGACCTCTGAAATACCAAAATCAAGAGCCTCTTTTTTTTTTTTTTTTTTTTGAGGCAGAGTCTCACTCTGTCGCCCAGTCTGGAGTACAGTGGCACAATCTCGACTCACTGCAAGCTCCGCCTCCCGGGTTCACGCCATTCTCCTGCCTCAGCCTCCTGAGTAGCTGGGACTACAGGTGCCTGCCACTATGCCTGGCTAATTTTTTTGTATTTTTACTAGAGACACGGTTTCACCATGTTAGCCAGGATAGTCTTGATCTCCTGACCTTGTGATCTGCCCGCCTCAGTCTCTCCCAAAGTGCTGGGATTACAGGTGCACGTGAGTCACCACACCCAGCCTCAAGAACTTCTTCTTAGTCTCCTTTCTGAGTATCACCCGGTGCCCAAACTTGGAAACTGATCTGGGGGTAAAGGATGCCAAGAAGTTGCAATGACTTCTAGGTTTCAAGATTCAAGGATTGAGAGCAAAGAGATGCCACTAGCAGAGGAGTGAAAGTCAAGAGGAGAAGGATCAAAACCCAAACCATAGGTTTGCAACCCAGTTCCCGCACTTGTTACTTTTATGCCCTTACACATTGCTCTGGGCCTCAGTTTCCTCATCTGTAAATGGGGCTGCTGTGGGAAGTGTATGTGGCAGGCTCTGAGGAAATGGCAGTAGTTCTTTGGATGCTATTGGCAGACACTGGTGACAGTGGTGGTGAGGGTGGTCCTGATGACATCATCTCTCTACCACATTGAACAAGCCCACCACTGACCCACACTTGCTCCCTCCCATCTCCCCTCACCCAATTGACTTGGGCTGTTTGCATTGCTCCTCCTGCCTTTCTAATCACATATTCTCCATTCTTCTTCCTCCCCACAAATGTTGGTATTTTCCAAAGTTCTGGCCTGCACTCTGCTGTATCCTATTTTGAGTCTCCTTCCTCTGGGGATTTCAATTTTGCTTTCCCTACAATGTGCCGGACATCATGCTCTTGGGTGTCCCAACAGGGCCTCAGGCCTCATGTGCCTTAAATCTCCCTTGCGCCATCTTCCCCAGAACCCTTAATCCCAAACTTGCTTCTCCCCTTGACTTTCACTCTGCTAGTGGTTTCTTTTTTCCCTCAGTCCGTGAGGCTTGAAACCTAGAAGTCATTGCAACCCCTTCACATTGTTTGCACCTTAATCAGTTTCCAGGTTCGTCATCTTCAATTCTCTCTCTTTGTATTTCTCAACACCATCCCCATTCTCTTCCCCTTGCTACCATTCTTGTTCCTGCTTTCCTTGCAACAGCCTACTGAATAGTCCCTGAATGGTCTTCCATACTCTGGTTTCTTCCTCTTTAATCTATTCTCATGAATGAGTCTTTTTTAACGCAAATCTTATAGTAAACCTCCTTTCCCCAGAAACTTTCATGATTACCTTGACTTTTGAATAAAATAAATATAATTCAACAAACATTAATTACAGCATCTCCTCTGTGTCAGATACTGTGTTAGGCATTGTGAGGAAGACAAAATTAAAATGAATATTATATTTCTAGGGCCTTATAATCCAGTAGTTTAGTTAACTAGACCATAAAGCCCGGTACACACACACACATAAACACACACACACAGAGGTACTGAATAAAGTGAACTCTCATTCATTGCCAATCTGCCCTCCCAATATTATTTTTGCTTTCCTGTGCCTTGTGCTTAAGGATGAATGACATCCTTTTCCATGATTTCCTACCTCCTTGACTTTACTTATGATGTTTCCTTTTCCAGGAAAATCCTTCCCTCCAACTCTGCTTGGCCAAATCTTGTTTATCCTTTGTTGTCCTTTTCAAATGAAACCCTTCCATAAATCTTTTGCTGATTATCTTGTTAAAGTAATCTTTTTCTCCTCTGATCTCCCAAAGCACCTTATATGAATCTCCACCTGGCATTTTCCACTTTCAAAAAAAGTTAGCTTTGTAACTTATCTGTCCAATTAAATTGCAAAGTCTCTTATTGTTTTATTTATCCTTGCATCCCCAACAACTTGGAAAACAATTCTTGATTACAGCTAAGTATGCATTTATCTATATGAAGCAACACATCACTTAGGGCTAACTTTTTGTACTAAAAAGGATTCTTTGCCTAAAAAGTTAAAAAAATGTTTCCAGCATATTCTTTTAAATAAATCTTCAGGTTCATTTTAACTTGATTATGAATTATCAACTACCACCCTGGAAAAGATCTGTGGATTGGGAGAAATTAAAGAAATAACAAAAAAGTAGAATTATAAGAAATTACTGCCCATTAATAATTTTCTAGAAAGGAAAAGAGGGTAGATCTTCACTGATCATGAAAGCTGTTAAAGAAACAGGATTCTAGTTTTTAGAAATGAGATTAAGACATAATAGTTACTTTACAAAACCTGTATTAGAAGTAAGGGCTTGATTTGGAGAAGCTGGCATCACAGGCATGTAAACTCTCAATGCTACTGTACACGAGTATGCATGCGGAAGAAAATTTGGTCTTCCTGGATTTCCCAAAGGGTCTCAGGACACTGGTGCTGAGTTAGCCTAGGAGTCCTGGCTGCCAACAAGAGTGGGTCTCAGGGTCATGATGGGCAGTCTGTCTCTGTTGCTTTGTGATGACCTGGGGTGAGGGGGTTGGGGCGTGTGCCATCAACCCTATCTGCCCCACCAGAGTTCCTGAGCAGCGCTGGGCTGGGGACTGGCTATCTAGCTCCCTGGGCAATGCCAGTGCAGGGGATGGAAGAGGAAGAAAGAACAGGCCATTTCAGACCTTCTGTCAGGACCCTGGGTTCCTTCCAGGGTTACAAACAAGGTGCAGATTTGGATCTGGGTGGTCCTGGAAAGGGTCTGCTTGGCCTATGATTTTTCCAAGATCAGGATTCCTGCCTGAGCCTGGTAGCTGATGAGCCCAAAAACCCTATTGCTGTTCACCACACATGAAAACCTTTGTTCTACAGAAAAGGGAACCCAGAAATAAAGCCACGCATCTACAATCATCTGATCTTTGACAAAGTCAACACAAACAAGCAATGGGGAAAGGACTCTCTATTCAATAAATGGTGCTGGGATAACTGTCAGGCTATATGCAGAAGAATGAAACTGGATTCATACTCTTTA
This sequence comes from Macaca mulatta, assembly GCF_049350105.2. NCBI lineage: Eukaryota > Metazoa > Chordata > Mammalia > Primates > Cercopithecidae > Macaca > Macaca mulatta. Next base: position 43,459,748 of record NC_133421.1, read on the forward strand.
CCATATACAAAAATTAAGATGGATTAAAGATGTAAATGTAAGACCTCAAGCTATATAAAAAAAATCCTAGAAGCAAACCTAGGAAATACCATTCTGGAAATTGGCTTTGGCAAATAATTCATGACAAAGTCTTCAAAAGCAATCACAACAAAAGCAAAAATTGACAAGTGGGACCTAATTAAACGAAATCACTCTGCACAGCAAAAGAAACTATAAACAGAGCAAACAGACAACTTACAGAATGAAAGAAAATATTCACAAATTAATGCATCCACCAAAGGTCTAATATCCAGAATCTATACGAAACTTAAATAATTCAACAAGAAAAAAACAACCCCATTAAAAAGTGGGCAAAGGAAATGCACAGACACTTCTCAAAAGAAGACAAACAAGTGACCAAGAAACATGAAAAAACGCTCCACATCACTAACCATCAGAGAGATGCGAATCAAAACCACAATGAGATACCATCTCACATGAGTCAGAAAGGCTCGAATTAAAAAGTCAAAAAACAACAGATGCTGGTGAGGCTGCAGAGAAAAGGGAACACTTATACACTCCTGGTGGGAATATAAATTAGTTCAGCCATTGTGGCAGGCAGTTTGGAGATTTCACAAAGAAATACCGTTCGACCCAGCAATTTCGTTACTGGGTATATATCCAAATGGAAATAAACAGTTATTATATCAGAATCTTGTGGAGGGAAAAATAAAAAAAAAATTGTTTTTTAAATTGTTCCACCAAAAAGACACATGCACTTGTATGTTCACTGCAGCACTATTCATAATAGCAAAGTGATGGAATCAACCTAGGTGGCAGTCAAAGATGGACTAGATAAAGAAAATGTGGTATATATACACCATGGAATACTACATAGGCATAGAAAAGAATGGAATCATGTCCTTTGCAGCAACAGGGATGCAGCCAGAAGCCATTATCCAAAGTGAATTAATGTAGGAACAGAAAACCAAATACCACATGTTCTCACTTATATGTGGGAGGTAAACACTGGGTACATATGGATACAAAGATGGCAACAATAGACGGTGGGGACTACCAGAGAAAGGAGAGAGGAAGGGGGACAAAGGGTGAAAAATGACCTGTTGGGCACTATGCTCACTACCTGGGTGATGGGATCATTTGTACCCCAGATTTCAGTGTCATGCAATATGCCCATCTAACAAACCTGCACATGTACCTCCTGAATCTAAAATAAAACTTGAAATTATACATTTTTTTAAAAAAACCTTTGTTCTGGGCCAAACTGGTCTTTTTCTTTTCTTTTCTTTTCTTTTCTTTTCTTTTCTTTTCTTTTCTTTTCTTTTCTTTTCTTTGAGACAGAGTCTCGCTCTGTCGCCCAGGCTGGAGTGCAGTGACGTGATCTCGGCTCACCGCAAGCTCCGCCTCCTGGGTTCACACCATTCTCCTGACTCAGCCTCCTGCCTCCGGAGTAGCTGGGACTACAGGCACCCGCCACAGCGCCCAGCTAATTTTTTTGTATTTTTAGTAGAGACGGGTTTTCACCGTATTAGCCAGGATGGTCTGGATCTCCCGATCTGGTGATCCGCCCGCCTTGGCCTCCCAAAGTGCTGGGATTACAGGCGTGAGCCACCGCGCCCGGCCCAAAGTGGTCTTGTTAGAGGCATTGTGGTCACCCTGATGCAAACCATTAAGCCACTCAAGGCTGCCCAGGGCCTCCAGGAGCCCCCACCACACATCATCATCCCCAGATGCTTGTTTCACCTTGCATGTTTCTAGGGACCCTGATGGACCCTCATCATCAGCTTTTGTTCTAGCCCTAGAAGTTCAGTCTTCAACAGAGGACTGTGTCCATAACTCATAAAGTTTATGGGAGGATTCAGGGAACCAACACATAGAAAGCTCTTATAGTGGTGCCTGGCCTAATGTGAGCCCTCAATAAATGTTAGCTAATGTCACTGTGCACTTATTATTTTTTGTTGTGTCTCATGTTCATTGTGTCATGAAATGAAATGACACTCCCCACAGAGGGTTGAGGAGTATAACGGTTGATAGCATGAAGTCAGAGAGACCTGAGTTTGAGTCTAGACTCTTCACTTACTAGCTGTATGACTTGGGGCATGTTTCTTAACTTCTCTTAGCCTCACCTGTAAAACCAGTGTAATGGTGTCTACTTTGATGTATTGATGTGAAGAGTAAATAAAATAATGCAAGCAGAGGTCCTACCATGATACCTGTTATTTACTGAATAATTAAACAGTATGGAAAACATATAACTTGTAATCATTCTTTTTAGTAGTATTTCTGCAGGAGATACAATATGGTTAGGGGAAGGGATCATACATGAGGAATGCCAAATCAGTGTTACAGACCATATATTTCCAAGGAGCTTCAAGGCAAGAGGGGCTGGGGTGTAAGACAGAAGGCAAGTGAGGCGTCCTGGAGGGATGGTGGGGCAGGATTGGGGCAGAGGAGTATAGGTAGGTGGGGTGCATGTGGAGAATTCCACACAGAGGTTCTGTGCTGGTCAGTTTGGGGAAACACTCCAGTATTTAAGGAGGGAATATGATGAAGTTTCTTTTAATTATCTTAAAGATCCTTGTGCAAAATGGACTCTGGAATTTAGATGGGGAGTTACGACCGCAGAGCTATCAGTCCTGATGACCTGGCATACATCTCTGACAAGATGGGGAGTCTGCAAGATAAATGGCTCAAACTAAGCTAATTATGGGGAATTTTCCCAGGAGAAGGAGGAGTGAATGTTATCAAATGGGCTTTGCCTCCCTCTCTCTCGAAGTATCCCCTGCCTACCTCCCACCAACCAAGAGCAATGCTGAAAATGATAAACAACAGAATTGGTGCTCGGGGTTTGCCCATAAAAGCTGATGGGCCTGGAAACATTCTCAGGCATGTGTCCCTCATTGGTCCAGGGCCACTTTGCACTGTCAAAGTCTCTCATCTCACAAGTGAGGAAACTGAGGCCAAGTCGGGCAGGAATTTGGCAATGTGACAGAGCAAAGTGTTAACACTTTGCTGACTTTTCTAGTTTCCATTATGACTTGGCAATTAAGACCAGTATTGAATCCTTGCTCTGCTGTTTGTTAGTGGTGGAGTCATAGACAAGTTCAATACATTCTCTGTCCCATCATTTTCTCATTTGTAAGGTGAGGACTCCCTCCCTCCCTCCCCTCCTTCCTTCCTTCCTTCCTTCCTTCCTTCCTTCCTTCCTTCCTTCCTTCCTTCCTTCCTTCCTTCCTTCTTTCCTTCCTTCCTTCTTTTCTTTCCCCTTCCTTCCTTATTTCTTTTCTTTGTAGGATAACCAACTTATTTCTACAAACGCAGACCTCTCACTGGTTTCTGCACTGAAAGTCCAGCATTTCAGGAAACTCCTTGCCCCCTGGCAAATCCTATTTGTTCAATAACACTGCCTCACTTTGTTCTAGGTGCTACAGATACAGCAGTCACTCAGAGAAGATCCCTGTTCTCAAGGAGCAAACATCGTAATTCTATAAGGTGAAGAGAGACATGGACATGTTGATGAGTTAATAAAACAATGAACATTCTACAAACGTGAACTATGTATCAGGCTCTATACTACATGTTTTACAAATATAACATCATTATATTTATAAACAATTCTAGGAAATAGATAGCAATACCAACCCCACCCCATTTTCCACTGTGAAAACTGAGGCTTTGTTCTATTAACAAACTTTCCTAAAATCATACTGCTGGTCAATGGCAAGTTATTTAAACCCCAGAGTTCCAACACACATGCTCTCAACCTTGATATGCCACCATCTCATGAATGGCAAATGTAAGAATTAGACAGGGTGAGGATCATGTTTATTTTTCCTACTCTCAGCTGGCTGGGGATCTCTTGTCCTACCCACTAGGCTGCATGGGAGATGGAGTGAAGGGTCCTCTAGAGCCCATTTGCTCCAGCTCCAAGCACCAGTGCAGATGCTGGAGCCCTTCTTTGCAATGTCACTTCTATCCTAGAGAGGTTTAGTCGGGAAGCCTGATGACCACAGCAGCTTACCCAGCAGACAGGAAAGCAAGAACATATGGAACCTGCAGGATTCCTGGAGCTCGGGAGTTCTTTGGCTTTGAGTGGCTTTCTGCCAAGAACATCTACCAGCAGAAGATGGGAAATGGGTGATGCCCCAGTGCTGGCCAGAGTTCTGTGCCAAAAGAGAAAATGGAGGCCATTTCTGTCAGACCTTCAGGGCTCCTGGCAGATGACAGGCTGATGAACAAGAACTGCCTGAGCTTGAGAAATATTTCCCGTTCTCAAGGCTGACTGTTCTATCCATCTACCCAACCACATTTATATGAAACTGATGAACTAACATTGTTGGAAGAAACTTTATTCATCACCCAGTCCAAGGGTCTGATTTTACAGATGGAAATAAGATGACTTCTCAGGGTCATACAGGTTACCAAGAAAGAGACCACAAGGAAGAAACAGGTTACCAAGTCTGGGCCACAAATTGCTGAACTCAGAATGCAAGGCAGTTCTGCAAAATGCACTGCTTCCCCTTGTGACTGGACCTTACAATTATTTATAGGGAAAATAATCCCTTATACACTTTCCATGTTTATAGAAGGAGGCTGTGGGGCCAGGGAGTGAGGCTCAGGGTTCAGGGATCACTGGCTAATAATGTCAGTTGGAAAGGGAAGTCTGGAAAGTGTCTGATGTGTGAAACAGGTGTAAAAATGCTCTTAAGCCACAATGAGGTGTGAGATAGGGCAGAAAGAAGGTAGCAGAGTAGGAGAGGGGAGGAGGGACATCCTGAGTTCTCAGCCCATGCTAGACCACAGGGAGTTTGAGTCTTAGACTCCTACTCCACCACTGATGACTCCATTCCCTACCTCATACTCACCCAGCAACTACATGGCAGAAGATACAGGGAGGAGAGTCCCGGACTCACAGGCAGAGTGGGCCAGGCAGCTTCACTGCCACCAGCTGTGTGATCTTGAGCAGGTCTGAACCCCTGGCCCCTGCTCCCATCCCTCTCTTTATTTCTGTTTCTTCATCTGCTGAAGCACTGAAGTTACAGGTTTATGGGGCAGGTCAGAGAGCAAGTTTACAAAATGTTTATCACAGGGCCTGGCCAGGAAAGACCCTAATAAATGGCATTTGTCACGACTGTTGCTGGGAACATCACATTACCTGCCTCTCCTGCACTGTGCTGTGAGGAACAGCCCAGCGTGCTCCTCCTGGGGTTCTCCCCAACCCTGCAGTGAGGCTTGCAGAGCAGCCACACCCATTTGCTCTGCTGGCTTAAGCAGGAACCAGAATCTGCTCCCCAGGGGCTCGGGATGGTGTCTGAAACAGAACACATGGAGTCCCCCAGGTGTGGCAGGAACTACATTGACAAAACTCTCAGCATTACAAAGTGGAGAACTGTGGAGACATTGTCATCTTTCCCTTCATCCCATTTTCTTCCTTTCTTATAGGAATTTTTATTTAATCCGGGCCTTGTGGACAGCAGCTAGAGGATGCAAGTGCTAGTTGGCCATCTGTGCTTGGACAAAGCTGCCTGCTGTCTTGGGCTGTTCGATTCACTGCTGCTGTGGCCTTGGGCCAGTGAGCACCCTGTCATTCTAAGTTACCCTCAACTGGAACCCAGACTCTGCAGAGGTGTGGTGGGCAGTGAAGGAAGAAGAGCCAGCTTCGTGACGACCATGCAGACACATGCCATGACAGTCACTTCTTGTTTAGTGCCTCCTGACCCCTACACATCAGGCAGTAAGAGGTCAGAGGTCCATCATGCCCACCTCCCAGCCTACGGTCTCTATCCTCAGCTGAGCAGAAGAACTCAGGGCCAGTGTACCCAGGGCTGGGCTTCCTGCCTTCCTTGCTTGTCTGGCCACCATGCTGCAGGTTGATGCCTCAGGCCTTTCCAGTGCATGGGCAGAGGAAGGGTTGAAGGCAGCAGATCTGGACTTAAGTCCAGCTGTGTGACCTTTGCCTAGTTCCTTAACCCTTCCAGTGCCGATTTCTTATCTGTAAGAGGGAGGTGCTCATATCTCCATACCAACTTGCACAAAGGTTGAATGAGGAGAAGAACATGAGCGCCAAATGCATTGGAGGCACCCCATGCATGACACTTCTCCTCCCATCTAGGAAGGCCTATGGTAACCCAGAAATCACTGGACCACAGCATTCAAATGAAGATTGAGTCCCTACTTCTGGTGTATGGAGCAAAGGAGAAGGCCACATAGTCTTTCTCCCAAGACTGCAGAATGGGGATTAGACCTCTCAGGGGAGCATGGTACAAGTCACAATTGTGCTCTTCTCCCCGTAACTGTGGCCATGTGGCCTCATCTGCTGCCCAATGTGACCTCAGCCTCAAAGCCTCACCTCTACCTTAGAAAGGTTGGATTGAGGATCCCCCACTCCACATTCTGGGATTGGGCACCACGTTCCCCTCATGGCTGGGGCAGCTCTGCTTTCATGGCCCAGGTTCGGTCCATCTGAGATTCTTCTAAATCCAATTCTGGGTGTCTACTTTCCAAATCCTCCCAGACTGGGGCTCAGTTTTGACCTGCCCTGGCCATTCTTGTGCCCGTGGTATAGAGGGCACAAGACAGCACTGTCACTCCCCTTGTCCACGCTGCTCTACCCGAGGCTGCATAGGTGGCCTCTGGATTTCAGAATACTTCTTTTGCCAGTGGAAGATCTGAGCTATATCAATATTTAAAAGATCTTAAGAAGTCACAAAATGTATATGTGCCCCACAATGACAAGATTTTTTTTTTTTAGATGGAGAAGGCTCTAACTCTAACAAATTATTATCCAAATACAGAAAATAATTATTGTTAGCATTAGTAGATCTCTTGCAGTGATGTTTTGGGAGCCCCATAGACTATCATCTAAGTCAGGGGGTTCTTGAACTTGGTTAGGTGGTTGAGTACCTGAAAGTTTGTGTCCTCTTTACGGAAGCAAAAATACTGTTATTTAATTCAATTGAGAGGTATAAAAATACAAATGTAGGTCACCCTATTTTTATGTTTTGAGCGCTGTATTAAGTGCTTTATATGGAGTAGTTCACTTAATCCTCACAAAAACTCTTGTGGAAGTATTGCAGGTTAAGTATTCCTTACCCAAAATGCTTGGGACCAGACATATTTTGAATTTTGGACTTTTCTGGGGACTTTTGAATACATATTTGCATATAAATAATGAGATACCTTGGGGATAAGCCACAAGTCTAAGCACAAAATTTATTTGTGTTTTATATATACCTTATACACATAGTCTGAAGACAATTTTATACAGTATTTTTAATAGTTTTGTGCATAAAACAAAGTTTGTGTACACCAAGCCATCAGAAAGCAAGGGTGTCACTATCTCAGCTACCCATGTGGGCAACCTGTGGTTGCTTTGTGTCACCATTATTCCTGACTCTGAATTTTGATGCTACCTAAGGCAACCATTTTCTTATACAGATTCACGCATAAGTACTTAAGAGTAAAAAATAGGACAGACTATTAATACGGTGGGAAAAATCATGTATTTGGGATAACCAAGCAGTACAGTGGCATCACCAGAATACCTGTATCCGCTATTAAACAAGAGCAATAGCAAACAATGGCAGGCTGATTAAACCGTGTGTTATGTGCCTGCATTTTGACTGTGACTCGTCACATGAGGCACAGGATTTTCCATTTGCACTGTCATCTAGGTGCTCAAAAAGTTTTGGACTTTGCAGCTTTTTTTTTTTTTTTTTCGAGACAGGTCTTGCTCTGTCACCCAGGCTGGAGTGCAGTGGCACAATCTCTCTGCTCACTGAAACCTCAGTCTCTTGAGTTCAAGAGATTCTTATGCCTCAGCCTCCTGAGCAGCTGGGATTATAGGCACGTGCCATGACGCCTGGCTAATTTTTGTTTTTAGTAGAGACGGAGTTTCACCTTGCTGGCCAGGCTGGTCTCAAACTCCTGGCCTCAAGTGATCTTCCCACCTTGGCCTCCCAAATTGCTGGAATTACAGGCATGAGCCACTGCGCCTGGCCTCAATTTTGGAACATTTTGAATATTGGATTTTCAGATTAGGGATGCTCAGCCTGTGTGATCACTCGCTAAGGTCTGAATGCTGGTGTCCTCCCCAAATTCTTATGTTGGAAGAATTGAATCTCCAATGTGATAGGTGGGTGGGAGCTTTGGGAAAGTGAGTAAGCCATGAGGGTTCCACTCTCATGAACAGAAATAGTGCTGTTATAAGAGACGTTGAAGGGAGCTGCTTCGCCCTTTCTGCCATGTGAACACAGCAATAGGCACCATCTATGCAGCAGAGAGCGAGCCTTTCCAGATATCTAATCTGCTGCTGCCTTGATCCTGGGCTTCCCAGCCTTCGGGGCTGTGAACAACACATTTCTACTGTTTATAAATTACCCAATCTATGGTATTTGTTAGAGCAGCCCAAAAGGATTAAGACACTATTATTTGTTGCCATTTCATAGATGAGCCAATTGAGGCTCAGAGAGGTTAGATCACTTGTCCAGTGTCATTCAGCAAGTTGGGAAGCAGTGAATCAAACCCAGAAAGTCAAATCAATTCCACTGCTTTTATTCCACAGTTCCTGCCCTCCCCTGCTCACCCTGAGAATTAGAGGCAATGTCATCGTTTAGATGTGACTACGTTATGTGTAAGCCATATCAAATTACAGCCGTCAACACATGGGCTGACTCACAGACAAACAACATCTCAAAGCTAGGCAAGAGGTATCCGCTGTTTGATAATATTTGTCTGCTAATTTTGCTAATTGTGTGCTCATTTGTCATCCTCCAGTGAGTGACAGCAGGCAAACAGTAGGAGGCACCAAAGGTTTAAGAAAAACATATGGGAGAAAAGCTTAACCGGGAGGCTTATCTATGTCTTAGCTTTTTGGGTTTTTTCCCCCCTGCCAACTGGAAAAAGAAAACAACACACAATTATTGCATTTCTGAGACAGAACTACCTGCTCTGGTTCATGGAAATCCATGTTATTTCAGAGATGCCACCCTGCTACCCATTGATGCTCTCCTGGTGTTCTAACTCTTCCCACCAGCACAGTGTCCTGGTACGGCAGGGACTCTCTGTAGCGTGGGGGGCAGGGGCACTTCAGGGGTGGGTGGTAAAAGCTGACCAGGACTGTGCAGCTCTGTTGTGGTTCCCACCCGTTGTGGAGAATCACTGCTCTAAGGTGACCCATGCCTCCTTCCATATCCTCTACCCCTATGCTCTTTATGATATGACCCACTCTGGTTGGACTAGGGTCAACAGCTGGCCCAAGTGCAGCCAAACCATAGACTGGACAGGAAACAAGGGCTCTGAGCTTCACCTCAAAAGATGAACTGTGCCTGTCAGACCCCTCTCTTGGAAATGTAGTGCCAGGGCTCCAGAGGGGTGGAGCTTCTGCACTGCAGGGGCACATGGGGGTGAACTGGGCAATGGCCACAATAGACTAGAGTTCTCGGAGTGCAGGAGCCATGTGTGAGTCCAGGGAGTCAGCGGGTGCCAGCAGGAAAATGGAGCAGATCCACAGATGGAGGAGGGGATGCCAGGGAAGAGCGGAGACTCTGAGGGACTAGCCAAGGGTCCCACTGCCTTTTCTGCTCCTGGCCCCTGTTTCTACCTGTAGGAAGGTGCTCGTTCTTGGATTCTCATGAAATGTTCCTTCTTCTTTCTTGGCATCTTTATCATAACCCACCCATTCTCATGCTTTTACTCAAACCAGATAGCACTGCCTTAACGAAGGTGCACAAGAATGCTATTTGAGTTGCTGGGGCCTAAATTCCCTCAGTAAGTGAATCTCTGCCTCCCCTTAGACCCCCTCATTGGATGGTCAGAAGCTTCAGGAGACTGGCTCAGGCTCACCATTCCACTGTTCTGTTCCTTCATTAGCTGTGTTCCCCAGTTAGCTCGCCACCCCTTTTGCCTTGCCCCGCCCTCCCAGCCACTGCCCCCGACTGAACTGTTTACATGGCTTTCTACATTTGCTTAGTGCTCACTCCCAAGTTCCCAACCTCCTACTTGACTGCGTCTCCAACTGTGATCCTTTCCCCAGCTCCTGCGGAGCCCGGGCTCATTTACATTTCACTCACCAACCTCATTTAGGCAATTTTCTACAGTTAATTCAATGTTCACCAAGTAGCCCTGGATTGCATTTGCATTCATCACCTTCTGGGGCTCTGAAGCATTTTAGAGTATGGAGGCTTCCCTGCTGAGAACCCCACTTAGGCAAAGGCATCAACAAAGCTCCTGGGCTCTGAGCAGAAGATCTCGCTGCAGGGTCAGCCCAGTGTTCTCTTCTGACAGCAGCCTCAGGAGGGCAGGAAGTGCCCTTTGTCCTGCCAGTCTTGTCCAGGGAGGAGGTGTCCTGACCCTGGCCTTCCTGTCTCCTATTAATTCATTGTGAATCCATCTCTAGGTTTATTGCCTGCTGTGCAAAGCATTTCCTTCACCTTAGCCTAAAATAGCCTAAGCTTCAGGGGGTGCCATCTCGTGCCTATACTATTACAAAGCTTGGGAAGTAGAAAATATACAATAAAAGACTTCACAATATCAGAATCGAAAAGGTGTGGTTGCTTGTGAACACAGTCACAGACAGCCCTTGGCTCATAACAAGCTACTTCTTGGTCTCCACTTTGCTAATTGGTGGTGGGCGTCACGGCTATAAGACTCTCAAACCAGCACAGCAGGCCTCACTGTCCATGGGTGCTGTACATGACCAACTTTTTGCTTTAGTCTTCTACAATTATTCAGGTTAGTTAAAGAAAACTTGTGATAATGGAAGTTTGCAGCAAGTAATAGTAATAGAAATCTGAAAGTCTGTTAGGTAACCGAGGTTGCAAACGTCAGTAATTCATCTTTATCCGCAAAGCAGGGAAGACTGGATTCTATCACTTACAGGTTTCCCCTGCCTTTGTTATATTTCAGGATTTACTGGAAAGGAATTGTCTGGCCTGGCTCCTTTTGTGTTTCATTTGGGCCTCCAAGGCCATATATATGTAAAAAGAACGTCACTGCCTGTGTCAAGCTTTTGGGACAGAATTCTAGAAATTCACCTATAGCTTGTTCTTATTCCACATTGTGCCACCTTTTCACAACCCTGGTTCAGTTTGCTTTAAGATTTTCTATCCAGGATCTCAGTGGCTGAGATGTTAGTCCCCATCGTACTTCAAGTAGTAGAATAGGGGCTGAGGCCGGAGCCTGGGCCCACCATCCCACCATCCCTGTCTGTGAATACGCCTCATGCTGTGAGCAACACAATAAAGTTTGCTTCAAACAAAAGTATCATTTCCCTGTAGGAAACCAGGTAAAAGTGCTGAGAAGTACCACTATAAAAGTTCCTTCTTTCTCTACCCTGAGGGGTGGAGCTTCTGCACTGCAGGGGTGTGTCGAGGTGAGCTTGGCAGTGGCCCCAATGGGCCAGAGTTCTGGGGGTGCAGGAGCCATGTGTAAGTCCAGGGAGTCAGCTGGTGCCAGCAGGAAAATGGAGCAGACCCACAGATGGTGGAGGTGACACCAGGGGAGAGCCTGAGCCCAGATGTTACAACTCCCATGTTTCTTTGGCTGCCTGGTGCAGTTTTGCTTAGCATCTCTTCCTATGTAGCAGGATGAGCCGCAGACAAGAACCCCTCAGAAACCGAGTTGTGGAAGGAAAGGGCTTTATTCAGCTAGGAGCATTGGTGGACTCACATCTCCAAAAACTGAGCTCCCCGAGTGAGCAATTCCTGTCCCTTTTAAGGGCTTACAACTCTAAGGGGGTCCATGTGAGAGGGTTGTGATAGACTGAGCAAGCAGGGGGTACATGACTGGGGGCTGCCTGCACCGGTAATCAGAACCTAACAGAACAGGACAGGGATTTTCATGATGCTTTTCCATACAATGTCTGGAATCTATGGATAACACAAGCAGTTAAGTCAGGGGTTGATTTTTAACTACCAGGCCTGGAATGCAGCACCGGGCTGTCTGACTACTGATTTCACTTCTGTCTTTTCTCTAACTCCTACTTTTTCTTTGAGGCAGGAATTGGTCATAAGACAATATAAGGGCTGGTCTCCTCCCTTACCTCTAGCGTGATGCAAAGGAGGGCTGGTATCCCTGCTTTAGCAAAGCACAGCACTTCTCTACCCCTTAAGCTCTCCCAGGCAGCTGACACCAGCCTATCAAGCCCTTGTTCTGTGTGTTGTCAACTGGGAGTGTTCTCAGGTTCCTCCAAGCCACCAGCTAGCTGGAAGGTGCAGTCTGGAAAAAGGAATGCTTTGATGAATCCCTATTTATGAGCTGGAAGGGCCTTCTGAACATGGGCCAGGCTCTATCAGTTTCAGAGGGGGAGGTGGTGGAGTGGATCTACTCACAACTGCATGGGGAATGAGCGCTGTTAGGCCGTTCTCAACATTTCCTTTAAGAAAGTAATGTTGGCGCTGATTCCAGTAGACCTTTAAAAAGGATCTTTATTCAAGTCTTAGAACTGATTAGACAAGAGCCATGCTGGGTCTGTCGGGCTCAATTTATATCCTCTCTACTTCTGGGCTCAATTTATATCCTCTCTGCTTCCCAAGAGGGAGCTGAGCCAGGCAGGTAAGTTCCCCAGAATAGGCAGGGTCAATTCCAAGGCCACCTTCCCAGGGTGATCTGGAATGGGCTCTTTCTCTCTCTGTCTCCCTTCACCAGGTGCTCCTGCAGAGGAACCCTGTGACTCCCCCAGGCTGCAGGAGCTCTCCGTTCAATGCAGTATCCATTGGCCACATGTGGCTTTGAGCTCCTGAAACATGTGTGGTCTAAACTGAGATGTGCTGTAAGCGTATAGTACACATCAGATTTTGAAGACAGTATGACAAAAGGTAAAATATGTCATTAATATTTTTTATATTGCTTGCATGTGGAAATGCTAACACTTGGGATATATGAGGCTAAATAGAATATAGTATAAAAGCCAGGTGCAGTGGCTCACACCTGTAATTCCAGCATTTTGGGAGGCTGAGGCTGGCGGATCACTTGAGGTCACCTGAGGTTGGGAGCTTGAGACCACCCTGACCAACATGGAGAAACCCCGTCTTTACTAAAAATACAAAATTAGCTGAGCGTGGTGGCACATGCCTGTAATCCCACCTATTCGGGAGGCTAAGGCAGGAGAATAGCTTGAACCCAGGAGGCAGAGGTTGCAGTGAGCCAAGATCATGCCATTGCACTCCAGCCTGGGCAACAAAAGCGAAACTCTGTCTCTAAAAAAAAAAAAAAATGCATATATATATATATATATATATATATATATATATATATAAAATGAAAAATTAATTTCCCCTGTTTTATTTTTAAAATACGGTCATTGGAAACTTTAAAAGTGCCTTTGTGGCTTGCATTAAATTTCTATTGGACAACGCTGTCCTAGAAGCATTTTAGACTGCAGAGGTTTAGAGCTGAGACTCTGGGTGAAGAGCAGGAAAGATAAAGATCAAGAAGGTGAAGATTCTGCCACTTCTCTGCTCAAAACTTTCTAAAGGCTCCTCCTGATTCTTTCCTCAAGACCTCTGAGGTCTCTAAGGCCCTGGAGGCCTTGTATAGGCTGGTCCATGTCCTCCTGCCCTCATGTGTCTCCTGGAGCTCCAGTCAACCTGACCTTGCTTTTCAACCTAGCCAGCCATGCCCATCACAGGGCCTTTGCACATGCTGTTCCTTCTGCCTAAAACACTCTCCCCTAGATAGTTGCACACTTAGAAAGTTACCTCCCCAAAGAAGCCACCCCTGATTCATTTCCTCAATCCCAATCAGAACCAATCACTATCCCTTCGCCCTGCTTTGTTTTTCTTTAAAATTCTTATTACTCCCTGATATTGAATTGCACATTTACTTTCTGTTTCCTCCAGATAGGGAGCCTCTGTCTCTTTTGTTTACCACAGTGCCTGGCACATACTGGATACTCAGAGAATGCTTGTTCAATGAACACAAACATCAGTGCGGCAAGGCCAATGAGATCCAGCCATTTTTCAAATGAATAAGCTCAGGCTTGGAAAGAGGTGAGTACAGGACAGAGCAGGAATTGGTTTCAGTGACTGCACCGAGCTGTGAGGGACAGTGGCTGGGTGACCTGGGAAGTCACCTGTTCTGGGACCTCATGCACTGGGAATGTGCCCTAATCCAGAGGATGAGGACCAACTTAGCAGGGAAGAAAATAAAGCAAAGTGAAAAAGGCCACTCTGACTTGCTCTGGAGATTTCCTGTGGGAAACAGGTGTCGGGATTGAAAGGAAAGAGCAGGTGTGAGGTCTCACTCGTTCATACTCTTGCATCACAGCATCCTTTGAGAAGAGGCACATGGGGCCAACCTAGATAGGCTATCAATAATCAAGGTCCTTCCAGATGTGCGAAACAGGCCTTAGAGCCTCAGAGCTGCAGGAGGTTTTCATGCCTGCTCCTTGGGCACATCCCAAGATCAGAAGCTCACTCCTTCCAAGGCAGCTGAGCTGTTAGTTTTTCTGTTCATTTTAATCAACAAAACGTATTTGATTCTTTCGGGTCAGCAGTGACCTTCTTGTAGTTGATGCTTTTCAGACACTTGTTCTAGTTTTGGACTTCTGGGGGCACATTGAACAGACTAATTCCTATTCCCCAGATCAGCCCTTCTGAGATACAAGGTCATGGTGGCTGAGAAGCTGAACCTCCCAGGAAGCACACTCTCAGCAGGGCTGCCCTGTGATCTGACCTGCAAGGCGACAATTTGGAAATCAAGTATTATGGCTTAGCCATTCGGGGGCTGGTTCTCTGAGGCCACAGCCTTCTCCTTGCTCACCCAGAGTAATGCCAGTTCACAACAGCCAGCCTGACTTCTCTTCTGACTTCCAAACTCAAACTTACTTTTTCTTGTTACTTTAGCAACATCAATTCAAGCGCTCGTGTGTGCCAGGTACAATGCTACACCTTGAGGACAGAATAATGAACAAGACACAGTCCCTGGTCTCGGGGAGCTCACAGTCTTAGTGGAAAGGCTGACAAGTCCGTGAGGTATTAAAACCCAGCAGGATCCAGGCTGGAATGAAGGCAGATCTCAAGGACACAGGCCCTGGGCACAGAGAAGGACCTGATCCACCCCATGGGACGCAGGGAGGACACCCTGGAGGAGGCAAGGCCAATGCTGCCAATTTCCCATTGCTTACTGGGGAGTTCAGTCTTTAAGTCTCACAGATGCTTCTAGTGAAACCCATTTGCCATCTTAATCAAGAAACTTCAAAATCATCATCTCATGCTTTCTTTGCACCTTAACCTATCTTTCACACACTTGCATACACCCACATGGGTGCCCATATATGCAAACAGAGTCACTTCTGTCTCCTTGCCTAATCTTTCTCAAACCTGTCCCTCCCCCTCAAGCTTTCCAACTCCTATCAATTCTCACAGGCCTGGAGCACCATACTCCCCGCCGCTCCATCCCTCCGCCACCCCATGCTCCACTGTGCTGGAAAGGTCCTCATACGTACTGACCTGCAAATGACCATGGATCTCTATTTCCAGCAGGCAAGACTCCCCAGAGGCTGGCTGTCTAGGGCTCTGGGCGGCCTGTCCAGCACCATCCCTGTGAGCCCTGCCTGCAAGCCTCAAGGGCCACCCACGCTGGCATGCCTGCCCTGCCCCAAACCATTGTGTCACACTTGTTCCCACCTCTGTACTCCTTTACACATGCTGCCCCCTATGTCTGGAACACCCTGCCCTTTCTTCTCAGCCCCCAAACCTGCTAGTCATCCTTTAAACCCGCTCGAATGTCACCTCCTTTGCATAACTTCCCTTGGGCAGTCAGTTGCTCTTACTGAGAAAAGAATGCTGTGCGATCATAGCCATTATCATCAGCCCACTAGCCAGGGGGCTTCTCCCCACTTCCAGGCTGGGCCTCTCAGAGAGCAAAGACAGTGTGTAATTCATCAGTGAGCCCCAGAACATAGCAGAGAACTTAGTAATAGCATTAATAAACAATGCTATTATTTATTAATAATGAATACAACCAGCAATAGCAATGAATAAAAATAGTGATGAATAATAAGGAATAGCAATGAAAATAACCAGCATCATCATGATGATATTACTATCCATGGTGCCAAGCCCCTTGCTAAGCACTCTCTAAGCAAGATCTCATTTAATCTCTTGGTATCCTCTAAAATCCTACTCCTGCGGATGAGGAAACCTCAGTTTAGAGGATATAAATCCCTCTCCTGGGGTCATACTTTTTGTAAACAGCAGAGATGGTTTCATCTGATTTCCAAGCTTGTGCTGTGCTCTTTAGCCACTGTGCTTCTCTGGGACCCAAAAAGGGATACTGAATTAATTAACCCACAGGTGCCAGAGAGCCAGTTCCTCAGAAGCCCTTATCTGCCACACTTCCCTTGACCTTTCAGTATCAACTCAAAGTTATCAATGAAGCCCTGTCTCTAGGGAAGTGAGACAGGGCTTTCATTCCATGAGACCCGGCTCTGCCAATCTCAGGCTGTGTGATACTGGGCAGGTGACTCACCTCCCTGGGCCTCAGGCTCCTCATCTATAAAATGGGGACATGCCAGTCCCTAACCCAGAGGGTCAGTGTGTGGATCAAACAGGAGATGGCACATGAAGAGCACAGGCTGAGCTTGGGGGGTGCAGGGGTGTTTGGTGGGACAGTCAGTGGTTTACCAAGCCAAAGTGCAAGTCGAAAGTTTCAGACCCCAGGGATCAGTGAAAGGGCTTAAAGAGCCCAGTCTCAGGGATCAGTGCCCACAAAGGTCCGGAACTCTGGACGTCAGGATAAAGAGAGTGGACAGGGAGACTGAGCTCACCCTCAACCTACGTGAAGATGTTCTCCCCCGACCCCTTTTGACTTCCTGCTTGGAGCTGCACGTGGTCTCAGAATGGGGCCTCCACAGCCCAGGCGAGGTGGTCCATGGACATGGCCCCTGTGAGTGCCTACCAGACAGGGTGTGAGGCAGCCAAGCTGAGGTCGGCACTGGAAGAGCCCAAGAGAAAGCTTGGGAAGTCCATGGTGGCCATTGAAGTCCAGAAGAAAAGACAGACTTAGGCAGGCCAGAAGGGAAACTAGCCCTCTGCGAGGAGCTGGGAGGACAGACAGAGGAGGAGCCTGGGCGTCCTGTGGAGAACCGAATTTCAGAAGAATTTTTTGGAGCTCTGGAGAGCCCCGCAGAACTGCCTTAAGGTAAGTAAGAGCAGGAACCAAGAGGCCTCTGAGTTCTTGCTGTGTGACTCTGAAAAATGTTCTGCCCCTCCCTGGGCCTCATTTCCTACACTGTATGATAAGGGAGTGAACTCTGAGATCACATCGATATTGATCACCATCATTCCACACGACCTGAAGAGACAAGTATGAACACATCCCTCTGAGCCTCCATTTCCTCATGTGTACAACAGAACTAGAAATGGCCGTCTGTGGCACACAGTAGGTACTCAATTAATTCCCACCCTCCACCTCCACCAAGCCCAAGCTGAGAGAGCTAGAGGTCTCCTGTCTGTCTCTCTCCCTTCCTCAGTGACTCTGGGAGGCTGGGGTTTTCACCCACTATGCCAGCCTGGCAACTGGCACCTGGACCATCCCTGCTGGGAAATGTCTCTTTTTTTTTTTGAGATGAAGTCTCACTCTGTCACCCAGGCTGGAGTGCAGTGGTGCAATCTCGGCTCACTGCCTCCTGGGTTCAAGTGACTCTCCTGCCTCAGCCTCCCAAGTAGCTAGGATTACAGGCACGTGCCACCACACCCAGCTAATTTTTGTATTTTTGGTAGAGATGCATTTTCGCCATGTTGGTCAGGCTGGTCCCAAACTCCTGACCTCAGGTGATCTGCCCACCTTGGCCTCCCAAAGTGCTGGGATTACAGGTGTGAGCCACCGTGCCCAGCTGAAAATGCCTCTTTTAAATCAGAGCATTTTTTTTTTTTTTTACATCAGAATGTAACATACACTCATTACAGAGAAGTTGGAGCATATTGGAGAAAAGAAGAAAAATAAATCACTTGTGATTCTACTAACATTTCAGAGCATGCCGTGCTTTTTCTATGCAGAGTACTCCTTAAGTGGGTGAGGTCATTCTCAATATCCAATGTCATTTCCTGCTTTTTTCTACTTAAGGCTATCACAAACTTGCCCATGTTGGTATAAACATATTTTTAATGGCTGTCCTGAGATTTCTCTAGTCAACTCTGTCCACTTTGCCAGGTATTTGTGAAGTTTCCAAATGCCCACTCTTCTAGAAGCAAAGAGCCATGGATATTTAATTCATTGAGAGCTTTTTTTTTTTTTTTTCCTCTACTGCTTTTAGAAAATTTTTTTTCTCTTAACACAGACTGCCAGAAGTAGGCTTTTGGTACAAAGCAGATGATGACTTTTAGGGCTGGCAATTTCTGTCCTTTCTGGGCAACATCACCATTAACTTACTGATGACTTGGGGTTTCCAGAGTCCTGGACAAAGAAGAAAAGAGTTTCCTAGGGAACAAGCCCATATCTCCTGGGAAGAATCAGTGAGAGCCTTTAACATTTATTTTCTCCTTTTCTGGCCTAGTTTGAATAGAGCCCCAGGGCAGGAGGGTTTTTCTGAGCTATCTGAACTTTAAATACCCACCTGGGGCTTCCTTTACTAAATCTTATATTTTCCTCCCTGTGTTCTGTCAAGGTGTGGGAGTTTGGAGGGATGCCCTAAAATGGGACAAAAAGGCGCTGGGGATCAGGGAGTAGGAAGCTCGGCCAGCACCAGAGCCTCTGATTTCTTCAGCTGGGGGCTCCCTTCAAGTTCACTGCCCCTTACCGCACCCAATGCCCCTGATATCCCCTCCCACCAGCCCCAGAGGCTGTTTCCACCATGGCTAGACCCTGGTGACAGTCCACTTAGCTGGTGAGGGTCCTGAACCCTCACCAGCTCCTACTAGCTCCCTTCTTCTGGAAAAGGTGTCGTGTTCCCCATATTCTCAGTAATAATATCTGAGATTTATAAAGCACTCCCTTGTCCTTAATGCTATGGTAAACGTCCCTTGTATCATCTCCAGTCATCCTCACAACTTCCTCCAGATGAGCTCTATCTGCCAAGGGAGAAATGGAAGACTCAGAGATGGAGAGTTATTTGCCCAAGGCAAACAATGATCATAGGTTGGAAGTGGGATTTGAATCCAGGCAGGCTACTGTGTATGTAGTGCCTGGAAAGTGCTCAGCCTAAGAGCTGGCAATCTCAATGAATTCCCACCCTCCACTCACCTCCACCAAGCCTGAGAGGGGACAGCTAGAGGCCTCCTGCATGGCTCTCTCCCTGCCTCAATGACTCTGGGAGGCTGGGGTCTTTACCCACCATGCCAGGTGGCAACCTGATCGTTGGGCCATCCCTGCTGGAAAGTGCCCCTGTGCTCAGACTCTGGCCTCTGCTCTCTCCTCATTGACCGGGGTCAATAACCATGCAGTACAGACCGTGCTTATTATAACTTCTGTGGGTATTGCCTGGGGCCAGCCCTCCCACCCAGGCAGTTCCTGCTGGCCTTGGTCCTCCTTTGAAGACTTACTCTTCATGGTCCCTGCCAGCCCACTGTTGGGGCCTCACCCCTTCTTACTGCTCAGACATGGGATGGAGCAGAACTTTCTGTTATTCTCCATAGCTGTTGTCACAAGATAGTAGAACTACAAGCTTCCTTAAATATCATGAGGACATCTCCCATTTGCCTCATATTCAATATAGAGTCAGGCCATGATTATCTCATGAAGCCTCCCAATTGCCCTGTGCAGTAGAGAAAAGGAATCAGAGAGGTCAAGTAACATTCTCAAGGCAGTACAGCCCATTGGAAATTGAATCAGAACTGGAAACAATATCTCTTGGCTCTAGGCCTGGTGATTTTTCTTTTATTCATTCTCTTGTTTTTTAGAAGAGAGCTGAAGT
Organism: Macaca mulatta; assembly: GCF_049350105.2. Lineage (NCBI taxonomy): Eukaryota > Metazoa > Chordata > Mammalia > Primates > Cercopithecidae > Macaca > Macaca mulatta. The sequence continues at coordinate 43,479,600 of NC_133421.1, forward strand.
TCAGAGAAGGAAAGAGGCTATCTAAGGTCACAAAGCATGTCAGCTGAGAAAGCCTGGAACTAGACTCCTCTAATTCCCTGGATCCCCTGCATAAAAAGCAAACAGAGCGTGAATGAATCAAGAAAATGCACACTACAGAGTGTGGGCTCTTCCGAATCCTGGAGACAAACTGACTGTACTGGATTTCCACAGTGGAGTCAATTCCACACAGCTGGTGTGACCCACTGTGGACTCCAGGGCTGGGATGAAGCACCACAGGATGGTAAGCAGGCAGCTGGAACCACAGCGCTGTGGCTCAACGAGGTGTCCATTCACTGTTGCCCGTGGCAGAGCAGGCCTGTGGTCAGCAATGCTTTCCTCTGAATCTGCCTCATGGGACCCATGAGTTCTGTCCCTTCTGCAGTAGCTCCCTTTAAACATAGGTTGTAAATAGGGCATTTGGGAGTGGCTGGTGCTGCTGGTCACCACAGAGGAGATAGAGTTCTTATTTGCCCAAAGGAAGGGCAGGGCCTCCCTCCCTCCCTCCCTCCCTCCCTCCCTCCCTCCCTCCCTCCCTCCCTCCCTCCCTCCCTTCCTTCCTTCCTTCCTTCCTTCCTTCCTTCCTTCCTTCCTTCCTTCCTTCCTTCCACATTAAATTGAACACAACAATGCACTGTAGTAGGTGCAGTGCTGGAGATAAAACGGTTGACAAAAATATAGTTCCTGGCTTCCCAGAGCTTGGATCCTAGCAGGGGACATAGTTATCTCTCACATAATCGCAATACACAAATCTTTGCAAATTGAGACAAGACTGTTAAGCAAAACACAGAGTATTTTAAAGAACACAATGGGGGATCTGATCTAGTCTTTGAGTGCCAAGAAAAGCTTGGTGTTTGACCTGAGACTCAAAGGATGGTGGGTGGTTGTGCACTGTAGAGCATATGACCGCCCCGTGGCCTGCTCCCTAGAAAACAGAAAGAAAGCCCAGGCAGCTATAGTCCAGAAGGAGTGGGCTTGAAGCCAAGCACACCCTCCAGGGCCAGGCTAAGGTGTTTGGATTCCATTCTAAATGCAGCAAAGAGCTATCTGAGTGCTCGGGCAGCTACTGGCAGTGTCAGATGAGCAGCAGGAAAAGATCTTCCTGGATGTCGGGCAGAGTGGAGAATGTGGGGCCAAGAGCTGATGCAGCATTACCAGTTAGGAGTCTAAGTGCAGGAGTCTGGGGGAGCTCAACTGTGATGGAACCTCATGAGGGGCCAGATGAGCCTCCAACCCTGCCAGGGAGTCCTAGTGAGCAGTTCAGGGATGAGCAGGAAGGACAGTTGCAGGGCATGCTGATAGGAGAGTCTTTCAGATCATCCCTCTCCCAGACGCGCTAAGAGAAAAAGCAGTGGATCTGCCCCATCCCAGATGGGATCATGCAGGATGAACCCAGAGTGGTGGCAAAAAGGGTGCAGACACTGCAAGGGAGGAAGCCCTACTGCACAACCAGGGGCTTCCCTGGGGTTGAAAAGGAATCCCACCCTATTCAAAGCAGCATCTCGGAGCCCGGATGGCTCATCCCAAGTGGGACCCCAAGAGAAAGGCCAATAGAGACCTCATCTGCTCTCAGCCCCAGACTTAGAGATGCAGCTACATCCATTGGAAGTGGATAGAGGGAGCTGGGGGTCTCTGGCTCAGCATCTTCTCCACTGGGGGCAAAGAAACTGGGACAGCAGCAGTGGTCCAGAGAGAGGCCAGCCCACATAGCAGTGGCTATTTCTATCTATGTTGGCTCAGAGTGGAGCAATGGAATAATAAAGGAATAAAAAGGAGGCCAAAGGGAGTTTGGGAGGGGATCCCCTGTACTACTTCTGCCTGGGGCATAAGAGAGAGGTTTGCTCATAGCTGGAGTCCGAAATCAGAAGGCACTTGCACGGGGACAGGGCAGGATGCAGCTGTGAGCCTGCAGCTTCCACATTGAGCCAGAGAAAGGCTGTTTGGCTGCAGTTACTACCACCCCGGGCAACTCAGGCTAGGAAGGCAGGTGTTGTTGGGGAGATATATGGACACAACATTCCCACAGAGCATTTTAAGGGCTAGAATATACGTCTACCAGGAACAAATAAATGACGTGTCTGGACAAGACTGGCAGGAAGCTAGGGGTTTTGAGTAGGCTGCAGGAAGAGACAACAGTTGGGCGAAGTTTCCAAGGACAGATGAGAGGTCGCCAGTTGGGGAAGAAGGGAGAAGGCAGAAAAGGTACCAAAGCTGGGAGGAGTAACTTGAGCAATGCCTGAAAGCCCTTGGGGAGCTGGGGAATCCAAGTGTCAGTCACAACTCGATAAGTGGGTTCCTGCGGCAGCATCATCACTGTTCACCTCCTTCTCATGCTGAAGAGGGGAACTCAGTCCCTCCTAGGCCCAAATAGGGATGTGCCCTCTATCCTAGAATGTCTTAGAACCTGCGGAAGTCACCTATGGATGGAGCCCTTTTTTCACAGATGAAGAAATTGAGACCCAGAGAAGTACAGGGTCTAACTCAAGTTCATACAATAGCCAGTGGAACAGCCAAGGCCAGAACTCAGACCCTCTGCCTTCCAGCTCCTTTTCTCCTTTACAGAAGCTGCCCTTTTTCTGGTTGGGTGACCTGAGAGTGTGAGGGAGGCAGGAATTGGACAGGGAACACGAAGTCACAGATTAATGAGTGGTGGATCATCTCTCAGTGATAATCACTATGGAAACAAGTGGCAGAGACAAATTGGGGCCCTGAAGTCAGGGGTCAAGTTTTTTCATTTCCAACTTCACATTTTGCTAGAGGAAGATGGTGTGTGTTGCAAAGACATAGTTCAAGTTGAACAGCTCTGGAGGCAAGGGCTGTACTTAACTTCATCAGCAGAGCAATGAAGGCCAACTACCATCCCAGTTTTAGAAAATGTGCTCTGTGTCACAGGGCTGACCCCAAAGTCCCAAGGAGGAACTCACCTTTATGGCTTTCAGACCTAGGCTCTCTCCAGTAATAGTTGGGCATCACCATTCCGGAAGCATTTCTCCCTCCCAAAGTCTCAGGATGTTAACTTTGCAAAAGATCTTAGAAGGTGTAAGTTCAAACTTTTATCTTCCAAACAAAATCTCATTTAATTTCATGCAATTATGAGGTAGGTACTATTGTATCTATTCTATATATGTGAAAGGTAAGGCCAGAAAAAGAAATGATCTAAGGTCACACAATGAGGAAATGATAGAATGGAATTTCTGAATTCTGGATCAGCCTTTTATTCTTTTATCATCCAGTACAGTAAAAATATAAGGTATTGGTCTATCTGTCTTTGCCCCTGCAAGGGAGAAAGAGTAGAAGCCCAGGGAAGAAGGTTGATATTGTAATGGAGAAACCACAGAATGAGAACCCATTCCCCACCTGCCCTTATGTCCCCACTTCATCTTTGAAAACTCCCTACACCACATGTTTCAGGAGAGACACAAAATGGGAGACAATGGAAGAAATTAAGACTATGATCAGGCGACATTTGCACGGCACTTTATAGTTTGCAGAGTGCTTCTACAGCCCTCCCTGCATTTCATCCTCAAAACAACCTTGCCCAGTAAGAGCAGGTGCAAGTAACTCCGTCCCAATTTACAGTTGAGGCTGCAGACCCTAGGAGGTTAAGAGACTTGGATTCAAATTTAAACCTCCTGACACCAAATCCTGCAATTTTTCCATTTATATTGACTTTCTTTTGCCTTTGCATGAGTGAAAATATAGGAGAAAGAAGCCAACATTCATTGAAAGATAATAGTAAAAAAAAAAAAAAAAACGGAGAAAATAACCGCAGCTGCTAGCTCTCATTGTGCATCCGCTGTACACACCAGGCCTTGTGCTAAATACGTTACATGCACCTGATCTCTTAATCCACGCACCACCTTGGTAGGGTGAGTATTGTTATCCCCGTTTTATTGGTGAGGAAGCTGAGATTCAGGCAGTTCAGTGCTTGCAGTTGCTGCTTCTGATTCACCCTCAGAGTGTTTTGTTTCCTTGTAATTCAGTTATTTTTAACTATAAAAATTCTTAGAGGTTTATTTGTGGAAACCACTTGCGTCTCAGGATGAAGGCGGATCCTAGATAGGATTTGTGTCAGTTTTTGACAACCTGAGTTACTCTAAAAGAACTTCTTGTCTTGAGGTTTTCAGATCACTCAGGTGGTATCACAAGTTCTGTCTGAAAACCTGTATAAGAACTTGCTGATGTTTCTGAATTTTCAGCAGCAATTTATCAACCACTTCCACTCAATACCTACGTTTAAGATTGTTTATTTTCCTTGCACTTCCATGGACAGATAATATCTGATTCACCTGTATCTTGAGGGTGTGACCCGATAGGGTCTGAGCTTTGTGTGGAGGAGAACTCCTATGAGATTACCCAGCCCTGGGCAGCAACAGCAGAAAAAACAGTGCCAGCTTAGCATGAACTTTCATATCTCTATCTCATTAGCCTCAAGAAGGAGCCTTGATGATTAGGAATGTACCAAAGCATCCGTAGTGGTTCAGAGAGGACACAGGTGCTCAGAGGGAGAAGCAAGCAGACAAAAGTAGGAAGAAGGGGAGAAAGGAGGTGAGGCTGAGGCAATCGAGTAGGGCTGTATCGAGAGGAGAACCTGTGGGGAGAGGAAGGTGAGTCAGAAACCCAGAAAACAGGGTTCCAGGAGCTTGTGATGTGGGCTAGTCTCTGAGCTATGCTTTCTTTCCGTGCCAAAGTAAAACATTTCTGCCCTGCCTGCTCCTCAGGGTTGCCCTGCCAGAGAGATGTCCTGAGAATGAGATGAGCTAATCATGCTGAAAGTCCATTGCACACTGCAAAGTGCTACCAGACTCAAGGCTGCAGTTGTGGTGGCTCCATCCCTCTTGGCCATGTGATGGAGTGTGATAGAGGTAGATCTGATGGTAATCTCCACCACTGTGTAAAATGGACTGGCTGGGACACCATCCTTTCTGCTTCCCTCACACCTCTCTGAGTCTCTCCTGAAGTTGAACATTTGTTTATCAATAGAAAAAGAGCATTGTCCTGCCAAGGGTTGCTGAGGATCCACTGGAAACTGTGTACCAGCTCTTAAGGGCTGAGCAGATGCCTAAATTAAGTATGATCTCATGTGATTGCTGCTGCCTGCTGTAGGGCAACTCTGTAGAAGACAGAGGCTGATGCCAGGGGCAACAGCTTGGCTTGAAAGCTCAAGGTGCTGCTTTTCCAATGTGAAGTCTTGATCCGCAGTCACTTAACATTCCGAACCTCAGTTTTCCCATCTTAGAAAGGGGTTTATAATGTCGATTTCACAGAATTGCTTGCCAGAGGAGTGAAATGGGTAACACATTCACAACCTCAAAGCTCAGCACAGGCATAAAGGCTTACCTTTTTCTTTTTTTCTGGTGGTCTCAGGACTGGTGGGCTCACTGATACAGAGCAGCACTAGGGTCATAACCAGGAGGGCTGTTAACTCAGATGCAACAAGGAGGCACAATTGGTTTAGCAGAAAATAAGTTTAGAGCCAGGAAAATGGTACTAGAGGACAAATACAAAGGACAAGAGAAATAAAAATGGGAGAATGGGCAACAATATTGCTAACAAAGAAGGCCCAAATCAGCAGGCTTAGACGTGGCAAGCAGATTAAGAGGGCAGTTCAGAGTTCAGATTGAGAATGCCTTCTGAGCCTTGAGCCTCCTGATTTAGGCTGCATATGGCTTCTGTGGCAGGGGACACCATGGTGACCTAAATGAATCTCGCAAAGCTTTGCCAGGTCTGTTTAGGTCTCCCTGAAAATTTGGCAACAAGAAGCTCCGTGATCTGACTCAGCTCCCCACAAAGTTACATCAATCCACTTTCCAACGATTTGCTTGCATCCAGAGCCAGCTTCTGGCCAGAGCAGCAGGCAGTCTCGGAAACAATAAAGCAGGCCCCGATAAGTGGAATTCATGCCCCACTGGCCACAAGTCTCAAAGTGGACAAGACAATGAGATTAAAGCATAAAGATCCATAATTAGATTCTGACAGGGAAATCCCATTCATGGTGCTTGGGAAGCATCCCCCAGCAGGCAAGAAGGAAGTCAGAGACCATCAGACCTTAGCATATGACATGCCACTAGGCAGGTGGATCATTAACTGTGATTAAGGCACTATGCACCTCCTAAGTGGTGAATTGGAGGAGGGGACCAGATCCTATTACTGATCGCTTTGATCTCCATGTCACATTCAAGGCGGCCACTGCAGCTCAAGATCCTGCACATAGACCTGTATAAGTATATGAAATCTCTTATTTGGAGATAGTCAGAAGGCTGGTGATATTGCCATCTGTCCATCTTTTGAGAATCCTTCTCTTGTCATCTCACTATGGGTGAAAGACAATTGGGACAGGTTGGGGTTCTGAGGGGCCCGAGGCTGGAGGGAAGTCACAGTGCCCTCTGCTGTGGCAAAAGTGCCAACGTTTCTTTGAATGCTAAAAAAAGGTGGAAAGTGTTTAGCTTGGCCTTGAATCAGACCTCTTCTGAACAAATAAAGACCTATTAAATGCATGGTCATCAAGACTTATTCATTTGTTCATTTGTGCATTCATTGATTCATTTAACAATCAGTGAATATCCTCTGTATGTAGGCACAGTGCTCACTGCTGTGTGTTCATACAGAAATGAATGAGACATGTTCACTGCCCTCTAGGACTCATAGGCTAGTGGGGCTCACTGCAGCTGGCAAGGGAGGGAGCAAAGAGAGATAGAGAAGGCTGTCCTATTCAGAGAGACTAAACCCAGAGTGAAAATGAAGGGAAGCAACACTAGGAATAGGCAGTTCCATGTGGGGCCATTGGGAAGGTGGGGCCAGGGGACAAGGTCCATGGATAAAGCTGACATAGATCGGCATACATATAGGAAAGAGTAGCAGAGACAGGGCCAGGAAACCAGACTTGAACTAAGATTGGGGAGCTCCCAGAAGGATGTGGGAGGATGTTAGTGTGGCAGGATGGGGTGAAGTGGAGGAGATGGGGCATATATGTCCTCTCCATCCACATCCCTGATCTGCCCTTCCCTGCACCTGCACCCACTGAGATTATTATTATAAAGTTCTGAGTTCCACTGAGTAATAGAGGAGAACCAAAGGTTTGGAAATCTGATGGAACATGAAATAAGAGAGGACATGAAATCTGATGTGTAGATTGTAAAGCAATTCACAGTTCCATCTGCCCTTTACAAGTGTAAACATCACATATTTTTAATCAAGATGGAAAAGTAAAATCAAAGGAAAACTATTAGCACCATCTCATGGGGAGATCTATCTTTGCCACTCCAGACTGTGCCTCCCTTCCCTCTAGGCAGGAGTGGTGAGAGTGTTGCCTGTTCTGTGGAGACACAGGCAGATTCTCCAGGAAAAGGAGCACAGCTCCATTAGTGTTTCACTCTAATTAGTGCTCTTAGCGGGACCTCTACTTAGGCCTTAAAGATTCCAACATCAGCAGTGAACTCAATTACAATAGATTACACGCTCTAATAAGACTCATGTATAAGGTGCTGTAGGAACATAGAAGAGGAATTAAGGGGACAGGAAGGCACCATAGAAGTAGTTATATTTGAGCTGGGTTTTGAAGGATAAGTAGGAGTTCACAAAACAGAGAAGTGGAGAAGGAAAGCTCAGGCAAAGGGACATTCACATGCAAAAGCCACAAAAAATGCATGTTACATTGGGGACTGGATAGCAGTCCAATAACTTAGGATCTACTGAGGATGAAGATGAATGAATTTCCACCCATCCTTCAAAGAGATGAATTCTGAAAATATCTGGGGGGCCTAAAGCACAAAGATAAGTGGTGTTCAATTTTATTTTCTGGTCAAAGAGGACTATCAAACTGCAGCTATTTTTCTTTCTTTGTTTGGATGGGGTTGTTCTGAGTCACATATTATGTATTTTTACCAGTGTTAAATATTTTCAGTTTCTTATTGCTTTAAATATGAATTAAGATTATAACTAATATTTACTGGATATTCTAAGTAATTTAGATGATTTATCCCTTCTTGATCCTAAGTGCTAACTAAGCACTCTATTATTTCCATTTTGCAGAATAGGATGTGGAGGGTGAAAGATATTGGCAGCCCCTTGACTGAATCTTGAAGCCTGTAAGTGGCAGAATCAGGATTTGAATCTAGGTCCATCCAATTTCCACTGTACTGTGCTAGGTGGGTGCTAAGGACTGGACTCTGATGGGACAGAAGGAAACACTCCTGCATGGGAGGAAGAACAGAGGTGGCTGATAATCCACAAGCTGAATTTGACCTCTGCTGTCTCCAGGCTGCTTTACCTCATTCTGCAAAGATAAATTATCTGGAGAAACAAATTCAATGCTCTGAGCCTCACTCAGCACCACAGAGCTCCGGAGAGTCTGGCTGAAGCATGGGGATCCAGGCTCCTGCAGGAGCCTCATTTTGTCAGTGAAGCCTTTAGAGATGGCGTGTGGCCCTCTGCAGAACTGGCCAGAGATCACACAATCGTGGGCTCAGAGAGTTGAAAGGGACCTTAAGGTCACCTAATCTTCCAGATGGAAGGTTTCTGCCCTGGGGTGCCCACTCCCGCCAGGATCACAGACTCATACCTCAAACGCCACCTGGCCTCTGACCGCATGGTGCCATGGCCTCAAACACTCAGTCTGTACTGCACAGAGAAGGTGTGAGGACTGGCCCTGGCTTTAGAAAACCTGGAATCCAAGACCTGTCCTGGCTTCCCTGCTTAGTAGCTGTGGACTTCGGCAAATGACTTTTCCTCTTGGATCCTCAGTTTGAGCATCTGTAAGGAAAGATTGTCAATGCCTACCTTACACTGTGATTGGGAGGATTAGACAAAGCAAGGGAAGGAGACAGTGGACATTGCATGAAGATAAAAGCACCAAGGTAAATGAGGATGAGGAAGAAGACAATGACTTACAGCAGAAGTTGTCAAACTTCTTTTGTGAAGGGCCAGAAAGTAGATCTTTTAGGTATGCAGGCCAAAGGGTCTTTATTGCCACTACTCACTCTTTCACTGGACCATGAAAGCAGCCGCAGACGATTTGTAAACAAATGAGCGGGACTGTGTTCTGGCATGTCTTTATAAATGGACATCTACATTTGAGTTTCGTATAGTGTTCATGTGGCACAAAACATTCTTCTTCTTTTGATTTTTTTCATCTGTTTAAAAATGTAAATGTCATGCAAAAACAAGTGGTGGGTCAAAGTTTCACTAACTTGACTTGTGGGTGAGTTTTCTTCAGCATGATAGGAATCCTTTGTGGACACAAACTGGTTGTGCCACGTCTTTTGGGAAAATCTCTTGTGGCAGGGCATGAGAGAGGACTGGTCACTTCTCTGTGGACCCTGCTCAGTGCAGATGTCACACTGCCCCCTAGCTGTTTGCTGGCCATACACTAGCAGTTTACCCAGGCCTGACCATGGCTTGTCCGACTCAAATCTGCATAGCCTGGCACCACGCTGGACACAGAAGATACTCAATAGATTCTTCCACAATAAGTGACTGTGCTTTTGTAAATTTATGTTTTATTTTTAGAAAAATTAAAGGTACCGCACACCCTTTCTATGCTGCCTTGGATGTCTATGATTTCTTATTTTATTCCAAGGAATCAAAAGAATGAATGAGGATTATTTAAAAATACACATTAGGTCCATTTTTACAAACCATGCATCATGTCCTCCCTCAAATTCCCTAGGCCTGCTTGCCAGCCTAATTGGACAGATATGCAAAGTTCTTGGCATGTATGATCCTCTGTTTCCTCATCTATAAATGTGGGGTCATGTTTGGTACCAATCTTATCAAATGGTTGTACAAAATGGAAGAGATAGTCACAGAAAGCACTTAGCACAGTGCCTGGCACCTAGCAAAGGCTTAGTGAGGATTAATTACTATTTTATTATTCTCCAAGACAGAAGTTACTGTCTACAATTCCCAGTGAGAAATGAAAACTCTGAGAGCCTAGAGATGTGCCTCAAAATCAGAGTGTCCACTTTTGAATTCTAGTGTGGCCAACCCCAGATCCTGATCCTTGGTGGGTGGCTGAATCAAGACTCAAGCTAAGTCTGACTGTGCCTCCTGCAAGGCCTGGGTCTTGGAGAAGAACAGTCCTGAGGCTGCCAGAGGCAGAGGGCTCTAAGAGGCTGAACCATAGTCAGAAGCAGCTACCTCAGAGGGTGTATTAGGAAGACCCTTCAGGGCCATTGTCTCCAATCAGGCACTCTTGCTGCGTGGCCTTCCTGGTAACTTCAATTTCCCTCTCAGCCCAAGCACCTCTAGAGTTGATTACCAGGGAGGGCCTGCCCACTCTCAGTGCAGACCCAGAGGCTGCCGGGTAATTTGGCCCACTCCTCCAGCTGGAGCTGACCTACAGGAGGATCAGGCCTCCTCCCCCATACACAAAAAGAAGTAAAACCAAAATGAAATCAGATTTTGTAATAAATGCAGACCACGTTCCCTCAGCCAATATCGAGACAAAGTCTATTCTGCTGCCTGTCACTGGAAAAGTAATAAAGCAATAGCGAAGTGAGTTATAAAAAACCCAAATGACGAATCCCCCTTCTGAATACTGAAGGGAAGGTGGGGTTGGGAGTTGCGGCAGCAATGAGTGGGGACCTGGAGTCCCAGCTTGCTGAAGCAAGCCAGGTCCACAGACATCACCTCCACCAGAACTCCCCATGCCCACTGCCTTGACCATGTGGAGGCCGAAGTTCGCAGAGAGGAAGGGACCAATGACAGTCACCTGAAAGGTCAGAAGAAAAGTCCTGATGAGACCCTAGGTCCCCTCATCTGGGTCCAGTGCTGTCTGGAGAATCTGCAAGGGCTGGGGTGCTGGGTGGTCCTGAAGGCAGCTCCAGCCATTTTAGCACCATTCCTCTTGCCTTTTGCACTTTCTTTTTGGGAAGAAGCAAGTGCTGGCCTGCTGGCACCAGCTCAATGGCTGCTTAGCAATTACATCTCTTATTATAAAACTGTCAGTTAACAAATTGATCTTCAGGGGTATGATTTAGTCCCCCATTTGTCCAGGCCTGATCTATTCATTGGGAGGTAACAAGTTTAGAGCCAGAAAAACCTGATTGTGAATCCTGGCTCTGTTACTTATTACTCAATTAATCTCTTTATCTCTCAGGCCATCCATTTTCTCTATTGTAAACAAGAATAGTAATAACATATATTTGGCAAGATTATTATTATGATTAGTAATAATAATAACAACAGGTATCATTTCTAGAGTGCACACTATAAATTGGGTAACATAGTAAATGATTTACAAATACTAACTCCTTCCACCTTCACAGTGGCCCTCAGCGGTAGGCCCTGTTATTATTTCCATTGTACAGATGAAGAAAATGAGGCTCTGTGAGAACGAATATCTTGCTTAAGATCATAAAGCATATAAAAGGTAGAACTGAGATTTCAATCCAGGAATCTCTGACTCCAAAGTCCATGGTGACGTGGAAACTGTGCCTTCCTATGCTGTATTACCATGGTCCTCATTCCTTTATGCTCTGTGGCCAATTTCCGTTTTCAGCTTAAGAAAGAAAGCACGGTCACTGAGATGATGCAGCAGCAGACACTGTGGGTGCCAATATGCTACACCTATTCTTCCCTTTTTTTTCTTTCTTTCTTTTTTTTTTTTTTTAGATAGAATCTCACTCTGTCACCCAGGCTGGAGTGCAGTGGCGCCATCTCGGCTCACGGCAACCTCCACCTTCTGGGTTCAAGGGATTCTCCTGCCTCAGCTTCCCGAGTAGCTGGGACAACAGGCACGTGCCACCATGCCTGGCTAATTTTTGTATATATCTGTTTTTTTTAGTAGAGACGGGGTTTCACCATGTTGGCCAGGCTGGTCTTGAACGCCTGACCTTCAGTTATCCACCTGTCTTGGCCTCCTAAATTGTTGGGATTGCAGGTGTGAGCCACCCTGCCTGGCCTCTTCCTCTTTTCTTTCTTACCGAAAGAACTTTTTTCTTTTCAATATCACCCTTTATACATTTCAGAGGAGGGGAGCACTGGTTACACAGGTGTGATCAATTTGTGGAATTCTATTAAACCGCATACATATAATAAACACACTTTGTGCAAGTATATCATATTTCAATTTTAAAAGTTTTGAAAAAGAGACATAGACCCCATGATACCTTCAAATCACTTTCAACTGGGAGAGAGAAAGAGAATGAGAGAGAGGAGAGGAAGCAAACATAGCAAATGGTGAGCAATGAGTGAAGAGAAGGGAATACAGATGCTCATTCTAATATGCTTCCAAATTTTGCGTAGCTTAGAAATTTATCAAATCAAAAAGGTGGGGAAGAGACAGAGGAAGAGTTAGATCCTTCCCTCCTTCTGGGTGATGGAGTGAGGATATGATGTCTGGAACCTCAGCAGGTCCATCTCTTACAATCTCTTACATGCTGTGCCATGGGATCCTAGGCAAGGTACTTTGCTGAGCTTGTTTCCTTATTCTTACCATGAGAATAATAACAGGATCCCACTTCTTAGGGATGCTGTGAAGATGAAAGAAGCTAATATATGTAAATAATTTGTTATGATGTCTATTCACATCATGCACTAAAGAAAACAGGAGCAAAATGATGGAAGATGCCTGGGTCCTTGATGATATCATCAAGTCACTGAACTAACTCATCCAAATACAGCCTCATTTGCACTTTTAGTCATGTGAGATAACATACTTACTCTAAGTCATTACAATTCGGGCTTTTAAAAAATTGCTGATAAAATTGCACTCCCTATCCTAAGGAAAACATTTAAAATTCAGATGAAGATGTATTGATAATGGGAAAAAGTAAAAAAACATCCTAACTATGTAGAAATAAAGGTAGGATTAAACAAATTATGTAGGGTAAAATATTATGTAACCATCAAAAACGATGTCAAAAAATTGTTTTATAGCATAGGAAAATGCTTTTACTCTAATCATGATTCCTGAAATAAGCAAAAATGCAATTATAAAAGGTTGGAAGAAAATACCCCCAAATATGTATAGTAGGCTAGATTTGAGTATTTTAATTAAATGGTTTAATATTTTTTGTATTTAAAATGACTATCACATATTATTTTATAATAGTTTAAACAGTAGGTTTCTAACCTTTATTTATGACATATACAAACATTAGAAACAAAACTATATATTTGTATGAGATCATCTACATACAATGCATTTAAAATTGAAAAAAAACACATAATGTGTTAAGAGTAATTACCACTGAGTTGTGAGATTATAAGCGACATTTCTCCTACCTTTTTATATACACATGCACACATGTTATACATTTTCTACAATGAGTACATGTTGCTTTAAAATCTGAAACAAATCCAATTCTTAAAAATACCAATTTATAACTTTTACATCCAATATTATTGCTTCAAACCCTATGTCAGGTACTCAAATCAATCCAATAGATTTTCACTGAGTGTGTAATATGTACCTAATACTGTGTGATAATAATCACTACCCTTTATTAGATACTGTGATCATAATTTTATATACATTATCTATAATCTTTTCAGTAAAGTACTGAATATACATATCACAATAGACCAGATTCAAATCCTGGTCTATTGTGTCTACTTGGTTGCTTGCTCTCCTTCAGCTGTAGTTAAAAAAAAATCATACAAATCAATGTAGTGTATAAACCCTGCTAAAAAATAAAACATCTCAAAGAAGGATGAAGTGCTTTCAGGTTGGTAAGATCTGGGGAAATTTCAACAAGCAGGGTTGAACAAGGAAGAGGCCAGCTTCCTGAATGAGGGGAGTATTGTGGGTGGTGGCTTGGATGGGAGAATGTGTCATTCAATGCTGGGGATTACAAACTAGCCCATGTTGGTTGGGGTAAATAAGTATATTAAGAGGAAGGAGCAAGAATAGAAACTATAGATTAAGATGATAGAGAGCTCTGAATGTGAGACTTTGGAATTTAAAGTTAATTTGCTGGGCAATGGAGTTCCATAGCACATTCTTTAGGCCACATAGGGTAGGGATGAGTTTTGGAGCACATTGCTTTGATGAGTATTTAGGCAGGACCATAGGAGCGAATTAGAGAAGGGAACCTGAACTAAGCCTGCCGACATCCATTTCTTCTTTTGAGGAAACAAAGGGACAGAAGTTTAAAAAACTGTCCAAAGTTAACAACCAAGAATGAGACAGGTTGGAATCCCAGCTTATCTGACACCATTGCCTACTCAGCGTCTGTGGAGGTGGGATGCAGCAGCGGTCAATACAAGGCCAGGCAAAACTGTGCCCTGGCCCTGAGATGGGGAGGAGTGTGTTGTGTGCAGCGGAATGTTGGTAAGATCTGGGGAAATTTCAACAAGCAGCGTTGAACAAGGAAGAGGCCAGCTTCCTGAATGAGGGGAGTATTGTGGGTGGTGGCTTGGATGTGTGGTACCACACTCAGAAGTGTGGTATCTGTGGCCCAGTCACCCATCAGTATGTGTGGGAGCAGTCAAACTGGGCCACACATGATCCTGTAGATTTAGGACCCTCCCCGTTTTTGCTCACTGCTCCATGGCAGCCAATATGCCTAAAGCTGGGAGCAAGCTCCCAATCCCACCCAGGGCATCCCGGGAGGCTTATTACCTTGAAGAAGCAAGCAGAGCTCCAAGAAGCAAAACGTCTCTGTTAAAGCAAAACATCATTAAGATGAGAAGAGGCAATGTCTCCAACACCCACACAGTGCCACTGGAGCTGTAAAATGTGCCTCAAAATTAGACGTGGGAAAGAGCTTCACCAGTGCTGACTGTTCATCCCCAAGGACAAGGGCCGCCTGATTCCCTCTAACTTACCCCCAGCTCTGCCACGTAGCTGCGAGTGTTTTGTCTGAGTCTGTTTGAGATGTCTTATGCAATAGAACCTCATTTCTGAGAAGAAATGGCTTGTTTTCTTTCATACAATGTTCACATTGTCAGGAAAGTTTCCCTGACACGCAGCCTGGTTTGTGCCTTTCTTGCTTATAAGAAGAACCTTGAAGTCTCCAAGGGGATATGTTCTTTAAGAGGATGTTCAAAACCCTAAATAGACTGACATTTTCTTCCATGGGGAAGAGTATTATATTGAGTACTGATTCATTGTGCTGCATTTGAGAGGCAGGATACAAGGTGTAAAGTTCTCATACTTGCTTTATTACACTGATTTCTTGCTTGCATCCAAGATAGGTAGGTTGGTAGGTATGTAGGTCAGGGGTTATTTTCGCCATTTTACAGATGAGAAAATGAAGGCTCAGAGATATTGATGACTTGACCAGTAAGTCACACTGAAATTAAGCGGTGGAAATGGGTCCATTTACTCCAAATCCAAGGTATTTCCAATAACACACTCTAGCCATCACTGTTCCGGGCACCAAGGAAGTATGGTAAATGAAGGGTCACCTGTCCTATATGTGTTCATTAAGTTACGGTCTTTCCATTTTAAACCAACCCTTCTCTGTGTAGCGTTGGCCTGCTGGTGCTGCCAATCCTATTTTCTTGCCAGCTGGGTTAACGTTAGGTTCTGCTAATAGGGGGCACTAGGGGAAGGTTGCAAGGCTGGAGAGAAAAAGGACTTCCAGCTCGCTTCCTGGTGGCTTCCTGCCTGCTTTTGTTCCTGGAAGCTTCACCCCAGTGGTGCTGCTTCATCTTGGCAGAGGTAGTTCCTTCCTAAAGCAGCAGCTGAACTCAGTATGTTTTTTTCCAACACTTGCAGAACCAGTGGTATGCATTCCACCACTCACCACCAAAATACCAGCACCAGCTGGCAGGCACCCTCTTCTCAGTGGTCTGAAGCCAGCCCCATGGGACCTCTCCTGTGTTGAGCTCAGAGACACCAGTACTAGCCGATCAGCATCTCCCTCTCAGAGGTCTGAGCTCCAGCCCAACAGGGCCCCTCCTCCAACTTCCTGCATTTTAATAATCCCAACCTTTTTTCCTCCAGCCCAAGGGACAGTGGATGTTTTCTGTAGTAGCTACTACCTCTGTAACACCTTAGTGTCCTCTTTTACTTTTTCAGATACCTGGTTAATGAATTTACACCTAGTTAAAATTTTGTTGTATTACATTCTCTCCGTTCAAACGCCTGGGATAGTTCCTATCTCCTGAGTGGCCATTGACTGATAGACAAGCTGAGGGCCTATCATTAGACTATTATAATCAATATAATATAATGAGTGATGGACTCATGAAACAAGGTAGAGACAAGTCAGAGGTCGAGTGCCTGACACATAGTAGGGCGTCAAGAAATAGCTAATTAATTTTTTAAAAAATGAATCACTGAATAAAGGAAAGTCTTAGTGTTGAAGTGTTTAGGCAGTTATCCAAGCAGGAGAGTCAATAGGAGAGGGTGCGTTGGGAAAGCGCTCTTGAAGAACAGCTTCCACCATTCAGAGAATGAGGGTTCAAAGTCTGAAGTGGGTTGCATCTCAGGAATTGACCTGAGAAAGGCTGAAGCAAGGCCAGGCTAGGGTTGTGACACAAGTGTAAGTTCTTTCATATTTGCGAGGGAGTGAAAAACTCAACCAAAGGGAGTCAGGTAGCCCTGGCTGCCCCTTCGGGCAGGAAGGTGTCCCGGAAGTTCTGAGCCCAACGTTTCTCTCCACATCCGCTTTCCAACCTCCATCTCCCCTTTCCAAACTGCACCCCTGGGAAGGAGTAAGAACCAGCTGGGGAAAAGCCAAATCAGTAGCCTACCTACCTCTTACTAATACTTCAATATCAGCTTAAAACTCACATCACCAGGGAGGCATTTCTCAGCCCCAGAGGAGGCTGGCCCCCACTGTCAGAACCCCATAGCAGTTTCTCCTTCTACCACTCAGCACACTTGCAGCCATGTGTTCAATGCCTGCCCCCACCCCAGAATGCAAGTCCATGAACAAGTCCAGTTCTGTGGGCCTGCCAAACACCATCTAAGGTTCTCAAGTACTGACATCATGGCAGATCTTGACCTAGTGCCCAGCTAGATGAGCCTGCTCCTTTTGGTCCTGATGGCATATGCCTCACTCAGCCTACAGCTCCTGAGAGCTGGGACAGTTGTCTACCTCTGCAAGTAGCGAGGCTTCTGTAGAGAGGCAGGGGATAGCTGCTCTGTGGCCACCTGGCCATGGGCCTGGCAGCTGCTGCCCTGACTGCTCACCCAGCTCTGACAATTGGAATAATGGGGATTTATTGTCCTTTTTCTCTGCTAATCCCAGAGATGAAGGATGAGCATCTGGAAAAGCTCGTTTGGGGTTGGTAATGACCTCCAGGAGGGAATTCTCACACAACCTCTACCATGCCCCCACTCATATATCTACCTGTCCTTACATACCCAAAGCTCTGAATTCAACTCTGACCCAGATGCTAAAACTATCTTCTCTAATCCAGGTGCATTTCTTTCCAGGCAACCTCAAGCACAAAGACTTAGAAGAGAAGAGAAGCAACATGTCCTTGGGGTCCACAGAATATGGAATCTAGCCTGACTGGAGTTGAAGGTCTCTTGAGGATTTATGTAGTAGACACTTGCTGTATTAGCCTGTTCTCACACTGTTATAAGGACGTATCTGAGACTGGGTAATTTATAAAGATAAGAGGTTTAATGCACTCACAGTTCCACATGGCTGGGGAGGCCTCACAATCGTGATAGAAGGCAAAGGAGTAACAAAGGCATATCATACATGGCAGTAGGCAAGAGAATGTGCGCAGGGGAACTACCCATTATAAAACCATCAGATTTCGTGAAACTTATTCTCTGTCATGAGAATAGCATGGGAAAATCCACCCCCATGATTCAATTAACTCCCACCAGGTCTCTCCCATGACACATGGGGATTATGGGAGCTACAATTCAAGATGAGATTTGGGTGGGGACACACCCAAACATATTTCGCACCTGGACCCTCCCAAATCTCATGTCCTCACGTTTCTAAACCAATCATGCCTTCCCAACAGTTCCCCAAAGTCTTAACTCCTTTCAGCATTAACTCAGAAGTCACAATCCAAAGTCTCATTTAAGACAAGGCAAGTTCCTTCTGCCTATGAGCCTGTAAAATCAAAAGCAAGTTAGTTACTTTGTAGATACAATAGGGGTGAAGGAATTGGGTAAATACACTCATTCCAAAAGGGAGAAATTGGCCTAAACAAAGGCGTTACAGGCCCCATGCAAGTCCAAAATCGAATAGGGTAGTCATTAAACCTTAAAGTTCCAAAATGATCTCCTTCGACTCCATGTCTCACATCCAGGTTATGCTGTTGCAAGAAGTGGGCTCCTACTGCCTTGGGAAGCCCCTCAACTGTGGCTCTGCAGGTACAGCTCTCCTCCTGGCTGCTTTAATGGCTGGCATTGAGTGTCTGCGGCTTTTCCAGGTGCACAGTGCAAGCTGTAAGTGGATCTACCAGTCTAGAGGGGTCTGGGGTCTGGAGGATGGTGGTCCTCTTCTCACAGCTCCACTAGGCAGTGCCCCATTGGGAACTCTGTGTGGGGGGTCTAACTCCACACTTCCCTTCTGCACTGCCTGAGCAGAGGTTCTCCATGAGGACTCTGTCCCTGCAGCACACCTCTGCCTGGACATTCAGGCATTTCCATACATCTAGGAGGAGGTTCCCAAATCTCAATTCTTGTCTTCTTTGCAACCACAGGACCAACACCACATGGAAGCTGTCAAGGCTTGGGGCTTATACCCTCTGAAGCAATGGCCTGAGCTGTACCTTGGCCCCTTTTAACCATGGCTAGAGCTGAAACAGCTGGTATGCAGGGCACCATGTCCAGAGGCTGCACACTGAAGAGGGGGTCTTGGACCCAGTCCATGAAAGCATTTTTCCTCCTAGGCCTCCTGGCCTGTGATGGGAGGGGCTGCCACAAAAGTCTCTGATACACCCTGGAGACATTTTCCCTGTTGTCTTGGTGATTAACACTTGGCTCCTCGTTATTTATGCAAATTTATGCAGCTGGCTTGAATTTCTCCCCAGAAGATGGGTTTTTCTTTTCTACTGCATGGTCAGGCTGCAAATCTTCTAAACTTTTATACTCTGTCACCTTTCCAATGCTTTGCTGCTTAGAAATTTCTTCTGCCAGATACCTTAAATCATCTCTCTCAAGTTTAAAGTTCCACAGATCTGTAGGGCAGGGAAAAAATGCCACCAGTCTCTTTGCAAAAGCATAACAAGAGTCACCCTGGATCCATTTCTAAGTTCCTCACCTCCATCCGAGACCACCTCAGCCTGGACTTTGTTGTCCATACCACTATCAACATTTTGGTCAAAGCCATTTAACAAGACTCTAGGAAGTTCCAAACTTTCCCACATTTTCATGTCTTCTGAGCCCTCCAAGTCTCTAGGAAGCTCCAAACTTTCCCACATTTTCCTATCTTCTTTAGAGCCCTCCAAACTGTTTCAACCTCCGCCTGTTAGTTCCAAAGTTGCCTCCACATTTTTGGGTATCTTTACAGCAGCACCCTAATCCTGGTACCAATTTACTGTATTAATCAGGGTTCTCTAGAGGTACAGAACTAATAAGACAGCTGTATGTGTGATGGAGAGTTTATTAAGGGGTATTGACTCAGACAATCACAAGGTGAAGTCCCACAATAGGCTATCTGCAAGTTGAGGAGCAAGGAAGTCAGTCTGAGTCCCCAAATCTCAAAAGTAGGGAAGCCAACAGTACAGCCTTCAATCTGTGGCCAAAGGCCTGAGAGCCCCTGGCTAACCACTGGTGTAAGTCCAAGAGTCCAAAAGCTGAAGAACTTGGAGTCTGATGTTCAAGGGCAGGAAGCATCCAGCATGGGAGAAAGATAAAGGCTGGAAGACTCAGCAGGGCAAGTCCTTCCAGCTTCTTCCTGCCTTATTCCAGCCATGCTGGCAGCTGACTAGACAGTGCCCACCCAGATTGAAGGTGGGTCTGCCTCTCCCAGTTCACTGACTCAAATGTTAATCTCCTTTGGCAACACCTTCACAGACATACCCAGGAACAATACTTTGCATCCTTCAATCCAATCAAAAGCAAGTTAGTTACTTCGTAGATACAATATTAACCATCATGCCTGCTGTTCTTGCATATGGTGTTCCAGCACTCATTCCTCAACTTTGCAGTGATATAGCCCAAAGTCTCCTTTTTGTCACCCACTGCTCTTCTACTCTTGGTCAATGGGCTTTGCCTATGCTAATCACACTGCCCAGATCCAGGGATGGGTGTGTGATCCAGCCTGATCCATCAGCATAGTTCACCCTAGCTCCAGTTGTTGGTTTAGGAATGAGCATCTGACACAAGTGGGATAAATTCAGTCAATGCCAAGGCTCTTAATGAAACTATTAGGCAAGTGTCACTGTCTTTCTGCTGTGGAAACTGCTGCAGTGAAGTGTTAGCCCGCAGCTGCCAGCAGCCACCTCTGCCTTCTCATGAACAGAGCCTGAGAATGGAGCCAACACAGAGGATACCAGACCCAAAAGATGGAGAGCGACATTTGAGCCCCTAAATCTAGATCTGCCTGTATGCTTCAGTCCTTGCACCAATACATGTCCTTTCTCTCAAACCACTTTGAGTTGAGTTTTCATTGCCAGAAATGGAAAGAGTCCTGACTAATGTATGTACATAGATGAATGAGTTTCATGCCTAAATGTTTGATTGGAGATTGATCCTGGACCATTACACCCATGGAGAACTGTGAGCTCTGTTAAAACTCTTCAAAAGTTTCCTGTTGCTCTCAGGATATAACCTAAACTCCTTAACCATGGTTTGAGAGCCTTTAGTAGTCAGGACCTTGCTGATCTCTGGCCTCAGCATGAGCCACTTTTCCTCCCAATTTATATTCTGGCCACACTGGACTTTAAGTTTCTAGAATGTACCATTGTCTCCTGCTTCAGGCATTTGTCCTCTTCCTTGAGCATGCTTCACCTACCTAAGTCCTACGATTCCTTCAATATCAGCTTAAAACTCACCCTATCACTGCCAGGGCTCCACAGCAGTTCTACCTTCTAACACTCAGCACACTTGCAGCCAGGCGTTCAATGCCTGCCCCTACCCCAGAATATAAGCCTCTGCAAGAGTCAGATAGGTGCTGCTCTAATCTCCACGCTATCACTAGGACGCGAATAGAGACCCAACAAATAAATATTTGTTGAATACCTGAATGAGATAAATAATGCAGGCAACCCTAAGTACGTGGAAGTGGAGGAGATCTAAATTAGGGCTGAGACCTTTGGGTCAGCCAGCTACGCATAAGGTGATCAATGCCCAGGCCAAGGTGGTAACTCTAGTAAGAGAAAGGAACAGGGAAGGGAAAGGAAGGAAACTCTATGTGGAAACTGAGAACGGAAGAACCAAAAGAATTTGACCGGCTTTGATGAAAGCTAGAAAAAGTATCTTTAAAAGAGACACTCCAGCCCATGAACCAAGTGCATAAGAGGAATGTGCAGCTATTGGCAGGGGCAGGGTCACTGCTTCAGGACACAGTTATGCTGCTCATGTAGGACAAAGCCTCAGCATTTTGCAGGACCCAGCAGGGATGATGGGGGCAGAAGACAGGCCCTTAATTGGTGGATCCTGAACAGGTCCATCACAGTCAGTGGTGGAGGCTAGAATGGAGCAGAGAGCTCATCCTGAGCTTATGTCCCTGGGAACTGACAGAGTATCACGGGAAATTCTGTCCTCCAACTCCACCTGGCTGAAGCTGAGCTGCATAGTAATGGGTGCTCCTCAAACAAGGTGCCTGCATTGTCCTCACAGGGGCAGCCAAAGAGGTGTTTACTGTTTGGATTTTCTCTCCAGAGCACGCTTGCTGTTCTGGGAAGATCACGGAGTGATTTGCATAATTGCCTTCTCAGGTGATGATTGCTCAGACCAAGGAAGAATTTCAAAAAGCCCACCTGCTTGCCTTGCTGTGTAGCATAAAGGACATATTTGGGAGGGAGGAAACAAGTCAACCAAAGGGAGTCAGGTAGCCCTGGCTGCCCCTTCAGGTGGGAAGGTGTCATGGAAGCTCAGAACCCAACATTTCTCTCCACATTTGCTTTCCAACCTCCATCTCCACTTTCCAAACTGTAGCCCTGGGAAGAAGTAAGAACCAGCTAGGGAGAAGCCAACTCAGGAAGCTACCTAACAGCTACAAATCCTTCAATATCAGCTTAAAACTCACATCATCAAGTAGGAATTCCTTGGTTCCAGAAGAGGCTGGCCTTTCACTGTCAGGACTCCATGCGGTTCCTTCTTCTAACACTCAGCACACTTGCCGCCATGTGTTCAATGCCTACTCCCACCCCAGAATGCAAGCCCACGAACAAGTCCAGTTCTGTGGGCCTGCAAACACCATCTGAGACTCTACCATTTGCTAGTGAAAGAGACCAAGGAGCCCACAGTCAAATGAGGAAGGAGGCATAGAGATAAAACTTGGGAAGATAAGTAATAAACATAGGGTTCTTTGGAACATGGAGGAGGAGCTTTGAGCCCAGCTGAGGCAGGGGTGTGTATCAACAAAGGCCTCCTGGGGGAGGTGACATCTGAATGGAGTCTTGAAAGAATATAGTGCCTGGTACATAGTAGATGCTCAAATACCCAAGGATGAATGGCCCAATAGCAGGATGGATGGGGAGGTAGACGTTCCAGGGAGAGAAAAAGCGGGCTCAGTCCATTCTTCATCCCAGAGCCACAGTGAATTCTGAAGCTATTCTAATGCCTTGTAAACAGCACAACGTTTTGCATGTTGTGTAGAATGTGGGGTGTCTCTCCTGTTATCATTTTGGGTCAGGAATAAAGTGGTCACAGGAATAAAGTGCTCATGTCAGCTTGTACTGGGGGCTACTGAGACAGAAAAACCAAGGCTCAGATGACTCCACCTCAAATCAACAGGATGCTGTTTAAATATGTAAGAGATTCACCGGGCCACTGCCTGCACTGTCTAGTTTTCTTCGAAGTGTATGAAAAATGTGCTTAATATTTATGCTCCATTCCAAAGAGGCACAGATGGGGGCCAAAGAGGAGAAAACCATTTTTAGTGAAAAATGACTAGTGTCATGTCTCCCAACCCAAACTAATATATTTCTTGAGGCTGACCTTAAGCTACCTCCTACAGGAAGCCTTCCTCAACAACTACAGATTCTGCATCCCCCTCCCTTTCTAACTTCTTTTCACTTCACTCCTTGCCACATCTCTACTTGGGGTGTCAGCTATTTTGTTCACGGACTGTGTGCACATCTTGTGGTCTCTCCACCTCCCAGGTTCCCGGAAACATATGTAAGAGGAGCTCAGTTTTAAGGATAAGACTGTGTGCACATCTTGTGGTCTCTCCACCTCCCAGGTTCCCGGAAACATATGTAAGAGGAGCTCAGTTTTAAGGATAAGAACACTGAGATCTAGAGAGGTGTATAGCACCCACTTGCCCCAAGGTTGCACAGCTCATAACTGCAGGAGTCAGGCTTCCGGCCTGGACTGGTGCCCAGACTCTGCTCCCAACTACACTTCTACCAGCCCCCTTCCCATCTCGCAGCCTCCTCATCTCATTTCTAGTCCACTGCTGTCTATGTTGCACCACTGTTTTCTGGGTGCATTGGGTCCCATTGTCTTGCCTCCTGAAGAATAGGGTGAGTGGCTTAGGAGAACAGAACCAAGTATTCACATTTTCATTTCTGTCCCATGCTCCTTCCCCATTTCTGGACGCAGAGTAGGTGCTGATAATATGAAGCACAGAGAGAAAAATGTCAGCACAAAAAGGAAGCATCTGTTCTTGGGCTTTCATTATTCAGATGAGAAAACTGAAGCTCAGAGAGGGGAAGTGACTGAAATATGCATTGGACAGAATTGAGAAGAAAGCAGGCTAGCTCCTGCTACTGTACTTCACACATAACAGGTGCTTAAGTTATGCTATTGTTATATTATATATTATGTATGTTCCATATAATGTATAATAATATGTATAATATATATCACCATCATTGTCATAATTTTATCATTGTCTGAATGAAACCATTAAACTCAGCATGTCTTGTCATTGGGGAGTTCTGAGGGTTTTCACAAACATGAGTCTTTAGTTCATGGAGCCAATCAGGAGGACTGAAGTAACTGACTTTCAGGAAAACAAAGGCCAACAGAAAGATGATAAGACATTCTTACATTTGTAAAGTATTTTACAGCAGACAACTTTCTTAAAAGAAAGATTGCTAAATTTGGCATTAGGAAATCTGGGACTGAGACCACGTCTGCCACTGGATGACTTTGACGAAGTCATTTGTTTTCTTTGAGCTTCAGTCTCCTTTGTAAGATCAAATTGTGAGATGAACGCAGAAAAGAAAATTGTGGAGCAGGCAGGGCCCAACTCCTCATTGCTGTGCTCATAGCAGCCATCATTAATTGATCACCACACTCTTTGTGCTATGCCCAGGTGAGGCTTCAGAATCTGTCCCCAGAAACCACTACCCATTGGCTGGCATGAACGTGTTAGATGAAACCAATTTGTTACTTTCAGTAGATGCCTGTACAGCCAACTCCAACTTTGACTTTCTGACTCCATAAGTCTATCACACATCCAGCAACCTGACAAGGTTGGCAGAGCAGGCCTCACCCCTCTACCCCATAGGAACAATCTGAGCTCAGATCAGCTCAAGTTTAGATAGTTGGTGAGTGGTGGTGGAATCAGACATTAGACTTCTCTAAATTGGCCTGGCAAGAACATTCAATAATCTTACATACTCCCTGGCTACAAAGGACTCCCAGTCCCTCAGAGTCAAGGACCACGGTAAAATGAGGAAATAACCGAAAGCTTCATTATCCTTTTCACACCACAAGGTGGCTGAGTGAGAACCTCCCTTCTGGACAGGTGATACCATGCTGCAAAACCAGGAAGTAGGTGAAGTTGTTGATTTCTTTCACTTTCATCCTCGTGTCATTAGAAGCCCAGTTCCTCTTGACAGAATCTCCCAGCCACCACCCACTCTGCTGCTATACCCCATCTGGTCACATATCCCTCAGATTGTTTCCAGAACTTTCTTCTTTCATTTGAAAGGGAAGTTTGTTGATAATAGCTTAGAGTGAGACCTCATGCCATTGAAGGCAGCTGCCCGTGGTGGTGGAAAGAGAACTGAGGCTGGAGTCAGAACATAGAGCTTCTTGTTCTGCTGCTGTGGCCTTGGGGAAAGTTGCTGTTCTTCTCTTGACCTCAGTTTTGCTTCCAGCTTACGATTTCCAAGAGAGAAGTGTTTAATTCTTGGCTAACAGGGCAAAGTGCTCACGGACCTCATCCCTACACTGGTGGCTGGGTGAGTATTCGGGGAACAGGGAGTTCCAAGAGCCTCCAAATCTCACTTTCCATACCCCTTTTAAAATGTATTTAGTGACCAACATTCTATGGGGTGGTGAAAAATGAGAAAGAGGAAAGGATGGGAGATGGCTCTTATTGAATGCCCATGATGAGTCAAACATGTCCATGTACTAGCTCATGGGAAAAGTGCTGATATACCACTTTATAGATGAGCAAATCAAGGTTCAGAGGAGTTAAGTGACTTGCCTCAGATCAAACAGCTGGTAAATGGCAGAGCTAGGATTTGTATTGAATACTGCTGACTCTAAAGTTCCTGCCCTTTATATTCCACTGTGGATATTTTTTTCTTTTTTTAATTACATAGTGTGAAGCCTGGAGAATAAACGTGAAGCCACAACTCGCAGGGTTCCCAGCCTATCATAAAGGTAAGTCAGCCTCCTGAATAATTGTAATACAAGGCCAAGCATGAAAGGATGGGTATAATCCAAGAGTCACAGATGAGGACAGATTTCATGAGGAAGTGGCATCTTTTCAGGTTGGTCTGGCCTCCCATACAACAATGACAATAATAAACAGTGAAAGTAATGAAGAACACTTATCTGTACTAGCTCCCTTCCTTGTGAAATAGGTATTCTTTTCTTTCCATTTTGAAGAGGAGGAAAGCAAGACACAGAGAGGCCAAGTAACATACCATAGGTCACAAAGCTTGGAAGTGACAGAGCCTGGATCCATTCCCAGGCAGACTGGCTCCAGCATGCACACTCTTGATGAACCGCACTCTACTGCTTCTTGTAGTATTTTCTCACCTTGACCACCACCTGGGGAAGTAGCAGGAGATCTGGGGAATCCTGTGAGAGCACTTAGGCCGCCTTCCTTTCATGCCAGGGAAGGGACTAGCCCAAGGGGAGCAGTGGGTTGGAGGAACAGAGCTCAGCTCCCCTCCTTCCAGCTCAGACCACTTGCCGGTGCTCTCCTCCTCCTCTGCAATGCTGGAAAGATGCCAGCCTGCCAAGGCCCTCACTATGCAGGTTCTGGATAGAGAGGAAGAACCTAAGCCACTGTACATGGGCTACTGTTCAAGGTATTTTAGTAACATGAAGATAGCAAATTACCCACAGTGAACAATTCTGTACAACAAGGTGTTCCCTGGTCTCCATCTGAGTACCTGTGCAGATGGTATTGTTAGCAGGTATACAGGAGAGGAGCCAGCCTTTGTGAAGGGGAGCTCTTTTGGGTGATTTGTCTTGCCTGTCTTGCTTTTGCTAAATAAAGAGGATAGCATGGGCTTTGGAAGGAGGCAGGTCTGAGTTGGTATTCTACCATGTCGTTCTGTAGCTGTGTGACCTTGGGTAAATTGCCTAACGTCTCTGAGCATCCCATCCATAAAATGGAAATAGCACTATTCCATGCAGAATTCTATGAGGATTAACAGGAGATAATGTATGTAAAGTAACTTACATAATACCATATTCATTATGAAAACAAACATATCTGAACCGCCATAAAAACTGGCAACATCATAGAATGTAACTCACTAAAAAGATCCAAGAATCAGGAATTAAGGCAAGAAGAGGATTACACTGTGTTGTTCACTAACTACACACCTGATATAGTACGAGAAGTAGTTTACACACATGTTCTCACTTTACCCTTTCATCAACACTGTGGGTTGGATGACACTGTACCCATTTTACAGATGAAGAGATTAAGGATCATAGAGGGTCAAGATCTTCTCCAGGAATGCTGCTTCTTTGACTCCTTCTGTTCTCAGATCAGTTCAAGCCTCTCAGCTTCACTTGCTAATTTTATACATAGTTGATTTCCGGCTCTATTTTATCCCTAGCTTCCGCAATCTGGAAATGTGCTTTGCACTGATAATTTTATCTATTCTGGTACACCAGTTGTTTCCATACAGGTCTCCATGACCTCACGCACCCACCCCAGTCTTCCTCCTAGCCCAAATGTGGGCTGTGCTCCCCTGTTTCTAGGGTCCTGTTTTATATCCATCCCACTGACACCTCACACTGTATGTCACCAAAAGCAACTCGCTCCACCCCAACTCCCCTTTTCCTGGTTCCCTGTGTTTATACATAGCACCTCTCTTGAGTCACCCAGGAGGAATTTCTTTGGTGTCTCCATTTATTTATTTACTTCCCCACAATACTCATATTCAGGCAGTGTCCTCTCTTCAGCAAGCCCCTCAACCACCATTCCCTGTTACCCACACAATGTTCTGATTAGAATTCTTCTTTTTTTCTGAGAGAGAGAGAGAGAGAGAGAGGGTCTTGCTCTGTGGTCTACACGGGAGTACAGTGGTGCAATCTCAGCTCACTGCAGCCTGAACCTCCCAGGCTTAAGCAATCTTTCCACCTCAGCCTCCCAAGTAGCTAGGACTACAGGCATGCACCACCATGCATGGCTAGCTTTTCTATTTTTTGTAAAGATGAGGTTTCACCACATAGCCCAGACTGGTCTTGAACTCCCAAGCTCAAGCAATACACCCCCTCAGCCTCCCAAAGTGTAGGGATTACAGGTGTAAGCCATCATGCCTGGCCTGTTTCGAATTTTTAAACACAACTTTGAAGGTGCTCAAAAGTCTTCGGTTACACCCCATTGTTACCTTATAAAGTCCTAACTATAGCTTGCCATTGGAGACACCATGAAATTGCATTTCAATCTATTTCTCCATCTAATACACACCACAGCAAAATGGGTAACACTGCTTCCAATAGTATATCTGATGCTTAATTAGTAGTAGTAATAAAAGCTGCCAGTGTCAGAAGCACTTGACATGCAGTGTCTCATTAATTCCTCACCACACTCCTGTGAGTAGACAAGATGTGAAACCTATGTAGTTGCACAGGGCCCTGTGCTCAGAAGGCTGTGCTCCTATGCCTGGTTTAATGTTCTGCTCTCACTGTGTGGAAATTTTTAAAGCTTTTTCAATTAGGGGCCTCACATTTTCATTCTTTCCTGGGCCCTGCAAACTATGTAGCCAGTCCTGGAAGCAGCTGCTATTATTACCCCCATTTTACAGATGTGAAAACCAAGGCCGCACAACTAATGAGCCCAAGACTCTTGTCAATACCCGTATTGTGCCAAGGGTGGCAGACCCACACTCTGGGCTTACTGTGTGCCATCTACTATGCTCCCTCCCTTCCTCCTCATCCCCGTGTTGCCAAAGTGAGTGGCATTTCCTGTCCTTAAGGTTAAATGACTTTCTCACAAGTTTGCCTGACTTTAAGCCCAGTGCCCTTCCTGCTACACTGATCCGAATAAAACGGTGCCTTCCCCCAAACTCCGAATTCCAAAGCCAGGCCTGGTGTCTGGCGAGCCCTGAACAGGGGGCAGAATCTCTGTGGAGACCTCTAAAAATAAAGCCCGCCTGCAACTGTGTTCTGAGACCTGAAGCTTCCTTCTTCCTCTTAAAAGCTGTTCCCATCTCTGAAAGCAGCTTCTCACCATGGGCTGTGGCTGCTGCTTTTCCCGCACTGCAAGGGAGAAACAGAACAGATTGCAGGAGCAATTAAACCATCACATGGAAAGCCCAGAGAGATTGGGGAGGGGGGAGGAGATGTTGTTTCTTAATGGCCTGCCTCTATATTTAGCCTGAAATACCTCAATCTCTGACCCTTCCAGGGAGCAGGTAGAGGTGAGAGTGAAATAGGGGGCTTCAGCTCCGTTGGGCTTCTGGGTCAGGAAGCGCCCATCTGCCAGTGTGCGGCCCCATTACTGCCATGCCTTACAGGGACTCACCATATGGCAGGACAGGAAACCCCAACCATAAAACAAGCAGTGAAACCACAGCACAGCCTGCCTAGGTGGAATTTGGCAAGATGACTCAGCAAAGATGTTAAGACAACAACGGGGAGCTGGCCTGCCCCACAGGATGCCAACTTCCCCAAGGGGATAGGGGGCTTGTGACAGGTGGTGAAGGGTGGTCAGCCTTTAGTTTCAGCCCCAGTTACAGAAGAGCCTCCATTCCTCTCACTTGCTGCATCCTGAGTCAGACAATGTGTGTGGGGCGGATGGCAGTGAGCTTTAAAAAAAGCACAGAGGCCAGGGCCCCAGTCCTAGAGATAATAATTGATTCTGGAGTGGGGTTCAGACATCTGTATTTACTTAAAACTCTCCAGGTAGTTACAAGCATGGCCTGTTGAGAAACAACCAGTAGTAAGAATAGGCATAAGATGCATTTGACTTTATATTCTAGTTTTGGTCCTTCACTTTTTGGGGGACTTTGAAGAAGTGCAGGTTTATCTCAGAGTCTCAGTTTTTCCTTCTCTATGTGAGTATGACATTCTCGATTTCTGGTACATAGTGGATGCCCAGTAAATGTTGCGGGCTCACCAAATGGATGAATGAATGGATGATGTAAGCAAATGAGTAAATACATAACCTAGTACAGACGATGTTAGTTCCTTCAGCCACAGGGATATGGCTGCTTCTCTTGGGCTAGGCTGTCCCACAGGCAGACTCAGTGACAAGGAATGAAGTAGTCTATCTGCGAGGTGGTCCCAAGTAACATCAGCAGAGGATCTGGGGAATGAGAAAGGGGAGGGCAGGAAGCAATGCAGGGTGCATTAATAAGCCCATTACTATTGTGGACAATTGAGGCTCCGTCCCACTGGGGTCTCTGGGTGACAATGTGGATATGTTGCAGAGTTGTCTTACCTGAGGGATGGGAGCTGTACCTATTCTCCAGCTCCCATCATCAATGACTGAGGGCCATTCCTGGGGGCAGGAACTCCAGGGCACTTCTGCTCTGTCCTGCTTGTGGGCTGAGAGAAAGCCCTGGGGCAGAGAAGTGGAGAGTCCCAACTGTTTGTTCTAGAATGCCATCGGCAGCTACTGCCACGGTGAGTGCCAAGGGGATACAGGTGAGGCACCTGCCTCGCTAGGCCTCTGATATGTAACTTTCCACACTGGGCTAGGGGTCTGGGGGAAGAGGGGAAGGAAAGGCCCACTCATAGTCCAAGATCACTTATACCACACAGCTGCCAGTACCATTAGGATCTAGCAATGCAAAGTCCTGTTTATCTCAACATGCCTGTTTCCTCGGCAGTTCTGAGGCTAGCAGTGTTTCTCAGTCTCTGAACTATTGACATTTTGGGCTCATTAATTCTTTGTTGTAGGGAGCTGTTCTGTGGATTGTAGGATGTTTAGCAGCATCCCTGGCCTCTACCCACTAGATGCCAGTAGCACCTTTCATTATGACAACAAAGCTTGTTTCCAGACATTATCAAATGTCCCCTGGGTGGCAAAGTCGCCCTCAGTTGAGAACCAGTGGGGTAGTTGGATACCTTTCCTCATCCTCGAAGCCCAGGCAGCACCCCACTTAAACTTCTGGAGCTGTGGATGCATCCTGACCAGGCCATGCTCTCCTTGGTCTCTGCTTAGTCGAATGCTGTGCTTGGAACACATCCCAGAGACAGGCAGTGCCCACACCCAGCTGTGAAACATGCTGCTCCCCTGCTGAGCCAAGCCCTGAGCTATGGGCAGAGGAAGTTAAGCAGCAGCCGTGGCATCACAGTTGGACTGTGGGGACCACACAAGACAGGGAAGTTAGGCAGCTTCAGCTCCAGCGGCCTGCACTCCAATCTGGGTCCCAGAGGCCAAGGAGGAGGATTTATCAGACCAACCCCTAACACAGAGCCAGGGAGATTTAAGGCTAACTCAACAAGGAGTTTTTGTGAAGAGTTGTAAGCACTCATTGAGACTATGCAATTATCCTAAGAGATGCGGTGAGCACATGCAGAGCCAGCAGGGAAAGCCATCCAGGCTGACTCCAAACTACTTGCTTTCATCATTAACCCTGGTGGCATCCGGTGAAAGGTGGGGGAGAAGTGGGGGCTGAGAAATCTTCCTCCAACAGGCCAGGGGAGATGCTCAGAACAAACCCAGGTGTCCTGAGTCACTCATGCTGACAGCAGATTCATCGCCCTTCAGTCCTGCAAAAGAGAGAGCCAGCCTCCCTTTGCTATACCTATCATCCTTCAAATCCGAGAAGCCACACTCGGGCATGACAGGGTTGTGTTTCTTCTCTGGGCTGCTCCTTCCACTCCCATTTCTTTATGCTTCCCTCCAGGATGCCTGTGCAATGCACACCACTCAAAGGGCACTCAGTGGCATGCAGTCCTCCAGCAGAAATGATTCACAGTCAAACGCAGAAGCCAGCTGAGCACAGAAACCAAAGACGGGCAGTGGGGCTCCAAGCCGGCTGTGCTAGCAGCACACCACCTCTCCTGCCTTTGTTTTCTGGGTTGTGAATGCTGCAGCTTACCTGGTCAAAACACGATAAAGCACCAAGCAGAAGCAGAGAAACCTCTGTTCTCTGGCCTGGCCCCTGCTGCAACCTTTAGAAGGCTTGAGAGAATATTTGGCACCAGGAGAAGAGCAATGGCAAGTCTAAAGGCAGCAAGGAGAACATTTCACACATATGCACACACACAAATGCATACACATACATACACTCACACGCCAGCTCCTGAAAGTGACAGTTTGTGAGTCCCTGTCCCTGCCCTCCCATTCACATGCATAATTAAAATTCCTCTGAAGATAAGAAAGGTGGGGAAGAAGCCAGGGATGACTTTGGCTGGAATGAACTCTCTGGAAATGCAAGATTGTGTCAGGACATGTCCATATACATGTAAGGACACACAAACACAGAATTAGAACATTTTCTACCTACGAATCTACCTATCTCATCTGTATTTGTGAAAAAAAAATTATAACCCAAAGAGATTAAGAGGCTTTGATAGGATTATACAGAGCTGGGACTCAAACTTGGATCTTCAGACCTAGACCTTGCGATGGATTTAGGGCAATCTGAATCCATGATTTAATTGGGAGAGGGACAAGGGATTGAAATTCTTGGCCTGTCTTCGTGTAAATAGAAGCTGTGATTCTGCTGACATTAGTAATAATTTTTCTCCGAGACTGAGAAAAACAACAGAAGTAATAATAATAACCACCAGGCTCAGGGTTCTTGGAGTTACCAAGTACTTTCCCGTTTGTAACCTCAGGTGATTTTGCCAACAATGTGGGCTGAGGGATTAATGATCTCACCGCCTCCTCCTTACAGAGGAGAAACAAAGTCTTCAAAGGCTCAATAATGTTGAGAACTACTATAAACTATAGACTAACAAATGTTAAGTTAATATTATTAATGTCATCAACATTATACAGCTGACTTACCAAACATGTCACATGATGTCTTAAGGATGGAGAGTCACGCCGTGTCCATCTGTGAATCCCCCAAATGTCCCAAAAAAGAACTTGACATACAGTAGGTGACCAATGTACCTTTGACAATTGATTCATTTACTGAATGCATGACAGGAAGGACAATAGAAAAATACTCACACTCAGTATCTCTGTGGGCTCTAAACTCTAAATAGTAGTTTCTCTTTCCTTAGAAACAAACAAACAAAGGTCAGCATTGCCCAGAGCTCCAGTGATCTCTAGGCTTAGATTAATGGTCCCCTAGTTCTTTGTGTCGGACTGGTTCAGCTACGTGGTTTCTGACTATACAGCATGCTTTAAGGAGCATCAAGAAGCATTCTCTGTTTGGAAAAACAAAACAAAACAATCCAAAACTCCTTTATTGCTTGAAATTTGCACCTTCCACTCCCTCAAGCTAAGGTGTGAAAAGCTCAATTAGTTGTCTGTGATCAGACATCACGCCTTACTAAGGATTAGTTTATAGACTAGCTCCTGCCACACGGCTAATCCTCAAGAAGAGAACACAGGTCACTTTTGATGAAGAATAATCGTGTTAACACAAGCTTTAGGTCTCATAACACACTGTGGGAACTTGGGCCCCATCGTAGACAATGAAGAGTCCCAGCCAGCTAGCACTGGAGAAAAGGTGACTACAGATGCAGACGAACCTTGCCCAGCTTCCTCCCTCTCTGGGTCACAGTTTCCTTCTGTGCAAATTAGAGCCTGAGACTGAAAGAGGGATGTGCTGACAAAACTAACCCAGGTCAGGTGGTCAGTGTCAGAGTTATGCCTGGAGCCAGCCCTGAATGTGGCACATCCACAGTGAGGGAATCTCTACCCGAAGAGGGAGTGATCTGAATCTCTGCATCGTCTCTTGGGCTTGGCTGCTAGAGTTTCTGGGCTGGAAGCAGGAGCAGAAACGTTCTCTGCAGAGACTGAGTTGGAACACACAGAGCTCAGCTCTGAATTGTAGTCCAAATCCCAGAAGCTACTGAAGGGCCAAGGGTTACTCAGTTGAAGGGATCAGAAGCAGATGCTAGGAGCCAAGGATTTAGGATCTAGGGAGAGCAGCCAGCACAACCCAGTGGAGACATCAACAGAGGGGCTGTGGTTCCCAGTTTCCCATTCAGGTGCAGATGGAGGCAAGCTGCCATTGTTGGGGGTGGGTGGAGAGGATAGAAGCTGTACTTAAAGAGCCCTGGCAGAATGGCCAAACCAGGCTTCCTCCAGTAGCAATAAGCCCAGACTTGGGCAACTGAGTGCTTTTCTCACTGCCCAGCAGGGCAGGGATGCAAATTCCAGAGTGAAGATTTGGTAGGCAGGAGCGCTCTAATTTTCAATTACAGTGTTCACACCAAATGGAGCTCTGCGGCTCTCCCTCTACTCTGGGTGTATTTGACTTTGAATCAAGTGACCTCCTGAACATATAGACACAGAGAGGAGTGGTTTGGTCCTGCTCACTCACCCCATCAGGCTGCCACGGGACATGAGCCGCAGCCCATCGTTTACACACAGGCTTATGAAAGCAAATAGGATTTGGCCTAGATTGCTAACAGGCTCTCCTCTGGGTAAGAGTATTTGCTGTGATCCTTGGGGTGTTTCCTGTGGAGCACAGGACACCTAACAGGGCCTGCTTGGTTGCACTGGACCTCAGGGATGCCTTGCCAGTCCTATTCCCCTTACCCCAGGAGAGTTCTAAACATTTGCTTAAGACATCTCCGTGCATCATCCTCTCACCTGGTCCAGGAGAAGGAAAGTTCTGATTTTCCACCTTCTACTCTGTCCTCCAAAATCTCCTGCCTTTTACTGTCCACTAATCCCCACTCACTCAGTCTTCTTCCTGGCTTCAGTTTCTTCAGCTGGGAAATGGGACGATTCCGTGAGATGCTTTCTTAGGTTTCTTTCTCCTCAGACCTCCTGTGCTCTCTGGAAGCTCTGGGAAGTGGAAAGCAGTCTGGCTTGGAAGTCTATTACCAAACTTCCCCTTTCCTGAATAGGTGACCATGAGTAATTCCCTCCCAATTCCCAAGTCTCAGGGTCTCCAGCTCCAACCTTAAGGAAGCAGATTCAAAGATCTCTGAGCTCACTTCTCTTTGGTGCCTTACTCCAGCAGCCATTGTGCTTATGTGTGTGTATGTATGTGTGTACAACCTCAGCTGGCTTTGCCCGCCTGGCACCCCAGCCCTATGCCTGGATTTTTCCTTGGGCAGCCACCCTCCATCCGGCGGCATGCAGTCTCAGTGGTGGTATCCATCAAGGTATGCTGCCCAACAGGTGGACAGGAGACTTAGGCAAGTCCAACCAGCTTCTCTTTTCCTAGACACTGACTTGAATTGAGTGCCGCTAGGTGATAGGAATCCATCCATCCATCCATCCGTCCATAGAGCCCTGCCACAAAGAGAGTGCCCATGAATTCCTCCATCCTAGATACTCAGAGGTTCCTGATTCCTCTTCTTTGTGAGGCCACACCTATTTTAGCCTTAGTTCTGATTTTGTGAATTGCCCAGTATCCATCCATTCACATCTGTGTCTAAGTCCTACAAGCCTGCTCGAATGTCACCTTTTAAATGATGCCTTCCCTGGTCTCCCTATATAAACTTGAAGCCCCACCCTCATCCCTCAGCTTTTCCTCTCTTCCTCTCCTGCTTCATTTTTCTCCATAGTACCTTATCATGTTTTAACAATTGTATCATCTAATTTACTTATTTATGTGATGTGTTGGCCATCTCTCCCCACTAGAATGTAAGTTCCACGAGGCCAGGCATTTGTGTCTGCTTTATTCGTTGGTATATTGTCAGTGCTCAGAACAGTGTCTGACACAAGGCAGGCACTCACTAAATATTTGTTGAATGAATGAATGCATGAAATCATGCTTGCAAGTTGACCTCAGTTGGTTTCGGCCACTAACCCTAATTGAGACTGTCTCCTTTTCTTCCCTGTAGATCCTTTCTCTCTCCCCAGGATGGAAGCCCTTTTGCTGATATGGGATTGCACAGCCTGAACAGAAGCAGGGATCAGAGCCCAAATAAAGGGTTGGGCCTCTTGGGGTGGAGGCCCAGTCTAGTCCTCTTCCAGGGAAAGGTGGCTTAATATTCTCCCTCTATCATCCTGTCTTCTCCTTTCTATCCCTTGTCCTAGACCCACCTCTGTAATCTGAACCACTTTCATTTAAGGAAACCCAAAGTCATGATCTGTTTTCTAGGAAAGTCAGAGCCAAAGACATGAACAGAAAAGAAAAAAAATTGCTGACAAGTCTCAGTGGGCCAGGACCTGAAAATCAATTTGACACATCAATTTTTTGGATTTAATAACTCATGCTCCCATGGAATCAAGGTCATAAATAGTAAAGAGAGTTCCAGGCAAGCCTACCAAAATCTGTTTGACTCAGCTGGAGACCTTGATCCCATCTCTCTGCTCTGTTCCCATTAATAATTTCCTCTCCTAGATGCTTCCTCTCTTTGGTTTGGTTCCCACATTATTGCCCTGTCAATGATGTTTGCCTACATTTCTGTCTCTTCCTTCTCTGCATCTCTCCTCTTCTTCCCCTGTTCATTGAATGAAGTCATCCCACAAGGCTCTGTTCTTTGCTGTCTGGACT
Source organism: Macaca mulatta (assembly GCF_049350105.2). NCBI lineage: Eukaryota > Metazoa > Chordata > Mammalia > Primates > Cercopithecidae > Macaca > Macaca mulatta. The sequence goes on from NC_133421.1 coordinate 43,515,615, forward strand.
TCTCAGCCTACATTTAATCCTCAGGAATGTAAGTCTCTCCTTTTAAGTTACCATGTTGAAGACTTCCCCCAGTTCTTCTCAGTACCCCCCAAATCTCTAGCCATTGGATGGCTTCCTCAACTGGAAATCTGACTGATCCTTGCTTATCTTCAGACCTCCCCTTTTTAAATTTCTCTGTCCCCAAATTGGATGGACGCTCTTGGATCATCTGCTTGAATGTCACGCTTTCAATGAAGCCTTCCCTGGTCTCCTTATATATTAATACCCCATTTACAGATCCAAGACCATCTGTAAATGGGGTATTAGTCCCTTTTTCAAATAACTGTTGAGTGAGTTTAACAATATGATTCATCTACAGGTGCTTTGAAATGGTACGACTGTTACTTGGTCTAATTCAGTCTCAGACTGCTGCTTGTGAAATGCCTACCCTCTATTTCCATAGTCTCACATAGTGAGTCCAGCTGTATACTCAGGGACTTGTGTCCCCATTCCCACAATAACCTGCCCAGCCCTGACCCCACATTCTAACTCTGGATTTTCATCATGCATGGACTCCTGGTATGAGCCCAGCCTAGTTTTCCACCTCACCTGTGGTCCATCCTCCCAACTGCTCTCTTCCAACTGGAGAGCCCACGTGGGCCCAAGGAAGGCAGGGAGGAAAGTGACATTGTTGAGCCCTGTGCCCAGTGAAGTACGTATGTGAGCTCATCCAATCCGCAGCTACTCCAGGAGGAAGGCATAATTATCCTCAATGCACAGATGAACAAACAGAGGCTCATGGAGGGTCGGCGACGTGTCCAAGGTCACTGACTCATCAGAAGGCTGCTTTGTTCTCACTCCATCAGGTGGCCCAAGGAGAAAAGTAAGACAGAAAGAGGAAGCCACTACGACAAACTTGTTCCTGCTGTGATACCCTTAAACATCAAATCATGAGATTAGGTGGTCCTGGGGGTGGGTGTGGACAGAGGAGGGAAAAGTGGCTGTACCGAAGCAAAGATGGAGGGAGGAGGGTGCAAGGATGGAGGGAGGAGGGTGCAAGGATGGAGGGAGGAGGGTGCCTGTGCTCAGCCATGCTAATTTTGACATTTTCCTGTGCGTCTGCTTGTCATCATCAACTTATAATTTAACCTCGTTGTGGCGACGCCTCTGGAATGTCAACAAGGCTTGCTGGAATTTCATTACAGCCAGGCAGCTGGCCCCTGGTATTTCGGATACAAATGATGTGCAGCTGCATTCTGGCCCTGCTGTCTTCATCCCCCATCTAGCAAACGGCAGCATTAGGCACACTTAATCCGGAGAGATATTCCCTACGCCGAGAAGAGGGCTTGTCAATTCCACCGGGGGCATTTCCTATGGACTGCTCTGCCTGAGCCAATTAACCTAGAGTAATTGCTGAAAAGCATTAGATGTTGATGATGGATGCAGGGGGCTGACCTCAGGGGTGGTTGGAGGGAAAGCGCTGAAAAATGAAACCTCCCCATATCTGCACAACATTTGCCACTTTCAGGGCACCTCTGCCTGCATCGTAGCAGTGGTACAGTGATCTGTGCTGGAAGGTTGTGGCATTCTCATTTTGCAAAAGTGAACATCAAAACTCAGAGGGAAAAATGATTTCAAGTTAACCAGAATAAGAAAACAGAAATCTGGGTACACAAAGTCCACGTCTAGATTTCACATTTATCCGACAAATATTTACTGAGTAGCTACTATGAGCCAGGCATTGTGCTTGTTTGAAGGATACGTTTTTTCTATCCTTGATAACCATGGCATTTTTTTCTGTAGGATTTTCCTTTCAGGCCCTCTCCTAAGAGAGATTCTTTCCCAATCCCCTACATCCTATACCTTTTACTTTCCTCTTCCCTCTGGCCCCATAGAGAAGGTTTTGATGTCTGTCGATTCCACATGAGTGCACGCAGGTTTCCTTGTCTGCCCCTCCCAACAAGAGCCTCATGACACTGATCGTTCCCAGGGACGGAGAAGGCCTGTCCTGTTACAGGACTCCTGCACCCTGTGAGCAGGCTGGAGAGGAATCTGGGGTCAGTGGTCTTGCTGGCTCTGAAAGCAGTGTCTGCAGCTGCCTGCCAGGCACATAGGTTCAAGCGGCCTTGCTAGCTCATGACATCATGGTGCAGTATGGAGGTCCTGGGCCACAGTTTCAGTGCTGTCTGTGACTCATGGGCTGTGGAGTCCTGGTGCCAGCCCTTGAAGGTGGGGCAGGAAAGCGAGGCACATGAGTGAATTCATAGCTGAGACCACACTGGACCTGGATCTTTCCCAGGTTTGAAGGTTGAATGTGCCTGTGCTGGCCAGGGCTTGATGAGCTTCTCCACTAGATGTGTAAACCCCACTCAATGTTCCCTATTATCACACTCAGGCCCTAGCCACTAGAAGCCTCATTTGCCTAAGTTTTTGTCCCAGTGTTTCCATGAAGGCAGAGAGAGGAGCTATTTGCATGGGGTCAGAGATATGGGAGCCCAGGGCTACACAGAAAAGATGGCAGGGAGCCTCTCACACCGCAGTCAAGTCAAGGCAGTCCAGGGTGGCTGCTGGGGCCAGACTGCCCCGTCAAGATCCAGCCTGCTTCTCACTGACTGTGTGATTAGGATGTCCTGCCCTAATCCTGGCCTTTAGTTTCTGCAACTTCAAAATAAGGACAAAATAACCTCCAAGGTCCAGGTTACTTTCCTATACAGAGCCTGGAACTGTGCCTGCCCCCATAGTGCACACACACAGCCAGCTAAAGGATGGTGTGCCTGGGGTGGGTCTGCAGGGCAAGTCCTATTTCATAGTTTAACATTTCTGACACCACCTGTGTCAAATTCCTATGCTTATGGTATGCTGGGAGAGTCGAGTCAAGGCCAGACTGAGGGTGACTCTGGCCCTCCGTGTTGGGCCTGCTCTCTGCAAATGCCTCCAACCCTGCCTTGGACAGAGGGAGGAGCAGGGAGTGTTAGGAAGGGCCTGGGGTGTGGAAGAGCTTCTAAGCCCACCAGTGAGTCCTGGTGCATATGGAGGGAGAGCAAGGAGGGCTTCTAAACATGGGTCATAGATAAACTCGCTTAGGGGGTTTATAGGAGAAACATTATCACAAAAGGGCTGAGTGTAAGTACAGAAGTGGACAGGACAACCTTATTGTGTCTCCTTGGTGACAGCTTCAACTAGAGTTAGTTTACAGACTACATGTAAGGTGTCAGGCAGTCAACCCCCAGCTGGTTCAGGGGCCTTGGTCTCTCCCGGAAGTTGTCTTCCCCAAGTCTATGACTCATGACCAGGAGAGAGGAGGGTGGGCAGTGAGTTGAATGAAGGCAAATCACCCTCTAAAGCCTGGACCCAGGCCATGACACCAATCCGTCAGAGCGGGGACCTTGGCCTGGCGTTGTCTTAGGGGCACAAGAGTGACCATTCACACTACCTGCCTCTATCCTTCCTTCCTTCCTGCATGAGACCTGGTGTAGCCGCTGCTCCATGCCTACCACTGGGTCATAGAAACTCAAGAGTTTCCCTGGGGCAGCTGCCAGGGAGAGAGGTCATCAGAAACCCTGACTTCTCCCTACCACCCAGCCAAACTCCACCAAGCCCAGGAGTGGCTCTCCCTGAGCCTGGTGTCCCCTCTCTGCACAGAGTAGTTTAAGAAATCCAGAAAAGTCATAACCCTCAGGAATCCACACTGAATGTGAGCTGGCATCAGCCCTCTCTGTACTGGGCCTCCTCAGGTACTAAGATGGGTTATATTTGGGGTAAGAGGGGACAGAAAGTCCTCATGTGTCAGGAAAAAGTTACAAAATTCCACCCCTCATACAAGAACTCTCTCACTTTTTCCTCCTCTGAGCATTCTGCAGAGCTGGGGTGAACCACGTTGGCCATTGTGAAAGTGCAAATTCAGGAATGCTGAGGTCATTACTCAAGGTGACATCACTTATAAGTGGCCAGCCCTTGACCTACAAGGTCTAAATCCCATTTCTGTCTTCACACTTACAGGCTTCCATTTCTGCTTATGCACTTTCAATAATGAACTCGGGAACTCAGTCTCTCTTGAATGGACCTCCACATAGAAGAGCCTCAAGTGGTCCAAAGTAACTAGCCTTCTCTCTGTGCCTCTTAGGCCTCCTCTATTCTTTCTCTACTGGACACAGCAACAACAAGTGTCCGAGTCACTTAGTATTCCTGGTATTCTGAGTTGGGCTTCAACTGGGGTGAGCCTTGTAGATTCTCAGACAGCAGCATCAAGGGATGTGGGCTTCAAGCCAAGTCACATAATAGTAAAATAATAATAATAATAATAAAGATAGAGACACAAACACAAGGACACTGGGGCAAGCATAAGAGGTTAGAGCCACAAACAGAGACAAATAGGTGCTGGGAGCATGGTGGAAGGACACATCTCCACTGACAGCCACATATTTTCAGGACCCAAGAGCCCAAGGACAGACAGAGCTCAAGCAAGGCTCTGAGTGAGGGAGGTGAGAAGCTGGATGAGGGCTGGCCTTTGTGTCTCCATCTCTGCCACTTGACCAAGATCAAAGAACTTCCCTAGATGAGCTTAGACATCTAGAAATGACTCTGGGCGAGAAGAAAGGGAGACGAGGAAGTGAAAGGAGTGAAAGAATGGGCCACAACACATATGGAGATGGGATGGCAGGGGAAAGGATGAGGAGCTTGGGAATGGGAAGAAGTTTTCTGAGAACTTCGGTAGGTTGAGGCAACAGGTTGTGGTGGATGCTGTGATGTGCTTCCCAGGTCCCTCTTCAAGAAGGAAGGACTTATCTTGCTACTTGCTGGGGATGCTGCCTGCAGAAAGTTCTCAGCTGCCAGCTCCCCATGAGGTTTGCCCTAACCCTGACCACAGAGAGCTGCCTTGCTCCAGATCATGCCTTCTTTACAGGGCGGTTCACATCCGATGACAGATCCATGGAAAGATATTGAGGCCTGAACCGCTTTCCCCATCTGGAACAACTCTGAAGGCTCACTCCATTTTCACATTTCCCATGGCATCAGGTAAGATGCTCATTGAGACTGCATCACAGCTCAGCTTCTCCTTCTGCCTAATCTTGCTTTCTCCCCATTCCTTCCTTAAGTGTAATTTTATGAGTTCTTCCTAATAAACCATTGCAAGTAAATATCTATTTCAGAGTTTCCTTCCTGGGGACCCAATCTGTGACACAGGTTTAAACTCTGAGCAGGAAGTTTTCATTTTGCCTGGCCCACAGTTTACAAAGAACATTGATGGCTTCAATCTCACTTGATCTTCACAATAACTTGGTGAAGTGGGTGGTACTGTTCTTACTTAACAGATGAGGAAATTGAGGCTGGGAGAAGTCAAATTACTGTTCAAAGACCAAAACGTCAAGGAATTGATGGAACCAGGACTTAAAGCCTGGTCTGTTGGGCTCTCAAATGTATGCTCTTTCCTCTCTTGCACAGTTTCTAAAGAAAAGAAAGAAGGAAGGGAGGGAGGAAAGGGGGGAAAAGGAGAAGAAAGAAGGAAAGAAGGAAAGAAGGAAAGAAGGGAGGGAGGGAAGATTAGCTAATATCTAGCACTAATTCTGAACTAGGCACCATGCTCAGCATTTTACATGCATTATCTTATTTAATCCTCACAACTTTATGACATATGTATTATTTGTATCCCTATGTTATAGATGAGGAATTTGAGGCTCAGAGAATTGCAACGTTATCTAAGGTCACACAGCCTTGTGTGAGGAAGGGGCTTGACACAAACTCACTTCCATCTGACTCCAAGCCAGGCATCTTAACCACTACTATCAGGGAGAATTGGCACCAACCAGAAGGATGAGGAGCCTAAAGAAGCAGTTGTGGGCTAGAGTATTGGGGAATCCAGAGCAGCTAACCAAGATGCTAAGCACCTGAGTAAATGGGAAGCTTGGACAGATCTGCATCCTTGTTCTCCTGGGAGAAGACAGGGCCTGCTTGGGGGCTGACCCAGTTCATGCCTGGAGCCATTGCTTGGAAATTGCACCCAGCCAATCCCCAGCCATAATTACCACTAGGCTTGCAGCACTGGGCTGAGAGCTGGAAATAGCTCTGCATTTATTTACCCTGCAATTACATGCTACATTAAATGTTCCACAAGAACATGGCGATCACCCTGCAATTAGCTGGTCCCTGCTTCCCGGGCAAGAGAAGGCTGGAGACAGTTACTGGGTGAAATCAAGTGCTCCCTGGTTTCTTAATGGGCCTGGGGTCACCTTGTAACTTATGCTGGTGGACCTGGCCAGAGGCTGCAACTCCAAGTGGGAGCTTCTTCAGCTCCTGAAGGAGAGAGATTAACATCTGGGTCAGATCTGAGTCCAACTTTGCTACGGGTTCTGTAACGAGATCGTCCATTAGTGGGTCCTTGCCCCTACTGTCTTGTCTAGCTCCTCCCAAGGCATCTGGTGTCTCTCTGTATTTTACTTTTGGAGTTCCTGAACTCCACCAGCCTTTGCATAGGTCATTTCCTATCATGTTGACCTCGTAAAGTCCTATCTACCTTTCAAGATTCAGCTCAACTGTCATCTTCTCTGGGAAGTATATTTTGAAAGGAGATTGTATAGAAAAGTGAAAATCAGACATACTTAATGACAAAATACCAGCTTCATTACTTAATAGCTATGTGACTTTCAGCAAGTTACTTGGCCTCTCTGAACCTCAATATATGTGTGTATGTGTACATGGGTGTATAGAATTCCCTGGTATCATATGCATATACACATTATGTGTATACATACACAAGAACTTAAAGTCTTCTAGTTAGGGACAGATTTTAGCAACGTGGAAACAGCATGGTGCCTCACACACAGTAGGTGTGCACCACATCTTTCTTGAATCAATGAGTCAGTGAGTAAATCAACCAATCAATCAAAATAAACCAATTAGGAACTGTTAACGTGTGTGTACCCATGTTTACCTTTGTGGCTGTCCGCTTAACTTGCTGCATATAAACAAGTATACCCGTTATTCAAAAACATAATATGTGCACATGATGGTAATTGGTCTCTAGTTGCCTGGAGATTCCAGAGAACCGGTTCCCAGGCTGTGTGGATAGACTAAGAATGCCAGGAAAAGACACTAAGAAAAGAGTTAATTATATATTTACTACCTCTGTCATTTGCTCCTAATTATGTCTTGGCAAGCTGTGTCTCCTGGATGAGTCTTAAATCTCAGTGTCTTTAAAAATATAATAATAAATCAATGTGAGATGAAATGCTCCCAACAGCCAAAATGCCCCGGACAGTTTTCAATCAGTGAGAGTGCCAGTGAACAGTTCTGGCCCCAGTTTCGATGATGTTTGGGCCTTAGGAACCAGATATGGAGCCAGAAAAATAGTAAGAGAGCAGAGCTGTGTCTAGAACATGTCACTGAGGCCTCTTCTCAGTCTTCTGAGGGTCACCTGGAATCCTTTCGGCCTCTGCCTGCTGCCAATGTATCATGAGGCAACAGAGGAGGAAGTTAGGCACGTAAATTCACGAGCAACCCTGGTGCATTTTTCTTGGTTTCTGGACTGTGAAGACAAGGCCCATTTACTCAGCCCTCTGTATGTCAGTGACTCTCAACTGGGGGCAATTCTGTCCTCCTAGCAGACATTTGTAAAAGTCTGGAGTTATTTTCAGTGGTTACCACTTGGGGATTTTGCTACTGGCATCCAATGGGTAGAGGCCAGGGATGCTGCTAAACATTCTACAATGCACAGGATACTCCCACCCACAACAAAGAATTATCTGGCTTAAAATGTCAATAATGCCCAGGTTGAGAAGCCCTCTGTTTGTGCTGGCAAGCTTGGGCCCTGGCAGCATGTGTCCGTGCTGTCTGTTCCTGTTGTCACTCATTCTGTTTTTCAGACCTCTTCATGTTCTTTTCTATTTTGGTTTCTAATAAGGGACACAGGCACACACATGCTCAGAACAAATGCACAGCCTTCCTTCCCCATAACCCCTTTTTGGCTGCAATCGTATTCACTGAGAATTAGTCAGCCCTCTCCAAGGGAGGGGAGTGGACACTCACCTTGACAGCCTGTGGGCACCTGCACATGCTGGCTCTTTCTCTCCTCCCAGGGATAAGACCACACTTCTCTCACTGGTCCCAGTGGGCATAGCAAAAGCAACAAAGTTGTGGGGCTTGTTGGTGCTTCATCGAACAGGCCTAGGCAGGAGGCCCAGTGCAGCCCTGTCTGTGAGATGACCTGGAAATCTGTGTTTCTTATCAAGTGTCAACACACATGCCCAGCAGTTTCGCTCTGTTCCATCACAAGCAATCAAACACGCCTACATCGTGCAAGCAATTTTTAGGTCTCCTAGTTTCTATTATTAAAGCCTCTTGCCTAGGATTCAAAGGTCCATGGCACATAAAAGGGCCAAGAGGAAATTTCCCAGGATTTTCTCATGTAGTCTTCACAACCACCCGATGATGCAGACACTTGTGCATCCCCTTCACAATTGGGGGAAAGAGGCTCTAAGGACAGAACAGTGCCTTTGCACTGCATGAGTCAGATCTTGACACTTGTCTGTCTAAGCTGGTGCTGGAAATAATGAAGCTGAGACGGAAACACCAGTCCATTTGACCCTAAGCAAGGCATGGGCTCTTGACACTACAGCTGTTGCTGAAAGGAAATGGAAGAAGGAGAGGCAACAAGAATAGAAAGGGATGTTTCTGAGCACAAGAGCAGAGGAAATAGAAGGCATGGATTACCTCTTCAACCCTGACATTCTCCTAGCTCATAAGCACATCCCTGTCCTTTAACATCTGGGTATCTTAGAGGGCACCAGAAACTTCAGACACTGAAAGGAAAGACATTCTAAAAGGTGGAAGGAAAGTGGCATTTGGGGACTGCTATAGGCAGTCTGAATATAGATGTGAGTGATAAACATATGGGGCTCATTACTCCAAGAGGCCCAGGCTTCTTCTAAACAGGTGTCAGGAGAATTTTAATCAAAGCCTCAAGCCATGATGAGTTACTAAAGGTATGGAGGGATATGAGTAGGACATTTCAGCTCAGTCAGCTTCAAGAACACCTTGGATAGACCATAGGCAGATGGGCACTTGGGAAATGATCTATATAAAGTACCATAAACTTCTCTGCAAATTATTTCCACCCCAACCTCTCCCCAGTCACACACACAACTTTTTTCGAATCCAGCATTTCTCAACGTGTGTCCCATAGAGCAGTACCTCGTAACTTTAGTGTGCACAGAAACTTTAATGTGTCCTCGGAGTGTCCAGGGTGGGCCTGACATTCTGCGTCTCTAACAAGCTCTCAAGAAATGCTGACGCAACTGGTCTACAGCCCATACTTGAATGGAGAGGTTTTAGAATACTGGCTAAGCAAGATGTTAATGGTCTTTAAGGGAAAAGAAAAGATTCCAGAGGCAAAATGTTTGGGACATACAACATTAAGTTTAACGAGTATCTGAACTACCAGCAGAAGAGGGCAGAGTGTAATATGTTTAAAGCTGTTAAGAGGCTTTATAGAAAACAAAAGGAGTTCCATGGTCAAACACTTTTGGGAGGACTTGGGTTAAGTTAAAGGAGTATGAAGAACTTCTCAGTGCCTTTACACTGAGTCAGATCTTGCCACTCCTCTGTCTGAAGCTGGTAATGTAGAAGCCTTTACATTGGCTGATAAGGCCCCCGGCACTTCACTGCTTCCTTCTCCCTATGTTGAAGCCTTTACATTGGCTGATAAGGCCCCCGGCACTTCACTGCTTCCTTCTCCCTATGTTGAAGCCTTTACATTGGCTGATAAGGCCCCCGGAACTTCACTGCTTCCTTCTCCCTATGTCCAGGTACACAGGCCTTTCCTGGGAAGAAAAAAATAGGCATCCCTTTGCCTCAGGGTCTTTGCCCTGGGTCTTTCCTCTGCCTGAAACATTCTCTGACAGCTAACTGTCTAACTCCATTGCCTTCTTCTTTTCTCAAAGGCCACCTTTTAGATGAGACTGCTCTAACCACCCTATGGAATTCTATAACCCGCACCTCTTGACCCTGGCATTTGCAATCCCCCTTATTTGAACTTTCTTTTTTATTTTCTTCCAATGCATTTTCACCTTCAAAGACACCATACAATTTCATAATTTATTATGTTTATTGCTTATTTTTTGTCTTTCCCATTAGACTGTAAGCTCCATGAGAACAGGAATCTGGTTTTTTTCCTTGCAGTATTATGAGTACCTAGAACAGTACCTGTGCTATAGTAGGTACTCTAAATATTTGCTGAATCAGCAATTGAGCAGCTGTCCAAAGTGAAGTTCTTAGTAGGAGTGGAATATAGTAAGCATCATTCTCCAAAGGCTTTTCATTGCAGAACCTATTTATTTCTTATTTCTTTTCCAACAGAGCATCTCAGCATGACCACTATTCCTAAATGCACATTTTCTAGGAAATGGCTGCTGTAGTAACTCACTGAGAATCCAGCCTTCATCCATTTTCCTAAATCCTTCTAGGCCTATTCATATTCATCCCCTGACAATCCCAGAGTGATGAATTCCATAAGTTTATTACCCACAGTATAAATTTGTCTTTAATTCTGCAAGAACAATGTCATGGGAGGGACACTCACTTCCCGCTCGCCTGCAAAAGACCCCTCGATGCCGCCACGGAGAAGAGGCACAGGGTTTCACACCATGCCTTGTAAGCCATAGGTGCTCCATAAATTCATATTTAACCCTCAAAGTAATCCTTTGAGGTGAGTCTTAATCTCCCATTATACAAATGAGAATCTGGGTCTCAGGGAGATTAAGTAGCTTACAGAGCCAGAATTTGGATAAAGGTCTGCCATGCCTTAATGCTCACATACTCTCCACAACACCAATGTGGTAAAGCTCACAAAATGGCATTTTCAAATGCCAAGGTACAGAATCAGAGACTTGGGAGCTGTGTGTCTGTCCAGAGTGCCTTCCTCATTAGCAGTGGCCATAGCACAGCAATAATAGCTACTGCTTATTGAGTTTTTACTATACACCAATCATTATTCTAAGCATTTTACATGCGTTAAGTATTTTAACTCCTAGAACCCAATGACCCTCACTTTACAGATGAGGAAGCTGAGGCAATTAAAAAGTTACATAGCATATTACCTTGCCCAAGGTCATATGGCTGTAGAGTAGCAGCATTACTTATGGCAGAATCAGGGGAAAAAAAGTCAGGCAAGGTACAGTTTTGAACCAACTCAGCTGCTCCCATGACCACCTCACTATGCTCTGGTGCTCAGGGCCAAATCCAGCTCCTCCTTCCCTCTTAGACCCACCCAGTGCTCCGCAGCAGTCTTGTCCCAGCCTTTGCATCTGTCTCCCAGCACTCTGATATACAAGAACACTTTTATGGATGGGAGTGCAGTTTACAGCCATCTGTCTGCAATCCCTAGCAACCCTTTCCCATACAGCTTCCCCAGATGATCCATGCTGGGCAGCTAGGGACTGGCACCAAGAAGGCCCTTGGAGACCATCACATTCAATCTCCTCATTTGAAATCTGGGAAACCTGAGATCCAGAGGAGATGCTGACTTGCTGAACACACACAATCAGAAATAAACCTGGACTAGGACACAGGCCTAGAAATCCCATTCCAGTGTCATTTAACCTGTTAGCCAACCAAACAACTAACCAACCAACCAACCAACCAGAAAGCATTTACTGAAGTACTGTTAGGTGAAAGTGCCAAGGAGTGACCAGGGTTTCTGCTCTAATGCCCACTGACTTATCATTTGTGTTCACTCATGCTTTCCTTCATTCATTTCTGAATTCAATAAATTGTTAGGCTCAAGAAATAACATGATAAAAAGACAATCTCTTCTAATGCATGAGACATACTTTAATAAAAATAACAGAAGTATATTCAGAATAATAAACAGTAATAAGAGCTTAAAGACATAAAAAATGTTTAAGGTCTTTTGACAGCATATAATTTGTGAGGGAGACAGGAAGGAATGTGACCTAGCCTGGAAATCAAAGAAAACTTCCTGGAAGAAGTGGCATCTGGAGTGAGATTTAAAGGATAGTAAGAGTGCATTACACTAGAAGGAATTAGGAGGAAGAGCATACATGAGAGACCTGAGACAGAATGAATGTAACATATTTAGAAATATAATAATGTAATTGTGAATGGTATAATATAGTATGGTGTGGTGTAGATGCATACACATATAAAATACAAGGCACTTTCCAGGGAAAGCAACTAACCTTTACTGAATGATTGCTACATGCCAGTCCCTTTATTACCTCCTTACTCAGTGGGAGGTAATTGAATCATGGGAGCAAGTCTTTCCCACGCCGTTCTCATGATAGTGAATATGTCTCATGAGATCTGATGGTTTTAAAGAGAGGAGTTCCCCTGCACAAGCTCTCTCTTTTTGCCTGCTGCCATCCATGTAAGATGTGACTTGCTCCTCCTTGCCTTCCGCCATGATTGTGAGGTCTCCTCAGCCATGTGGAACTGTAAGTCCCATTAAACCTCTTTCTTTTGTAAATTGCCCAGTCTTTATCAGCAGCATGAAAATGGACTAATACATCGACGCTTAGCAGATGCTGCTGATGTTCCCCTAAGTAGGTCCCATTCCTCTTTACCATTTCTGCTTGCCTTTCCTCCAGGTGCTGTGTTTTTGTTGCTGCTGTTTTGGTTTAGTTTTTGCCTCTAATCTAATGACCTCTTCCTAGTATTCCCCTCACAGGCCTGCCCTGAAGCTCTTAGATCCACTTTGCCATTGCTCCCAGAGAGCTATCAAAACCTGGGAGCTGAGTTATCCCCCCATCCCTGGTGACTCTTAGACAGTGACTGGTTGGGAGCAGGAAAGCCCAGCAACCTCACCCAGAGCAGGGACAAAAGCAGAGACGTAATTTATACTCTAGAGCTCGGAGTCAGGCTGAGCCAAGACTTTGTCCCAAATTGTTCCCTTGCCTGACTTCTTCCACTTCTATGCCCCTCTTCCCACCTCCCACAACTTCCTTATTTGTTTTTCCTGGGATTTCTCCTTAATAAATCACTCAGACAAGAATTCTCACTGTTCAGAAACTGCCTCTGGGGAACCCAACCTAAAACAGAACCCACATCTGTCTGAACTTGAAGCCCTTTTTCTTGTTAGTGAGACATGATGTTAAACAGTCACACCAGTGAAGGGTAAAGGAGTAGGAATGATGGTAAGGTCAAGAGCTGGGGAAGGTTTTTTGAGCTTAGAGGTGAAGAAGAAAGCCCCTGGGGACAAGAAATCTCAATTAAGCATCCAAAGACCTGCAGGTTATAAGCTCAGTGGAGAAAGCAGGCCTCCAGGGTTGGGAGGTATGATATCACAACAGAAGGACATGGCAAAAGTGACTGAGGTGCTTACACAACAGAGGGAATTGGCCCATCTGGAAATGGACTAATTTCCAAGAAATTGGAAAAGAGTGCTGGAAAGATCGGGACCAGACTGCCAAGGGTTTCTTTGGTATCAGGCTAAGGAGGCAAACGAGGGATGGAGAGAATATACCCTTTTGTGGTAGACATGCCTTGGTCCCACTGCCACACCCACCACTTCCTGGCTATGACCTTTAACAGGTAATTCAGTTGACTCAGCAGTGAAATCAAAAGACCTACTTTTGAGGATTAGATAAGAATAGCACAATTAAAATCCCTAGCCCATTACCAGAGACTCAAATGACGCTGTTGTTTTTTTTCTCATTCTTGAAGTTTGGGCTTAATTTTGTACAAGGTGTCACCGCAGAGACTTTGATCAAGAAAATGAAACATTCAAATATAGAAAACTCATACTAACAGGGGAGAAAAGGACAACTTAAAGAGGCAGACAGGAGACCTGGAGACCAATGAGTTTTTGCAGGAAACTAAGCGTGAAGGAACTGAGCCCAGTCTAGGGCTGCGGCAGTGGGAAGAAGGGGAAAGAGGCACTTCCGGTGATATTGACAAGGACAACTGGTCAGGCCTTCGTGCGTAATTAGCATGCAGGAGTGAAAGAGAGGCAGAAGCCCAAACTGTCTTTGAGGTTTTGACCTAGTGCCTGAATGCAAAAGAATGAGAGAAGAAGGCCTAGCTTAAGAGATAAGGTGGGGAATTTGATTTGATATATGTTGAGCTTGACTTTACATCTGGCCATCCAGAGAAGCAGCAGTATATAGTCCAAAGAGCCAGACAGGCCTGGGTTCAAATCGCAGCTCTGCCTCTTACTAACTGTGTGACTGGGTAAGTTTTAGGACCTCTGTGTGCCTCCATTTCCTCACCTGCAAAAAGGGAAAATAGATACAGGGTTGCTTTAAATATTGAGGCATACAAAATTGTCTGGCAACAGATAAATGCTCAACAAATGCTAACTTAAAAAAAATTTTCATATTCATCAGGCAATTGGGATCAAGTCTTGGAGTTGGCCTCAGAGCTAATACTGTAGATTTGGAAAGCAATGGACTAGAGGAAATGACTGAAACATAAGCACAGTTGAGATCAATTACCTTCTGGAGGAAAATGTCCTGTCAAAGACCAACAGGCACTGAAGATAAATGTTAAGTTAGTTGGCTTCTTCTGTTTTCCCACAAGGAGCACAACTCAATTTAGTTGTACAAACATTTATGAACCAGGCACAGTGGAAATGGGGACCCTGAGATGAATAAGATGTAGTTTTTGCCCTGAAAGGCTCACAATTTCTTGGAGGGATGGACACATAGAAAAACCAAGCAAAGTGCAATGTGAGAAGAATTATGCAAGAGGCATAAAGGGTGCACCAAGGAGGGAGTGATGAATTTTGCCTAGAGGATTTGGAGAGGAAATAACTGAAACACTAACATCTCTCCCACAGCATTAAACACAAATAAAAAATTCTCAAATAAATGAACTATGAATCATCACATACACTTAATTTTTAGTTCAAAGATGATCATTCAAAGACAAGAAACTCTAACAAAAATTGTAACTCCAAATGTTTAGGTTATTGCAGTAGAGAGAGTAGGGGATAAAGAATTGCAGATCTGGAAGCATCGAATTCTCTAGCTTCTAACTCAAACAGCTTCTAAACCACATGGGTGGTGGATGATGTAGTTAACTAGGGTTGACCACTGTAACAAAAACATCAGTCTGGGTTTTTATGAGTTTATGGGTGTGAAGCTTGGTGTTGACATGTGAGAAGAAAAATATCTTTTACCTATTAACTGAGTCTTGAGTTTTCAGACACTGAAAAGATGAGGATGATGGAGCTAGAGAAAAGATTCATAGATTCAACTAAATCAAATCCCTCTTTTGCTTTACTGATAAGGAGAAGACATCAGAGAGGGGAAGTGACTCGTGCAAAGTCACCCTGCTGGGGAGAGCCAGGATGAAGTCCCAGGGTTCCTGACTCCTAGTCAAGTTCTCTTTCTACACTACCACTGTGTCTTTTAAATGAACCCTTAACTCCAGATTTCCCCAATCTATCCTGCCACCGGCTGCATGTGCACATACAAATACTCCTAAATTGATCCCCGAGTGGCCCAGCACCTCCTCTGCATGGAGTAAGGGTCTGCTGCATCCTTGATCATATCACATAGGCAAGATACTCAGAGCTAACCACATGGTCTGGCCTCCAGGGGACCATCAACCAGCAGGAAGAATTCCCCAAGGCAAGGCACTGCTGGCTTTCTCAACATTCCACAAAATAACTGCACCTAATATTCCCCACTAATCAAGGTAGAAGGCTCTGCTAATTTCATTGATAACTTAATGAAATTATTAACCACTATCCAGTGGGGGCAGATTTGGTTTCTCCTTGGTTATAGGAATTCATCCATTTTTCACACAATTACAGCCTGAGAGGATCATCACTGAGGCTGCCAATTGTGGGCTTATTAGGATCAATTTAGACACAAGATTGGATTTCCTTTCTGCCCATAACCTTTCGTTCAAAGCAAATGAACTGATGTTCCTCAGATTAGTGTATTAATAAATGTTGTCCAGGAGGTGTTTGATCTTTAAGATTGGCCCAGTAGCAGAGTACCAACACTGCCCTGGGAGCTGCCAGGCTTCTCATGCCAACTTCAAGCAGCAAGCCCAAGCCACTTGGGGTCTCTGAGCCTCAGTTTCTCATTACCTACTGTGATAGAACTGGTCCATTTCAGTGGTTTGAACTAGAGACCCACAAGCTATCCACCATACCTTAAGATAGCTGACGGAATCATCTGTATTGCTGATCTAATGCTGCATAGACTAAGTAAAACTCTGACATCTCTCCTCTTGGGCAGAATTGTATCTTCTCAGTGCATAACACCAGTTAGCTCAGCCTAGTCAGATGCTGACTGGCTGTGGATGACATCATAGGTATTTGGAAGCCATTAGAGAAAAACAAAAGGGGATAACTGAGAAAATTGATTTCTAAGGTCTGTCTCTGGTCAGCTATTCATTCATCAAAACTCAACTTCCTTGACCCTGCCAGGCTGAATTTACTTATTTCCTTCCCACACCCTTCATTTGGGATTTCAGTTAACTGTGCACATGTGGGTCTTTTCCTAACAAGACTCTGCTTACCTTAAGGGTGCGGGGTGAATTCACTCTATCCACGAGTGTGATGGAGCTAACTCACACTGGCTCGCAAAAGCCAATTACCTGCATTTCTTCCAAACTCTGAGTTCAGTGGATTCTATGTTAGCTGCTTGAGATCAGTCATGGTGGGGATGTTTATAACAGAGAAATCAGCAAACACTACAAATCAGGGATTTGTTTCTTCCCAGAGCGCTGGTTGTTAAGTATTTACCAGCACATCACTGACTACATCGCCACTGCCTAGCATTTAGGATGTAATAAGCACGTAGTTGAGAGCTGATGAATAAATGAATGACCAGAGTCAGCAAACCTGGGTACTGACAGGTTTCGAGCAGCCTGAATGCTACATATACATGAGTTACAAAGCGTCCCAAGTAGTTTGCATGAGAGGTATACAACTAGAGTGGTGGCTTGAAACCTTGGCTGTATGTTAAAATTACCTGGTACCCAGGCAATAGCCCAGTCCTGAAGTCCTGAAGTGGATATTGGATATCAGTATTTTCTGTGCCCACATGATTTCATGTTCGAGGATCACTGATCTAGAAAAAGTTCCTGGACTAATCAAGGCCATCATGATACCCAGCCTCAGTGCCCCAGTGCCCATGACTGCCTACCACCTTAATTCAGGGAGCTTGAAAGTCAAGCAAAGAGATAATTTCACTGGTAGATTGGTAGCTTCCCTGTAATTAAGCAGTAAGGTCACAAGGAGGTGCTCCTCCCCAACTGGTATGGTTTCAGTTTTTTTGGCACGTGTCCAGAATGATGATTTAGTTAGGTAACCATTTAAGAGACAGTATCTTGACTCATCTGAAAGAGAACAGCAGCCTCAGCCTACAAGTTACTGGTACATGCCCGTGACCCCACTCTACCCTACTGCCACTGCCATGTACCTCCCTGCACAGTCACATGTGCCTCTCTGCACAACCATATGGCTGTTATTTTTCTCTCTTTAAAGGACCAGTACAAATACTGCCTCTTCTTTGAAGTTCTTTGAGGCTTTTGCCAGTGTGTCTGGCTGAAGGCTGGAGAGATCAAGGAGAAACAGACTCTGAGTTGAAGTTCCAGCTCTAGAATTCATAGCTGTGAAAATTTGGCAAGCCACTTAGCTTCTCCGAGCCACATGTTCTGCCTATAGAAAATGAAGTCAGTAGCACATAAATGGATACATCTGGTATGTGTTTGGTATCATGTACTGGAAGTGGGAGAGAACTGAACTGTGATATTTTAGTCTAGTGTCTATTCTGTCCCGTTAGTAGACATTCATTTTGATCAAGTCACACTCCTCTCTGATCCTCAGTTTCCTCCTCAGAAAATGATGGAGTCTGGTTAGATGCTATGGACGGGCTTTTTCAGTTCAAAAGGAGCTTACTGTCTCTGCCTCTTGCTTGGCATGTATCTGCCTTCCACAGTGATTGATCTTTTTCTATATACAGCCTGTCTTTCCAACCAGATTAGGGAATCCCAAAGAGTAGTGAATGTGTCTTGTTTGCCTGGGTATCTCCAGAGCCCAGAACAGTGCTCTAAACTTAGACATGTATTAGATTGAGCTCCTATCACCTTAGCTCTCCCCTGCTTTGCAAATGTTTCATCAAATGAAGGGGCCAGCTCAAGCATATTACAGAGCTGTCTAATGCTGGTATATCAGGGCTCTGTGCCTCAGAAGATCTAAAGCTGCTATAGCTACTTGTAAATTGCTCAATATGTGTCAGCTGCCAGCAAGGAACTACGGATAAGTTTCCCAAATTATAAGAAGAGCCATGTAGTAAATCACCAATGGATTAGGCACAGGATTCGAAAACTGTTCTTTCAAATGTCACCCACCTGGAATGATGCATGGTGCTATGAGGAATACTGCATGGTGTCACTTGGACATGACCCAAGTAGACCATCAGAAGTCACGTCATGCTGTAGGGCCAGATGAATTTCCTGACCCCTCCTCTGTGGGTCCCTAAGTCATGAGGTACACTAGGCAATATCTACTCAGTAATTGGCTCTTTCCCTAAGTGAAGCCAGAGCCAATGTGTTTTTTATTTCTCCTTAAATGAGAATTTGCTAGCGGGCCTGTATTTTTTTCTCGCCTAATAACAAGTGACAGCAAAGTGTGAAAGTAGCTGTAACAGGCACCAAGGACTGAATTTTGCAAACTCCCAAACAAGCTGAGAAATCAGTGGCTGACACTCAAGATCCAGTGGTATCTAGTGGTCTTCTTGACCGTGAACCCACTAGAAAGGATTAGGGAAGCTCTTGGTACCAGAAACTCATAGATTTTGGAGTTGGGAAACTGATGATTCTACAACTACTAGGAAGTTTTACTGATCCCAGATTGGCCTATTTGATCCAAGTATTCTGAAGGATTGGGGACAATGCAGAAAAAAAAACAGGGCTTCTTGAGATGAGATTTCAAATATTGCTCTCTCAAGGAGGTGATCTATAGGTATGATTTCAACTTTTCACATATAGACCCTTCCTAGCATTGGAGACATGAAAAAAATCCTGAGATGTATTAGAGGACTCCACACTCCTCATAACATGCTTGTCTACTAGCTGCATGACCTCCATCCAGGACCGTACCTATGGCCATGAAGGTCAAATCCCACACAACACCAGGTTGTGCCATCCCTGTAGACAATAACACCAACAGCTCCCACTGGAGATGTTAAGTGTGGCAGGGAGATTTTATCTCTCTGATAAATTTCTTCATTTGTAGAGACAACAATGTCTTATTCAAAGGACAATTGGGGGGATAAAATTGGGCAAGTGGGTGAATTAGGCCCTTTTCCTGCCCTCAACACAAAGTTCAATCCTGACCTCTTAACCTTCAAGGCTTGAGACCCAGAACCTGGCAGAAGGCGAGTCTTCCCTGTCCATCCCTTACTCATCTCTTCTACCTCATCTCCTCCTCACTCTCTGGCATGTATCCTGGCTCCTTCCATCATGAACTACACTCTCTTTTCACTGTGTATGTATGTGTATGTGTCTTTTTACAAAAATGTTCTTATTTTATTCTATTCCAGCTTTATGGAAGAATAACTGATGAAGAAAAATTATATATATTCGCAGCATACCATGTGATATACATATGTATATGTACATGTGTGTATATACATACATATATATAAACCACAATCTGTGTGTGTATATATGTGTGTCTGTATATATATACACACACAAATGCACATATATATACCACATTGTGTATAAATAAAATACCACATTTTTTTTATTCATTCACCCATTGATGGACACTTAGGTTGGTTTCATATCTTAGCTATTGTGAATAATGCACAATGAATACAGGAGAACAGATATCTCTTCAACATACAGATTTTATTTACCTATTTTTGGATCTATATCCAGAAGTAGGATTGTTGGAGCAAAGAATTAATTTTTTAAGGATCTACCATACTGTTTTCCACAATGGCTGTAGCAATTTACATTCCCACCAACCGTGTACAAGGGTTCCCTTTTCTCCATATCTTTCACAATACCTATTGTATTTCATCTTTTTGATAATATCCACTTTTACAGGTATAAGGTAATATTTTATTGTGGTTTTTATTTGCATTTCCTGGATGATTAGTGATGTTGAACATTTTTTTTCATATACCTGTAGACCATTTGTATGTATTCCTTTGAAAAATGTCGTATTTAATTTCTATGACCATTTTTTATCAGGTTATTTGTTTTTTTGCTATTGAGTTGTGTGAGTTCTTTACACAGTTTGGATATTAACCCCTTATCAGTTGTATGGTTTGCAAATATTTTATCCCATTCTGTAGCTTGCCTCTTCATTCCTTCAATTATTTCCTTTATCTGTGGAAGCTTTTTAGTTTGATGTAATCTCATTTGTCTAGTTTTGCTTTTGTTGCCTTTGCTTTTGGGGTCATAGCCAAAAAAGTCATTGCCTAGGCCACCACCAACAAACTTTTTTTCCTATGTTTTCTTCTAGCAGTTTTACAGTTTCTAGTATCATTTTAAAGTCTTTAATGCATTTCAAGTCAATTTTTTACATAGTATGAGATAAGGGTCCAATTTCATTCTTCTGAATGTAGATATCAAGTTTTCCCAACACAATTTGGGAAAGGACAAAGACTGTCCTTTTCCCATTGTGTGTTCTTGGTGCCTCTGTCAAAAATTAATTGATAAAAATGCAGAGGTTTATTTTGTGCTTTCTATTCTGTTACATTGGTTTAGATGTTTGTTTTAATTTCAGTACTGCCCTGTTTTGTTTACTATAGCTTCGTAGCATATTTTGAAATCAAGATGTCCATTGCCTCCTTCTTTGTATTCTTGCTCAAGATTGTTTTGGCCATTCAGGGTCTTCTGTGGTTCCATGTACATTTTAGGGTTGCTTTTTCTAATTCTGTGAAAAACACCATTGGAATTTGGATAGGGATTTCACTGGATCTATAGATCACTTTGGATAGCATGGACATTTTTACAATAGTAATTCTTCTGACCTATGAACATGAGATCTTTTCATTTATTTGTGTCTTCAGTTTCTTTATCAATGTGTTCTAGTTTTATGTGCAAAAATCTTTCATCTCCTAGTTAAATTTATTCCTAAGTATTTGTTATGCTATTGTAAATGGTATTGTTTTCTAAATTTATTTATTTACTTTTATTTTTATGCTTTTTGAGACTGTTTCTGTCTTTGTCACCTAGGCTGGAGTACAGTGGTACAGTCTCAGCTCACTGCAGTCTTGACCTCCTGGGCTCAAGCTATCCTTCCACCTCAAACCCCAAATAGCTAGGACTACAGGCATGTGCCACCAGGCATGGTTAATTTTTTTTTTTTTTTTTTTTTTTGGTAGAGACAAGGTTTCACCATGTTGCCCAGGTTGGTCTCAAACTGCTGAGCTCAAGCAATCTGCCAGCCTTGGCCTCCCAAAGTGCTAGGATTACAGGTGTAAGCCACCACGCCTGGCTCTACATTTATTTATTTTTTTTAGCTACTTTTTCCATCATTGAATACAATGTTAACTGTGGGCTTCTCATATGTGGCCTTTATTGTATTGAGTTAAAATTTGACACCCAATTTGTTGAGAGTTTTTATCATGAAAGGATGTTGAATTTTATCAAATGCTTTTTCTGCATCTGTTGAGATGATCATATAATTTTTATCCTTCATTCTGTTAATGTGGTGTATCACATTTGCTGATTTGTGTATGCTGAATCATCTTTGCATTCTAGGATAAATCCCACTGGATCACGGTATATGATCCTTTTGATGTGCTGTTGAATTTGGCTTGCAAATTTTTTTTTTTTTTTTGAGGATTTTTGCTTTATGTTCATTAGGGATATTGCTCTGTGATTTTCCTTTCTGCAGTGTTCCTGTTTGTCTTTGGTATCTGGGTAATGCTGGCCTCATTAAATAAGTTTGGAAGTGTTCTTCTCTCTTCAATTTTTTGAAAAAGTTTGAGGAGAATTGGCATTATTTTTTAAATAATTGGATTTTTAAAAAATGTTTGCTAGAATTCACCAGTAAAGCCATCAGGTCCCAGGCTCTTCTTTGTTCCGAGATTTTTGTTTACTGATTCAATCTCCTTTCTTGTTATTGACCTGTTCAGATTGCCTTTTGCCTCATGGTTCAGTTTTGGTAGACGGTACGTTCTCTAGAAGGTTATTCATTTTTTCTAGGTTATCTAATTCATTGGCATGTAATTGTTCATAGTACTCCCTTATGATCCTTTGTATTTCTGCACTATTAGTTGTAGCGTCTTATTTATTTATAATTTTATTTGAGTTTTCTCTTTTTCTTAGTTCAGCTAAAGGTTTGCCAATTTTATTTATCTTTTTAAAAAACAACTCAGTTTCATTGATATTTTTCACTGTTTTGCTAGTTTGCTTTATTGATTTCTGCTCTGATTTTTATTATTTTCTTCTTTCTGCTAACTTTGGACTTTGTTCTTTTCTAGTTCCTTGAGGTATAAAGTTAGGTTGTTTATTTGAAATCTTTCTTTTGTCTTAATGTAGGCATTTGTCACTATAAATCTTCCTCTTAGGGTGGTGTTTTTCTGTATCCCATAAGTTTTGTTATGTTGTGTTTTCAATTTCATTTTTCTCAAGATACATTTTGGTTTCCCATTTGATTTCTTCTTTAATCCATTGGTTATTAAGAATGTGTTGTTTAATTTCCAAATATTTGTGAATTTTTCAATTTTCCTGCTGGTTTTGATTTTTTATTTCATAGCACTGTCATTGAAAAAGATACTGGATATGATTTTAATCTTCTTAAATTTGTTAATACTTGTTTTATAGTGTAATTTGACTTATCCCAGAGAATGTTCCATGTGCACTTGAAAATAATATGTATTCTGCTACTGTTGGATGGAATGTTCTGTAGGTTCGTTAGGTCCATTTGGTCTACAGTGTTGTTCAAGTCTGTTGTTTCCACATTGATTTTCTGTCTTCATGATCTATCCATTTTTGAAAGTGGGATATTGAAGCCTCCTATTAATGTTGTTGTCTGTTTTACCCTTTAGTTCTGCTAATATTTGCTTTATATATTTAGGTGTTCCAATGTTGGATGTGTATATATTTATAATTTCTGTATACTCTTGATTAATTGACCCCCTTATCAGTATACAATGATGTTCTTCATCTCTTGCAACCATTTTTCACTTAAAATCTATTTTGTCTGATATAAGCAGAGCTACTCCTGCTCTCTTTCGATTACCATCGTCATGGAATACCTTTTTCTATCCCTTCACTTTGAGCCTACATGTGATCTTAAAGCTAAAATAAATCTCTTGTAAGCAACATATAATTGGGGCTTTTTAAAAAATCCATTTAGTCACTGTATGTCTTTTGATTGGGGCATTTAATCCATTTACAATTAAAAGTAATTATTGATAGGTAAGGAGTCACTATTGCCATTTTGCTAATTGATTTCTGGTTGTTTTGTTCCTTTCTTCCTCTCTAGTTGTCTTCTTTCATGATTTGATAATTTTTCATAGTTGTATGCTAGGATTTCTTTCTCTGTGTCTTATCTGTGTGTACTACAGGTAGTTTACTTTTGTGGTTACCATAAGTCTTACACTAAATAGCTTAGAGTTATAACAGTCTATTTTAAGCTGATAACAACTTAACTTCAATCACATACAAAAATTCTATACTTTGGCTTTCCCTTTTCTCACATTTTATGTTATTGATGTAACAATTTCTATCTTTTATATATTGTATATCCATTAATAAATTGTTGTGGCTATCATTATTTTAATATATTTTCCTTTAACTTTTATATTAGTGTTAAAAGTGGTGTATACACTACCATTATAGTATTAAAACATCAGGATTTGACTATATTTTCACCTTTACAGTGAGTTTTAAACTTTTATGTTTTCATGCTGTTAACATCCTTTTATTTTAAACAGAAAAACTTTCTTTAG
Organism: Macaca mulatta; assembly: GCF_049350105.2. Lineage (NCBI taxonomy): Eukaryota > Metazoa > Chordata > Mammalia > Primates > Cercopithecidae > Macaca > Macaca mulatta. The sequence goes on from NC_133421.1 coordinate 43,539,485, forward strand.
CATTTCTTGTAAAGTGGTCCAGTGATAATGATCTCCCACAGATTTTGTCTGTGAAAGTCTTTATCTCCCCTTCATTTCTCAAGGACAGCTTTCTTAAGTATAGTACTCTTGGTTGAAAGTTTTTTTTGTTTTGTTTTGTTTTTCCTTTCAGTCCTTTGAATATGTCATCCCACTCTCTTCAGGCCTTCAAGCTTTCTGCTAAGAAATCAATTGATAGACTTCAGAAGGTTCCCTTGTATGTGACAAGGTGCTTTTCTCTTGATGCTCTTAAAATTCTCTTTATCTTTGAATTTGAGAATTTGATTATAATGTACATCAGTGGAGATCACTTTTTTTTTTTTTTGAGACAATGTTTCACTCTTTTTGCCCAGGCTGGAGTGCAGTGGTATGATCTTGAATCACCACAACCTCCACCTCCTGGGTTCAAGCAATTCTCTTGCCTCAGCCTCCCGAGTAGCAGGGATTACAGGCACGTGCCACCCCAAGCCCAGCTAATTTTGTATTTTCAGTAGAGATGGGGTTTCTCCATGTTGGTCAGGCTGATCTCGAACTTCCGACCTCAGGTGAACCACCCGCCTTGGCCTCCCAAAGTGCTGGGATTACAGGTGTGAGCCACCATTCCCGGCCAAAGATCACTTTATATTTAATCTATTTGGAGTTCTTTGGGCTTCAAAGGTATGAGTGCTCATTACTCTCTCCAGGTTTGGGAAGTTTTATGTCACCATTTATTAAATAAGGTTTCTGCCCATTACCTTTCTCTGCTCCTTCAGCGACTCCTATAACGCAAATATTGATTTGCTTGGTGGTATTCCCCAAGTCCTGTAGGCTTTCTTCACTCTATTTCATTCCTTTTTCTTTTTATTTCTTTGACTGAATAATTTCAAATCACCTGTCTTTGAACTCACTAAATCTGCCTGATTGAGTCTGCTGTTGAAACTCTTTATGAATATTTTCAGTTTAGTTATTGTGTTTCTCAGCTCCAGAATTTATCTTTGGTTCTTTTGTGTGTTTTCTATCTCTTTGTTGAACTTCTCATTTTTTTTCATGTATTGTTTTTCTGATTTTGTTGACTTTTCTACCTGTGTTCTCTCATACTTCACTAAGCTTCTTTAAGAGGATTATTTTAAATTATTTGTCAGGCAATTCATATAGCTGTATTTCTTTAGTGTTGGTTACTGGTGCTTTATTTTGTTCATTTGGTAGGATCATGTTTCTATGAGTATACATAATCTTTGTTGCTTTTGTTGATGTCTGTGTTTGAAGATGTAGGCACCTCCTCCAGTCTTTACAGACTAGCTTCAGCAAGTTAATCTCTTCACCAGTTTACTTTCTCAGAGGTTCTGGGTGGGCCATCTGATGAGGTCCATAGGTGGGCTTGCTGCTGGAGTCCTCACGTAGGAGGTCCTATAGACTGGTCCACTGGTGTAGGCTGGAGTTTGGGTCTGTGTGGACAGGCCTGGTGTGTGGGTCCATGAGGGCAGGCTTGAAAACTGAATCTATGGGTGTAGGCCTGGACCGTGGGTCCACTGGAGCTGGTCTGGCATCAGCATCCACTGAGGTGGTCCTGGCAACTGGGCTCATGGAGATGAGCCTGGAGTCTGGATCTTCAACAGAACTGGGGTGGGCCTGAAGCCTGGGTCCCTGGGAGTCAGCTTGTAGCCTGGCTGGGGCTGTCAGATCTGGCCTGGAGCCTGGGTTAGGCCTAATGCTGTGGTCCATGGTAAAGATGGATGATCACTTCACTCTTCTTCCCCACATAGAGGGTATCTCCATGATGTATTGCCTGGGCATAGGGGAAGGATGATACAGGTAATGTGAAACTGTCCTGTATACCCTGTTTAGTGTATCTTTTCTTTTTTCTGTGTTCCACTCAGGTGCTGTACTCTCTCTCCTGGATTCCTTCAGCTCTTGTGAAGATATTTTTGCACATGGATAGTTGTTCAAATTGATGTTTCTGCAAGGATATGAGTTCTGAAAACTCCTAGCCCTTCATTTTGTTGACATTACTTCTATGTGTGTCTTTTTATGGGTTTTACTTTTATTTCTTTTTTTTTAAATTTATTTATTATTATTATACTTTAAGTTGTAGGGTACATGTGCATAACGTGCAGGTTTGTTACATATGTATACTTGTGCCATGTTGGTGTGCTGCACCCATCAACTCGTCATTTACATCAGGTATAACTCCCAATGCAATCCCTCCCCCCTCCCCCCTCCCCCCTCCCCATGATAGGCCCCGGTGTGTGATGTTCCCCTTCCTGAGTCCAAGTGATCTCATTGTTCAGTTCCCACCTATGAGTGAGAACATGCGGTGTTTGGTTTTCTGTTCTTGTGATAGTTTGCTAAGAATGATGGTTTCCAGCTGCATCCATGTCCCTACAAAGGACACAAACTCATCCTTTTTGATGGCTGCATAGTATTCCATGGTGTATATGTGCCACATTTTCTTAATCCAATCTGTCACTGATGGACATTTGGGTTGATTCCAAGTCTTTGCTATTGTGAATAGTGCTGCAATAAACATACGTGTGCATGTGTCTTTATAGCAGCATAATTTATAATCCTTTGGGTATATACCCAGTAATGGGATGGCTGGGTCATACGGTACATCTAGTTCTAGATCCTTGAGGAATCGCCATACTGTTTTCCATAATGGTTGAACTAGTTTACAATCCCACCAACAGTGTAAAAGTGTTCCTATTTCTCCACATCCTCTCCAGCATCTGTTGTTTCCTGACTTTTTAATGATCACCATTCTAACTGGTGTGAGATGGTATCTCATTGTGGTTTTGATTTGCATTTCTCTGATGGCCAGTGATGATGAGCATTTTTTCATGTGTCTGTTGGCTGTATGAATGTCTTCTTTTGAGAAATGTCTGTTCATATCCTTTGCCCACTTTTTGATGGGGTTGTTTGTTTTTTTCTTGTAAATTTGTTTGACTTCTTTGTAGGTTCTGGATATTAGCCCTTTGTCAGATGAGTAGATTGCAAAAATTTTCTCCCATTCTGTAGGTTGCCTGTTCACTCTGATGGTAGTTTCTTTTGCTGTGCAGAAGCTCTTTAGTTTAATGAGATCCCATTTGTCAATTTTGGCTTTTGCTGCCATTGCTTTTGGTGTTTTAGACATGAAGTCTTTGCCCATGCCTATGTCCTGAATGGTACTACCTAGGTTTTCCTCTAGGATTTTTATGGTATTAGGTCTAACATTAAAGTCTCTAATCCATCTTGAATTAATTTTCGTATAAGGAGTAAGGAAAGGATCCAGTTTCAGCTTTCTACTTATGGCTAGCCAATTTTCCCAGCACCATTTATTAAATAGGGAATCCTTTCCCCATTTCTTGTTTCTCTCAGGTTTGTCAAAGATCAGATGGCTGTAGATGTGTGGTATTATTTCTGAGGACTCTGTTGTGTTCCATTGGTCTATATCTCTGTTTTGGTACCAGTACCATGCTGTTTTGGTTACTGTAGCCTTGTAGTATAGTTTGAAGTCAGGTAGCGTGATGCCTCCAGCTTTGTTCTTTTGGCTTAGGATTGTCTTGGAGATGCGGGCTCTTTTTTGGTTCCATATGAACTTTAAAGCAGTTTTTTCCAATTCTGTGAAGAAACTCATTGGTAGCTTGATGGGGATGGCATTGAATCTATAAATTACCTTGGGCAGTATGGCCATTTTCACGATATTGATTCTTCCTATCCATGAGCATGGTATGTTCTTCCATTTGTTTGTGTCCTCTTTTATTTCACTGAGCAGTGGTTTGTAGTTCTCCTTGAAGAGGTCCTTTACATCCCTTGTAAGTTGGATTCCTAGGTATTTTATTCCCTTTGAAGCAATTGTGAATGGAAGTTCATTCCTGATTTGGCTCTCTGTTTGTCTGTTACTGGTGTATAAGAATGCTTGTGATTTTTGCACATTAATTTTGTATCCTGAGACTTTGCTGAAGTTGCTTATCAGCTTAAGGAGATTTTGGGCTGAGACAATGGGGTTTTCTAAATATACAATCATGTCATCTGCAAACAGGGACAATTTGACTTCTTCTTTTCCTAACTGAATACCCTTGATTTCTTTCTCTTGCCTAATTGCCCTAGCCAGAACTTCCAACACTATGTTGAATAGGAGTGGTGAGAGAGGGCATCCCTGTCTTGTGCCAGTTTTCAAAGGGAATTTTTCCAGTTTTTGCCCATTCAGTATGATATTGGCTGTGGGTTTGTCATAAATAGCTCTTATTATTTTGAGGTACGTTCCATCAATACCGAATTTATTGAGCGTTTTTAGCATGAAGGGCTGTTGAATTTTGTCAAAAGCCTTTTCTGCATCTATTGAGATAATCATGTGGTTCTTGTCTTTGGTTCTGTTTATATGCTGCATTATGTTTATTGATTTGCGAATGTTGAACCAGCCTTGCATCCCAGGGATGAAGCCCACTTGATCATGGTGGATAAGCCTTTTGATGTGCTGCTGAATCCGGTTTGCCAGTATTTTATTGAGGATTTTTGCATCGATGTTCATCAGGGATATTGGTCTAAAATTCTCTTTTTTTGTTGTGTCTCTGCCAGGCTTTGGTATCAGGATGATGTTGGCCTCATAAAATGAGTTAGGGAGGATTCCCTCCTTTTCTATTGATTGATCGACCACGTAATTGGAAGTAAAGCACTCCTCAGCAAATGTACAAGAACAGAAATTATAACAAACTGTCTCTCAGACCACAGTGCAATCAAACTAGAACTCAGGACTAAGAAACTCAATCAAAACCGCTCAACTACATGGAAACTGAACAACCTGCTCCTGAATGACTACTGGGTACATAACGAAATGAAGGCAGAAATAAAGATGTTCTTTGAAACCAATGAGAACAAAGATACAACATACCAGAATCTCTGGGACACATTTAAAGCAGTGTGTAGAGGGAAATTTATAGCACTAAATGCCCACAAGAGAAAGCAGGAAAGATCTAAAATTGACACTCTAACATCGCAATTAAAAGAACTAGAGAAGCAAGAGCAAACACATTCGAAAGCTAGCAGAAGGCAAGAAATAACTAAGATCAGAGCAGAACTGAAGGAGATAGAGACACAAAAAACTCTCCAAAAAATCAATGAATCCAGGAGTTGGTTTTTTGAAAAGATCAACAAAATTGACAGACCACTAGCAAGACTAATAAAGAAGAAAAGAGAGAGGAATCAAATCGACGCAATTAAAAATCATAAAGGGGATATCACCACCGACCCCACAGAAATACAAACTACCATCAGAGAATACTATAAACACCTCTACGCAAATAAACTGGAAAATCTAGAAGAAATGGATGATTTCCTGGACACTTACACTCTTCCAAGACTAAACCAGGAAGAAGTTGAATCCCTGAATAGACCAATAGCAGGCTCTGAAATTGAGGCAATAATTAATAGCCTACCAACCAAAAAAAGTCCAGGACCAGATGGATTCACAGCTGAATTCTACCAGAGGTACAAGGAGGAGTTGGTACCATTCCTACTTTTATTTCTTAAAACAACTCATGTCACCATCAATGTTTTATCCTCTTACTCCGTTCTACTCACATCCTTCAAGATTCAAACTCTCCTCTGAAAGTGATGCCATGCCTTCCAGGCAGCCTTCTCTAACTAATTCAGTATTTTGAGTCTCTATTCTTGTCCACAATTGTCTATCAATTCATACCCACACTTCTATACACTGTTTTGTGATAGGGCTCTATAAACCACATTTCTGCTTTTCCAGCTGGATTCCTGTTGAATGTTGCCAATAGAGGGAACTATAGGGATGCTGCAAGGTAGGAGAAAAAAGAAGAAATTCCTGTCTTTCAATTTACTTCCTGTGAACATTCTGTCTGCTTCCTTTTCTTAGCAGCATCATGCTAGTCTTGCTGTTCCATCCCAGAAGTAGTAGTCTGGTCCTGTAGCATCAGTTAGATCCGGGCTTCAGATTTTTCCCAACATTTCAGAACACATTTTATTGTATTTGCTCCTCAACATCAACAGCAACTGGTTGGTGGTCCCTTCTCAGAAGTCCAAATTAAACAGGTTGCCTCCTCCATATTCAGAACCACTAGCACCAGCAGGAAAGGTGCTCTCCTCAAAGAGCTCAATTTCAGCTCTGCAGGGTCTGATCTCCAAGATTCTACATTTTAAAAATTCTAACATCTTCATTTTGTTTCCTCAGTCCCAAGATTCTACATTTTAATAATTCTAACATCGTCATTTTGTTTCCTCAGTCAAGGTTGTGCTGTATCTGGAATAACTTACTGTTTTATCTTTGCTCTTTGAGTTACCTAGTTAACAATTCATTATTCCTAGTTAATAATTATTTTGACTGAATTCTCTTTGTTTAAAAAAGTTGGTATGATGTTTTTCTCCTGACTGGATACTGACTGATACCTCCACACACAATCTATGATTTACATCTATCAAAGGGCACATCAAACAAATACATTGCTGTTATCTATCATTAATCTCACTCCAGTCTTTCTTCTTTCTGTTCCTAGGGCCAAAAGTAGTGTCAGACTCAATAAACACAGCTGACTTTTTGAATAATAGCAGAATAAAAAGGAATGAATGATGCCTGTTGGAGTCAGCACAGTTCAAGGTATAATTGTCGGGACTTCTGCTCAGGTCTCCTTGCTGGGATGGTTGTGGGTCAGAGTTTATCCAGAAATGTTCCAATACAACAAAAAACCTCACAGTTGAGAAGCCATAGAATCCTGTCTCAAGCAGTTCATGAGAAGTGCAGTCAATAAAAGAGAGAGCCCTGTGTTCTTGATATCAAATCCTGGCTCTGTGACTTAATTACTGTGAGACTTTGAGAAAATGACTTAACCTCTTTGACCTCAGTTTTCTCATTCATAAGATATGGATGATAAGACAGATTTCACAGGACTCTCATGAGAAATGAGATGAAGAAAAAAGTATGCAGGTGAGCCTATTGTAGTAGATGGTACAGAGCAGGAGCTAAATATTTCAGTTATCCCCCTTCACCTCCCCAACCCATCTGTTGGTTGACACAGCTTAAAGCATTAGCAGGAATCAAAGAGATTTCATTTTCCAAAGATACTCAAAAAGAAGGGCAGACTGTGATCAGTCTTCATCACTACCATTATCACCATTATCATCATTACCATTGTCATGATCATCATCATCATGATTAACTGAGGATTCCAGCAAGGCTAGGTGCTTTGCATGTTTTCTTTCGCATACTTTTCACATATGTATTTTCCTCACCATTTAAAGGTGAGAAAACTTTCAGAGGTTAAATCACTGCACAAGGTCCCACAGCTATACATTATCAGTGCTATAAATTGAACCCATGTCTGTCTGGGTCCAACACCCCTGCTCTTCTCTCTCACTGCCTCTGACCACAGCAAGCAAAAGTCAGTCAGATCTATCCTGTGTCCTCCCATGAAGCAGATATTGGCCCTAAAGACTGTGTGTTTCTGTATCACTGGCACTTGGCCTGACTTGCAACCCTCCCTGGCTTCCTTTTTCTGCCCATGTCCATGCAACAGCATCTTAAAGCAGCCAGCGTGCAATTGGCCATCTCATGCCTGACCTTGAGGTCGACTACAGAATGCTGGTGCCTATGGTTTGAGTGCCTTCCTGAAATACCTCCTTCATGCATTCCTTCCTACTCTGGCTACCAGTTACAGTGGGACCCTTTGGATGAGAGTTTATTGAGTACTTTATCCTTATCCTCAGCCCTGATGACCAGTTGATAAAAGGAGAAGGAGTAAAGTATGGGAGATGGGGGAAGGAAAAGGAAAAAGAAGGCTGCCAGTCTGTGCTAGTCATTTTAGTTACGACCTTTGGAGCCACCTCCTTAGGAAGATCATAAGCTGTCTAGGAATGGTTCTGCATCCACCATCCCCTCCCACCACATCAGTCAGTGAAGAGCCAAACCCATAATAGACACAGACTAGAAACAGCCCAAGAAGTAGTGGTATGCAGTAGGAATTAAGCGATCTGTCTTGTCGTTCTTGTTCTGCCAAAGATTTGCTTCAGGCAAGCCACTCTTCATCTCCCTGGCTTATAGTTCCCTCCTCCAAAGGAGGAATAATGTGCTGCTGTAGAATAGACATGAGCTGTAGTCAGAGAGACCTGACTTTGAATGTAGCCATAGCCTTTTCTGTGACCTTACATGAGATACTTAATCTCTCTCAGGCTCAGTTTCCACTTCTGTTAAGTGAGAATAAGACCAATACCTGCCACATATAGTTAGGACAAAGACTAAACAATTGTAGAGTAAATATGAGCTTCTTGTCCATTCAATGATAAGGGATTGGACTAGATGATTTTTGAGGTCCCTTGTAGGCCTGCTTTTCTGATGTCCCATGTGGCACACAGTGCATTTCTGCACACAAGAAAGACCCCTTACTTTATAGCTAACTGTAATCATGGCAGCATGAGTGGTGGGTGGGGGTAGGGAGGTAGAGTTCCCAGATTCACTGCATTTCACCTTCCTGCCATGAATGATGTTCTTGTGATGTGCTAGAGGACCACAGGAGGCTTCTGGAGGAAGCCATCAAACATTCATGCTTATGCATGATGCTAGACTAGACCTAATGCTATGCATTAGGTGCTCAGATCTCTTTCAGGGGATGAGGGGTGAGCACAGTTCCCTTTCACTTCTCCCATAGCCCACTTCTGGCCCTTGCCTAAAAGATTCATCTTCATAAAAGTTTCCAGCATCCTTTACCTAACCTCCATCCAAGCTCAGGCCCTCATCATCTCTCCCTTTTTACTCCTGTAAGGCTTATAAAGGGCTCTTCTGTCTCTGGTCCCAGCCTGCTCTAACCCCTTTCTCAGCTTGGTGCTGGACATACTGCCAGTGTGGCTAACCTACATGCTGGCCACAGATCATTGGTTTCTCAATATGTTTCTATTATCTGCAAACTTTTCTACAGTGAGTATGAATTACTTTTACAATTTAAAAAAGTTTTTAAAAGCTAAACTTAAATATGATTATTCCTCTACTGAACGCCTTTTGCTTTCCCCCTGTTATCTTTAGGATAGTGTTGAGTCTCCTGAGCTTGCTACAGTTAGCCACTTCTAGTTGCCCCTCAGAAGCTCCTCTATACACATCACATAAAGACACTGACTTTCCTCCAAATGCCTCATTCTCACTTATTCTCCACACCTCTGGGCCATCATTCATATAGACCCACCTTTCTGGAACGCTTTTACCTGGAGCTCTCACAAATAAATCTCTACTTAGTCTTCAACATGTAAACCAAAACATTATCTCTGCTGCAAAGTCTTCCTTGACTACTCACGGTGGCCCTTGCCTGCAGAGTTAACAATTGTGTACCCTGATGCTGTAGTGTCACTTACTTACATCTATTGGAGAAAAGATCATACTCGACTGTGGCCATCTCTTTGTGCCCCTTCCTGATTTGATCATGAGATCTCTGAAAGCAAAGACCTTCATCTGAGTCCTATTTGCATTGCTAGAGCCCTTCAAACATGTCTGCTTTCCACATATGCATATGCCATGCACTGTATTAGGCATCAGATCCATCAGGGTGAATAAACAATCATGGTTTCTGCCCTCCTGGGGCTTATAGCCAAATGGGAAAGACCAAAAATAAATAAGCCAGCAACTCAATAAGAAATTTAAATTGTGAACCACGTTGTGAAGGATGCAGTTGGTGCCCTGATAAAGACTAATTGCTAGAAGGGGATTACTTAAGATTCTCCTAAGAGGCTTCTCTGAGGCGATGGCATTTAAAGCTGAAGTCTTTAGGATTTGAAGGAGCCCTCCAGCTGAAAAGCTGGGAGAGCTTTCCAGGAGGAAGAATCAGCATGTGCAAAGGTTCACGGGGTGGAGAGAGTCTGGCGTGCATGCACCAGGCTCTGGCAGAGGCCAGGGTGACTGCAGCCCAGAGTGTGACCCAATGCAGGATGAAATGGGAGGGAGGAGACAGGCAGAGTATGGATTCATTTCCAGGTGCAATAGGAAGGTGTTGACTTGTTTTAAGCTGGGAAGTGACATGACTGAATTTGAGTTTTAAATGATTACTCTAACCTTCAGGTTCCTCACCTGAAAATCAGGCTCATATCACCTACTTTTTAGGTTTTTCTTAGATGACAGCCATTGTTGTCTTATTTTTCTTAAGGTATTTTCACTTATTTTTAAAAATATTTATTTTTTACTTATGATTCATACAGAATCATTATACGTATTCATGGGGAACAATGTGATGATTTGATACATGTATACATTTTTAATGATCACATCAGAGTAGACCTCTAAGACAAAACTCGAAATATCAAAAGGGGCCGACCCGTGGAGAGGGCAGATTTACACTTCTGGGCATAGGAACTCGATAAATTGGTCTTCGTTGTTATTGTTGTTGGTGGGTGGTTTTCCTTTAGTTGTTTGTTTTGCAAAGTGATGTCTGAGTAGCTTGAGATTTGGTCAAGGTCTACTCTGTCAGAAGTGATCTCTATTTTTGGCAGCTAAAACGCCTGACCATCTAGTGGTGATATTTTACAGAGATGAACATGCTGCCTAGAGGAGTGGGAAACCAGCCAGATACCCTCGTCCTGGTTTGACCTTGCCTCACTGAAGGCATATGACACGGAAGACCACAGTGTGAAGGACTCTGAAATAATCAAAGCAAATGGCATCGTTTCATGGAAGGTAACAGCAGCCCAGAGAGGGGAAGGAAGAGTCTGAAGTGACAGGAGAGTTAGCATCAAAAATGATTTTAGAGCTCAAGTCTCCTAACCTAAATCTGGAGTTCATTCCCCTAAACTTACTTGTCAAAAAAGGCAACTCCTAGATTGGAGGATGTGCCCCGTCAAGGAGCCTTTGAACTCATCTTCTGCCAAAGTCAGGTTTCAGCATCTTCACTGTTGCTAAACTACTCACCCTGGGGAGGGGAATGTGCTTGTGAAGTGAATGGAAATTCACTCTCCCTGACTGCCAATGCTACACACAGAACTTCTTGCTCTGGCAGAATAAGGAGGTAGCTGTGTTCTAGACTGGGAGTGCTGGGATGAGTGGCTTACACTTAACTCAGAGTAGTGCTCAAAAGGCCAGAAGACATTATCTGGCATTCAACATCAACCTTAACAGAGAAGGAACCCAAGCCCAGAGGGCAAATTACTTGCCTGATATCACATGGAATGCATGGCAGAGCTAGAATGAGGTCCCAGGTCTCCTAACTCCTGGTCCAATGGTCTTTCCAGTATTCTGTGCCACCTCTCCTCTTCAACACTACTTTGAAACTGCATCCTGTCTCCTAGAGCATGCATGTCCAAGGACTGGCATCAAACCTCATTTCTCCCAATCCATTTGCAGGGTGTTCCCAAAAGCATCTCCAAAAGAGCTTGCTGATTTTAGAAGCAGAAACGCTTTACAGTTGCCTAATGGTAATTCCTAGGTAAGATGCACTGAATATCCCCAATGAAAATGTATTTAGTATGTCTTACATAGGAAGGCACCCCACGCCCACCAACACACAAACATACTCCTTGGTTCATTTTTCAATCACTCAGTTTCTTTGAGTTTCTAAATAGGTAAACCATTAGTTCTTCCTTTAGCATGAATCCCGCTGGGAAGGTGACTCATGTGCGTATGTAGGGTACAGTTCCCCATTTGGCTCAAAACAATCAGTTAAAAATCAGGTATTGTTATTCATCCCATTTTACCGACACATACATTTAACCATTCTCCAAATGCAGTAATTATGTCGCTACACTATTCCAGACACTGTGCTAAGCAGAGTTCCTATTCTCATGGAGATGGCACCATGTCAGAATGGAGAAACCAAAGACCAGAAAGTTGAAATGACCTGCCCAAACTTGTTCTACAGTAAGCTAAGCCATGAATCAGTCTCTTTGTTAAATCTCATCCTCTATCCTTGGCACTGAGTTACAGCTTGTTAAGATGGAGGCTGGGACAAGATGACACCCAGGGGAGGGACTCATTCATCTTCTTTGTCCTTTCTGAATCTTAGAGTGATTCTAGGGCAAGACAATCATCTCTTCTTGCAAATGACTGGTATGCAGTAGCTCTCTATAAACCATGCCATAATTAGGCAGAAAGGAGAGAAAATCAACAAGCTGAACCTGTGTTTGTCTGTCTAAGAGAGAAGGAGAGAGAGAGAGAGAGAGACCAATGCTGTGGGAATGGGCCTGAGGAGTCACAAATATCTAGGAACTTGTTGTGACAAGGGAAGGGCCTTCCCTCCCTGTACTCACACACTTGGCCCCTGTGTGGAGGCCCTTCCCTCCCATTCCTCCATGCTTTGAGAGTTCCAGAAACCCCTCTCCAGCACCTTGGTTCTTCCTTGCCCAAAGTGAAGGCTGCAGCTCCCCCACCCATCCCAAGCATGTACATAGTTTGCACAGAACATTTGCATTTGTTTTTCAAATATGAGCAGTCTATCAGAATGGAGACTATTGAAGTGGAGAGAGTTGACAGGAAGGACATTTGGGCATCAAAGCCGTTTGCCTGGGGCCTCACATTTGGATTTAGCCTCAAACTTAGACTTTTGATTCCTAAATGAGGTTATATAAACAGATGTGGCCATTTTGGGATATTTGAGACACAGATTTGTTCAATGCAAATATTTAACACAGTTCATCTTTTTGTTTTTTCCCAGTCCACCATTTTGTAATCCTGTTTTATCATTCAGAATAACAGTCCAGAAAGTGGGAGTCCTATTTGACTTGGAGAGACCCTGAAACCACCTCTGGGAAGTCAAATGAACAGAGAATATCACCACAGATGGAGAAACTGATATCCAGAGCCCTCAGCTCAGCATCATCTAAAAGAACAACCATATTCCTTGTGTATAGCAGCAGCCTAGAGATGCCCCAAGGCTGCATCACCCAATATGGAAGCCACCAGTCACACTAGGCTATTGAGTGCCTGCAGTGTGGCAGGTCTGAAACGAGAATGGCTGTCAATGTAAAATACGTATCAGAGTCCCAAAGACTTAGCTCAAAAAAAGAATATAAAATATCTCTTTAATAATTTTTTATATTTATTACATGTTGAAATGATATTATTTTGGATATATTGGGTTAAGTAAAAGATACTATAAAAACTAATTCCACCCCTTGCTTTTAACTTTTTAAAATGTGGCTATTAGAAAAATGTGAATCACATCTGAGGCTCACATTATATTTCTATTAGACCGCGCTGCTCTGAGGGAAGTAAGTACCATTTATCCCAAGCACATGCTGGTTTATATTGCAGCAGGGGGCATTTCTGCTAAATGTTTAAAAACAGGCCTTGAGGAGCTTAGATCAGCTCTTGCCCATCTCAGTGGCAATGACCTGAATTTGGGGATTGGAATGAGCTAGAGCTTTCAGACCCCCAGCCTTACTTCTCTATTTCTGAATGCACAGATATCCATTGCGTGAGGTCAGGGCAGTAACGGGAGGGGTGCATGAGGAGCTAACATTTTGGATGAGACCATCACACTAAATGCAGGCTTGCTCCCTATAAATCACCTTGATTTGTCACCAAATGAGATGACAAAATGAGACATCCAGGCGGAAATGAAATTCCCGCTGTAACAGCAGCATCGACCCACTCTGACTTGCAATGCACAGAGGGTTGTCACACATGAGTTTGAGCACCAGAGTATGAGGGGAGGCTCCACGTATCTGGTTTTGCTCCTGGGCCAGTGGAGAGGAGTGAGTCAGCCCTTAACTATCAGGCAGTGGGGATGTGAATCACCTGGTCATTCCTTAGGTCGGGCTTTTCCCAGGGCTCAGGGAAAACATTCCCAGGTGACTTTGATCTATCCGGGGCTGGACCTTTGAGTTCAGACTGTGGAACAATTTTGATATAACCCAAATGAGCTCTGGGAAAGAAGAGCACCAGCCCCTGTGGTGCCAGCAAGCTCTAAAGCCTCTAGTGGCCTCCCCTTCTGAAAAGAACTCACCACGGGGCTGTATCCTGGGTGCTCAAGCTGCGCACAGTCCATCTGGAGACCAGAGTGCAGCTGCTTCTGTCCTTTGTTCTCTGGGACCTTGAGTTATCCCTCCATGTCTCTGGGACTGGTTCCTTCTTTTGATCAACTGTGTTGACGTTGGCCTAGGTGAAGTCTCAGGGTTTTTTCAACTTTGGCACATGCCCTATGATGTGATTCTGACACACACAGATACACACAAACATACACAAACACACAGAGAGGCACACAGAAACAGACACGCACCCACACACACAGAAATACACACAGGGATATACACAGACATAACCACACAGACACACACAGACACGTACAGAAAAACACCCATACAAACACACAGACCCATAGATGCACACACAGGCACACCCACTCACACACAACCCAATGTATTCAAGTGGTTACAAAAACCTAAACAACGTACCAATAAAACACTCCAGGCTCCTTCAATCCACTGCAACCCCTGCTCAGAGTGTTGTCTTAATGCCTCTAGTGAGACACATGCACAAACACACACACACACACAGACACACACACATGCCTCCAGGCAGACATATGCACACACACACGCACATAGACACACACATGCCTCCAGGCAGACCATGCACAAACACACACACACACACACACACACAGACACACACACATGCCTCCAGGCAGACACATGCACACACACACATACACATACATACATGCCTCCAGGCAGACACATGCACACACATACACAGACATAGACACACATATGCCTCCAGGCAGATACATGTACACACGCAGACACACACAGATGCCTCCAGACACATGAACACACACACACACATACATACACAGAGATGCCTCCAGTCACACACACACACACACACACACACACACACAGACACACACAGGCCTCCAGGCAGACACATGCACACACATAGACACACACAGATGTCTCGAGTCAGACACATGCACACACACACAGACACACACAGATGCTTCCAGTCAGACATGCACAGATGCACACACACAAAGACATATACAGACACACACCCACAGACACACAGAAACAGAAATGCAGCCACAGACATAGATGCACACACCATGGCCCTTTCTATTTTCATGCCCATCACTTCCTCCTACCTGTCCCCAGCCTTCCTTCCCAGTTAAGGTCTACTTTTTTATGCTCAGGTCACTCACTGAGGAAAGGACTACACTCTATTTTGCAGGTAACTCCCAGCAACATATCCAGTTCACAGGCAACACTGGCTACCTCTCCACCTCCCATTCATAGCCCAATGTCTTCAACCTTCCCCTCCCATGGCTTCTTCTCAATAATCCACAACGTGTTTGAGTTCCCTACATGCTAGAAATCCTCCATCCCCTGCCCTCCTCCCTAGCCCATCTCTCCTTCCCTTCGCCGCTGAGCTCCTTGAAGGAGAGGTTAATAGGCATGGCCTCCGCCTCCACTCCTCCCAGCACTCCTTAGCCCTCTGCCTCCACCGCTCCATGGAAACCTCTCCAGCAAAGTCACCAAGGGGCTCTCTAATTGCCAAATCAAATGCACTCCTTTTAGTCCTCATATTACCAGCCTTTTCAGTAGCATCTGACCCCATGGCTCACTCCCTTCTGGCTCCCGTGATACCACTCACCCCACTCCCCACCCCTTCTCTGAGTGCTCCTTCTCAGTCTTCGGCAGTTTACTCTTCAAATACTCCTATGTCCCAAGGTCCTGGTCTCAGCCCTCATGGACACCCGTGCCTTGCACCTGACATCTCAGGTCAATAGCAGTCAGCTGGACATTTTCACTCATGCTTCCTGCAGGCACCTCCAGGAGGCCAGACTGAACTTACTATCCTTTCTCTGTTCTGCCACCAGCTCCCTCCTTGCTCCCTTTCCTTATTTTGATTATGTGCACCACCATCCCTTCCTGACACCAAGCCATGAGGAATCTAGAAGTCAATCCAGATTTCCTTCTCATTCCTTGTAATCCATTGCATTCAAGCGGTCACAGAAACCTGAACACCTTATTGATGAGAAACTCCAGGCCCCCGAACCACCATGACCCACCCCACAGAAGTATCTTGATGCTTCCAATTGTAATGTGCCATCCCAAGCCACATTTCCACAGTAGCTACCTGTCTGAAGGATGCAGTCCCAGCATCTTTATAGCCAATCTCCACTAAACATCTCGGCCTTCTCTGGTGCAACTCCCTTGAACATATGCAATACAAAGGATTTTCCAGACTATTTTTACTCCAACATTTTCATGCTGTTGCATGTCCTACAATTGGTCTGGGTACTGCTACAGGCTGCATGGCCTCTCCATGATTCTTTGTCCGCTTTAAATAATTAAATATTCAACACCACTGTTGCCCCCTTTAGGGAGCTTTTCCTGATGAGCCCTCTCAGCCTTTAGAAAGGGTTAAATGCCTCTTTCTGGTCTCAAAGAGCCCTGTTTAGATTTTCAGTATAACCCTTATGCGGTCTAACATCACCTTAGATTTGCATTTTTTCTTTCCTACTATATTGAGCTCCTTATGGACAGAGACTGATTTTTTTTTTTTTATAAATTCCAGAGACCACCACAGTCCCAGTACATAGAAAATGTTTATCGAATAAATGATTGAATGAATGAATGAGGCAAACTAACTCAACCCAGGGAAAGAGTTCAGGTCTTACTCACAGCCCTGCTTTTTTCCTGGGGAGGTCAAGCTCTAGTGTGGGTTCCTGGTGACACCTAGCAACAGTTGCCATGACAATAGAAAGCACCATTTTCTCAGGGCAATGTCCCCCACTTCCCCACCAGGCTCTGGAGGAGGCAGCCCCCCTGCTTTGAGTCAGGAAGAAGTAAGGGGGACAGCCTCACTGAAATAGCTGATCATGTGCCCTGGCTTAACCCCCCTGGGGTGGGGATCCTGATGGAAAGGGAGAAAATTGGATTTGATGGAATCAGATGTGCCTGGGAGCTCCAGGCAAAGAGAGGAAGAACAGATGGGGGCCAACTGGCAGTGGAATCCTGGGGTAACCAGAGGGAGAGCTTGTCAGAGGAGTCTCCATGTCAACAGGGAGCTGAGACAAGATGTTGTCCCTGGGATTGGGTGGAGCACAGCATTAGAAGGGTGGGAAAGAGTGGGCCTGAGAGATCCAACTGGAACACAGACTGTAGGACTAGAATGCTCTGCCTCCCAGGCTCATCCCCTTCCAAGTCCTCTGCAAGGGCCTCTTCCTGGGGCAGTTCCTATAGCTCGTAATGGTCCCCTTTGCAATTGGCCATACATGCAATGGGGTCAATAAGACCCTTGAGGAGAGAGGTTGTGTCTGTTTTAACTATCCCTGTATTCCCAGTGCCTGGCACATAGAAGATGCAGAATAAGCAGTTTATGAACAAATGAAAGGCTGTGCTGAGACAAGACGAGGGGCTTCAGGGCCAGGCAGCCAGATAGAGAAGCCACTGAAGGCCTATTCCTTGCCAGTCACACCACATGGGTGATGTTATGGAAGAAAATAAAACTGGAGATCTAAGAGGGTAAGTCGCTTCTCCAGGCCACATTGCTGAAGGGTAGAGTCAGCATTTGAAAAGGCTTCTGACTGGAGGGCCTGGGACTTCTCTTTACCTGGTTTCCTTGTCCTACCTTTACCCTAAGACGTGGCGTGGACTCTCCAGGCAGGGGGCACCTGCAAAATAGGTCAGAGGGCCTCTGCTTTCTTTACGCTGTGGCCCTCAGTGTGCCTGGCCCTGATAGATAAGGGGTGTGGGATACATTGTGGACAGATGGACACCAGGCAGTTTCAAAGCAGGGAGTCCGCCAGTCTATCTGGCTAAGAGACCTTAGGATAGCCAGCACCCCACAGGGGAGAGTCAACTTGGTAAAGGGAGTCTCCCCTTCCCTTTCTCCTCTCCCAGAGCTGCTCTTGGTTCATTACTGGGACATGATAGTTTGGGAGAGTAATAAAAGAAATTTCCATTTATTGGGTACTTACTATGTGCCAGGTGCTATTCTCAGCTCTTTATATGAATTAACTTATTTCTTGCTTTCAATAACCTAAATGAGGTAAGTAATACTTTTAATCTGCTTTTTACAGGAGAGGAAATCAAGGCACAGAGAGGTTAACCTGATGGTCACACATAGCTACCATGTGGCAAGGTCCCAGATGTGAACCCAGGTGGTCTGGCCAGAGCCTATGCTCTAACCATTATGCCACTCTGCCTCTCTCATCTGGCAATAAGTTTCTGGGCTTTGCATTCAGTTTGGGGTGCCACCAGCAGGAGCTTGAGACATTGGCTATGCGATGTCTGAGCAGAATGCAGGGAGTGGGTAAAGTAAGAAAGGGTGCCCTAAATATGAGCTCCTTTTCTCAGGCTTTGGCTAGTTTCCAGGCTCCGTCCACAGACACCTAGGTGCAGGCTCAGCCCTGCTCTGCTCTCAAACACCAAACGTGGCCACAGGCAGGCAGGAACCAAGCAGCTTCAGCACAGAAGCCCAGAACACCCTAGCTGCCAATCTGGTCCAGACTTTGAGGCCCACTTCTGAAAACTGAGCCCTTGAACCTCTGCTTCCCTATCTCTGAATTGGGGACATTGATAGCTCCCCATGCATGTTGCAAGGCTTAAAGGGAACAATGCATATAGAATACTTGGCACATGCTGGGTACTCACTTACAATTAGTAGTTTCCTTTATCCCAGATCCCTCTGCCTTAATTCTCCTGGAAATACTACTATTCCTTTTTTTTTTTTTTTTTTTTAAACAGAGTCTTGCTCTGTCACCCAGGCTGATGTGCAGTGGCACAATCATGGCTCACTGAATCCTCGACTTCATGGGCTCAAAAGATCCTCCCACTTCAGCCTTCCAAGTAGCTGGGACTACAGGTGGGCAGCACCACACTTGGCTAATTTTTCCTTCTCCTTCTCCTTCTCCTTCTCCTTCTCCTTCTCCTCCTTCTCCTTCTTCTTCTTCTTCTTTTTGTAGATACAGGGCTTTGTTACATTGCCCAGGCTGGTCTCAAACTCCTGGGCTCAAGCAATCTATCTGCCTTGGCCTCCCCAAGTGCCGGGATTACAAGGATGAGAAACTGTGCCCAGCTTGCCCCCGCTCTTCATCTAGTTTAGTCCGGGGCTAGAATCTGGGGTGACAGAAAGGCTCTTACTTCCAATGTGTAAGGGTAGAGACTCCAGTTTAAACCTCATCACAGTCCCCTGTAGTGTCCTGGGCTGCCCTGTCAAGGTTTGAGTTCACAGCTGAATTCCACAGGAAATGCAAGGCTCCCATAGCCGAGAGCCTGCCAGGGATTCCAGGACAAAGAACGTTGAGTGTGATCCTGTTGGAGTGCCATCCGGCCAGGCCATGCATGGTTCATCGCAGCTTCAGGAGGCCCAGAGGCAAGGCTCTGCTACAGAGCATCTGCTCTCCTATCTCAGAACCTGCTGCCTCCTCCCTCCTCATAGGGATCATGTGGAATTTTTTACAATAAGCCCTCATCTTCTTCATTTCAAAAATCTCGTGTTCTGGAGAAATCAGCTACCCTATGATGGCCACAGAAGAGTACACGAATGAGGCAACTATAATTCTATATTCCTTTTGTAATAAGATTTTCTTAGCTTGTTTTAGGTTTGGACTTTGCCAACCCCTTTCATCCCTGTGAAATAGTAAGACATTTAGGTTAAACAAAATAAAAACAAAAAACAAACAACAAAAAAAAATTTTAACTAGTTGTGTGACCTTGGGCAAATGCCCAACCTCTTAAGATTGAGTTTCTCTTTTTATAAAATGGGGAGATGATCAACTTACGTGCTTACCATGAGGCTCAAAGGGGTAATACATTTGTAAGTATATAGAGGCAGATGCTACAATGGTCACAAACCTCTTTTTATATTGGACTGTCAAAATAAATGTACCTCTCAAAACATAAGATGAATGTGTCCTTTCATCTGAACATGCAAGCAATATCCATGGATATGTAAGCAAAAGTACACTAAGATGTGCTCATGTGCATATTCAGGATTAGAAACAATGCAACTGCCCATCATGAATCCATCTTTACAGTGAAACATTATGAAATAGGTCCCCAGGTGATGGAAGTGTGTTTGAGATAAACAATTGGTGAAAATAAAACCCCATCAAAGTGCAAAACAGTATATATAATACAGTTGCTATATATAAAAAAGGAGATGGTTATGGATATTGGCATAGCTATAGATATGCATGTGTCTGTATGACCTATCTTTACTGGAAGGATCAGAAGAAATTGCTAACAGTGTTTAACTTTGAAGAAATGGATTGGGGATCCAGCTGTGGAAGATGACTTTGAGTTTTGTTTTCTACCTGCCTGCAGTGTTTGGATATTTGTACCATGTTTATATGTTACTTTAAACAATCGGAAGGATAGATCACAGATAAACAAAAATTGTAAGTGCTTTTAAAATTTTACAAAGTCTAAGATATTCATCAGGAAGCTTAACAGTTTAGTTTATCAGAATAAAAGGAAAACCTGAAATGTGCCTCATTATTTTGGTTATCTATTGCTGTGTTATAAACTACTTTAAAACACAGTGGCTTAAACAGCAATAGTTTTATTACAGGCACACCTCATTTTATTGCACTGTGATTTAATGCACTTCACAGATACTGTGTTTTTCACAAGTTAGAGGTTATGCATCAAGCAAGTCTATCAGCATCATTTGTCGAATACCATGTGCTCACTTTGTGTCTCTTTCTCACATTTTGGTAATTCTCACAATATTTCAAACTTTTTCATTATCATTATATCTGTTATGGTGATCTGTGATCAGTGACCTTTGATGTTACTGTTGTAATTGTTTGGGGGCATCATGAATCTCACTTATATAAGATGGAAAACTTAATCAATAAATGGTATATGTGTTCTGACTGCTCAACCAACTAGCCATTCTCCTATCTCTCTCCCTTTCCCCTGGCCTCACTATTCCCTGAGACCAAATAATATTGAAATCAGGCTAATTAAGAACCCTACAATGCTTTCTAAATGTTCAAGGGAAAAGAAGAGCAACACATTTCTAACTTTAAATCAAAAGTTAGAAATGATTAAGCTTAGCAGCATGCTAAAAGCCAAAACAGGCCAAAAGCTAGGCCTCTTTCACCAAAAATTAGCCAAGTTGTGAATACAAAGGAGAAGTTCTTGAAGGAAATTACAAGTGCTATTCCAGTGAACACACAAATGATAAGAAAGCGAAACAGCCTTATTGCTGATATCCAGAAAGTTTTAGTGGTCTGGACAGAAAATCAAACCAGTAACAACATCCCCTTAAGCCAAAGCCTAATCCAGAGCAAGGACCCAATTCTCTTCAGTTCTGTGAAGTCTGAGAGAGGTGAGAAAGCTGCAGAAGTAAAGTTTGAAGCTAGCGAAGGTTGGTTCATAAGACTTAGGAGAAAAATAATCTCCTAGTATGTATCTTCACCTTGCATAAAAGTGCAAGGTGAAGCAGCAAATGCTGATGTGGAAGTTGTGGCTAGTTATTCAGAAGATCTAGCTAATATAATTGACGAAGGTGGCCATACTAAACAGTAGATTTTCTGTGTAGACGGAATAGCCTTATATTGGAATAAGATGCCATCTAGGACTTCCATAACCCAAAAGGAGAGATCAACATCTGGCTTCAAAGCTTCAATGAACAGGCTGACTCTCGTTAGGGTATAAATGCAGTCGGTGACTTTAAGTTGAAGTCAATGCTCATTTGTTATCTGAAAATCCTAGGGCCCATAATAATTACACTAAATCTACACTGTCTGTGCTCTATAAGTGGAACAACAAAGCCTGTTTGGCAGTACATCTGTTTACAGCATGGTTGGCTGAATATTTTAAGCCCACTGTTGAGATCTACTGCTCAGAAACAAATATTCCTGTAAAAATATTAGTGCTCATTGACAATGCATCTGGTCACCCAAGAGTTCCGATGAAGATGTACAAGGAGATTGATGTTTTCATGCCTGCTAACACAGCAATCATTCTGCAGCCCATGAATCAAAGAGTAATTGTGACTTTCAATTATTGTTATTTAAGAAATTCATTTCATGAGGACATAGTTGCCACAGATAGTGATTCCTCTCACGGATTTGGGCAAAGTAAATTGAAAATCACCATTCTAGATGTTATTAAGAATATATTAACAGAGGTTTGGAAGAAGTTGATTCCAACTCTCATGGGTAACTTTGAGGGTTTCAAGACTTCAGTGAAGAATGTAACTGTAGATGTGGTAGAAATAGCAAGAGAACTACAATCAGAAGTGGAGCTTGAAATTACATCTTTCTGAGGTTTAAGAACAATCATAAAGTTACTTCACTGTAGTTCTCACATTGACTGAATTGCTGCAATCTCATGATATAACCTTAACAGATGAGAAGTTGCTTTTTATAGATGAGCAAAGAAAGGGATTTTTTTTCTTTTTTGAGGTGGAATCTCACTCTGTCACCCAGGCTGGAGTGCAGTGGTGCGATCTTTTTTTTTTTTTTTTTTTTGAGACGGAGTCTCGCTCTGTCGCCCAGGCCGGAGTGCAGTGGCATGATCTCGGCTCACTGCAAGCTCCGCCTCCCGGGTTCACACCATTCTCCTGCCTCAGCCTCCCGAGTAGCTGGGACTACAGGCTCCCGCCAGCACGCCCGGCTAATTTTTTGTATTTTTAGTAGAGATAGGGTTTCACTGTGTTAGCCAGGATGGTCTCGATCTCCTGACCTCGTGATCCGCCCGCCTTGGCCTCCCAAAGTGCTGGGATTACAGGCGTGAGCCACCACGCCTGGCCAGAAAGTGACTTCTTGAGATGGAATCTACTTCTAGCAAAGATACTGTTGAAATGACAACAAAGGATTGAGAATATTCCATAAACTAGTCGATAGAGCAGCAGCAGGATTTGAGAGTACTGACTCCAATTCTGAAATGCTATCAAACAGCATCACATGCTACAAATAAATCTTTCATGAAAACAAGAGTCAATTGCTACAGCAAACTTCATTGTTGTCTTATTTTAAGAAATCACCAAAGCCGCTCCAGCTTTCGGCAACTACCACCCTCCTCCAGTCAGAAGCCAACAACACTGAGGCAAGACCCTCCACCAGCAAAAAGATTATAATTGGATGAAGGTTTAGATTATCATTAACATTTTTTAGCAATGAAGTATTTTTAATTAATGTATAAACATTGTTTTATTTAGAAGTAATGCAAATGTACATTTAATAGACTACAGTATAGTGTAGCAATAACTTTTATATGCACTGAGAAACCAAAAAGTTTGTGTTGCTCACTTTATTGTGACATTAGCTTTATTGTGGTGGTCTGGAATCAAACCCACAATACCTCCAAAGTATGACTGTATTTGTCATGATTCTGAGAGCTGGCCGGGTAGTTCTAACCTGAGCTTGCTCAAGTGGCTGCATTCAGCTGCAAGTTTTCTGAGGCCTGGGCTCAGCTGGGACACCTGGGCCTTTGTCTTCATGGTCTTTCATCTCAGACTTCTTTACGGTATGATCTCCAGGTTCCAAGAGAATAAAACAGAAGCTACAAGGACTCTTGAGGCCTAGACTCCAGAGGCATTACTCCTGCCACACGCTTTGGCCAAAGCAAGTCCCAAAGTGAGACTGGTCTCAGGGATAGGGAAAAATGCCTCATCGCTTGATTTTTTTGCAAAAAAATTGTGGCTACATTTAATCTACCACACTAATATTAACAGCTTAATTGTAGTTTACATGACCAAAGTCATGATTTTTATCAATGTATTTTGTGCTGTTTTCCAGTATCCAGTGGTCCCTGGGCCATAGTAGACCTGGCTCAATAAATATGTGTTGGATGAATGAATAAATGGCTCCACTCCACCTGGCAGCCTCTTCACTCTAACTGCCTTGACATCTCAGATCTTCAAATGTCATCAACTCCAGTTCAGCTAACCCTTGAGGGCCACTGCCCCAGATGCAAGTTCAAGAGTATGGCTGAGCTGGGCTCTGGTGCGGAGATCATGGAAGGTAGTTTCCACAGAACTCATCACTGCCTGCTCTCCTTCCCATCCTAACTTCACAGAATCCCTACTCATGTGCAGGAACCTTGGGCTCAGTCTATGGCGCATTCCTTGAGAAATCTCCAAGATCACAAACTCTTAATATTGAGTCCCTTTTGCCTCCCCTTCTCTCTAGGTTTCTCCAGATTCAAGGGGCCATGTACTTCTCTCCCTCCTTAACAGGGAAGTCAGTTAACTTGGTGGGGAAGGAACATCATCCTAGCACTCAGGAGACAAGCTTAGCCCAGGCTCTGTCTTCATCTGATAGTACTAACTTGGACAATCCACCTTCCACCTCTGGGGCTCAGTTTCCTCAGTAGTAAAATGAGGGACAATCAGATACATAGCATCAGCAGAAGGCTGTGTGAACCTCCTCCAATCCAATCACAACAGCTTCAATTCCTACCTCTCCTGTGTTAGAATGTCTTATTTATGTACGTATGTATGTTTAGAGACAAGGTCACTCTGGTACCCAGCCTGTGCAGTGGCACGATCATAGCTCACTGTAGCCTCAAACTCCTGGGCTCAAGTGATCCTCCCACCTCAGCCTCTCAAGTAGCTGAGACTACAGGTGCATGCCATCACACTCAGCTGTGTTTTTTTAATTGTTTTGTACAGACTGGGTGTCACCATGTTGCCCAGGCCAGTCTCGAGTTCCTGGCCTCAAGCAATCCTCCTGCCTCCGCCTTCCAAAGCACTGGGAATATAGGCATTAGCCACTGTACTAGCCTTGGAATGTCTTAGAAACAAACAAATAAACAAAACCCCAGCTTGGTTGCGATATGATTCACACACCATATAGTTTATCTATTAAGAGTGTAAGATTCAATGAGTTTGTTTATTCAATCATCACTGCAATGGGGTGTCTTTGGAAACAGGGGCTCCAGTCCTGAAAAAGAATAAGAGAGATTTTAAACCACTTCATTGGAAAAGATAGCCTCTAAGGTGCTTTGTAGCTGTGCATGTTGGGGGACTACTTTCTCTGAAGGAAGGGGGCCATGGCGAGTATGTTGGACATGGACCCTGGACTGGGCCCTACAGACAGGGAAGGGATGGCTGCAGCCTGAGAGAATAATCAGCAACTGCTCAGTACGCCCTGCAGTGTGGAGGGGCGGCCGGCCTCGGAGTTGGCAGTGGCAGCTGCCAGAGGCAGGGTCACACACATACAGAGAGCCTTCTGCTGGAATGACATTGACTGATTAAGCCTCCCTCCCATCTTTCTCCCAGGACTTGCAGCCAAACACGCTGTTTGTTTCATGTATTAAATCCAGAGAAAACCTACCTGAAACAGGCTGAAACAAATAAGTGCTCTAACAGACAGTTACCAAGGAACAGAATTATCTTGTAGCCAACCGCCCACCTTTCACTCAATCTCAGGGCCCCAGATCAGGACTGTGAACAGCGATGAGATGGGGAAGCAGCGAGGCCCGCCTCCTTTGGCAGGCTCTCCCTATTCTCTGTCAGTCGGTGGGTGCACTGGACTCTGCTGAGCATCTACAGTGAAAGCCAGCACACTGCTGCAGAGCAAAAATGACTGGGTTTATAACTTAGTTTTGCGGGTTGCTGGTTGGTTGTGTGTACTTGGAAGTCATGTAACTTACCAGTGCCTCAGTTTGCTCATATGTAAAGTAGGCATAGGGATGGAGGCACACTGCAGTTAGATAATAAATATAAACATGCCTGGCACACAGCAGCATTCAACCACTGTAACTTCCCCACCCTCTTTTCCCTACTAAGAGGAAGCTCTGTGTTCAACGCTGTGGGAGAGGGCAAGGAAGAGCAAGCTGTGTCCTCAGGAGCTTACAGAACAGTGTGGGAGAATGGAGGGGAGCAGGTGTGTACAGATAAATAGGTAATAAACAACCAAAGGGAGTCAGGGTGAAAGACAAAAGGATTAGTGAAGGTCACAAATAAGTCTGCCTTCCACATTCCTTCCTTCATTGCTTCTATCCTCACCACCTGCAGCCCAGCTGGCCGGAAACTGCCATGTCCTCTACTGCCATCCCCTATAGGCTCAGTCACACTTAGTCCCTGAGCCAATGGGAACCTGACCTGGCAGTGGGGCAAAGACACCTTTGTCAAAAATGTAATCCTAGCACTTTGGGAGGCCGAGGAAGGTAGATCACTTGAGGCCTGGTCAACATGTCGAAACCCTGTCTCTACTAAAAATACAAAAAATTAGCTGGGTGTGGTGGCACGCGCTTGTAGATCCAGCTACTCGGGAGGCTTAGGCATGAGAATCTCTTGAACCTGGGAGGTGGAGGTTGCAGTGAGCCAAGACAGTGCCACTGCACACCACCAGCCTGGATGAAAGAGCAAGACTCCATCTCAAAAAAAAAAAAAAAAGTGAGGGGCCTACTGCCCCACCATCACCATCATCACTATCACCATCACTGTCACCATCATCACTGCAGAATGGCCCTCCTCTACCAAGGATAACCACTCCCTTATCCCTAGAACCTAGAGATATGTTACATGGCAAAGGTATCTTTCAGATGCAATTGAGACCATACACCTTAAAACGGGGAGAGTGCTGGGGCTTATCCAGGTGGGCCCAATCTAATCACATGAGCTCTTAAAAGCAGGGAACTTTCTCTCTCAGTCAAACCTGTCAAGCAGAAGGAGAAGTTAGAGAAAATTGAGATAGAGGAACTCAATGTACTGTTGTCAGAGGGGGCAATATAGAAAGCACGAGAAAAAACCAGAAGCCTTCAGGAGCAAAGCCCAGCTCCTATCTGACAACCTCAAGAAAATGAAGCCCTCAGTTCTACAACTGCAAAGAACTGAATTTGGCCAACAACCTGAAGGAGCTCGGAAACAGATTCTTCCCCAGGACCTCCAGGAAGGAATGCAGCCCCACCCACACCATCATTTCAGCATCCTGAAACCCTTACTGGAGGAGCTGGTGGAGCTCACCCAGACTTCTGACCTACAGAAACTGAGATGACAAATGTGTATTGTTTTAAGTTGCTAAGTTTGTGGTGATTGGTTATATATACAATCACCATCACTCTACCATCACCACCACCAGCAAATTATTATCACCCAATACCATGACTATCACTCCCACCCATTCCTGTCCCCATGTTCCTCAACAGTATCAAGACTACTGCCATCATAAGAATGATACAATGGACTTTGGGGACTCGGGGAAAAGGGTGGCAGGGTGTCGAGGGATAAAAGACTACACATTGGGTACTGTGTACACTGTTTGGGTGATGGGTGCACCAAAATCTCAGAAGTCACCACTTACTTACTCATGCAACCAAACACCACCTGCTCTCTAAAAACCTATTGAAATAACAAACTTTTTTTTTTTTTTTAAAAAAAGACTACTGCCATCACTCACTACCACCATCACTCAGGGTCCTGCAATCTTGCATAAGTACTAGATTTCAATCTCTCCAGAAAAGTCTATATGGCCCCTGCCCTGGATCTGCCTCCAGCATTATCTGGCCGATACCTGCCTTGGACTCTTGCCCACCAGTTATCAGGTCTGGCCCCTCAACCTAATTCTCACCAGTTTCTTTTCCCTAGCGCAGGGCTCTGGAATCTCTGCCCCCAGGCCTGAGCTGAGTCTTGCCAGTGACTGGCCAGGTCTTTTGGAAGCTACAAACCCAGTGTCCAAGTGAGGGAGGAAACTCTCGCTCCCTTGAAGCCCCTGCTATTTCTGTCATCTCTCTCTCCCTTCCTCTAAACATGGATCAGATCACTACAGAGTTAGCAGATGAGATCAGCGTTGAGTTTGCCACACCTTAGAGCAGAGATTCACAGTGTTAGGTCACTTAGGGACATCTTAAAAATACTGATGCCCAGGCCCAGTCTCAGAAATTATAACTGAACTGACTGGGGATGGAGCCAGGGGTTGTTTTTTTGGTGTTTTTTTTTTTTGAGATGGAGTCTTGCTGTGTCGCCCAGGCTGGAGTGCAGTGGCGCGATCTCGGCTCACTGCAAACTCCGCCTCCCGGGTTCACACCATTCTCCTACCTTAGCTTCTCCAGTAGCTGGGACTACAGGTGCCTGCCACCACGCCCAGCTAATTTTTTGTATTTTTAGTAGAGACGGGGTTTCACCCTGTTAGCCAGAAGGTCTCGATCTCCTGACCTTGTGATCTGCCCACCTTGGTCTCTCGAAGTGGGGGATTAGTATTTTTTAAAGTACTCCAAGTGGTTTTTATGTGCAGCCAGGATTAAACACCACTTCCCTGGGGCTTTATTACTGAGAAGCCTCTCTATCTCTGGTCAGTTTCTGCTGTACATAACCCTAAACTGCTTTTAATTGATTGCTTTTTCTGCACTTGCAGTTCCCAGCATTCTGTTCAAGTTCAGCCAAAACATTAATGACACCAGACCTGTTTCCTATTATTAATTCCCCTCTATCACTGGCTGTTCCCAGAGTAGGGTTTTGGACACAAATTTCCTGCACTTAGGTATCTCCTCCCATCCCACCTATACAACCTGCTCAGAGTCAATAACATTTACTTATCCTACATAAAATATTACTAGGAAGTAAGATGGACAATCGCTGAGGATCCACCCTTGAAATTCTCTACATCTCTTAATAACTACCACTTAATTAGTATCTGCTATGTGCCAAGTGCTATGCTAGACACGTCAACTCTGTAACCCAAATATAATCTAGAGTTCCTGTAGTCTGATCTTTGTGCAATTTCCCATGGAAAAAAGAAAAAAAACAGCCAGTAGCCAATAGAATATAAAAGCAATTGTGATTTTTACTGATCTTTTGGCATGAAGAAGTGGTTCATTAATAAGCCATAGCAACCCTTGTTAACTCTTCTTTTTACATTCCTCTTGCCCTCATAGCTTTCCTGCAGCTCCTTTGATATGATTTGAATTTGCGTCCGGGCCCAAATCTCATGTCAAATTGTAATCACCAATGTTGGAGGAGGGTCCTGGTGGGAGGTGACTGGATCATGGGGGCAGACTTTCCCCCTTCTGTTCTTGTGATAGTGAGTTCTCATGAGATCTGGTTGGTTAAAAGTGTGTGGTACTTCTCCTTTCTCTCTCTTATTCCTTCTCTGGCTATGTAAGACCTGTCTGCTCCCCCTTTGCCTTCTGCCATGCTTGTAAGTTTCCTGAGGCCTCCTCCACCATGCTTCCTGTACAGCCTGTGGAACTGTGAGTCATGTAAACCTCTCTTCTTTATAAATTACCCAGCCTCAGGTAGTTCTTTACAGCAATGTGAGAACGAACTAATACACCCTCTATTCATGCCCCAAATCAACTCCTCATCCCAAAGTATATCTCATAACTCACTCACCTTTCTCTTTCTTATCCTCCTCCTTTCCTTTTGCTTCTATTTGTCTCTTTCCTAAGTAATTCTTGGCTCTTTAGGAGACAAATCCCCATGATACTTTCTGCAGTTCTCTCTCTCTTTTTCTTTCTCTCTCTGTGACACACACACACACACACTCTTCAGATTTTGATTCTGAACTGCTGCAGAAGCTCACACACTGATCTGGTAGACTTTGCTATCATTTGAATGTGTCCCCTCCAAAATTCAGGCATTGTCAATGTGACAGTAATAAGAAGTGGGGCCTTTCAGAGATGCTTTGACCATAAGAGCCCCTCCCTCATGATGGAACTAAGGCCCTCGTAAAAGAGGCTTCACACAGCATTTGCCTCACTTGCCCTTCCACCTTCCTCACCATGTGAGGACCTCCAGAGGGTGCAGCATCAAGGTGCCATCTTCGAAGCAGCGAGTAGCCCTCCCCAGGCAACTGAGTCTACCAGAACCTTGACTTTGGACCTCCCAGCCTCCAGAACTGTGAGAAATAAATTTCAGTTCTTTATAAATTACCCAATCTCAGATATTTTGTTATAACTGCACAAAGGGTCTAAGACAGACTCCAAAGACAAGTTCTTTACTGGGTAAATATGAGCAGAGGGGGGTCACAGTGGATGGAAGACTGCAAATAAATTGTTTATTATAACTTATTGTACCCCTATAACATACAGCTCTAATCTCATTCAACCCTAGTAAAGCCCTATGAGGCAGGTGTTACTACCTTCATTCCACAGATAAAGAAACTTTGACAGAGGGAAACTAATCAAGTCATGAAGGCAGGATTTGAACCCAGGCCTGTCTTACTCTTAACCTATAAACCAACCAGCTCCTGAAAGGGCTTTATAGAGGGGCTCTTAAGACCCTGGACTCAAGGTATGAAGAGCTGGAAGCCACAAGTATAGTCATCCAGCCAGATTGGACTGCTCAGCACCCAGTGGCTGTCTCTCCGACTTCCTGGAGGAGCTGCCAAGATTCCCCTTACAGAAACAGCCTCTTCATGTTCCCAACAATGGCTCTTAATCTCAGCACTACTTAGAAACTAATGAGGCAGAAAGGGTTAATTCCAGATCCCCAACACATGCATAAGTGGATCTTGAGAATCCCTCTCTCTGTAGTTAAAAGGATCTTGTTTCTTCCCTTCTCTTTCTTCCTTTTGAGCAAACCATGGACTGGGCGGTGGCCCCAGGGGAAGGAAGGGTTTCCTGCAGCATGGTCACTGTTGATAGCATGAGCAACTTTGGGCTGTTTTCTTTCCATTTACTTTCCCTCCTGGCACTAAAACCTCATTAGAGCTATGACAGAAGAGAAATGGCTGGAGTGGAGAAAGAAACTCTTGCATTTCCCAGAAATTCTGCTCTGGGTTTCCATTGCCTGTTTCCTAGCAGGCTGGACCTGCAGTGACCCTGAGAGACATGCTCAAAACCTGGTCAGCGTGGGGAGGGGTGCAGGGCAGGCCTGAGGCCCAACCAGACCCGCTTAGTGCCTCTCCGTCCTGTAGGAACTGGATTTCAGAGTTCATTCTTTTGTGGTTTAGGATCACGCACACCTGGATAGGACAGGGTTTACCTGAGTCCTCTCTTGGAAGCTATAGTCTGCTGAGCACACGAATAGTGTAAATGAGGCTGGGGAGTGGGGGAGTGTTTAACCTAATTAAGACAATTTCTTTTCTCAAGCACTTTAGCACTTTCCCTTTGCACTGTGGAGAATGACTTACTGAATGCAGAGCTGGCCAACATGGGGCCTCTTGGAGGCCCCCAGTGGACAGCACTTTGTTCTCACTACAGAAGTCCCTGTGATCACATAAAGGAAGCAACACTCATCAAGGGAAATATCCCGACCACCTTGGCAGAGGCTGAGAAACCAGCTCCTAGACCCTGCTCTGCCTCAAGCAGATCTGAGGCTACTGCCTTGTTCCTTCTGGGCCCCTGAGTCTTCATCTGGAAGGTATGAAAGCTAGAGAGATTTCTGAGATTCATTGCTACCCTTGCTGACATTCAGCTTTCGTGGCATCATAGAACCTTTAAAAAATCAGATTAGTTCCATCAACATTTACTGAGCACTTGCTGCGTGCCAGAATGGTGCTGGGTGTCAAAGACATCCCTGTGCGTTAGAAAGTTGCACACCATCATGGAGTGGACTGCTCAATGTACACCCTTGTTACCCTGAGTGAAGCACTTACACACATAAGCACCCGAGCTTGCATAAACATTCAGGAAGATCCTGGACCCACTAAGTCCCACCTAGCACCTCAGATGACCGATTCCTGGTTTAGATTATCTCAAAGGTTTTCTCCAGTCCTAATGATTTATATTTCAGAAAAATGCTTTTTTTTTTTTTACATTAAATTTTCTTTATTTCCCACTGTTCATTGTAAGTAAGACAGCACAAAGTCAATGTAATAGGAGGCTAGGATCGGATTTTAGTTTTAGGTCTGACTTGCTGATCATTTAGCCATGGGACCTTGGGCCAACCACTTAAACTCTCGAAGCCTCAGTTTCCTTATCAACAAAAGAGGGATACAATGCTGCCCTCATGCATCATGCATGTCACCAAAATGTCATGAGAATCAAATGAGACTACATATCCAAAAGGGCTTCTGAGAGTATAAAAATCAAGAATGAATATAAAATGCTGATTCTGTCTTTACCAGGATTGTGTCTTTGTCATAGGAGCTGTGCAACTTTGTCTAAGAAGCTTCACTTCTCAGGCTCCTTTTTCTTATCTGTGAAATGGGTATGGTGGATTTAATCCACAGAATTCAGAGGGCTGGAGATAGCCTAAGGAAAGGTTAACTTTTAAGGGCTCAGTGCACAGAACGGGCTTACAGAACCTGCAATTGTTTGATGCTACTGTTGTGCAATTATTGGATTTGGAGTCTTGCAATAAGTTTGCTGGTATTTTCTGCAGAGACTGTGGAAAGCAGTCCTTCTTTCTCAGCCACCTTCACCCCTGGACTCTATGTCAAGGTATGTTTTCCCAACAGCATTACACCTGCCCTGAAGTCTTAATGAGAATGAGGAGCCCTGCGGCAGCTAGAAGGTGCAGCCGCTAGCCATGCATGAAGTTAATTTAGCTTCTGTAAATGTCTGGCAGTTTGGGTAGCAAGAGACAGGCTTGGCCTGCATAGATGATCCGTGCTCTGCCTTGGAAATGATGGGGGAGAAACAGCCCTCCCAAACCGAAGAGTTTTATTCCTAAAGTGACTGCACCAGAACCTGGGGAGACTAGGCTTGTTCTCATCTTAAGCTGAAAAGGTTTCCAAAAGCAATCATTTTATTGTTTTTCTACTCACTACTAATTCAATAAAAGTGGTTCTTTTAATTAATTTCATTGTTCCTCATTGTGCTGTTTTAGAACTAAATAAAAATGTTATTTCTGCTCTCTCCACGGCTCTTGCAGCCTCCAGCCATTTCCCAGCATTCATCAACTCCCCAAATGCCAGAGGTGGATGGGATGTCAGACCATTTAAGCCAATCCACCTCATTTTGCAGATGAGAAAACTGAGGCCCAGAGAGGGATAGTGACCTATTCAAGGTCACACACTGATTAGTGGCCAAGTTGGGATTCAGACCCACTTGGGAAAGGCTCGGCCATGCAGCTAACATCTGACAGTTTTTGCACAGACTGCGTTAGAACATGTTTTCAAAAATCTGCAGTTGAAAGGTGGCTTGGTGCTATTCCCTTTTAATTTAAACAGATACACGTTTATCTATATACAAAAAGGTGATTATTTTTTACAGCTAGAGCTATTCTTCCACTTAAAAATGAACAGATGAGTTCCTGGACATTTTGCTATAAAGCAACTTTCTATTTCAGCAACTCCTTTCTTCCTATTGATTTTTTCTCATAAAATCAAAGCAGTAGATTGTTGTAAAAAGAAAATCGGCCTCCGGATTTAACAAAATTACCCAGGAATGTGGCAATCCACACCAAATACCTGTTTAAAGAGAAAACAAAAACACTCCAATGAAATATTAATAAGAATTCTGAAAATATTAACAATGTCTGGTGCTAACAATGGTAAAGTAAAAATAAGAAAAGTGATAAATGTAGTACAATACCCCAAAAAAGTGGCAATTTAATAATCTGCTCATCGGGTTTCCCAAGTTCCTCCCACTGGCAAAGATGCATTCCTTGGAGAACTAGGAATTAGGAGAGTTTACCCCCACCTGAAAATATCTCAATACCTCCAAGTTTCCACCTGAAAGAGTTATTTGAAGCATTCTCTACTTTTGCAATCAGTTAAGTTCACTGACATCTTTCCAAATATCCTTGCCTGCTTACATGGCCATGGGCTTTTATGCCATCACTGGTCAGACTTCTGTTGAGGATGGATGCTGCCCCCCATATCCATTTAGTTGCTACCTCGTTGAAAAAAAAAATCCTGATTTCTAGAGTCACAAGTTATCTTTTGCTCCCCAAACCAACCTGAGCACTTTATTCAAAACTCTCTAGAGGCCCTAAGAAGTAGTAGCATACTATTTCAGTTCAGATACAACTTCATTTGTATACTGCTAGTTCCCTGAGGACTGAGGCCAAGCCCAATTTCTGCTTAAAGGGGATAATAGAAAAAGTGTAGGATCTGGAAACAGAAGTCATGAGTTTAAGCCCTAGCTCTGTCGTTAGCACACCCTCCACTGTCTTGTTGATGTGTCTGTGTCTTTATCATCCCTCTCCTACACTGCAAGGCAAGAATCGTCTCCCTCTCACTCACTGCTATATCTCTAGGACGTAGAACGGTGCTTTATTCCTAGCAGACTCACAGTAGGTTTTTACTGATTGGATTTTTGAAAGGAGGTACAGATTTGGGCCATGACATCGTGTCAAATCTTCACCTATGAAATGGGAATAATAATATGCATTATTTCATATCCACAAGATCATTCAATCTTACAAACAGCCCAGGGCAGCAGGTATTGTTATCATATTCCACATAAATGAGGCAAATGAGGTTCAGAGGTGAGTTTTCACAGCTTGAAAATAATGGAGCAGAATCTAGAACGTAGGGAATCGATACCGAATTTGGTGTACCTGTAGATGTTATCTTTCAAAACGGAAGAAAGCCCCATGGTACAATCCATTGCCCCAGCATTAGAAGCAGAGATATTTTAGTTTGTGAGTGCTCCATTAGGTATGGAAATGCATAACCCACTTCACCTCCATGGGGGCTGGTGCTGGACCCTGGTCCTGCTCATTAGGAGGAACAAAGACTTCTTGCTGCAAGTTAAAGAGAATCTTCTGTCCTTTCTTTGCAATTCCTAATATGTGCTTCTTGGAGAGATTGTGCTTTTAGACAAACACTTTGAGGACCTATGTTGTTCTAGGACCTGTATTAGTTGCTGTGGCTGACACAAACCTGAGCTCCACACTCAAAAATGTAGTCTGGTTGGTGTAGGAAGGCATTATGTTCAAGTCAACCTTGCTTCATACACATTCACTTCCAGCTATGAATTTACTCTTTTAATAATGCATGGATGCTATCTCACTTACATACTCCTCTAGGATCATTATTTCACCAGCAGCCATTCACCATAGTCTCACAAGAGGAGATATCTGGAGTCATAAAATACTGGAAGAAATTTCAGAGCAGATAAGAACTGACTCCCACAGGTGTTCCTGGAGATGAACACAGACCTTCAGAGAATACATGAAATCCTCTCCTCACAGCGAAATGATTTCCTGCTCCCCTCACTGTTGCTGCTCTGGCCTCATCACATGCAGACAGCAAGTCCTCTTCTTGGACAGAATCTTTTTGGCTCCATCTGCTACCACTCTCCCCACCTCTCATTCAGCTCTGGCTGCCCAGCTCTTGTGGCTGTTCCTTGAACACATCTGGGTCTCTCTTAACCCAGAGACTTTGCATAGGCTCTTCTCATTGCCTGGAATACTCTTTTTTAGATAGTCATGTAGCTCCATCAACTTCTCAAAGACTTGAAGTCTTTGTTCAAACGAAATCTTCCTTGATCACCCCCTCCTACCTCCGCATCAACACCAATTAGTTACAATTTAAACTATTCCTCACTATATGGCATTCTCAACCCACTCCTTTACTTTATTTGTTTTCATACTACTTTTCCCCATCTTATAAATTATATATTCTACCTGTCTATCTTTATTGTCTACATTCTAGGAAGTAGGTAGGCTCTGCGAAGATAAGGATTTTTGTCTGTTTTCTCTATTACTGTCATCCAGTGTCAAAAAAGGTGCCTGGCACAAAGTAGACATTCAGTAAATGAATGAATGAATGAATTAATGCCCTAAGGAATGTCTCATAGTGCTAAAACTAAAAAGAAATAGTAAAATAAAAAAAAATAATAAAGACTCTTCTAAATGGGTATAGCCATTCATAGTTCATGAAACATATTTGTATGAATAATCTCACTTAATCTCCTTGCTATGGACTGAACTCTATTCTCCCAAAACTCATATGTTGAAACCCTAACCCCCAATATGACAGTAGTATTTGGAGATAGGATCTTTGGAAGATAATTGAGGTTAAATGAGGTCATAACAGTAGGGCTCCAATCTGATAAGACTGTAGCCTTTTAAGAAGAGAAAAAGGAAGATATGTTTTTCTCTCTGTCTGCACTGTGAGGACACAGTGAGAAGGCAGCTATCTGCAAGTCAAGAGGAGAGCCTTCACGAGAAAATTGAATCTGCTGGCACCTTGATTTTGAATTTACAGCCTCTAGAATTGCGAGAAATAAGTTTTTGTGTTTAAGCCACCTGTCTATGGTATTTTGTGATGGCAGCCTGAACAGACTGAGACAACCCACAAAATAGACCCTGCCTGGCAGATCTGATCATCCCATTTTCAAGACACAACAGCAAAGGCCCAGAGGAATTAAATTCACATAAGTAATAATAAGTCTGCACTGATTCCACTGCACCAGGCTAACACAGAACATGGCCTACTTCCAAAGCCTGAACCCCACACAATTGGCTCTTCCCTTCACAACTACCCCCTACTACTAGTGTCCATTTGCAAAGGGCCTAAAAGAAAATACAACATTTTTCAAACACATCCTTCAAGAAGTGAAAGTTATGAGGGTTTCTAGTGAGTGTGTTGCATATAAGCCCAAGAAAGAGTGCACACTTTAGTTGAAGAGCAAAGATTTCATGCACTTCTGCCCTGCTCCTCACAATCTATACCCTTCCAGCACCACTTTCAGCTTTTTAAAAATCAACCCATACTTTCATTGATCCATAATCTGTCCATTCAAAATTTTTGAGGGTCTACTATCTGAGTTAACACCATCCATGCAAATTTTATTCTGTCACAGAGATCAACAAAAAGAAATGGTCCAACTAGCATTTATCAAGGGCTACTTGTGGACTGGGTACTATGTTGATACTTTGAATTTGTTTTATCACTTAATCATCCGCCAATTCTATATGGGATCCATGTACCTATTACAGAGGCAGAAAGTGAGGGTTAGACAGGGTAGGGTGACTTGCACAAGCTAACAGTGCTGCCAGGTGACAAAGTCATCATTGTTGGGCTTCACAGCCTGAGTCCTCTTCATTGCATGGTGCTGCTGGTGAGAGCCATGGGCCTGAAACTGCTTCAGGGGTAATTTCCAGTGTCCTCACCTAGCCCCTTCCCCAGCCTCACCTCTCACACTTCCAGAATTAGCCAGTTCCTATTATTACTGAAGCAATAGGAAGTTTGAGGGAGAGACACCAAATATAACTATAGTAACAAAATATAACAAGAGTTAACATCATTAACTAGTCATCATGCAATTGCCACAACTATCCTAGGAGGAAGCTACTACTCTTTTGATGATTTTGCAAATGATGGAACAGAGTGTCAGGGAGATTAAGTAATTTGCACGGGACACACAACCACTCCAAGAAAAGAGAGAGATTCAAATGTTGCTCTTTTCAAGAGGCAGCTCAGCTTAATGAGGAAGTGGGAAAGCATGTATCTCAACAAGGAGAAATATCAAATGGGTCTACCATATGTGAAGCACAGTGCTATGCTCTGGAGGGGGATGCAAAAATGAGTAAAGGAGCATATGTTTCTCTGCTGAGAAAGAGAAGGCTCTCACAACACAAGAGTTGAACTTGGGCAAAAGAGAGTGGAGTTTACAAGGAACTCTTTAGGGTTCCACATCACCGATGTGACTATTGGAAATTCCCTCCCAACTATCCTGGTTTGGAGACAGAAGAAGAGACTGGTTGGAGAGCCCAGGAGAGCCTCTGAGCATTAAGCCAACAGTCCTGAATCATGACAAGAGCCTCTCAGCAGAGTCCTCAAATGCACTTCTATTCAATCACTCAGATTTTTCTTCTTTGAGCATCTAAGAGGCAATATGATCAAAGGGAGACAAGGTTGTGAAATAGAAAGAATGGTAACTTTGACATCAAACTTGTTATAAACTCCACCTGCCCTTATTATAAGCTCTGAGACCTTGAGAAATTGCATATTTCCCTGAGGCTTACTTCCCCAGCTGTCACTTGTGGATATTAACTCCTCATATGGTATCAGAGAAGTAAATACTATAAAAAATGTAGAAATACATAGCACACACTAATCCTCAAACCAGGTTAGTTTCTTCCCACCTCTCAATGGGGCTAACACTTGGTGTGAGGTGCTGGGGAAGAAACAAAGAGTTTTAATGCTTGTTATTGCTTTCTAGAAGCTTAGAATTTAGTTGGGATTCAGGAGACAGGGACTAGCAGAAGAAAATGTATACTGCAATCTCCTAACTAGTCTTTCAACTTTAATATTCCTCCCTCTGATCTATCCTGTAGAGTACCCTTTAGCAACACAAACCTGATCATGTCCCTTATGACCAATGAATTATTCTGCTAGGCATATTCCCAACAGAAATATGTCCATATGTTCATCAAAAGATAGGAAAATTTGCTTAACATCATTCTCATTAGAGAATTGTAAGACAAAGTCACACTAAGATTCCACTGCACACTTACTAGAATGTTTTAAATCCAGATTGGGACAAGCTTTTGATAAGTATGTAGAGCACCATAACCCTCATATGCTGCTGGTGGGAATATAAAATGGTACAACCACTTTGGAATCCAATTTAGCAATTTCTTAAAAATGTAAACAACTGGCCGGGCGCGGTGGCTCAAGCCTGTAATCCCAGCACTTTGGGAGGCCGAGACGGGCGGATCACGAGGTCGGGAGATCGAGACCATCCTGGCTAACACGGTGAAACCCCGTCTCTACTAAAAAAATACAAAAAACTAGCCGGGCGCGGTGGCGGGCGCCTATAGTCCCAGCTACTTGGGAGGCTGAGGCAGGAGAATGGCGTGAACCCGGGAGGCGGAGCTTGCAGTGAGCTGAGATCCGGCCACTGCACTCCAGCCTGGGCGGCAGAGCGAGACTCCGTCTCAAAAAAAAAAAAAAAAAAAAAATGTAAACAACCACCTACTATATGACCCAGCCCTTTCACCTCATGTACTTACCTAATAAAAATGGAAGCATATGTCCCCCCAAAACTTATATATGAATATTTACAACAGCTTTATGTGTAATAACCCAAAACTGGTAACAACCCAAACATCCATCAACATGTGAATGATAAGCAATATAATACTACTCAGCAATAAAAAAGGACACACGATTACATGCATAAATAGGAATAAATCCCAAAAGTAATTATCCAGAGTGAAAGAATCTAGTCTAAAAACAGCACACATTGTATGATTATATCCACATAACATTCTAGAAAATGCAAATTAGTATCTAGTAAGGGAAATCCAATCAGTGGATGGCTGGAGACAGTGGTAAGGTGTGGGAAGGACAGGAGGGAGGAATGACAAAAGGGTAGAGAAAACTGTTGATGGGGACTATGAATTTGTCCTCTATCTTGGTGGCTGTGATGGTTTCATCCATATATATCCAAACTTATCAAGTTGTATAATTTGGGATAGTACTTGGTTTGAGCTGTTGGGGAGAAAGAGTTTTAATACTTTTTATTGCTTTTTAGGAGCTTATAATTTAGTTGGGATTTAGTTTGTTAGAAATTTATGCCAATTACAGTGCAATAAAGCTATTTTAAGGACATGTATTGGAATGTTTATAACAGCTTTACTCATAATAGCCTCGAACTAGAAACAGTATAAATGTTGTTCAACAGTAAAATATATAAATGTTGATTTATATATTTGCAGAATACTATACAGCAATGAAAATAAACTGCAGTTTCACACAGCAACATGGATGATTGTCACAAACATAAAGCTGAGCAAAATAAATTAGACACAAAAGAATATACAGTGCATGATTTACATGCAGAAAGTTGAAAATATACATGCAATAAACCCATGATGTTAGAAATCAGGAGAGCAGTGACTTTTAGGGAAGAAGGAAGGGCATGGTGGCAGGGTAGGATGGGAGCTCCAGGGATGCAGATGATGCTGTATTCCCTGGTTCTGGTGATTCATTTATGGTGGTATCCTCTTATGATAATGCACTAAACTGTAGACTTGTGAATTTTCTATTTTTCTATATATATGCTGTGATTTAATAAACAGATTTATTTTTTAAAGGTTATTACAGTGGTATGTGATAAAAGGCAGCACTGATTGGGGTTAAACAAATGCCTTAAATGGAGGGGTGATGGGGAGCAGTAATGTGACTAGGAGGAAGAGCAAAAGAGGTCTAAAGCTGTGTAGCCAGGAGTAGATGCTTAGGCAATTTTGGTTTGACAGACATTTTTCCATTCCTACAATGCAAAATAATTTCAAATATATAAATTTTAAAACTTTCCATTTGTTTAGTGCTTTAGACTTTATAGTTTGCATGGTTGCAATTCTGCAAGGATGAGAACTCTGTTAATCCATGCAGAAAGTAGACATTCAGCAAATGTTTACTTGAGTGAATTAAAAACACTTTTACCTTCACTAATTTAATGATTTCTTACAAGCGTTCTGTAGATAAGCAGGGTGAGGGTTATTAGTTTCTTTTCACAGAGGGGAAAACCAAAGCTCCTAGGAACTGAGGCCTCTCACAGATGGGGGCAAAGGACTGGGTGTGTTTTGAATCCTGGCTGGTGGCCTTTGAGCTCTGTGACCTTGGACAGGGCTGGAACCAAGCGTGCAATTCCCTGCCTTCAGCTGCTGCCTCCCTGCCTGGCCCAGTCATGAACGCAAAAATGGGTCAAGTCCTAATTCCCTGATGGAGAGGCACACAATACAAAATTGGTGGCCTTTACTATTCCAAAGGCATGCATACCTTCCCTGTTGAGGACACACAAAGATGCAATAAATTATTTTTGTTTTTATGGATAAAACAGCTCATACAAAATAAAAGTGGGCCATACCCTTGAATCACACACACACACACACACACACACACACACACACACACACACACACACACACCAAGAAGGCCTGAAGGGACAGCAACCAATCCCTTTGGAAGAACTGAGGGCTGTGTTGCCAGAGGATGCCCAGGTAGAAGCTAAGTCGTGCCGTCCCTGGTGAAAATCGCTTAGCGTAATTACATCCCCAGAGAATGCAGGCTTCCAGATGGGCCCCAGAGCATCGTTTACATACAGTATTTTAGGCCAATAACATGATTCTAATGAAGCAGGAAGGAAGAACAAGAATAATAAAATTAAAAAGTCAAATTTTCATCCTTAATCTCTAGGGCTGCAAATAGGATGTGGCTATGGTTCAGAAGCAGAGAAAGGAGAGGTGGGGGAAGAAGCCGATTTTGAAAGCGGCCAGGCGTTCCTAAAATGGTCCATGACAAGGGTGAGTTTTAATCTCAATCTCTACAGCTTGCACATCCCCTTGGAGGAGGACAGAACTTTTCAATGAGGAGGCGCCTAGAGGAGGATCAGAAATGGAAATCCCAAATTCGCCTCTTTGTTTCTCTGTCTCTCTTCCATTTGAGAAGTCCCCAGAGGATGTGGCTTTTAGTGGATGTTTTTGTCTGGGGTTGAAGGAATGGTGCTTGGGGATGAGTCCAGGAGCCCTGGTAGGAGACTTTCCAGCAGGCACATCCTCTCGTCTGCAGCATCCTGCAGACAAAGGCTTCACATTCCTCTTGGGCTGCTCCTCATTGTCTGGGCATCCCATGGTTCAAATGCCTCTGGAAGACTATTACTTGGAGTTACTCTGATTTATTTATTCAGCGTATTCTCTGAGACACATATTAAGTGTCCAAAGATGAACAAAACTGTTTTCTGCCTCTGTCCTCAGTGAGCTCACAGTTGAACACAGGAAGTTGGACAAGGAAAATGATTCTTAGGGTGTGGTGAGTCCCTCCACACAGGGATATACTTAATGAGACCAGGGGTGGGGAAGAATGCGGACGTGGCACCATCTACCCTTTCCTTCCAGCTCCTGAGAACCTGTGCAGGCCTGTGCCTGGCACCATCACAGCAAACAATCCTGCCTAGCCTCCAAAAAGACTCCACCACTCTTCCCCTTCATCCCCTCTTCTTTGCCAATGCAGGCAGTAATATTCCTAAAGCACACCCTCCACATCCCCATGTAAGGCAAACTAAAATACTACCCATGGCCAATGTGAGCCAGAGTTATGCCAGGGAACAAGTTCCATAGCAGCTGCTTCTACATGAATTAACACTCTTAAAAGAAGATAATTAAAGCTGTAGTCTTCTTTGAAACCTGGGGCCCCTAATCTGTCTTCTATCTGCTGAGACTATACCTGGAATTCCACCTTTGGGTTCACTTATTTTCAGTCTTTCCCAAGAAGATTAATGGAAAAACTGCAAGACCACTGACCAAGGCCTCAGGAAGTGTAGGCTGCATCCTCACTGCTACTGTCTGTCTGTACGACTTTCAGCAAAGTTACTTTACCTGCATGGACTTGTGTTTAGTCTTCTATAGAATGAAGGGATTAAAGAGTTGTTTTATGTTCAGAAGAGGTGAGGCCTTAAGGGGCATAAAGTAACACATCGACAAAAACTAGTTTACCTCTGGCTGAAAGCAAAATTGGTCCTGAAGGAGAGAAGGGCAGGAAGAAGAAAATTAGGGTAGTCCCTATACAAACAAGGTCACTGACTATTTCTTATACCCCTGTATACACACACCACTCCTCGCATTAAAAGATTAAATGAGGCTCTTTCCCTTGAAACTAGGCTGCCTCACAAATTGCTTTGCTCAATGGAAT
This sequence comes from Macaca mulatta, assembly GCF_049350105.2. NCBI lineage: Eukaryota > Metazoa > Chordata > Mammalia > Primates > Cercopithecidae > Macaca > Macaca mulatta. The sequence continues at coordinate 43,581,832 of NC_133421.1, forward strand.
ATGGAGTTAGTATCACTGGCCAATTTAGAGTATAGGATTTTGAGGACCAGAAAACTCCCACTTGTGCCCTCTTGGAGTCCTGCACCACAATGTCAAGAGGCCTGACCACCCTGCCAGAGAGACCAAATGGGGTGCTAGAGATGCTTTTTTAGTTTCCCACTGTTTCAGCCATCTCTCTGCTGAGGCATCAAGCATGTGAATGAAACCATATTGACTTTTCAGCCCTAGTTGAGCTCCAGATGTTTACAGTCACAAGACCAGGTAAGATGAGCAGAAGAGCTTTCCAGCTGAGCTCTACCCAATTTACCAATTTGTGAGCAAATAAATAGTTGTTATTTTGAGCCACTAAGTTTTTGGACTGGTTTGTTACAAAGCAACAGATAGCCAAAACAGGTGCCAGAGGTAAATGCCATAAGTGACAACCTTACAAAGGCTGGTGACTATAGTCAGAGGTTTGGATTACGGTTAGGAGTTTTGGGTTGTGCAATAGTATTTGAGATAAATTGATCATTGAAAATTTATTTGTTAAAAAGACATTTCATTGTCATGGGATATGTTGTCACAGGAATTAACCAATGCTGGCTGATCAAGCCCATGCAGATGACCCTCCGCCAAGGCCTGGAAGTCAGCTTGGTTCCAAACATGGAGGAGGTAAGATTTTCATCCATAAATTCCCAACTTATTTCCATGCTGCCCTCCTCCCCCACCAGTCCCTACCCCAAGTCTCACTCAGAGGACTAGAGATGAAAAACCATGGAAACGAATGGTTTTGTGTAGTACTGAATGGGAAACACAGCAGCTGGGACTTAGAAAAGCAAAAGCTGTTATGTTGTTAATAACATTTTTATGGGTGACTTTGTTGTCTTTGATTGTAAAAGAAGAGTAATACAAGCTCCAGTTTGCTCTTCCAGGCCTTGGGGATAGGCTTCCCTTATAGAACTCCCTGTTAGATTTACTCCCAGCTGAACCACATATAGCCTCAATCTTCTCCCTCCCAATACTAATCACAATAGCTACCAATTTTTGAGAACTCTCCCTGCCAGCCATTGGGTTACAAACTTATTTATGCTATCTCATCCAGTCCTTAAAATGAATCTTTGAGGACATACTATTCCCATCTTTACAGATTAGAAAACTGAAGATCAGAGGTATTAATGTCTCATACCTAATAAATGGTACAGCTGATATTTAAAGTGAGCTCTGCAAGGCCCCAAAGCCCATGCACTTAACCATTTCTCCAAATGGGATAGAGTTGCCAATTCTGACCATTACCAGGGCTACCCATTCATGCATATATACATGCATGTATGCAACACATTCATTTATTCAACATACATGTAATGAGAACCTACTCTGTGAAGTAACAAATAATACATTAGTGAACAAGACAGATATCATCTCAACCTTGATGGAGCCTACAGATTCCTACCATGACATTCACCATAAACCCTCACTTTACAACGTGCCAAAAACCGCTTTCATATTTTAACCTCCCAGCCCCTCATCCCTACTTCTAGCCATGCTTCTAATATTCTATAACATGGCCCTGACTTTGGTCTTTGCTATTCTTGACATGATGTACACCTTTATCCAACAAAAAAAGAAAAAAAAAACTGGAGTATATTGGTTACACCAATGGGCCAAATTTCCCACCCCTGATTATATCCATGCCCTTTGCAGCATGACTTCGTAGTTCTTTCCACAAAGTGTTGGAATCTTTCCATTCCCTGAATCTGGGCTGTTCTGCTGACCTGCTGTGGCCAATGGAATGCTGCAGAAGTGGCAATGTGCCAGTTCTGAACCTGTGTCTTAAGAGCCTTGAATGCATGGCTCACTCTCTGGTATCTCTGCCTCCACTGTGAGACTGCAGCCCTCACGAGTCAGTCAATATTCTAGGAACTGAAGATAAAATTGTAAAAGAAACAAGCATGGTCCCCACTCGGACAAAGTTTACACCCTAGTAAATCAATAAATCATAAATGAGAATCCTGGATTTCCCAGGTCAGAAGGAACCATTATACAACCTCAAATAATGCTTAAATTTCACACCATATCCTCAAATAGGTTTTGGACCCTTTCAAAACCAGAGAGCTCATTAAGAGCTAACACAATGCCAGTTTTCGATGGAACACTCTTGGAGAGACTTTTCTTCTAGTGAATGGAAGCCCATCTGTCGGGAGTGTCCACACTTTGATTTATGGATCTTTCTCAGGGCCACACACAGCATGTCTAACTGCCTATGTGTTCTGAGTTCTCTCTCTTCTAGGATACATCTTCTTCATTATCTTAGCTATTTCTCAATGTCATGACTTTGAGACCCCTTGCCATTCTCTCTCCTGAACTTGCTACCTTATTTTTTTACATTCTTCTAAAATTTGGTTTAGAGAAATAAACTCAAAACTTACCAACTTCTTGTACTACATTCCTCTTGGTGCTTCAGATTCCTTCATTTTAAATTAAAGAAGTTGATCTCAGTGGCTTGCAAAGAAAGATAGTAGATTGCAATGGAATGAATCCTAGATGCTCAACAACCTCTCCCTTCTCTGCTTAATTTTCAGCATTGCTGCTGAAGCTGCTCATCTGCCTATCGTCTCCCAAACCATCTTTACCTGTAAAGTTCTACTGTGCAGTAAAGAGATTTGAAATCAGAAGAGGTGGTTCTGAATCCCAGTTCTGGCACTTCACAGTGAAATGACCTTGGACATATTACATAACTGCTCTATCTCAATTTCTTTATCCATAAATGTAGACCATCTCTCCTTTCCTTCCAGCTCATAGGAATTGGGGTAGGTTACAAGAGAGGGCATGGCATGCTGTGTGTGAACACAGTCTTCCATCAGCTGTTGTGCAGATAAGAGGTGGCATGTTGGTGCTGTCTTGGGAACTATAGATCAGCAGCAGAGTGAACACCATTCTATTTATGAGATTTATTTATTGATGGACTTGGGGGCTCTGCTTCTCTGTGAAAATTCAATATGATTTAAGTAATTCCAGAGAACAGACTGTGTGGCAATAATTGTCCCTCCTGATGGGTATATCATGTTTTTTGATGTTCTGAGATAAGAATGATATTTAGGAATATGTTGTGGTGCCCAGGAGCAGTAGCTCACATCTGTAATCCCAGTACTTTGGGAGGATGAGAGAAGAGGATCGCTTGAGCCCAGGAGTTCAAGACCAGCCAGGACAACATAGAGAGACCCTGTCCCTACAAAAATTTAAAAATTAGCCAAGTGTGGTAGTGCACGCCTGTGGTGCCAGCTGATCAGGAGGCTAATGTGGGAGGATCACTTGAGCCCAGGAGATCGAGGCCACAGTGAGCCATGGATTGTGTCACTGCACTCCTGCCTGGGCAACAGAGCAAGACCCTGTCTCAAAACACACAAACAAGGAATATGTTATAGGCAGTAGTCCTGGAAGGGGAAACTCCAGGATGGTAGAAGAGCCCTCTAGAGCCAGACTAAGGTCCAAATGGCCCAAGGTTCTGTCTTGTCCCGTTCCAGGGACAGGCTGCATTCCCTGCTGCACATCTCACCCTTCTCCTGCCCACCCACCACACTGCTCTCACATTGTCCTTCTTTGCTTCCACCTCTCCTTGGCTCCAAAATCCTCCATGATCAAGCCCATCCTCCCCAGTGGGGCTCCTGAACACCTTGGTCACTCTGGCTTCCCACCTCCCAGTCAGATCCAGTGGTCATGCACTTCTAAACTCCATCCTTTATCAAAACCCACTGTAATATTTCACATCTGCATGATATAAAACATGCAAATCCTTTCAACTCAAAGTCCTTCTCTGCCTTTATTCATCAATCAATTCTACTTACCCTTCGAAACTTCAAAACCCTTCAGAGAATCTCCCTCCTTCAGGATCCCCAAGCTGATAATCTCCAGCAAACTTGTTCCACAGAGGTAATTACTCTCTCCTCAGTGTTCATGTTGGACCTTCAATAAACCCTGTTTCTCACATATTGAAATTCTCTGTTTACCTGCCTGACTCCTCAACTGTGAGAGGAGAGTTGAGTCTCCAACTATTTCTGAGTCTCCAGCAACAAGCATGGTTTGGCACATAAAAAATGTTTGAAACAGATTAGAAGAAGGTATGAACATATCAAATAAGCAAAGATGTTGAAATGATTCTGTATAACAATATTATACTCTGATCCCCATCCCAAAACTGAGCACCATAATCTTTCCACATGCCTGAACCCTGGAAGGCAAAGAATAGACCCAAGAAGAAAACAGAAAATATAACACAGTCCATCTTCTCTCATGAGACAAGAGTTTATGATTGCCAGGAAATGTGTAAATTGCAGCATAGATTATTTGTCACCACTTCGTGAAAGGGCAGAAAACAGAGCTATTTTTTACAACTTCAAAAGCATGCACAGGTTGGGGCTACTACAGTGGAAATGCCAGGTCTGTTATATGCAGATACAATGAGGTGGCAAAAAGAACTGCTTCTCTGGGGGATGGGGAGGGGATGTGAAGGCTGGCACAGTTACCCATAAAGCTGCTTGGCTGCATAAGATTATTGAAAAACCTCTTCCCAGTTAATCAGAATATCAGAATCACAGAACTCAAAGATCAGGGTCCTGTGGACATGTTATGTATTGGAGAATTTCTGTCCATTTATGGATTTTAATTCTCTAAAAACTGATTTCTATTTTTAGTTTCCATCTCATTAAATACAAAAGACCTTCACTGAGCATCTACTCTGCTTAATGAAAGGGAGAAGCAACTCTGAATACATCACCCCAACCTCAAGCAGCTTATAGACTACATAGGAGTATGTGTAAGTTGTGTTCACAATCACACAACCACTTTAATGCAGAGCAAAAGATGATAAATGAGAAATTCAGAATGTTGTGAGCACTCAGAGGAAGACAAAAGGAGCACTTTGGAAGGATGAGGCCAAGATGTTGATGGCCAAGGTTTCAGCTCTAGTACCCAGCTCCTCATTATTTCCAGGAAAGGACAGCTTGCTCCTGAATGCCTACATGCCCACTTAAGATGAAATGGGTTGTGACTGAGGCTTGCAGATAGGTATTTATTTCCATGAATCAAACCTGCTCTCTCTGTTGCTGATTTGGAGAAATACTTCCAGACTTAAGATTCTTTATTGTGCAATTTCTTTCCTGCAACTCTTGAGTGTAGGTTGGTTTGTTCAGAAATGCCAAATTCCAGAGAACAGCAGAGAAGAGACAGTGATTTTGCTTGATACTAGCAACATCACAACTAATTCCTTTCTCAAACAAGCTCATAGCAGCAAGCAAACTGGTGATGTGTCACTTCTCTTTAATCCTCTTAGCTCATCTCCCTCTAGTGAATCCAAATGTTACCAGTGCCAGGGACTAGCATCCTGGAGCAGGGCTGTGGTGGACAATGCACAGGATCTGTTCTTGGAACACTTGGGTGGGTCCCTAGCTCTACCACTTTCAGCTGTGCACCTTTGGGATAGCTGCAGCCCCCCTCAGCCTGCCTCAATTCCCTCGCCTGTAAAATTGGATTGATGATCTGGGGATCAGAGTAGAAAATGTATATGAAATTGCCTTATTAATTGTAAAGATAAGTCAGGACTATCAGTTATTTTCAAATTGTGCATATCTACTCTTCTTAAAAGGCCTAGTGCCCTTCTGAATGGGCATGGAGGTTCATGCCTCCTTTGCTTTTGGATTTCCTCAACCTCACACAAGGTCTGACATTTAATGAGCACCTCAGTGCATTCTTGTTAAATTAATAAGTGAACAAATTGCAACATGTTACCCTGGAGGTTAAGGCTTCTGTCCTCCTTCCAGCTGAAAGGTAAAGGGAGAAAAATTAATCTACAAAATGTTTGGAATCATCAGCATGAATTCTAAAATAATTAGAATTTTCTGAACACACACACACACACACACACACACACACACACACAGAGAGAGAGAGAGAGAGAAAGTTGATTCTTCCTTCTGGTAGCTGGAAGTCTACATTACATTTGAAGAACATCTTGCTCTAAAATGGTTTGGCTCCTGGTTACATGAATATATTTTGCTTAGCACAAAGAGGATAGAGATGGATTAGCAGGTCAGATGCTTGGTTCTCATTCTTGATTGATTCATCCACTCTTTCATCCATCCATCCATCCATCCATCCATCCATCCATTCATTCATTCATTCATGCACTGGCAACAATTTGTTCCAAAGCACTGACTGTGTGAAAGCTCAGCCTCATTACAAGATGAAAAATGTTGGAGCAGTCTTTTGGCCTACAAACCACCACTGATCCTTCCAGACCTTATTGCCTCCGAGCCAAGAAACATTTGAAATCCTACTACTGCTCCCATATATGGCATTTAGCACCACTCCTTATCTTCAGTTTGATAGTTTCAGGGATCAAAATGCTGAGACTTTCTCCCTTTAGATAACATTCCTGTAACTGGGATATATTGCCACCAGAATCCTCCAAAAATCCCATCTCCAAAAAGACTGTTCATGGCAAATAAGAGTCTACACAGAGAATGGCGACAATTACTTTGGACTGTAGAACATGTGACTGGACTGCATACATGAGGCACTTATTGCCTCCCCACCATCCTTGCACCCTCTTTCTGTGACTGTACCCAACACAACTGCTCTGTCTTCCTCATTCCTAGTATATAACCCTGACTATTAATCTCACTTTTTTTTTTTTTTGGAGACAGAGTTTTGCTCTTGTTGCCCAGGCTGGAGTGCAATGGCATGATCTCCGCTCACTGCAACCTCTGCTTCACAGGTTCAAGTGATTCTCCTGCCTCAGTCTCCCAAGTAGCTGGGATTACAGATGCTCGCCACCATGCCCAGATAATTTTTTCTGATTTTTAATAGAGATGGTATTTCACTATGTTGGCCAGGCTGGTCTTGAACTCCTGACCTCAGGCGTTCCACCCGCCTCACCCTCCCAAAGTGCTGGGGTTGCAGGCGTGAGCCACCATGCCCAGCCAAATCTCACTCTTCTATCTCTCATCTTTTCTCCCTTCTCCTTCATTCCTCCCTCTTTTCCTCTGACTATTCCAATTTTATACTTAGTTCTCATGCACCAGACCTAGGCTTGGAAGGATAAAAACTCTTCTGCAGTGCTTGTTGTTCCAAGCTTCTCACCACATCCTCTGCCCTTTATTCCACTCCCTTCATGTTCCAACCACTGCTCAACCCCTAAGAATAAAACAAAACAAAACATTTCCTTCTTATGCTTTATGCCTCCAAATTTTTTTCTCCCTGGGTTGCTGCCTCTCTCTCAGGCTGGCGGCTCCATTGTTATTATGATCGTATATTAAGTTTAATGCATCCACAGGCATTTTACACAGTCATAAAAGTCAGGCCCTCTAAGAGTTCCCTGTGCTGAAGACACTGGAAATGCTCTCCCAGGCCTTGGCGCCATTATGGCCTCTAAATGTGCAAAGCTGGGTGGTGGCTGTTTATTGTTGTCTTTGTAACTCTTGATGATAAATACAGCATTTTGAAAAAGATCAAATCATTTCCCAGGTTATAAGCAGAGCTGAAGTGATTACTTCCATTTGGGCAACATCCCACAGTATTAAAGATATTAATAATAGATGACATTTATTGAGTATATACTATATGCCAGACTGTGCACTAAACATTTTTACATGCATTAGCTCACATAATCTGCCCAATTAACCTATGTGACTGGTAAGATTTAATTTCAAATAAACATTTAATAATAGAAGAAAATTGAGACACAGAGAAATTAGGTACTGAGTTCAAGATCAAAGAGCATAGACATGGAAAAACTGGGATTATTCAAACTCAGGCTGTCTGGCTTCAAAGCCCACCTGCTTAATCATATACGTGTACTGGCATTTGGAAGAGGTCCATCTTTAAGGTGTAGGAAGCCAAATATAAATGGGACTAATTGGAAGATGTTGTTGATGTGCTCCTCTCTCTATGAAAGCCATGCCCAGAGTTTTCCTTTCTCAGTCCCTGACAAGACTTGGGTACCTATAGGACCTCCATTCTGCACAGGGTTTGTCTTTGTTTTCCCCAGCATAGGAGACAATGGACAATGAGAGAAAAAGGACTTAGACCAGAGCAAATCTCCTTGTAGAGTGGGAGTCATATGTACCACAAACCTGCACAAGAGATGAAAGAGCAGTGAACCATATGTTCTTTTCATAGAATACCAACTCTGTAAATAATCTTGCATGTGCTCTGGTCCAGTTTCTTAACAACAGGTACATGGATTCATTAGCCAAATTATTCCCATTGTTTCTCTGTCTTCTTGTTTCATAATCAGTGTTTTCATTACATGCATCCCTTTCCCTCACTGCTCTTCATTTTCCTCACTCAAGACATCTATGAGTGACAATATTATTTTACTTGGGAAACATTGATGTCAATGAAGTACCTTTTTGAAGTATGAGGAATCCAAAGCTCAAAGAGGCTGTTATTTGTCTAGAGCCATGAAACATGTTAATGCAGAGCTTGAATTTGTACTTCCTAGCTCACAGTATAGTGCTCTTTTCAAGCAATGAGTGGAAATGTATGGGTACCCTCATTTCCCAGATTACTTCCATCACAAGGATCAGCTGCTAAACTCATACTGGTGGCATCCTATTCAGTACCAGCCTTTCTGAATAGGCTCCCATAGTTCCAGTTCACACATACACATTTGCCACGTGGACTTCAAAACATGCCAAAATAGTTATCGTGTCCTACCCGACATTTGCTCCAACTGCATCCTCAGTCTCATGATCTTTAGATTTATTGCTGTCCATGGTGCTAGTCAGAGCAACATAAAAGGACACTCTTAACCTCAGGGCTGAAGGAGATGACATAGTTGAAGGATAACACTCAATGATGCATAGAGACTCACAAAACAGAAAACAAGGTGCTGTTCTATGAATTTAGTATAAAATGGCAACTGAGAGATACATTATGCCTGTCTTAATAGTCTGTCTTCTAGTGAGGAGATAGATGAGCAAGTAACCAAAAAGTATCTATTGGGAGGGCTTCCTGAAGCCTTGAAGCACAAGAAGAAAACAATCATGTGAAGAACGGAATGAGAGTGGTCCATCCGAAGAAATGACCCATCCAGAGGCCCTGCATTTGGAAAAATCTTGGCTTACTTAGCTACCTCTCAGAGAGTCCAGTGAGACTAAAGGACAGGAAGACTGGAGGAGAAAGGAAGAGGATCTAAAGTGGCCAGCAGTTAGATGGTGCAGGACCATTTAAATCATAACATATAGCACAGGTTTTACTCTATTACATGGGTTTAAGCCACAAAGAGACACAATTCGATTTCTATGTTAAAATAACATCTTATTATGGAAAATTTCCAACATTTACAAAGTAATCCAAATAATATAATGAACCTTCATGTGTCCATTACCCAGATTCAACAATTATCAAACATTTCCCATTCTTGCATCATTTATAGATTATTCACTCCCTACCCTCCCACTGTTTTACTTTTTTTTTTTTAAGTTTTATTTTCCTCTTTTGGAGGTAAAATTTACTAACAATAAAAAATACAAATCCTAACTATTATTTTGACAAATGAAACTCAGATTGTTTTCTCAGAACATTTTCATCTTCCCAGAAAGTTCCTTCATGTTTCCTCTTAATCAATCCCTACCAATTAACCCCCAAGAAACAATGACTGTGCTTGACTTTTTATCTTAGTTTTGCTTATTCTAAAAGCTCATATGCATGGAATCATACAGTATTCTCTTGTGTCTGACTTCTTTTACTCAGCATGTTTTTAAGATTCATCTATCTTGTGGGTGTCAGTAGTTTGCTTTTTAAAAACTGATTAGTATTCCAGTGTATAAATATACAACATGTTTGTCAATTAACTTGCTGATGGACATCTGGATTGTTCCCAATTTTTGGCTAATGTAAACAAACCTGCTATGAATGTTGTACAATTATTGCTGTGGACATATGTTTTTGTTATTCTTGGCTAAATACCTAGGAGTAGAATTAATTTATAAGTTTTTAAGCATTGGGTATAGAGTAGAGGGGGCAGGGATGGTGGCAAGAAAAGCAGTTAAGAGGCTATTACAGTAGTTGAGAAAAGAGACCAGGATGACTTACGCTGGGCGGTAATTGTAGTAAGACTATCAGGGGACAGATTTGAAATATATATTAATAAATATGGTCAAAAATATTTGTCAGTGAAGTAAATGTGAGGGGTGAGAGAAATGGAAGAATGGTCTGTAGCTTGAAAAACTGGGTGCCTATTAGGATCTTTTACTGCAATTAAGAAAGTGGAGAAAGAAAAATAATTTGGGCAACATCCAAGGATTTCCATTTGCAATGACTAAGGCAGAGCAGACATTAAGCAGGCACATGCAGCCTGCAGCTTGGGAAAGACGCTGACCCACCATCACCTGGCACACAGCTTCTGCACTGCTCAGGTCCTGGCTTCTCCCTAAAATATCTCAACATCTTGTGAAGGGATGGAAAATTGGTTTGTTTCATGAATCGGTTCTGGTAATTGGTAATAGCTACCTGCAACACTGTGCAAAGAAAGATTCCGAGACTACATTCTGGGCTGGCAGGTAAGGAGTGCTGTGAGTGGTAAGGCATGTCCTTCCCGGGCATGCAGTAGTAGTAGAACAGAAATAACTCAGATATTTTCTATGCCAGAGAAAATAGAAGTCCATGACCAAATCAACCCAAAAAGTGAAGAATTTGCTGTGGAATAACTAACTAATTAATAATGCAGACCAAAGTCCAAACTGTGCAACTATATAGATTGACCCATTATAGGTCAATCTATATTATTTACTTCTCAATTTCAATTCCTCTGCCAAAGAACCTACTGATTGAGTATCCTTCAGGTCCTCAGTAAATGCCTATGACTTTTCACCTGATCTCCAAATTGCAAAAATCCCAAAATATGCTGAGTTCCTCATCGTTGGCTGGTATCCTCTCATATCTTGAGGTTAAACAACCCATTTGTGTGAAAACACAGTTTAAAGGATTTCAAACTTTTAAATCCAATGATGAATCATTTAAATACCCTGGGGGAAATGTCAAAGAGTGGATTAGACAGACAATCAATGTGTAATAGTTGCCTGTTATTTTCACTCCCAACTGAAGCCATAGGTGAGTTGTTCTCATTCTTAATAAAACTATCTATGCATTCATTCATTCATTCATTCATTTAATCATTAACCTTTTATTGGGCACTGAATTTATGCCAGGCCCCGTACTTGGACCTGAGTATAGAGACAAATAAATCTATTTACACACAGAAACATGTAAATGACCCGCAGGAGAGTTGGATACCACGTTCCCTTGTTAAATATTCCAAAGACAAGTGAGAGAAACTCTTCAGTAGATAGAAAACCTAAACTCAGTCTTGAAAAACTATTAAATTAAAAGTTTCTCTTAAGGAAGTGTTGGGAAAGGATATTCTAAACAGAGAAGCCAGCACGAACAGGTCTGAACACGGGATGGATCAATTGGTGGGTGTTAAAGCCCGAGGAGGTTGTGATTGAGGAAACGGGCTGTCGCAGTAGAGGTGTGAGTGCCTGTCTGATGATGGGACTTGGTGCTATTATGGCTGCTATGGGATTCATTAATGGAGCTTTAGTAGAGGAGGGATATAATCAGATATGTATTTTAGAAAGATTTTGTAGTAATGTGGTGACTGCAGGAGGGGAGGAAATACAACAGAAAGAAAATTGCAGGCAGGAAGCAACTGGAGGTGAGGAAGCAAGGAAAAGGAGGGCAAGGCACAGAGGAAAGAGGGTCAAGGATTAGGACTGGGGGTTAAGATTAGTGCTAGTGCTTGCCAGTAGAAACTAAAGAGAGAAGAAGGTAGAAGTTCAGACTATGAGAGAGTGTGTGTGCCTGAAAATAGAAACCTCATAATGTACCTGTGCAGGGTACTTTGGAAATGCCAGTGACAGAATCAAAGTCTGTCTGACTCAAAAGTCAATACTTTCCACATTTTCACACTCCCAGGTAACTTTATTCTTGTTCCCACCTTCTGCTGCAGTAGCCATGACAAACCTCCAAGAGCCCACAGTCCCAGACATTTTTTACACCTACACCCATGTACTTGTGTGCATGCACAACTCTACCTACCTAAACATGGTCTAATCCTACTTATTTTTCTCTAAAGCCTAACTCAACTTTCTCCTTGTCCAAGAAGACTTGTCACAGCTCCTTACCTGAAAATTATGTATTTCAAACTGCTAACCTCTATATTTGCTCTTGTGTCTTTTTACATTTTACCTTATATCTGAGTCGGTTCTGTACATGTCATCTTCTGGCTAGACAGTGAGCTTGCTGAGGCTGCCTATGTAAGATTCACCTCTGAGTGTTCTTTGGGGGTCCAACAATACTGAATGACATAAACCCTTGTTGCATACGCCACCTCACTGGGTCATCTCACCTTCCTAGCCAAGTTTATCAACAGTAGATTATAACCACCTTACAGATGAAGAAACAGAGCCAGGAGGAACAGTCCTTGAATCCAGATTTTCTCATTTCTTCTCTTATCTCTGGTGGTCCTCATTCCCAGGATTACCCACTGTGAACTGGATACCAGGGCTTCATGGGTAAAGTATATTATTAAAACAATCCTTAGCTCAGACTTTCATTCCTGTAGCACTAGCTGCTCAATTCAAAGACAGGCAGCAGGCCTTGAAATGCTGTCCTTGAAACCTCCTTCTCTTCTTTCTCCTCCTAGATCAACTGACTGTATGGATCTCAGGGAAATGTATTAGCATTTCCTCCTACATATTTAGGGAACAGAAATGTGGACCCCCTGTTTTCTTTGGGGGAATGCAGATACTTAAGATAGGAGGGAAGCAGAGCAGAGCAGAGCTAGCTGGTCTTCCAGGGACTCCATGTAGTGACATTATGCTCACTGAGCTCTTTCCATGTGCCAAACACCCCACTAAGTATGTCATTTTGGTACTCTTCTGATAATCTGCTAGGTAGGTATTATGACCTGTATTTCACAGAAGAGGAAAGTGATGCTCAGTGATATGAAGGAATTTGTTCAAGTTCATGCCACCAGCAAATGGCAGAACCAAGATTCAACAATTTTTTAGGGATCATGGCAGATAGGAGGCAGGACTAGATTGCAGCTCCAGACTGAGCAACATGTGGAGGCTTGCACTGTAGATTTTAGCTCTGGATCAATCGCAAGAACAAACTAACAATCCCAAGAGGACCCACAGACCCTCTGAAGGAAGTGGACTGCTCATGCAGGACCTGGGAGACACCCCAAATACAGTGAGTGCTCTAACTGCGGAAGTGAAAAAGGGAGACCCTTCTCTCCCGAACACACACTCCCACTGGAGAGGTTGAAGGTCTGTTTGTAGGAGCAGCTTCTGACTTTACTTGGAGCTGAGTAAAGTTAGAGAGCTGAGCAAAATACAGGGGTAGAGGAAGCAACAGAAAGACCCTGGGTCTCTAAGCAGCCCTTTCCTGCCTGGCACTACAGGGATCCATCGGGAAGGCGGCAAGAGGAGCAGAGGGTAAAGCTCCACAGGAGGAAGAAATTCTCTAGCTGAGCTTTTTAACAACTTCAGTGGGGCAAGAAGCCTCCTGGCCAGAATTCAGAGGAGGGCGTGAATCGGGTGTGCAGAATTCATAGGCGGGGAAAGAAGTAAAGCCCTCTTCTTTTGCAGCTAGGAGGCAGAGAGCCTTGGGCAAGTTTTCAAGCCCATCTCGCCCTCCACCTGGAAACAGACTTGGTGCTGTTGTGGGAGGGACACAATGGGAATACGACCAGCACTTTGGTTGGCGTGGGAGCTGGGTGAGGCCTGTGACTGCTGGCTTTCCCTCAATTCCCTGACAACCTGCATGACTCAGCAGCGGCAGCCATAATCCTCCCAGGTACACAACTCCAATGACCTGGGAATCTCACCCCCATCCCCCACAGCAGCTGCAGCAAAATCTGCTCAAGGGGAGTTCGAGCTCAGACATGCCTAGCTACGCCCCCACCTGATGGTTCTTCCCTACCCACCCTGGTAGCGGAACACAAAGGACGCATAATCTTGGGAGTTCTAGGGCCCTGCCCACCACCAGGCCCCTCTCTACACTACTACAGCTGATACTTTCTGGAAAGTGCTACCTCCTGGCAGGGGGCCAACCAGCACAAAAATAAAGCATTAAACCACCAAAGCTAAGGAGTCTCACAGAGTACATTGCATCCTCTGCCACCTCCACCAGAACAGGTACTGGTATCCACAGTCGAGAGACCCATAGACGGTTCACTTCACAGGACTCTGTGCAGACAACCCTCAGTACCAGTCTGCAGCCGGGTAGGCTCACTGGGTGGCTAGACCCAGAAGAGAGACAACAATCACTTCAGTTCTACTCAGAGGAAGCCACATTCGTAGGAAAAGGGAAAGAGTACCACAACAAGGGAACACCCCATGAGACAAAAGAATCTGAACAACAGCCTTCAGCCCTAGATCTTCCCCCAACAGAGCCTATCCAAATGAGAGGGAACCAGAAAATCAACCTTGGTAATATGACAAAACAAGGCTCTTCAACACCTCCCAAAAAATCACACCAGTTCACCAGCAATGGATCCAAACCAATAAGAAATCCCTGATTTACGTGAAAAAGAATTCAGGAGGTTAGTTATTAAGCTAATCAGGAAGGGACCAGAGAAAGGTGAAACCCAATCCAATGAAATAAAAAAAAAAATGATACAAGAAGTGAAGGGAGAAATATTAAAGGGAATACATAGCATAAAGAAAAAACGAGCAAAAATTCAGGAAACTTTGGACACATTTTTAGAAGTGCAAAATGCTCTGGAAAGCCTCAACAACAGAATTGAACAAGTAGAAGAAAGAAATTCAGAGCTCAAAGACAAGGTCTTCGAATTAACCCATTTCAACAAAGACAAAGAGAAAAGAATAAGAAAATATGAACAAAGCTTCCAAAAAGTCTGGGATTATGTTAAATGACCAAACCTAAGAATAATCAGTGTTCCTGAGGAAGAAGGGAAATCTAAAGTCTCGAAATATATTTTGGGGAAGAATCGAGGAAAATTTCTCTGGCCTTGCAAAAGACCTAGACACCCAAATGCAAGAATCACAGAGAAAACCAGGGAAATTCATCACAAATAGATCTTCACCTAGGCACACTGTAATCAGGTTATCCTAAGTTAAGATGAAGGAAAGAATCTTAAGAACTGTGAGACAGAATCACCAGGTAACCTATGAAGTAAAACCTGTTAGATTAACAGCAGAGTTCTCAGCAGAAACCCCACAAACTAGAAGGGATATGGGACCTATATTTAGCCTCCTCAAATAAACAATTATCAGCCAAGAATTGTGTACCCAGTGAAACTAAGCATCATATATGAAGGAAAGATACAGTAATTTTCAGACAAACAAATGCTGAGAGAATTTGCCATTACCAAGTCACCACTACAATAACTGCTAAAAGGGGCTCTAACTCTTGAAACAAATCCTGGAAACACAACAAAACAGAATGTCTTCAAAGCATAAATCACCCAGGACCTATAAAACAGAAATTTAAGTTAAAAAGCAAAAACAAAAGACAAAATACAACAAAAGTACACAAGCAACAAAGAGCATGATGAAAGCAACAGTACCTCACATTTCAACACTGACATTGAATACAAATGGTCTAAATGCTCCACTTAAAAGATACAGAACCACAGAATGGATAAGAACTCACCAATCAACTATCTGCTGCCTTCAGGAGACTCGCATAACACCTAAGGACTCACATAAACTTAAAGTAAAGGGGTGGAAAAAGACATTTCATGCAAATGGACACCAAAAGTGAGTAGCTATTCTTGTATCAGACAAAACAACCTTTAAAGCAACAGCAGTTAAAAGAGACAAAGAGGGACATTATATAATGGTAAAAGGTCTTGTCCAACAAGAAAATACTACAATCCTAAACATATATGAACCTAACACTGGAGCTCCCAAATTTATAAAACAATTACAACTAAACCTAAGAAATGAGATAGACAGCAACACAGTAATAGTGGGGAACTTCCATACTCCACTGACAGCACTAGACAGGCATCAAGACAGAAAGTCAACAAAGAAACAATGGATTTCAACTACACCTTGGAACAAATGGACTTAGATATATACAGAACATTTCATCCAACTACTGTAGAATACACTTTCTATTCGACACTGCATGAAACTTTCTCCAAGATAGACCATATGATAGGTCATAAAATGAGCCTCAATAAATTTAAGAAAATTGAAATTATATGAAGCACTCTTTCAAACCACAGTGGAATAAAACTGGAAATCAACTCCAAAAGGAACCTTCAAAACCATGCAAATACGTGGAAATTACATAACCTCCTCCTGAATGAGCATTGGGTCAAAAACAAAATCAAGCTGGAAATTTAAAAATTCTTCAAACTGAATGACAATAATGACACAACCTACCAAAACCTTTGGGATGCAACAAAGGCAGTGCTAACAGCAAAGTTCATAGCCCTAAATGCCTACATCAAAAAGTCTGAAAGAGCACAAACACACAATCTAAGGTCACACCTTAAGGAATTAGAGAAAAAAGAACAAACCAAACCCAAACCCAGCAGAAAGTAAATAACCAAGATCAGAGCAGAACTAAATGAAATTGAAACAAAAAAGATTACAAAAGATAAACAAAACAAAAAGCTGGTTCTTTGAAAAGATAAGCAAAATTGATAGACCATTAGCAAGACTAACCAAGAAAAGAAGAGAGAAAATCCAAATAATCTCACTAGGAAATGAAAAAGTATATATTACAACTGACACCACTGAAATACAAAAGATCATCCAAGGCTACTATGAACACCTTTACGCACATAAACTAGAAAATCTAGAAGAGACAGATAAATTCCTGGAAAAATACAACCCTCCTTGCTTAAATCAGGAAGACTTAGATACCCTGAACAGATCAAAACCAGCAGTGAGATTGAAGTGGTAATTTAAAATTTAGCAACAAAAAAATAATTCAGTACCAGATGGATTCACAACAGAATGCTACCAGACATTCAAAGAAGAATTGGTACCAATCCTTTTGACACTATTCCACAAGACAGAGAAAGAAGGAACCCTCCTTAATTCATTCTATGAAGCCAGCATCACCCTAATAACAAAACCAGGAAAGGACAAAATCAAAAAAGAAAATTACAGACCGATATCCTTGATGAACATAGATGCTGAAATCCTTAACAAAATACTAGCTAACTGAATCCAACAACATACCAAAAAGAGAATACACCAGGATCAAGTGGGTTTCATACCAGGGATGCAGGGATGGTTTAACATACACAAGTCAATAAATGTGATACACCACATAAACAGAATTAAAAACAAAAATCACATGATCATCTCAATAGATGCAGAAAAAGCATTCGACAAAATCCAGTATCCCTTTACAATTAAAACCATCAGCAAAATCAGCATACAAGGGACAGACTTTAATATAATAAAAGCCATCTATTACAAACCCACAGCCAACATAATACTGAATGGGGAAAAGTTGAAAGCACTCCCTCTGAGAACTGGAACAAGATAAGGATGCCCACTTTCACCATCCTCTTCAACATAGTACTGGAAGTCCTAGCTAGCGCAATCAGACAAGAGAAAGAAATAAAAGGCATCCAAATCAGTAAAGAGGAAGTCAAACTGTCACTGTTTCCAACGATATGGTCGTTTACCTTGAAAACCCTGAGGACTCCTCCAGAAAGCTCCTAGAACTGATACAATAATTCAGCAAAGTTTCCAGATACAAGATTAATATACACAAATTCTTCTATACACCAACAGCTCTTCTATATACCAACAACAACCAAGCAGAGAACCAAATCAAGAACTCAATCCCTTTTACAATAGCTGCAAAAAATAAAAATAAAATAAAATACTTAGGAATGTACCTAACAAAGGAGTCAAAGGACCTCTAGAAGGAAAACTACAAAACACTGCTGAAATAAATCATAGACAACACAAACAAATGGAAACACATTCCATGCTCATGGATGGGTAGAATCATATTGTGAAAATGACCATACTGCCAAAAGCAATCTAAAAATTCAATGCAATCCCCATCAGAATACCACCATCATTCTTCATAGAATTAGAAGAAAACAATTCTAAAATTCATACAGAACCAAAAAAGAGTTCACCTAGCCAAAGCAAGACTAAGCAAAAAGATCAAATCTGGAAACATCACACTACCTGATTTCAAACTATATTATAAGGCCATAGTCACCAAAATAGTGTGGTACTGGTATAGAAATAGGCACATAGACCAATGGAATGGAATAGAGAATCCAGAAATAAACCTAAATACTTCCAGCCAACTGACCTTTGACAAAGCAAATAAAAACATAAAGTGGGGAAAGGACACCTTTTTCAACAAATGTTGCTGGTATAATTGGCTAGCCACCTGTAGGAGAACGAAACTGGATCCTCATATCTCACCTTATACAAAAATCAACTCAAGATGGATTAAGGACTTAAACCTAAGACCTGAAACTATAAGAATTCTAGAAGATAACAATGGAACAACCCTTCTAGACATTGACTTAGTCAAGGATTTCACGACCAAGAACTGAAAAGCAAACACAATACAAATAAAGATAAATAGCTGGGACCTAATCAAACTAAAGAGCTGTTTTTTACAGCAAAAGGAAGTCTGGAGAGTAAACAGGCAACCTACAGAGTGGGAGAAAATCTTCACAACCTATACATCTGACAAAGGACTAATACCCAGAATCTACAACAAACTCAAACGAATCAGTAAGAAAAAAACAAACAATCCCATCAAAAAGTGGGCTAAGGACATGAATAGACAATTCTCAATACAAATGCCCAACAAACATATGAAAAATTGCTCAACATCACTAAGGCCCAGAGAAATGCAAATTAAAACCACAATGTGATGCCACCTTACTCCTATGAGAATGGCCATAATCAAAACATCAAAAAAACAGTAGATGTTAGCGTGGATGCAGTGAACAGGGAACACTTCTACACGAACTAGTGGGAATGTAAACTAGTACAGCCACTACACAAAACAATGTGCAGATTCTTTAAAGAACTAAAAGTAGAGCTACCGTTGGATCCAGCAATCCCACTACTGGGTATCCATCCAGAGGAGAAGAAGTCATTATTTGAAGAAGATACTTGCATACACATGTTTATAGCAGCACAATTCACAATTGCAAAACCACAGAACCAACCCAAATGCCCATCAAACAAAGAGTGGATAAAGAAATCGTGGTATATATATGATGGAATAGTACTCAGCCATGAAAAGGAATGAATTAATAGCACTTGTAGTGAGTTGGATAAGATTGGAGACTATTATTCTAGGTGAAGTAACTCAGGAATGGAAAACCTAACATCGTATGTTCTCACTGATATGTGGGAGCTAAGCTATGAGGATGCAAAGGCATAAGAATGATACAATGGACTTTGGTGACTTAGGAGGAAGAGTGGGAGGGGAGCTAGGGATAAAAGACTACAATTGCAGTGCAGTGTATACTGCTCAGGTGATATATGCACCATAATTTCACAAATCACCACGAAAGAACTTACTCATGTAACCAAATACCACCTGTACCCCAATAACTTATGGAAAAAATTAAAATACATATATATATATATATTTTAAAAAGCAATTTTATCTGTTTCCAAAACCTATACACCTTTCTTTATGCTGCTTCCAAACGTAAAAAGACCGCTGAGGGATTTTTATTACAGGCTGCTTTCTGCCCAGGGCAACCTTTCACAACTAGAATGCTAAAAGGAAGGAAGGTTTTGCCTACAGTCTTGATCATTGCATTCTGAGGAAGAGGGAAGCAGATGAATAAGAGGAAAGCAGGAGCATGCAACAAGTTAAAAAGTCAAGCTTAAGGACAAGAGAAGAGTAATCAAAAGTGAGAATTATAAAAGGAATTGCTTGGTTTGACTCTGAAAGGCCCTTCTCCCAAGTGGTAAAAATAATGCATACTGAGTGTTCACGATGGCCAGCCACTCTCCTAACACCTTTGTATCCTAGAAACTTACTTAATCCATCAACACTCTCGAGATACTATTAGAACTGTCCACAACTATAGGTGACAAAACTGAGGGCACACAGAGGTTTAGTATTGTTTTTCCTGTGGTCTTATACGAAATAGATTCGAGAACAGGAATTCGAGACCAGGGTCCTGAGTCTAGGTTCACACTCTTAACTACCGGACATGGTGCCTTTAGAATAACTGTGAGTGGGGAAGGCCTGGCTTAAGGAGATGAAAATCTCTAATTTGAGGTCCAAGATCCCTACCCTCAAAGGATTGAAGAAGTTGACAAACCACAGAGATAACATTGCGACCAACAGAGGCAATAGTCTTGAACCACTGGGTAATTAAGTCATTCATCTCTTTGTGCTCTCTATAAGCCACTGGTTCCCGGCCTTAGCTGCACATTAGAACCACCTGGGGAGTTCTTACAAAACGCTGCTGCCTGGGCCTCATGCCAGACTGATTGGATTGGAATGTCTTGGGATGGGTCCTCGGCATCCATGTTTTTTTAAGGTTCCCCAGGTGATTTCTAATGTGCCACCTGGGCTGTGAACCACTGATGCAGGTAACTGTGGATGAGGTCATCACTGAGTGGAGAGCCAACTCTGCCCGGCAGCTGAAAGCTTTTCACGTGACCTGCAAAGACATTCTCACAAAGGCTCTTCAGTATGCAAGCACCTCAAGGACAGGCACTGTGTCCCATACAATTATTTGGGTATCGTCCATGACATCTATCATGATGACAGCTGAGTCATGGAGCCAGGAGCTGGCTGGGACCTCTCTGATCATTATACCCAGTGTTTTTGAATTCCAGGGACTTATAGAAGGGCCAAAGTGGACTGCTTTGGGTGGTTGGGCATGGAGGTGTGAGTCACTGGTTTGGTGAAGTTTCCAGGGAACTCGAAATCTGAGAAGGTCAGCGAGACTGCCCAGAAAACAACACACAATGTCTTCAGCTACTCGGGACAGGTGGGGTTCCTTATTATCAAGCTCCAGCTCTGAGCAAAGCCCCCGTGTCTAACCTCAAGTCTGAGAGAACTAAAGTGACAGCACTAACATACCAATTTAGAACCGAAAGACGGGACGCTGCTGCCCTCAGGCCACCGCAGGAGCTGCCATGTCCTCTTCTCCTGGGCTATGTGAGCACGTGTCTGTCTGTCATGATAGACTTTAGGAACCCTCAAGAATAGGAACATTGTGTCACATTTCTTGGTATTTAATGCCACACAACCACACACCCAGTACACAGTGGAAAACTAATAAAGGTTTCTTTGGTAGAATAAATACTAGGGCCGACATGACTTGCTCTCTGAAGTCCTTCGTAGTGATAAGTGTTTACACAGAGGCCTGGGCATGTACAAGTATGGACTTCAAATGAAAGATATTGAAAAAAGAATAAAAATAGCCGACAGATGTGTGAAAAGATTCACATCCTTGCTAAAATTTAAAGGAAAGCAAATTTTTTTTTAAATGGAATTTTTTGACCTATCAAATTGACAAACGATTTGGATCAGTAATACTGATCCAGTAATACTGAAGGCTAACAGGAGTGTGGAAAAGAGACTGTTAGGGGAACATGAATTGGAATAGTTTTTTTCAAGGACTTGCTGCATGACCATTATAAGTATGAATACTTCAGCCCAATAATTTATTTCTTAAAAAAACTATCCAAAGAAGATTATTGGATACCTGTAGAAAATGCTGTTTATGATTTTTAAAATGGAAATAACTTAACTGTCTTTAAAAATAGGATTGAGTAAATATATTGGGGTACACCCACACAACAGAATATGCTACTGTTGTGAAGGATGAGGTAATCTTTAAATGACCAATGTGGAAAGACATCCATGATATGTTTTTAAATGAAAATCCTAGATTACAAAGTAACATGATTAATATGGTCAAATTTTTACCAGAATGGGAATCTTTATTATACAATATGGTACAGCAATATATAGATACATAGATGATAGACAGATGGATAAATGAAGTTATCTTCAAGGATAAACACTATCCTGTTAGTCCAGGTGCTGAGCTTATCTGAAGACATCCATTGACCATCACACATACGTCTCTGTTGTTTAATTTCTTTAACAATCTACACTGGTTGCTTGCTTTTACAATCCAATAAATCTATTTCTGTTTTAAAAGGAAGACCAAGAAGTGGAGGCATTAGTAAAAGAGGTTACAGTGTTCTGGGTGAACTCTAGCCCAAATTGGGTAGGGGTGGAGGACAGCCTCCACAATTCTCTTCTCAAGATTTCTTTCTTTGACACTAAGGTCTTTGTGGGCAGGAACCAGTAACGTATGATGGAAGGAAGAAAAGGACAGGGAAGGAAGGGAAAGAGAAAAGGGGACCAGGGATTAATTTTCAGGGTCTGCCTCTACCTAGGGTTTTTCTAGGATACAGGGAAGGACTTTCAGTGCCAACAGAAAAATCATAGGAAAATGGAGATGAGTTGGTCATCTTAGCAGGAAGAAGAGAGATGTCTATCTTTCCCTGGTTCAATAAGCTATTACAGCTTCCAACAGCCCATTCTGCAGCAAAAGAATTGGCTTCTAGATGTCAAGAAAGATGGATTCCAACCCCACCTCTGCCACCAAATAACTTTGTGACCTTTAGCAAAAACTCACCCTCCCAGGGCCTTAGCTTTTTCCTGCAAAACGAGGGAGTGGAACCAAATGATTTGAAAGTCCCATGAAGCTCTGTCACTCAGCAATGAGGACTTTGTCTAGACTCTGGCATTTTTCCAGTGGTGTTTCTGTATGAGAATGTTCATTGTTTCCTGACAGCAGACCTTTAGCGTTTCAAAAGTAAAGACGATGCCTTTCTGTTGATAGATGCCCCACCCCAGGCCTGGCATGGTGTTGGAGCTTCCTGAGTTGGCTTTCTGTCTAGTAGGCCCTCAGGGGAGCAGGTGGTGGCTGTCTTCCCTAACTCACTCCTGGACAGTCCAAGTGGGGCCTAGCTTGGCAGGAAGAACTTGATTACTGTCAAAGGCTTTTAGTAAGCAGGTGAAGTGTTTTAACTGGGAGAAGACAAAAGCAATGAGTGAAAAATCCATTAGCCATGCCACTCAAAGCCAAATGAAAGGAAGACTACAGTGTGCTAAAGCTGGCTCCCATTGACAAAGGAGAGTGGGCTATTCCCATCCCTCCGAACTTCACTTTCAGTGGTCATCTTGGTGGCTTGAAATCAGCCGTGATGGGAGTATTTACACTGCAGAGGCTGGCAAATGCTAAAAATTTAGGATTTCTTTCTCTCCTTCCCTCCCTCCCTCCCTCGCTCCCTGTCTCGCTCCCTCCTTCCCTCCCTGCTTCCTTCCCTTCCTTCCTTCTTTCTTTCCTTCCTTCTTTCTTTCTTTCCTTCCTTCCTTCCTTCCTTCCTTCCTTCCTTCCTCCTTCCCTCCCTACCTCCCTCTCTCTCTCTCTCTTTCTTTCTTTCTTTTTCTTCCTTTCTTTTTCTTTCAGAGAGAGATAAATTACCTGAGCATATCACTGACTGAGTTAGTTCAGGGAAGGAGGAAGCTCCTCCCAGCCTTGGGCTCCTTCTTGAAGATGCAGGAACAGCCTCAAACTGAGATATTGAGCTTCCCCTTTCTCGAGTGAAGCTAAGGGAGTCCCTCCATCCAGGGCTAGGCAAGTATCAGACGTCAAGTAATAGGAGATGAGGGGAGGAGAGGGAGGAGAAAGAGGGAAGACTAAGCACATGTTAACAGGCCTAAGCAACACAGTCATACCTCTTTTAGCCATTCATTGTTCATCTGGGGTGGTAGTGAGTTCAAGCCCAACATAGCAGGTGTTCAAGCAACCATTTTTCATAATGATATGAAGACAGAGGGAGGCTTTGAAAGTAGAAAACCAAGAACTGTGGAGTAAGAGTGGTTTAGGCTTGAAGCCCAACCTGACCATAAACTGTCTGCTTGACCTCAGGTAAAATTATTTAATATCTCTGTGACTCAATGCCCAAATTTATTCCATGGTAATAATTGAAATTTAATTAATAGAATTTGTACATGCTTGGCCCATAGTAGGTATACTGGCTAAGTAGAATGTAGTAGCTGGATTATTAAAAAAGGTATCTGATACCTGACACCTGTATACTTTAGAGACAGTTTTTCAGCCTGACTATGAAGTTTGCAAAGCAATCTCCACCTTTGATGGGAATAAATTCCTCAGTGACTGTTCACAATCTCTAAGTTAAGCTGGTGCATGAACAAGTTTCACCTTGAAACTGACCATACCAATAAAGCAGTACCCACTGCTGACGTGATATTACAGCCCCCAGCAGTCTTCATTCAGGCCTAATGGGTACCCAAGCAAGTAGAAGCTGGGATCTTCTCTGAAGAGGAGATTATCAGGTTTGGGGAAGATGTGAGGATCTGCTTGAGACCTTCAAAACTTCTACCCATTTGGGTACATGATTCCCCTTCCCTCTTGAGCCACAGGTAGCTCATGGTACCTGCTAGAAACTCAAAGGAGGTTAAACCACATGGACTGAGGGGGAAAAGGTAAAGACAGAAGTCAGAGCTGGGACTTAAAGTCTCTGTTGATACACCGGGGAAAAGTTTCCAAGTCTCTACGAAAACAAGCAAGATCTGGAGGAGAACTCCACAGGCCCCCTGAGTCCCACGCAGCATAGAGATATAAAGTCGCCTCATCAAGACCGGGACACCTGCTCCTAGGAGGGATTGCTGACCACTCCCTCCCACTCCCATCACATGGGAGAAAACAACAGCAAGGACACCAATAACCCTGGTCATCATGGCCACAAGCCAAGACAGTCTGTGCCATGTCTCCTCGTGTGCTAACTCCCTGCATACTCCACGATACCCACCTTGTTCTACAGGTGCTTTCTTAGGCTGGGGACTCTGACTCCAAGAGAGATTTGGGGACAGTGCCACAGAGGCAGAGTCTGGACTCCCACTCTTACAAAGCTGATGATGGATGAGTTGGGGATTCTTATCTCCACTGCTTGTAGTCCAAAACATGCTTCTCTAATTCCATGGCCCAGTCATCAACAGATTCCCTGAAACTTCAAGTTCTGAAGCTGTGGGAAGATATGACATACTTCTCAGAAGTCCGGAAGTCAGTAGGTCCCCTTTTGGCTTCTCAAGTATGCACAGACCCTTGTTATATGCATCACTCTGAGCGATGAACTGTAATTAGGCCAAACATCTCCATACCCCCGGACAGTATGTAGAATAGGGTACATAAATGATATATCCAGGTATTGGGATATGTCTAGGGGCTGCAAGGATGTAGGCCTAGATTCCCTGATCTGTCCCTTGGTCAATTACATAACCTTGAGGCATGTCACTGGCTCTTGCTGGGCCTCATCCTTCCCATATGTAACTTCTGTGGATTTTATCCATTTCTAGCCCAACACATCCACTTCTCACCATCTGCACTGTTCTCTTCTGAGACCATTTTTCTAGCCCTTTAACTGGTCTCCCTCATCCACTAACCTTCCCTATTGATGATCAGAGAAAAAAAATTCAACAAGGACACTTATAAAAGAAGAGGGGGCAAGGGTAGAGAAAAAAGAAAAAAAAGAAAATCATTACTTAGCCAGGCTTGGTGGCTCACACTTGTAATCCCAGCATTTTGGGAGGCCAAGGCGGGTGGATCACTTGAGGTCAGGAGTTCGAGGCCAGCCTGGCCGACATGGTGAAACACTGTCTCTACTAAAAATACAAAAATTAGCCAGGCATGGTGGTGCGTGCCTGTAATCCTAGCTACTGGGGAGGCAGAGGCACAAGAATTGCTTGAACCAGGTAGATGGAGGTTGCAGTGAGCCTAGATGGTGCCACTACACTCCAGCCTGGACAACAGAGTGAGACTCTGTCAAAAAAAAAAAAAATCATTACTTATAGTCTCAAAGACATTTTCTAGCAAGTCGGGGGAGAGAAAGAAACAGAAAGATTCTGGCTAAGAAAAAAAAATGTCTCAGTGGAAGGATGAAGGTGTGACTTTTAAGAAAAAAGAAAATGGCAGGCGCAGGCTGACGAGAGGTGGCGAGAAACAGGACAGGGTGGGAAATGCAGAAGGGCAGGCACTGGCCACGCAGGCTGGGGACAGCTGGTTCAGTGTGAAAATGAAAGACAAAGAGCAGCTGTGCTTTGTGTTGAAAGGAAGCTAGGGGCTTTTTGTGGCAGGGCAGGCTTTGGGGGGAGAAGTCCTTTCCCAGTCAGTAGTCCTGGTGCAGGGCTGGGGACACGAGTGTTGCTGCAGAGCTGTGAGTCCGCCTCAGCACCACTCTGAGCATCACAGCTCTGCCTCCCTCTCAAGGTGCCAGCTCGGTCTCCATCGTGTGGCTCCCAGACAGTCCCCATTTCAATGCTGAGCCCAGTTGCTGCAGCAGTCTGTTTAGAAGAAGGGCACTTGGGGGCTTGCTGTGCTGTTTTTAAAAAAACCCTGTGAAGAAGGCTGTGTTTCCCTATATTTTATGGATAAGGAAACTGAGGCCAGATAAATTTTTAAGGTGATACAGTCAGAATGTGGCAAAGCCAGCATACAGCCAGCTGCTAGTGTTTTAATAACTTGAATTTTTACGCCGGTTCTAAAAGCAATATATTCTTAGAATGAAAAATACACAAACTAATAAAATAAAATGAAAGTCACCTATAACCCTCTACCTAGAGAGGAATAAAAGTTTTGTATATTTCTTTCTAGTCTTTTTAATTAATTCCTCAGCATATTATTTTTACTTACTTATAAAAGGGGGATTGTATTACAAGAGTCATTGCAAAAATCTTCACTTCCTGTGATGGATGATTTGTCTCAGGCCTGTGTATATTCTTGATAAACTGGTTTTATTTGTTACGTAGCAATACATCATAGGGCTACACCATAATTTATTTGGTCTTTTTTCTACTCTTGGACGTTTAGGTTTCTTCCCACTTTGAGGCTTAGTGGATAATTTAAGAAATGTTTTTTAACTGTGTGTGCCCTGGTACTAAATTTTGTAATCTCAAAGAGAGGTCAGCATAGACATGTAGAGTCAATGAGAAAAAATATACATGGAAAACCATTATGCCAGGTAACATACTCACAGATCAAAAAACCAGGAGGTGATAGGAGAAAATGAGATGAATGCAACTCGGTGGGATTCAGCAAACTTTCATGGAGTAAATGACATTTGATTTAAAATAGGGGTCAGGAAACTTTTTTTACAAAGAGTCATATTGCAAATATTTGAGATTCCACACACTCTATAGTCTCTGTTGCAAGTATTCAACTCTGTCATTGTCGTATGGGGCCTAGTGTGCCCACCCTATTGTAATCACCTCCAAAAGCAGCCACAGACAATACAAAAGAAATGTACAAGTATGTCTATGTTCCAATAAAACTTTATTTTCAAAAACAGGCAATGGGCTAGATTCGGCCGACAAGCTATAGTTTGCTGATCCCTGATTTGCACACCCAAAGTAGAATAGATTTTGTTATGACCTCATCAGAGGGAAGACTGTAGGGAAAGTTAGATATTTTATGGTTGGCTAGTATAGGTTGTGGCCCAACCATATGGGGCCTGAGAGCCAGGTTGTGGGATGCCAAAAGTCTATGAACTTTGTGTAGCAGACAGAATCCATTAATTTTTATGGAACCATTTTCAAGTATCAGGGACCTATAATGTTCCCAGAATGACTAGCACCTCTGAGAAATGATAGGAAGGAATCCTAGAAACCTAGAAAGACTGATTTTGACTTATCTATTTTGTTTTTTGTTTTCTTGCTTCTCTCCATTAGCATCTTATAATTCACTCAGCTTGTCTATCTGGAAATCAAAAGTTATCCAGTTAGAAGAAATGGGGGTTGGGGAGACAGTGGGAGGGGAAGGAGCTGTTTGCTGGCTGCCTCTCATTGGACTGTGAATCTCAGGGCCTGTGACTGAGTAGAGGGAAAGCAGCTGGCCACCCAGGTGTGTGAAGTCAGCCAACTCCCTGGGCTGAAGAATAGGCCACCTTCTGGGTAAGGCTCCAAATGCCTCTCTCCATCTGGACTGTCTTCACATGCAGCCAATATACGGCCTTCAGTTCCTTCTCTCTCCACAAACCTCATCCTGGTCTAAGACACTGGCTCTAAGACACTGTTGGGAGATGAGATTTCATCTCCCAACAAGTAGCATTTGCATCACTTGGGAACTTGTTAGAAATGCCAAAATCTCAAGCCCCAACCCAGACCTACTGATCAGAAACTCTGCAGTGTGAGAACCAGCAACCTATATTTTAACAAGACCTCTAGGGGATGGTGATACACACTGTATTTTGAGAACCACTGGCTAGGATCTCTGTGTTGCCATTAGGGCTCTGTCCCAAGAGGCTAGGCACTGAACTAATGAACACTGCATGCAATGTAATTCTAATGACCCCCAAATCTACTTATTATTGCCCTTTAATAAATACAGACACTGAGGCTCTGACATGTTAAGGAATTTGATTTGAACCTGGGTCATTTTTATTTCAAACTCCACACTATTGACCACTCTGCTCTAGCACCTTCTCTTTATGAATAGGACTAGGAGGTCTGTCTTTAGAAGTGTACTTTTCCAAAGACTGTCATAATTTATTTTCTTAATAACATTCACTGACCACCTCTCCCATTCCAGACCCTATCCCAAGGTATAGCATATATTACTAAGCTCCATTCTAGTCCAAGCCCTGCAAGTATGTAATTTGCTTTAGCACCTGCAGAGCAGAAAACACTACTTAGGAAGGTAGCATTACTTGTTTCAGGGCCACAGTAGCTCTGAGCATTATAAAGTTTCAAACGTGGGTGCCTTGCTGGCTCAAGTAATCGGAGTGTGGCTTTCTTTTTTTTTTTTAGACAGAGTCTCGCTCAGCCACCCAGGCTGCAGTGCAGTGGCGCAATCTCGGCTCACCGCAAACACCATCTCCCGGGTTCAGGCGATTCTCCCGTCTCAGCCTCCTGAGTAGCTGCGATTACAGGCACCTGCCATCATGCATGGCTAATTTTTGTATTTTAGTAGAGACAGGGTTTCACCATGTTGGCCAGGCTGGTCTTGAACTCCTGACCTCAGGTGATCCGCCCGCCTCAGTCTCCCAAAGTGCTGGGATTACAGGTGTGAGCCACCGCGCCCGACCAGAGTGTGGCTTTAAAGGGAGGAAAACGCTTTGGGAATGGACCATGTGCTTGTGGGAGAGAAGAAGTCGGCAGCCTGGGCAGAGCTTGAGAGGCATGGTGAGCTGAAATATGGAGGGTCTGGGCATCCAGCTGATTGAACTTCAGGTGGCCTGTGTGTCACAAGCCCTGATGCAGACTCCCAAGACCTCCCATGGCTCTGATGCAGATCATAGAAAAAGCCTTCTCCCAATGTCCAAGGTTTGAGATCAGTTTCTTCCTAATTGGCCGTGTGGCCATGGATAAGTTATTGGCCCTTTCCGAAACTCAGTTTCCCCACTGGTACAAGACTCAATCAGTGGGTTTCAAACACTTTTTAAGTTGCAGAAAGCTTTATCTAAATAATATCTGACACCAGGTTCCAATACACTAAATAGATAATAAAGGTAGTTGCTCTAGTTAATTGGAGGAAGGGAAAGGAGGAAGTGAGGAGCTGAAAACCATTAGCCTTTCCTGACTCCCTGCAGTATATATGGCACCATATGGAAGCTACAACAGCCCACCCAATCTAGCCCCCATCACCATGTGATATCTCCTGTTACTCTCTGCCTTCCTCCTCTCCAGCCTTCTTTCTAATCCTCACCCATCCCAGTCACACGTCCTCCTTAGAGCCTCTGCACTGGCTCCTCCCTTGGTTCAGAATGCTCTTCCTCCAGACATCCTCACCTCTTTCAAGTCTTTTTCTTTCTTTCTTTTTTTTTTTTTTTTTTTTTTGAGACAGTCTTGCTGTCACTCCAGCTGGAGTGCAATGGCGCCATCATGGCTCACTGCAACCTCCGCCTCCCAGGTTCAAGAGATTGTCTTGCCTCAGCCTCCCAAGTAGCTGGGATTACAGGCATGTGCAACCATGCCTGGTTAATTTTTTTTTTTTTTTTTTTTTTGTATTTTTAGTAGAGACTGGGTTTCACCATGTTGGCCAGGCTGGTCTCAAACTCCTGACCTCAGGTGATCCACCCATCTTGGCCTTCCAACGGGCTGGGATTACATCCGTGAGCCACCGCGCCCGGCCCTCTTTCAAGTCTTTTGCTCACATGCTGCCGGCTCCATGAGGCTTAGTGTGCCCACCCCATTAAAATTACAGCCCTCTTCACTCACTAGCACTTCCAATCCCCTCTCCCTTCACTTCACTGTTTTTCCTTTCTCCAAGCTCTTATCACTTTCTACCTTCATATCTACCTTTTATTGTATATATAATTTATGGCCAGCCTCTCTCTGCTGGAGGCAACATCCTGAAGAAAGCATATCCCAGATGCCTAGAGAAGTGTCTCAGAACGTAGTAGGCCTTCCATACATAAATGTTGTTATGAAGAATGGAGTTTTGAGAGCTCTCATTGTTCATAATTTGTCTACCATGTGGCCACCCAACCTAATATGTGCTTCCACTGCCCTGAAACTCATTCATTTTGTCTGGTGCAGAGCTAGAGTCCTAAGGGAACCAAAATCCAGCTCGTCTTTCTGATTCCCTGAGGCTCAGAGCAAAGTCACTTGCTTGCTTCACACCTTCAACATCCTTGTATTATAGTCAGAGAGTGAGAGAGGAAGAGTGGGAAGGGCACAGAAGCAGGGCTGGAAAAGCGAGAAGGTAGGAGGAGGGAGGAGAGGGCAGGCAGTGCTATTATGGGCAACTTAGCACACCAGCACCTGCCATGGGCCAATTCTGCAGCTGGGCATTTCTCATGGGCTGTCTCATTTAGCCTCCTGAAAACACTGTAGATTGCAGGTGATAACTAAGGAGGTGAACCCCAGAGAAGTGATGTAAGTTGCCCAAGATGGTCCCACGAGAAAGGGAGTACCTGGGATTCAGATCCAGGCCATCTGGCTCCAGAGCCTCCTCTTTCCTCTCTACCAGTATTACCCACGGAGCCACAGTGGAGACGTGCTGAGTCTTTCTCAGGGAGATGTGAAAGAGGCCAGGAATCCACTGTGTGTAGCTCTGCTTTCTCTGCCTCATTCCTCTCCTGCAGCCACATGCTCTGGTCTGCAGTGCAGGGACCTCTGGCCCTGGGCTCCTCTCCTGTGATGGAGCCCTGGAAGGCAGCTGTGCTCATGGTCCTTGCAATCAGAGTCCCTGCAATAACCTAAGAGAATGTTTGCCTACGTCATACCCTCTCCCTTTGGTGCCCGCGGAGGCTGTGAAGCCAGCAACATGACGTTTTGTCTGGCTAAGCTTTGGGGCTGATTGAAAGTCTTCAGAACCTGCGCTCCTCCGGTGCTGCTCTTCCTGGAAACGGTTACCATGGAACACAGCCACGATGCAGCCTTCACTGTCAGAACTAATGAAAGTCAGAAAGCTATTAGGGGAAGAATTTTTTTCCTCCCTCCCTCCTGCACATAATTCCACTCTTCGGTGAGGTGTTTGCATGGCTGCCCTGTTTGTGAGATGTTAATTGCATCCTCATTGAAATTCCTTGCCCACTGCCATCACCTCCTTTTGAGCTCCAGCCCTGAAGCTGGCCTTTTTGAGATAATGAAGCTAAGTGACCACAGAGAGTGCGTCCCAGCCTCTCTGAAGAAGCATGCATCTTATCAGGCCACATCACAGCTGAAAAACATTCTATAGCTCCCAGCGACCCCAGAACATGGCACTCAAGGCTCTCAGAGCCAGGTCGCAGTTGCACTTTGCATGCTTCCTTCTTCCTCCAGGGCATCCTGGGTTAAAGTCCTCCAGGGCATCCTGGGTTAAAGTCACAGAGGGCCAGCTCTACTCCCTGATGACATCTTCACATCTCTGTGCCTCTTAGATCCCTATGGCTTCTGTTCAGAATGCCCTCCTCCTGGCCTCTCCATTTCACCAACTCTCAGTGTTCAGCTACACTGGCCACCTTCTCAGTAATACCCTCCATCCCTAGAGAAGAACAGGTCCAGGTATACCTATGGCTCCTCCCTGTTCCCCAGGTCACATGTCTCATCACAACTATTTGCTGCAAACCTGCCTTCCTCTCTAAACAGTGAGGTCCTTGAGAGCAGAGGCAGGCTGATTCATCCCTCAATTCCCAGAGCCTAGCACTGTGCCTGGCGCTTCACGGATGTCCCATAATGCCACTGCTTCCTTGTTCCTACTCCACCTGTTAATAGAAGGAAAGTAAACACAGCTGAGCCCATGAGGGGGCGAAAGAACATAGAGAATATAATGATGGATTGCTGTGTAGACGCTACTCACTCTCTACTGCCCAACCCACTACAGAGACACTGAAAAAGAAAAGCCAGGTCTGGGGCCCTAGGAGCTCATTCTGGCTGGTATTTATAGCAAGGTAATTAGCTCCCTTCCCTAGCACCCCTGGAAGTGCTGGGAGACAATCTAGAAGCAGCAATGAGGAAAGCAACATAAAGGGATTGCCATAGAAACATGGGGAGGCGGTTGGGGGTACTCGGGGGAAACAGAAGCAGCCCCCAGCACTTTCTGTGTCTCTCACCTGTTAAGTGCAGGAACTCAGTCCTGAAAGGAAGATTTCCTAGGGGCAGTCTCGGGGATCTTCTTTCTGTGGCCAAAGGGGCCCCTCCTCCATGCAGCCTAGGCTTGACAGGCACTATCTGGTCCCACCCCAGCAGACCCTGGATCTGCAAGAAAAGTCTCCCAAGTTCTCCTACCCTGAACTCCTGGAGAAGCTTATCCTCATCCAGATAACTGAAACTTCCCTGCCAGAGGTGGAGAAGGCTGGAGGCAATTTTCCTGCCTAGTAGTGATGCAAGGGAGTTATGACAATGGACTGGATCCTTTCCACCTCAGTACCACTCATCTGGACTCCTGCAATCATGGTCTAACTGCTCATTCCTTCTGCGTTCTCACCTCCATTCAGTTGAATCTCCACATTTCCACATTTAGAGTGATACTTCTAAAATGCAATTCTGATCATGTTATTTTCCTGCTCAAAATTCTTCAGCAGGTCCCCACGGTTTTCAGGATAGAAATTCTTACAATTTTGCATGGAATGCAGGCTCCATGAAGCTTTGTCTCTCTGGCCACTGCCCACTCCCTCCCCCTAGTATGAAGCCCATGCAATTTTCATCTCAGTCATACTAAGCATCATGTGGTTTTCCAAACTCTGCTCTCTCTTGCTTTGGGATCTTTGTCCATGCTGTTCTCACTCCCTCCCTCCCCTTCAAACTCCTCCTCACCTTTTAAGTCTCTGCTCTAGGACCACCTCCTTTCAGAGAAGGCTTCTCGACCTCCCAAGTAGACCAGGTAGCTCACTTGTTGCTCCATTGAAACTTCTGTGTTCCTACCTAGTGAATCTCAAGGTGAGTCAGAATCACTGGGCTTCCTCATAGCCCGTCCAACTGTATGTCAATTCCTCGTAGGCAGAGTCACATTTTCTTGATTTCTGTACCCTAATACCTAACACAGGACTAACTTCCAAATATGTCACAGGGTTGGCACTAGAATGAAGTGAGTGAGCCACCCAGGGTGCAGAATTTAAGGAGATGCTCTCAAGTTTGTGCAAGACAGGCTGGCATGAATTGTCATAAGGGGATTTTCACCCCTGTTCTTTTGCTTGTCAGGTCACAGCAAGTCCTAGGTGGGTGAAAGGGCATCAACGATTTGGGAGATTGATAGAGGAGTCTGTGCTTTTCTGGAAGACCTTGACTTACTAGCTCCATACAACACTGAAAAGCATCTTCCACTTTACCAGAATTTCTATGGAAATCTCCAACTTCTTGCATGTAGGGTAAGATAGGGAAGATGTATCCCTACTTAAATGCACTATCATGAACTCCTGAGCTGATGGCTTCTACACTTCGCCAAAGTGGACTCTTAGGAATACTGTATGTGTCTACCATGGAAGACACTTCTAGACATAGGTATTGCTATATTCAAGAGCTATCCACCTAGCTTTCTGTAATATGCAAAGATAGTTTCTAAAAGGGACCATTAACAGCCTCTTGAAAGGAGAAGAAAATACCACCAAACCTATGATGCACTACCAGCGACATCACATAAAATCACTCAGATTCCTCACCACACAACTCCAGGGAGCACCTTCATATAGGGTGCAATGCCAATTGTGCCCCTGAATTTGTGCAATGTGGTGGCCATTTCCCCATAATCCCTCAGCTGTACATCAACTCAGCGAAGCTTCCCTGGCACTAAACTCAAAACACTCAAAAACATCCTTACCATCATCCACAGTGAATGAGAAAGGGGAACAAACTCAGCGCTGGTGAGCTGGCTCCACACTCCACAAATGGTCAGCTTCTCTCACTTTCCAACTGGAGGACCTTAAACCAAATCTCTTTAATCTCCTCTGTGAATGTGAGGCCCTATGTTGGGTTCACAAAAGAACATTAGCCTGAGAGGTACCTGCAGAGGGAAGGATGGGCAGCCCCTCTAAAGTCACCTAGGTGAAGGGAGAGTCTTGCCTCACAGGAGGCAGAAAGAGATTATGAGATTTAACAAATGCGTCAGAGACCCTGGGTGCCTTAGGTTCACTTACTTTGATTCCTTCAGTTTTCAGACATAGGAACTGAATGGAGCAATGAATACAGTCCTGCCCAATATCACTGAATGAATTAGCAGCAAAGATGGGCCCTATGTTGCCAGACCAGGGCTTATTCAGACACACAGTTGCTTTATTTTAGTGATGGAGTGGGTCTGACTGATAGCTTTTGTAGATCTTTATTCAGAGTCAGCTGGAAAAATTAGTCCCCGCTCGCTGAAGATCCTCCCATTCCTAGAGTGAAGACTCCCTCCTTCTAAAAAGGGGCCAAGAGACAAGGAATAAAGTACCTAGTAAGGCTTTGCCAAGCACCTCTATTGGCATCTATCTGAATTCCTGGCATAGAGCACAGGAAGAGATGCATACCTTATGGAGCCAAGCTTCCCTAAGTGAGCTCCAGGGGCCGATTGCACTGAAACCCCCTGGGGACTTGTTGAAATGTGGCTTTCATAGATGCACCCCAGATCTACTAAATTAGAGCCTAGGGGTGGGAGGATACCATTAACAAACTCCACATGGGATTTTGGCACACAATAAAGTTTGAGAACCAACACCCAGACATTATAGTGGTAAGAAGGAACCTAATGGGTATCAGATATCTACTAAGGCACTGTGCTAGGCACTAGATAGATAGATAAATAGATATCCTTAGAAGTGATAGAAAAGGCAGAAACAGACATTATTTCTTTGCCACACTTAGGGAAGCTTTGCACCAGAGGGTATGCATTTCCTCCTTGGTTCTATGCCAGCAATTCAGGTAGATGCCACCAGACGGTGCTGGAAAGAGATTTCCCCAAGCACAGGAAATTAAGACAATATTCTTGGGCCCTTGGGTCATTGGATAGTGCTGAGAATGGCATCTAGAACGCACTACCTCAAAATCCTTCTCAAAGGGAGGGAATGCGTCCTTGAACTTTCACCCAATTTCCTACTCTCAGCCCTTAAGGCTCTGCCCAGAATTTCACTAATTACAATTTGCTGTATCTTTTCCCCTCTTAAATTAAATTTTACCCTCTCTTCTCAAAACTTCTTGTGTCTTAACACTCTTGCTACATTCTTGGCTCTGCCACTTACTGGTTATATGACCTCTGATAATTTGTTTTATCTCTATAAGCCTCAGTATTTTATATATATAAATTGGAGATAATAGTTCCAGAGTAGTAGCAAGTATTAGAGATAATTGTAGAAGCTCAATAAATGTTTAATCTTTTCCGTACTTAACCTCATTTTCAGAATGACAATCCCCTGTTTAAGAAACCCCAGTGGCTTTCTGGTCTCATTTGCTTCTCCATGACCCAAACTGTCCAATTTAAGTTCTCATCGCATCTCACTCATGTCTGCCTCTGGGCCTTTGCTCATGCTGTATCTTCTACCTAGGATGCCCTCATACTTTCATCCACTAATACAAATCCCAGCATGCTTAAAGGTCTTTCTCAAGTTCTTCCTGCTGGTTTAGGGTACATTCTGAAAGTGCAGGCCAACAGACTCTTCTGTCCCCTCTGCTCCTTCAGGCACCCTCCACGCACGCTCCACTCTACCTCCTGGAGATGAGAACATTAGAGTCATGGAAGTCAGTGATCTCTAGGTATTGGAATTTTATGTACAGAATTTTTTATTTTTTTTGAGGACCAGCACCAGGCCGCCACCTTTTATTTTGCCAGATGAGAATATATTATTAAATCTTGCATTCTAGTGTTCCCATCATATCACAAAATAATGACATTTTAATAAAATAAAAGTTACAAAGGGAAAAAAAATGTCATACAGAAGTATTGTCCTTTAAATGGAATAAATTCCACTTCATAAAATGCTCACTGCATTGCCTGTTTTTTGCTCCTTTTGTCCTGGACTGATAAAAATACTATCAAAGGCCAGCTTCTGCAAAAATTCGGGTGAGTCCCCCAATCCACTCAATCACCTGTCCCTACCCCCTGGCAACATAATGACAACCTCCACAACAGTTTCCACTTACTGAACACTTGCTATGTGCTAGACCCTGTGCTAGGTACTTCATGCATTAGCTCACTAAATCCCTTTGTACAACCTCTTGAAAAACACATCATTACTGCTACCACTTTTAAGATGAGGCTTAGAAAATTTAAGTAACCAGCCCAGGTCACCATGATGGTAAAGTAGTTGAGTTATGCTTACAGTAAAAGACAGTTTGACCCCCAAATCTGTGCTCCTTCTTCTACTTCATTTCTTGTCTCCTACAACGGGAAGAAGTTTTTGAATGCAGGAGCATAAGGAGATATGCTTCTCTTTCTTTGTATAGTCCATACTCACAGCATTCATTGATTCATTGATTCAACCAATATTTATGAAGCACCAGTGCTCTGGCAGGTGCTGTCCTAGATGCTGAAATACAATGTTAACAAGGGGAGACAGAAGTTTTGCCTTCATAGAGGGTACACTATGACATGTATGCACATGCCAAATGGTGATCAAAAATGCAATGCCTTGTTAGTAACTCCTTGCTCAATTCCAAGGGCTTTTAAAATACCAAGGCTATAGCCAGGTGGGTACAGATGTTAAAACATACCCTGGGCCCCTCCGGGCTCAGTAATTATCTGGTTCTTATATACTGCCTGTCTTTGCTATGGAAATTTATGAGCCAAAGGCTCTTTTCAGACTGGAAAGCCCCTGAACTCCAACTCCACTTGCTTTATTAGAAAAAGGAACGGAATTTAAAAGGGACAGATGCAGGCTTGGTTCTATACCTTAAAATATACTTCCCTCACTGCTCTGCTTAACCCCAGGTCCCCAGGTCACCCAGCCTCCAAGCCCCCAGTTGCTGCAGAGAAGATCACTCTCTTCAATGACTCATTTTATCCCCTCAGACTCACTCCGATCTTACACCGCTTCACATCTGCTCTCCCCTTTCTCAGATTCCTTGTGACCTCCACCTGCCTTTTTCTAACAGCTCCAGGGTGATGGTCCAGATCACTCTCTATGTCACCATTTCAGACAGCCTAGCAGTCGTGGCTACTGTTTATTTATTCATTCCTTAATACCAAGCAGTTCCTCAGTCTGCTCATTCCCAGCTGTCTTGGTTTCTGCAGGACAATGTTCTGAACTCACTAACCTCACACCTCGGACCTCAGACCAGAGCCTCATCACATCACTGGCATACAGATCACACCACAGTCTGATGGAAGCTTCACAGCACTAGGCCTGACACACCAGTCATTGCTGGAAGGGTCTTCACAGAGTCTACCAGTGCTATTTAATGAGAGCTCTACTGACATCTTAGGTGGAGGGCCAGGGAGATGGGGTGTGTGATTTCACCTCGTGTGGAGCTCCCTTGTATGGCAAGGAGACTTAAGCATCCTTGTCCTTCTTCCCTGAAAATAAATCCCAGGGACAGCCAAACATGTGCCCACACATTCCCAAATGCCCGTAGGAGAGAACAAGTTGAGAAGCACAGTGCCTATTGTATTTCTAAATGAAGTAACTTTTCCAAGGTTATTGAGTAAGTCAGCTGCATACCTGGTGTTCTGATGGGTGATAGGCTATAGGGTGTAATGGGAAGTGCACTGGAGTAAGAATCAGACCTTCTGACAACCATGCCAGTTGTGGTATAGGGGGCTGGGATTGGGGGAGGGGCGGTTTGAGAAACTCAAAAGTGTAGAATTGGAACCAATTATTCAGCCTTCCCTCCATCTGGAAAAGCTCCCTTCACAGGTCTGTCTAGCACATACCTTGGAAGAAATAGCATTTGGTTTCTTTATAAGGTAACTCAACCCAAGAAGGAAAAATAGTACTTAAGGTGGACTAAGACACCACCCATCTACTAAACTCTGGCAACTTCCTATAGACTCTGAGTAATGGGCCACTCCCCACATCCACACTCCCCATTCTGGGCTGGGGCCCCAAGAGTACTCAGCCATAGGGACTATGGCCTCTCCAAACAGGAGCAGTCTTGGCTACCCAGTCCCCACCTCTTCCGCTCTTATTCCTTATCCATGCCCACTTCTGCCTGTGGGCTTTGGAAGGCTCCAGGAGAAAACTTCAGGCTCAGCCGGGAGGAGCTAGCAGTCTTTCCATCCCCCTTGGCATTTGGGTGACGTGTAAATACTGGACTAGGGCCAGAAGCTTGAGTTGCTCCATCAGCCTGCCTGGTACTTTCCAACCTGGTCCTCAGTTCTTTCCACCAAGTGTAGACCTGAAGATGACTGCAGGTCCTTCAATCCTAAAATGTTCCATTTAAGAATATTCTTCAATGAAATACCAACTCCAGTCCCAGATCAAGACCCCTTTAGTAACTAATCATCCAGCCCTTGTCCACATTGCCAATCTCAAAACAGACCTGAGATAAAATCTCAACCTCTTTGTGCTCTAGTTTGTCTTCTCATATAATCCAATTGTCTGGAACTTCTTAAAGGCCTTGTGAAGATGTGATAACCACATCCAGGAGGGAGCAGTTTATGTAAAAACAAGAGGGGATGAGTGAGTCAAATCTAAATGGCCTCAGGCATTTCTGCCATGTCCCTGGCAGGTGATGATTGAGGCAGGGGGCCTGTAGGAGGTAGTTCCCCAGGTTTGGGGCTGGTGCCCACAGACTTGAGTGGCAGTAGTTAGGGGTTACCCGGCATCTCCCCATTATGCAGCCAGGAACTGGGGAGTGGGAGAATCCCTGACAGCTTGGGCCCATGACAGCTTTTCCTGAAGTGCTCCATGACAGGTCATTGCAGGGAAGGGAGATGATGGATGGTGAGATTCCACCACCACTTTTCTTTCTTAAGTGGAAAGCACTTGAAAAGAAGTGAATGAGAGAAAGAACGTAACAGAACAGGTTTAAGAACATTCACCGGAACTAGTCCACGGCACTATTGAATCAAAGTGAAAATGAGTTGAAGCTCTCATTGGGAGCTTGTCAGTCAACTTCCAAGAGGCAGTTGATACAGTGTAAAGAGTATGTACAGACTTTGGAATCAGATTCATATACAGATTGGAATCCAGCTCTGCATTTTATTAGCTATGTGACCTTGAGCAAGGTATTTATTTTGGCCTCAATTTCCTCATCTGTAGAGACTACAGTAGTGCATGTCCTATATGGATGAAAAGGGAAGACATTAAGGTTTTCCTTTCCCTACTTCCATGGGGGTAAGAGCTCAGAAGCAGCTCAGCGATATACTGTGGCGGTGGCAATGGTGGGAAAGGAAAGAAGATGCCAGGAAGGAACTGTGGGCAGAAAATTCTAGGGGTGGTAATGGATCCTGGACACCAGGTCTACACCAGTACACCCCCAAGATGAGGTCATGTGCAGTGAGCAGAAGTGTTAAACCTTTTGGCTCAGGGGCCAGTGTCAGGATCAAGAGGCAACACAGTGGAGGTTTCAGGCAAAGGGCTGGGAGGAATAGACTCATCAGTGGACAACTGGAAGGCAGAGTGGTATTGGCCAGATGTACTGGTAAACCAGTGAGAGGACAGACTGCTGGAGTAGTGATGGGCTCCAGCTCCTTTACCACAAGGCCACTTTTCTCTGTAGAAAGAAAGTTGGTGGAGTTCAGAGTAGCTTCTGAGTCATTAGAAGTTATTAAGTCCCGCCTTTGTTCCTCATGTCCAATGTCATTGCGTTGCACCATGGAAGGGTTGAGTGGGAGGGAGTGATAACCGGTCTGGCCCTGTAGGCACCCTATGGGAGCCACCTTGTTTTGCATCTCTGAGCAAAGCTTTGGAAAAAGACTCAAGTGTGATGCCTGACTTCTAGAGGCAGTAAAGAGAGGGTAGAAAGTAGACTCTCCCTTTCCCAGTCCACACAATTTGCCTCACTTTAGCTTTTAAAATAAATTTTATTATGCAATATTTGAGACATATAAATCACAATACAACTGGCAGCCATCCACCTACAACCCAGATTAAGAAATATAGCTGAAGCCCTCCATGGCTTTCTACATGACCATACTCTCCCCATTCTCCAGAAATCATCATGATCTGGAATTTAGGCTTTATTGTTCCCACAAATGACTTTATACTTTTATTACATATTTATTTATCCCTGGACAACATACAGAATTGCTTTGCATGTTTTCAAACTTTATATCAATTGTATCATAAAATATGCATATTTGACTGAGCTTGATTTTTGCCCCCAACGTTAGGTTTGTGTGATTTATCTGTGTTGACATATGTAGCTCTAGTTTATTACTTTTCCCTGCTGAAATGTCTGTTATTTCAGAACACCACAATTTACTTATTCATTCTTGTTCATAGGTAATAGAAGCTTTATTTTCCCAAAGTTTTTCTCTTACAAAATGCTGCTGGGAACATTCTCGAGCCTGAGTCCACACACGCATGAGGAGATAATGCCTTTTGCCCCATCCCTAACTCCTTCACCTTCTTTTCTAGCTTGCACCTTTCCCACACCCTGCACCCAAGCCACTCTGTTTGGGCTCCATGCTTAGACTCCTGTGGTCTAAGCAGTCTCTTGTTTCCCTGAACTGGTTTGGGAATTGCCAACTTGACTTTGCCTTTGGAAACTTTTCCAGAGATTCATATTTCTGTCCTCCAGCCTCAGACAAAAAGTGATGGGTTAGTGACCCATATCAAGCCCCACAAAGTCCTATGTGACTTGCCCCGGTTGTGCCAACTCCTTCCTGGCTCCCACCTGACCAGACTGTAAACTCCAAAAGGCAGGAATTGGGACTGACTTATTTCATGCTGTACCTCCAGTTCAGGCATAGGACCTGATACACTTTGAATATTTGTTGGCTGGATGACTGCAAGAATTAATGATCTATGGAGAAGGGATGTCAGATGATCAGGATTATGGATGAACTTAACTTGCAATTATCTCTACCTGGATGTCTCCAGGCCCCCACCACGGGTCCTTGGCTATTCTAGCTAATCTTATGTGGACTCTGGGCCTTTTATGAGCTAAGACCACCCATCACTTGGTGAGGTCTTCTCAGATAGGCAAAGACATCCAATCTCTCCCACATAGGATGAACCCTAGGGCCCCTAGTCATTTGGGAGCACATGAGGGGAACCACTTGCCATTGGTTGGTCTGAGGTACTCCTAATGGTGAACCCCTGGAGCCCTTACCCTGTAGAAGGCAGCGGTCCCCTTTCTCTGGTGAGGTTGCTTTTTAGTGCAGAGCACATGCTACAGTGGAAGCACCTGATGGCAAAGCCATACCTGAAAGCGGATATTGACAGGAGGAAGAAGAATGAACCATAAAGGGCTCTTCAACAAACAAGTAATAAAGAAACATTCTAGTGGTTGTGGAGAGGTGGGTGGGACTGAGATGCAGACATGGGAAACTAGGGGCACTCTAGGCAAATAGCAAGTCACAGTAGGACAAAAACCACAAAGATGAATAAAGAGGATTTGCAATCAATCCTTCCACTGCCCCTTACTAATCTGAGACCTTGGCTAGGTCATTTAGCCTTATGTGATAACGGAAAACTACTATGTGTCCACTACAACCCATGACTACATGCCTCATATGGCAATTTCTAATTGAATCAGAGCATCAACTCGGGGTGCTTAAACTCAGACCTCACAGCCAGGCAGGCTGCATCCCAAGCAGGCACATTTAACTGCTGCATGACGCTGACTCCTCACTGGATTGTGATCCAGTGTGGTTCTTACAACATCCATGATTGACAGATGAGAATAATACATGGGAAACCAAGGCACACAGTCACACAGATAGTGAGGATGCTGCAATTCAAACCCAGGGTGTTCCATTGGGTTCCACAGCACAAGTCACTTTGGAGACCATGAACCAATTGCTCAAGAAAAGGTTATTTAGCTCAACCTTGCAAATTATCTCCAGAGTCCATGAGTCCAAGCCCATCTCACAGGAATTTCTCCACTGAATCCCCTTTATCTAAGAGCACATTCAAGGAAATTATGGTGTCAATGAATTCATGCATTAGTAAATTTATTTCATAAA
Source organism: Macaca mulatta (assembly GCF_049350105.2). Lineage (NCBI taxonomy): Eukaryota > Metazoa > Chordata > Mammalia > Primates > Cercopithecidae > Macaca > Macaca mulatta. Next base: position 43,624,322 of record NC_133421.1, read on the forward strand.
TATTAAACCCCTACTGCATGCAAAGCACTGTTCTTGGCTCCACAAATGCAGGGAATGAAAAACCATAAAGTCCCTCCTTTTGAGATGCTCGTGCTGGAATGTGCAAAGGTCCATAGCTTAATATAATGCCAAGAAAATTAGCAAGATTGTGCATTAGGAACAACGAAGAAATTTTCTGGAGGAAAGTACATCTGATTATTCAAGGTCCTAGGTGTGGCCCATGGGATGTGGCCTTGAGCAACTCATAACTCATGTCCCACCCCTGGGTCTTTAGTTTCTCCATATATAAAACGGAAACATTAAACAGGATGATCTCTTGAGTTCTTCTAGTCCTATTGGTCACTGGCTTCTATTTCAGGGCTTTTATACATCAGTAGCAATCAAACCCTGGGAGACCATCAGAGGGTGGGGGATAAGATGTGGCCAGGTGAACAGAGCTCTGGAGCCCCAGGTGAGCACAGCGGATCACCCTGGCTCGGACTATGGGAGCTCATGCTGTCAGTCTCTTCAGAACAAGGCTACTCTTGGCCTTTTTTGCAGGCACCTGAGGTATAAAGCTGGCAGTGCCATCAAAGGCAGGCTGGTGGCTACAATATCAAAGGGTTGTATTCCCTCTTGTTCATAAATAAATTCTTTCTCTCCTTAATAGCCAAGCTGGTGGGTTTTATTGTAAGTGGTTTGCACTCAATGGAGAGCCAGGACTGCCAATGTTGCATCTTTCATCTCCAAATATTAATTAATTTTCCATGATGCTTTGTTTTAATCATGAAAAAATGAGATTGGTGGGAACCAGCCAAGGGAAGAGTTGGGGAGAAGGGGACAAATTATATATATATAATTATATATAATTAGTTTATAGTATATAATTAGTATTATATATATAGTTTGAAAACTATTTATATATATAGTTTGAAAACTATATATATATATATAGTTTTAAAAGAAGCACAGATAATGTAGGGGGAGGCAGTTAGAGATGGCGAGGGTTCATAAGACAGAAAACAAAGGATGGGAGGAGAGAAAGGAAACTGATATTTTATAAACACCTACTATGTGGCACTGTACTAGCTTCCTGGCCTATAATGTTTCAATCAACCCCAAAATCAATTTGTATTACTATACTCATTTTATAGATGAGCAAACTAAAGCTCAGAAAAAGTAGATGACTTTCCCAAGATTGAAATCTAATAAATTGAAAATACAGAATTCTCACCCTAGCTTTCTGACTTCATGGCTCAATCTCTTTCAACAACATCCATTCAACCTTTGACAAATATTTATCCAGTACTGATTGTGCCTCAGGCATAGTACCAGGCACCATATACCCTCCAGCCCTAACAAACACACAGAAGGGTATTTGAATCAATCTTAGTAGATCTTTAAGGACTCCTAGAGGAGGTGATATCTAAGTTGTGACTTGAAGGCTATGGAGGAGTTAGCTCAGGAAAGGCAGATGAGACTGGAAGAGAAAGGACATCAGGTATAGCATGAGTTAAAGGTTATAGGTGAGTTCAGGATCCATCAACGTAACCACAAGAAGCTCATATGGCTATTAAGTCTTGAGTTAAGAGGTCAGGAGGGGTAAGCCATAAAGTGGGAGGGGCCATATCATGCAGATGATTATATGACATCACAGGTTCCTGGATTTTAATCAGAGGGCAATGGCAAAGCCACAGAGATGATGCCATGATTTTATTGTTATGGAAAAATCCCACTGATCATAGTGCAGAGAATGGATTTAAAAGGAGGTAGGACTGGCCAGGCGTGGTGGCCGTAATGCCAGCACTTTGGGAAGCCGAGGTAGACGGACCACGAGGTCAGGAGATCAAGACCATCCTGGCTAACACGGTGAAACCCCATCTCTACTAAAAAAAATACAAAAAAGTTAGCCAGGCATGGTGGCAAGCGCCTGTAGTCCCAGCTACTCGGGAGGCTGAGGCAGGAGAACGGCGTGAACCTGGGAGGTGGAGCCTGCAGTGAGCCGAGATAGCGCCATTGCACTCCAGCCTCAGCGACACAGCGAGACTCTATCTCCAAAAAAAAAAAAAAAAAAAAAAAAAAAAAAGGAGGGTAGGACTATGGCAGCTGGCAGCTGCCCAAGTGAGAGATTATGGTGGCCTCCAACGGAATAGTGGTCCTTAAGGTGGAAATAAATGACTACAGGCCTTATGCAAACTCTTTAAACTCATGTTTTTCTTAGAAGCTCATACAAGATGAGGCTAGTTGAAATAAGAATGATAATACTCTCTAAGCACCCAGAGGAAGGACTTTAGAGAGAAGGACAGCGTGGAAGAAAGTGTGATCAATATTTTCTGCTCCTTTGTTATTACCCAATCCATTAGCACATACTGAGACCTCAGGATATGCCAAGCAGTCTTTTAGATGCCATAAGGATGCTTTTTCCTCTTTACCTTCACAAACCTTCCAACTGGTTAGAAAAGGAGGGCGTACTTTCTTAAAAAGACACCTAGCAATACACATCAGAGAGGCACAGACAAGAAGCAGGATGCAGGAAGAGTAGTTTGAGTTGGCATAAATAGGAGTGGAGGGGGGTGGAAGAGAAGAAGACGGATTATTTACTAGAATATTCTCTGCATGTTGTGGGTTGAATTGAGTCTCCCAAAACGGATAGGTTGAAATCACAAACATCAGAATGATCCTATTTGGAAATAAGGTCATTGTAGATGGGTCATTGCAGTTAAGCTAAAGTGAGGTCACACTGGAGTAGGATGGGCTCCATTTCAACAGGGCTGATGTTCTTGTGAGAGAGAAAAAATGGTCATGTGAAGACAAGGCAAAGATTGGAGTTATTTTTAAATTTGTACTTCTAATTGTTGTATCATTAGTTTTTATTGTGGTTTTTTAAAAATATTTTTTATCATAGTTGGTTGAATCCATAGATATGGAATCCATGATGTGGAACCCATGAACACAGAGGCCCAACTATGCTTTGTTATGGCAGCCCGAAGAAATTAATACTGTGTATCTCACTTTACCCTCCTCCAAACTGCATGAGGTGGGCATTTTCAGTTCCATTTTACAGGTCAGGATTCTGAGGCCCCAGAATTAACATGGCAGACCACTCCACCAATATGTGGTGGACCTGTGCTCAGCTGCCCGCTATTGGAGTGGTTCTGGAGGTAAATTTCAAAGGATGCATAGGAAATAGAAGTTACCAGATCTGATCATGTGGAGAGCAGGAGAGCTTTACTCCATTTTGTCATGCATTGCTTTTGTCCCCAAGAGAAGCGAATGTTTACTGGGTGTCAGGGGCGGGTTTGGAGCTGAAGAAAAATCATGGTTGAATTAGACGTGGTTGCCCTTGAGGAATTCACAGTCCAGTGAGGGAGAAAGATATGTGACCAGACACAATGAGGTGAACAGCCCGTCACTGTGCAGACAAAGCGCATGGAAGCACAGCCCCTAGGTACTCACTTATTTCCCTAACCGAGAGACATCTTGATGATAAGACACCTACTGACTTAACAACAGCTTGCAGAAAAAGGAAACTTGACCACATCAAGTGAACACACCACAGTTCAGACATCAAAATTTTAAATTCCCAATTAAAAAACAACAACAACAGTAAAATATGGGAAAGTGCACATCTTAGAATCAGGGAAATACTATAGCTTTGCCCAGAACAGGGATGGAAGGTTTTCTAAAGATTACAGCGCTTGAGTTGAATGTGAAAAATGAGGGGGAATGTGCTCAGGGAAGGGCCCTGGGAGACAAGTTACTCACAGGCTGGTAATGCTTCTTCCCAGAAAAATCCCCTAACAAAATGTCAGCTCCACAAAAGCAAAGGCTCAGACTGCTTTGATCACTACTCTATCTGCAACACCTCAAAGAAAACATAGGAGGCTCTCAGTAACTGTGTGTAGATAGAATGAATCAGCATCATTAGGGTGAGATTGTATATGAATCACCCTAAATGGTACTGGAAGTTTGGTTTCCATCATCTGAACACTCATTGTTTCTTTTATGAAACCTCTACACTCATCCAGAGGTGATTTCTGGGAATGCACAGTTGGGTAAGACAAACTCTCTCAGTCGACAGAGGAGATGACTAATAAGTGATTCCATACCATGTGATGCCCTGTGATACTGTGTGATCCATGCTCTGATGGCAAGAACAAGGTGAGGAAGAGCAGGCAAGTTTGGTGGAGGAGGTGACATTTAACTGGGATTTAGAGAACTTTGGAGGATGAGCAATAGATTAACCTGCTACAGGAAAGAGGGTGATGCTCTAGAAAGAGCAGAAGCTACATTAAGAAAGAGAAAAAAGAGAGAAAGAGGAAAGAAAGAAAAGAAAGAAAGAAAGAAAAGAAAGAAAGAAAGAAAGAAAGAAAGAAAGAAAGAAAGAAAGAAAGAAAGAAAGAAAGGAAAGAAAGAAAGAGAAAGAAAGAAAGGAAGAAAGGAAAAAAGAGGAAGGAAGGAAGGGAGGGAGGGAGGGAGGGAAGGAAGGAAGGAAGGAAGGAAGGAAGGAAGGAAGGAAGGAAGGAAGGAAGGAAGGAAGGAAGGAAGGAAATCTCATAGCATTCTGAGGGCTGCAAATAGTTCAGTGTGACTTGGAATGAACACTGGAAGGTAGAATATATGGTATGTGTGACTGGCAGGTCATACAGGGGCCAAATCACAGGGACATGCCTAGTGAGGGTCTGGATTTTATTGGTAAAGCAAAGGGAATTCCCATGATATTTGCTAATGGATCCAAGTTCCCAGACACTTTCTACCTGCTTTGCAAGGTGATCTCCTCTGACCAGGCCACATTCTCTCACCCCAGGAACTGCAAACACATTGTCCCTCCAGACCAACAAAGGGCAGGATTAAAAACAGTATCAGGAGAGGGAGAAGCCATGTGTAACATTACCTTAATTTAACATTCTTCCTCTCCTTCTTTTTTTTCATCAATTGGTGATTAATAGACATATTTCCCCCTCCCAATCCATTCTCAAGAGAAGTGTTATAATAACATGTCAGGGAGGTGTGGATAAGCAGCATCATGGAGCCTGTTTATAATGCAGTTTGTAACAGATGCTAACGTCCCGATTATGCATTCCAGCATCATTTATACCCAGCTCCATGGCACGGTAAGGCTCGTCACATCATAATTCTCCAAAGCAGTTGCTATTAATCACTCATTCATTATTAAAACACATTGTATTCATTCTGCTTGGCAACTGGAGCAGGGCAGGCTCTATTTATCCAGAACATTTATCTGCAGACTTTGTCAACCTCAGCCCAGAAGAGTGTCCAGCCCTCCAGGATAACTGAGAGATTTGAAGAGACACCTCAATGCAGAAGGGAACACAGGACTCACAGAAGACCTGGATCTCATCCAAAGGGCAATCCATCCCTGAGAGGGCTGAGGGCTCCCAGGAACCAAGACCATCTGTCCCTTGGTTGTCTCTTCTTACTACGTCTCCCTTCAACTCGAAATATCTTCCCTTTAAGTGAATTCTGCTGGGCTTTTTTCTGTTCCCAGGTATCTCAATATCACTTGGGGAGCCAGGGCTGCTCCCCACTGCCTGGGCTTGTATCCAAACTTACTTGATCATAGCAAGCCATGGATTTTTGTAGTCAAATATAAGGGCTATGGGGACAAATCCCTTGCCTTCTAGCACTCATTGTGTGATGTTGAATAAATAATTTAACTTCTTTGTCCCTCAGTTTTATCAGCTGTAAAAGGGGGTTGATAATAATAGAACCTACTTCATAGAGTTGCTGTCAGGATAAAATGAGTTAATTCTGACAAAAGTCCTTATAAAATGCCCGAAACATAATTCACATCAGCTCTTGTTACTACTTATTAAAATGATCCTAGCATTTCCTAAATGTCCCCCCAGCCAGCTGTTTATAAGCAGGGGCAAGGAGGTCTATTCATTGACTCTGTAAATGGCTGTTGAGCATCCCAAATGTTTTAGGTATTGTTTTAAGTACCAGAGACACATACACATACCAGGCTCAGTCCCTCTTTCAAGAGGCCCACCCACTAGTAATGTAGTTTTGCCAAAACGGTCCTCAGACCTTTAGAGATCTGGAAGCCTCTCATTTTTCCCCCTAAAAGTCTGTATTTGGTTACGCTTTCCAGTTCATACAGTACTTTTTCTGCTTACCACATCATCAAGTGCTCACCTGAAGGTAACAAACACATGGCTCATCTCTCAACGTCAAGTGAGTACCCAGGGTCCTTGAGGGTTCCCACGCTTCTAATGAAATATGCCAGCCTAAGAATGTACAGAGGATAATTTAATGATTTAATACCATATTTTATTTAAAAGATTTTAAAGGCCTGTGAATCTTTCCTTTTGCACCATCCAGTAGTAACCACCAATCTCCAATCCAGTGTTTATGATTTCCATGATTATTTTTGCTAACATTTACAAGTGTATGCCTATAAATAATATTATGTATCTGTACGTGTTTTCAAACTTGATATAAATGATACCACATTGTATATATCCTGTCGCTTGCTTTTTCTAAGGAATGCATTTTATTATGGAAAAATTCAAATGTCTGCAAGTAAACAGAATAGTAAAATGAACTCCTATGTATCACCTGGCTCCAACAATTGTCGACATTCAGCCATTCTTGATTTACCTATGCCATCACCATACCCTGCCTCCCATCAATCAATAATTATAGCTTACAGTTCTACTTTCACATACATTTTATAAACACCTAAATGAATAAATAATAACCGTATGCTTAAAAAAAAGTGAATACAGCCTGGTGCGGTGGCTCATGCCTGTAATTCCAACAATTTGGGAGGCTGAGGCAGGTGGATCACTGAGGTCAGGAGTTCGAGACTAGCCTGGCCAACATGGCGAAACCCTGTCTCTACTAAATATACAAAAATTGACCAGGTGTGGTGGCAGGCACCTGCAACCCCAGCTACTCGGGAGGCTGAGGCACTAGAATCGTCTGATCCCAGAAGGTAGAGGTTGCAGTGAGCTGAGATCATGCCACTGCACTCCAGCCTAGGTGACAGAGCAGACCCATCATGTATCCCTATCCATATCAAGATACAGAACACTCATATCTACAGAAAATTTCCTCCTTTGCTCAAACTCCTCTTCTCCTCCTACCACCTCACACCCCAAAAAAACATCATTTTGGCCTTCTCACCTCGGATTACATTTTCCCATTCTAAAACCTCATATAAATAGAATCATATGGTGTATAGCCTTTTGTGTTCCTTTTGCGGGAGGGGTTTCAGTCTCTGAGATTCACCCATGTTATTCCATGTGTCAGTAGATGCTTAGTTTCTACTGCTAAGTAGTATCCCATTGTAGGAATATAGCACAATTTGTTTATTCATTTTCCCATTCGTGAGCATTTGGGCTGTTTCCAGTTCTTGGCAATTGTGAATAAAGTTGCTATAAACATTTTCATACAGTACTTTTTGTAGATATTTGTTTGCATTTCTCTTGGATTAAGGAGTGTTTCTCTTAATGGTATAAGAAATTACCAAAGTGGTTGTGCTATTTTACGTTTTCTCCAGTAATGGACAGGCATTTCATTTGCTCTACATACTCCCCAACCATTATTGTGAACTGATATTTCATTGTTCAAGACTTTTGCTTACTTTTATTAAATTGTCATTTTATTGTTGAGTTGAAAGAGTTCTTTACACATTCTGAATAGCAGCCTTCTGTCAGAAATATGCTTTGAAAATATTTTCTTGTCTATTTATTTTCTATAATAATGATGATATATTTTGTTGATCAGAGTTTTTGTTTGTTTTGATTTTTTGCAGGGGAGTAGGGGGAGGGGACTGTCTCACTCAGTCACCCAGGGTGAAATGCCATGGCACTATCATGGCTCACCGCAGCCTCAATCTCCCAGGCTTGAGCCATGCTCCCACCTCAGCCTCCCAAGTAGCTGGGACCACAGGCATGTGCCACCATGCCTGGCCAATTTTTCATTTATTTTTATATTTACAGAGGTGGGGTCTCATTATGTTGCCCAGGCTGGTCTCAAATTCCTGTGCTCAAACAATCCTCCCGCCTCGGCTTCCCAAAGTGCTGGAATTACAGGCATGAGCCACCACGCCTGGTTTGTTTCAATTTTTATGAAGTCTAATTTATCATTTATTTTTTATTTTATTTCAGAGTTTTCAGAGTTTTGCCTTAGACATTTTTGGTTATCCTGTAAACATATTTCCCTGTTTTCCTCAACAAGCCTTATTATTCTAGCTTCTATATTTAGAACTAAGATTTATCCCTAATTAAATGTGGTGTGTGTGGTGTGAGGTCAGAGATTGGGCTCACACTTTTTTTTTTTTTTTTTTTTTTGCACAGATATCCTATTGTTTCAGCACAATTTGTTGAAAATATGTTCTTTTTTCCTTTGAGTGACTTTGCTGTTTTTCTCAAAAAGTAATTCACCATAAACATGTGTATCTATTTATGTATTCTCTGGTCTGCTGCAGGGATTGATGTGTCTATCTTTATGCCAATATCTAACTGTCTTTATTACTGTAGCTTTAAGTCTTGAAGTCAAGTAGTTTGAATTCTTCGGCTTTCTTTTTCAAGATTGTTTAGGCTATTCTAGGTCATATGCATTTCCATATAAATTTTAGAATTGTTTTATCTATTTCTATTTTTAAAAAGCCTTATGGAGTTTTGATTTGAATCATGTTGAACTATAGATCGCTGTGGGAAGGTTTGACATCCTAACAATATTGAATCTTCCAACCCACAAATATAGTATATCTCTTCATTTATTTAGGTCTTCTTTAACTTTTCTCAGCAATATTTTGTAGTTTTCAATATAGAGGATTCACGTATCTTTTGTTAAATTTATCAGCAAGTATTTTACATTTTTATAAAATTGTGAATAAAATTTTAATTTTATTTTCTATTGCTTTCTGCCAATATATAGAAATACAACTGATTTTCCATATGCATCTTATAGTCTGAGATATTGTTAGGTTTATGTAAATTGTTCTAGGAGTTTTCTTTGTTCATTCCTCAGGCTTTTCTTATAAAATTGTATACTATCTGTGAATTTCAATTGGTTAAATAAAACTTTTGTTTATAGAAATAAATTCTTCCTTTTGAGTCTTTATGCTTTTAGTTTTCCTTGCATTATTGAACAGGCTAGAGCCTTCATACAATATTGAATAGAAGATTCAACATTCTGGTCTTTTTTTCTGATCTTAAGGGAAAAGCATTCAGGGCTTCCCCATCAAGAATTAACAATAGACTCTTGTACATGTTCTCTATCAGAATTGAGATTCTAGTTTGCTAGAGGATGGCTATTCTAATTTGCTGAGAATTACTGTCATTAATGAGTGCTGGATATTTTTAAATGCCTTTTCTCTATTTATTAAGATGATCATATATGTTTTTAACTTTAATATATTAATTATACAGATTACATTGATTTTTAAATGTTGAACCAAACTTGTATTCCTGAGATAAAATTTAATTGGCTATAATATAGTATTCTTTTTATGTATTTCTGAAAAATATTTTGTTACAGATTCTTGCATCTATGTTAATGAAGAATATTTTCTTCTCTTGTAATGTCTTTGTCATGGTTTGATATCAAAAATCAACTCATAAGATGTTAAAACATGCTTTTTCCTCCTCTATTTTCTGGAAGAGGTTGTGAAAGATGGTACTACTTCTTCCTTAAATGTTTGCTAGAATTCACCTGTGAAGCCACTGGAACCAAGAGTTTACTTGTTGAAATATTTTGATTTAAAAATTCATTTTTTTTCATGGGTATAGTTATTCAGAATTTCTGTATCATCTTGTGTTAGTTTTGGTTTTCTGGGCAGTTGATCAGTTGACTTTCTCTACGCATTTGCTCATTTCATCTGAATTGTAGTACTTTCCTGCATGATTTTTAAAATAATATTTTCTTTTTATCCTTTTAACATCTGTAGGATTTATAATGATATTAATTTCTTAATTCCCGGTATTATGTTATAGGTAACTTCTGTTTTTCCTCTTTATGTTTTTTGGTCTAGCTAGAAGTTTATCAAGTGTACTAATCTTTTCAAAAGCAATTTCTGGATTTCTTGATTTTTTATTTTTAATTTTTTAAAATTTCTGCTGTTATCTTTGTTATTTCCTTTCATCTACCTAACTTATGTTTAATTGCCTGGTTTTATTTTTGGTCTTTATTGGCAGAGACTTAGATCATAATTTATACCTTTGTTCCTAATATAAACATTCAACCTTAACATTTGCTTCCTCTAAGCACTGAATTAGCTTCATCCCTTGCTTATTTGGATAGTAGTTAACAATTACAAAAAATAATGACAGTTATTAAAATAAAATAAAAAGGACAATAAAATAATCTTTGTACAGATTCACCTCTGTTAATATTTCTTGACATTTCAAGTTCTCTTTTGCTTGTTCTTACTATGTATACGTGAGGGTGTGTTTTCTGAAACATTTGAAGGTGAGTTATATATACTGTAGATCTTTATCACTAAATAATTCAATGTGTTTTCCAAGAGTAGGAGTACTTTCTTACATAACCACTGCAATTATTAAATTCATACATTTACATTTATGTTATACTTTAGTATACCATCCATATCTAATTTTGTCATTTAACCTAAAAATGCCTTTTATGATGTCTTTTTCTCCTGTAGTACAGGATCCTGTCTAATTGTCAAGTTTCTTTAGCCTTACATCGTCTAGAATGTTTCCATAGTCTTTTCTTATCTTTTACGACAATAACATTTTTGAAAAATACAGTCCTTCCACCATTTAATAGAAAGTTATTCATTTTGGGTTGTCTAATGTTTCCTTGTGATTAGGTTCAGGTCATACGCTATCTTAGGATATCACAATTGGAGATACACAATGTCCATCTTCCCTCATTGGTGATGTTAATTTGATCATTTATTCAAAGTGTTGCCAATTTTTGGAAAATATAGTTATCGATTTTTTCTTTTTTTTAACTGACAATCAATATATGAAGTATCTTTCTCTCATCAAAATATTCCTCCCTAGATTTAGTATCCATTGACTATTCTTGCCCATTTTTACTATGATGATCACAAAATGATGATTTCCAAGCTCCAGCACTCCTTCCATATTGATTAGTTGGGCCTCAGCATTCTAATGCCAGCAAGAAACCTCCGTTCTCCTGTATGTCTGCATCTATGCATGTATGCACCTATTTATCATATCTATCTATTCATCTATCTCGCTAATCTATGTATTCAATATATGTATCTACCTACCTAATGAATCTAATATGGATATTGATTCATGCATTTCTATTTTTCCATGATTTATCATTCATTACTATCCTTAATAATTTTGGTGTTCAAATTTTTAGAAATTTGGTCAGTGAGAACTCCTTAAAGCTATTTCCTGTGTTCCTGTGACATCCTCCCACCATTTTTTAAAGCACTTTCTTATTTTCTTGCATAATAAGATATTCCAGGTTAATCTTTTACCCTAGTTCCAGCCCTGGAATATGAAAAGTCCTAGTTTTTTTAATTGAGCAATGGTAGTAGAGACAAAATTATGGGTGCTATTTATCCTTGTTATTCCAGGAGTATATTTGCTTCTTGGCCCTTTAACAAACAGAGCTAAAAAAATACATGCATGGACATATATAACTACATGCATATTTACATAAAGATACATACGCACAAACCTAGATATGCATATATGCATGCACACACATATATGATCATTTAAACACATATACACACATACATATGTGCATATTTAGAGATATCTCCAGTTCCAATCCATCCCCCATAGGATTATTTTGTGACTTCTCCTGTCCCATATTACATTTGTATACCTTCTTTCACAATCAGGACTTTGACCCTCAATATCATTTACACATCTACTCTTTTGTCTGGGCACAGTGGTTCACAGCTGTAATCCCAGCACTTTGGGAGGCCAAGGTGGGCAGATCACTTGAGTCCAGGAGTTTGAGACCAGCCTGGAAAACATGGCAAAATGCCATCTCAACTAAATATAAAAAAATAAAAAGTTAGCTAGGCGTGGTGGTGCTTGCCTGTAGTCCCAGCAACTTGGGTTGCTGAGGGAAGAAGATCACCTGAGCCTGGGAGGTGAAGGCTGCAGTGAGCTGTGATCACGCCACTGTACTCCAGCATGAGTGACTGAGTGAGATCCTGTCTCAAACAGAACAAAGCAAAACAAAACCATTTACTCTTTTGTTCAGTTCTACAGTACTTATAAAGTACATTCAGAATTGCTTCACTCAAACACTATGATAGGCAAACCTGCTAAAAGAAGTTTATCAATTATTTTCAATTCTCCCCCAACACAACTCCAATCTGACCAAAACTAAAGGTAGTCACAAGTTGTGTTCATATGGTATTTGAAATAGTTTGTTCTTTATTCCCTTCCAGTTAGTTATGGTATTAACTTGAAAACCAATTAGGTTCATTTGTTAGTTTGCTTTCAGTTTTAGGGTTCTCTACATTTTTTGGCTTTAATTTAATTTGGGGGTTATATTGACATTTTATTATTAGCATGTATCCAAAAGTCAAACATTTGAAAATACATAATTAGAAAAGGGTCACTCCTTCTCATACTTTTCCATCCCACCTCACCTCACACCTTGTAGGTATCCAATTTCACTATTTTCCAGTTTATCTTTCTTATGTTCTTTATGTAACGATAAGCAGATATGTGAATATTTCCTTACTTATCCTTTTTCTTACATGTATGCTCATTTGTACCTTGCTTTTTTTACTTATAAATACCTCTTTGAAATCATTTTATATCAGTTCACAGGAATCTTCCTTATTTTCAACAACTACATAATACTTCACTGAGTGACTGTACCATAATTTATTCAACAGAACTGCTCTGCTGAAACTTTCAGGCAGATTCCAATTTTTTGAAATTTCAAATAAAGCTACAATAAATATCCTGTTCATGCATTTTTTATACAGTTGTAGGTACTCCTAGATGTGCTTCTCACAAACTGTGATATGATAAATTGTCTTTATCATTTAGATTGAAATAGTTTATAATTTTTCCTTGTGATTTCTTATTTGACCTATAGATTGTTTATAAACATAGTTTAATTTCAAAATATTTATTTTTATTGGTTTCAAATGTAATTATGCCACTGCCATATAACTTACCCTATTACCCTATAAGATTTCAGACTTTTGAAGTATACTATGACTTGTTTATGACATTTACATTATACGGTGTACCGTGGTGAACACTCCTCGTACATTTGAAAAGATTTTGCAGTTATTGGGTTTATTGCTCTATAAGTGTCAACTAGGTCCAAGCAGTTTACTGTGTCATTCATATATTTCATATCATTGCTGATTCTTTGTGTAACTGTTTTATCAATGACTAAGAAGAGTGTTAAAATCAACTCTAATAGCAGATATGTCTATTTCGATTTTAGTTCTGTTACTTTTTTCTTCATTGTATTTTGAAATTCTGTTAAGTGCATATCCATTTATAATTGTTACACCTTCCTGACTTATTGACCCTTATATGTTAATCTGCTATTTTTCTGATCCATAATACTCTTTATCTTGAAATTTATTTTGTCTAATGTTATTTTAGCCCCTACATCTTGGTTATGGTTAGTGGTGTTTGCATGGAATATCTTTTCTTATCTTTTTACTTTCAACATATTTTGTTTATTTTCAACCTATGTGTTAACCTATTAAAGTGGATTTCTTGTGAGCAACATGCGGTTAGTTACATCTTTTCTTATCTTTTCTGGCAACTTCTGCAACTTATTATTTTGTTTTCTGTTTGGCTCTTTGTTTTTTGAGGATTATGCATGTAGACGATATGTATAGCTCTAGTTCATTCATTGTCATTGCTCTGTAATGTACTATGGCAGGAAAATACCAAAATCTAGTTTTCCATTCTGCTTTTGGGTTCCCACTTGGGTTGTTTATGATTTTTCATATGTACAAACAATGCCAAAAGTATACAGTCCTGTGCATGTCTCCTATGTACATGTATGTTCCAAGGCAAAGGTAAGTGTACAATTCCTAGATCTTAGACTATGAGAATCATCTATCTTTACCATATAAGCATTCACTTATATGAGTATAAAAAAAAAGTAGTTTTGCCAGTTTACACTTTCATCAAGCATGAATGAGAATTTCTCTTGATCGATATCCTTTCCAACACTTGGTAACGTTACACACACCCAAACACATGTGCTATCTGACAGCTTTTAAATGGAATATCACTGTTACATAAATCTCCATCTTTTCATGTGTATGTTGGCCTTTAAGGCTTTCTCCTTGAGGATTTATTCATTCATATGTGCTACTCTCGTTTTTTAAGCTGAAAAATCAAAATGTGGAGGCAAGATTTTCCCAAGATCACACAGCAGTCGTGGATTAGACATGAGTCCAGGTATTGTAACACTGAAAATAAGTTTTTCTCTCTCTTTATCTATCTATCTACCGTAATACCGTATAGATTTTTGACTGTGTGTGTGTGTGTGTGTGTGAGAGAGAGAGAGAGAGAGAGAGAGAGACGGAGAGAGAGACATGAGATAGTACGGGATAGTATTTCTAAAATTCATATTTTGGCTTGAGGTTTTCAGTCTAGTTCTGATAAATAGAACATCCAAGACAAATCACCTCTGATGTATCCCTTCCCTCCAATCTTTTTCACAAGTAAAATAAAAATAAAATGAAAGAAAATCAAGAACAACCTTAAGGAGATGTCCTGAGAAGAGAGTCCCCAATCTTGCCTGTCTTATAGGGTGGGCTTATAGGCTGAACGAACAAACGTGGGTATCAAGTCAGCCCCAGCAACCACTTTTTTCTCTCTTTCTGGAATCCTTTCTAAGGCACTGCCCATATTAGGATAGGGACCCAGGGCGCTGGCCCAATTCCTATCCAGGAACAACTCTGGGAAGGCCGCTTTCTGTGACTGCCCTAGGAAACCTGGCTCCTCCTGGCCCTCTCCCTGCCCCTGGCTCTCCCGGCCTCTCTGCTGCCGCTGCCTCAGGATTGATCATTAGCCTGGGATTAGCAGCTGTGCCAGCAGCAGGCAGGACAAAGCCCTGCTGCCCTGGGCTGTAGCTGCAGAGAGCTGGCTGGGGAGGGAAGGCTCAGCTGCCCAAGTGCCAGGCATATGTCAAATCCAATTTGAGAGAGGATCTTGTTAAGCCTTCTTATCAGATGACACATTCTCCTTAAAAAAAAATCATCAGTTAGGAAGGCTTTGCAGTGTCTACCAGGCACCCATGCTGAGGTCAGATAATGTTTCCTGTCAATAATAGATTCTTTATATCCCATCAGTCCCTAGGTTCAAGGGGATTTGATTAGTCAGATATGGCTTACCTATAAGCCTTGCTGGCCCTAATCAGTCTCTGCCCTTCAAAAGCTTTGTGACTCATTTTTTTGTGATCATATAGTCCCGCATCTTCACTAGTAAAGAGCACAGGGCTCTTTTCATTCCCATCCTGTTACCCTTTCAAAATTATGGGCACCAGTCAGACACGGTGGCTCACGCCTGTAATCCCAGCACCTTGGAAGGACGAGGCTGGTGGATCACTTGAGGTCAGGAGTTTGAAACCAGCCTGAAAACATGGCGAAACTGTCTCTACTGAAAATACAAAACAGTTAGCTGGGTATCGTGGCAGGCACCTGCAATCCCAGTTACTCAGGAGGCTGAGGCAGGCGAATCACTTGACCCCAGGAGGCAGAGGTTTCAGTGAGCAGAGATCATGCCACTGCACTCCAGCCTGGGCAACAGAGCGAGACTCCATCTCAAAAAAAATATATATTTAATATTACATATTATATACAACATATTATATAATATATATTATATAATAATTATATAATATATTGTATATAATACATTATATATTATATTGTATATAATATGTAATATTAACTATATATTTATTATATATTTATATAATATATAAATATAGTATATATTATATATAATATATATTTATTAATATAATTATTATATAATATATAATATAATAATTATATTATATAATATAATAATATAATTATATTATATATGTACATAGGCACCAAAAATTAAAACGGATTCTGAGTCTGTGGCAAAACAGTACTTTTATACATTGCTTGTGACAGCAGAAGTTGTTCTAACCCTTTTGAAAAGATATGTTACAGTAGGTGTCAAAATTCAAAAGTATATGCACTCTGACATTCTACTTATGGAGTTTTCCAAATAGGATAGTGTAACTAAAATTTATTGCCTATCTATTCTGAGCTATGCACGTTAATCTGCTGCTAATTCCGCAAGTCAAGCCTTTGAAACTTATTGTTCCCATTTTATTGATGAGGAAATTAGAACAATGGCTAAGTGACTTACCTGATATGGCACCATTATAAGGGAGAATCTGCATTCAAATGCAGTCTGATTCCAATCCCCTGTTTCTTCTACAAAACACTGCCTTGGGAAAAGGATATCTATGTATGAATATCTTCACTGTAGCATTATTTATAATAGCAAAAGCTGAAAAAAACAAAGTGGCTCATAATAGAAGAATGTTCTAGTAAATTATGAGAAGTTAACCCAATGGATTATTTTTCCATCTTATAAATTTTAATGATTATTTAGTGATATTGGGAAAAGCATACCCTATAGCATTAAGTCAAGACAATAGAATACAAAATATTTCTATGTAATGATTATAACTATATTAAAATGCATAACCATAAGGAAAAAAATGCTCATGGGAACTTGGAATATAAAATACTTTTTTTAAAGTATTAGTAACTAAAAGTGATTTCCCAAAATAGTCATTATTGTTATAAAGTTGTATTTGAAGAAAAGCACTGGTCTTAGTGGAAAAAATAATATATTCAGAATAGAAAAGACTAAAATCTGAACGCTATCTCTTTCATATTCTAAATTTAAGAAACTGAGCAACTTACCTATAATCTGAGCCTCAGTCTTTTACATTTGTAAAACAGTGATAATATTTACCTCATATGATCATAGTGCAAGTTAAATACATTAGAACGCCAACAAATACTGAACTCATCATAATAAATTCAGTAACAAAAAAGACATCCCTGATAAATGTATTAGCTAACTAACTAAGTACAAATGATGATCCTTCTTAAGCTTCCACCACCTCCAAACTTTTCTGTAGATTTTCAGATGCAAGACAGGCCAAAAAAAAAAAAAAAAGCTAAATTTCAGCCCACACACACAAGTGTGTTTATCACAGGGCAGCCAAAGGAGGTGGCTAAGTATGAGAAACTCACTCCTTGACTACATAATTCTTAGCTGAAACCAGCCATACATCAAATGCTTCACCAACACGGAATGCCTTATATATTAATCCCTAGGCTCTACAGTGAAGCCAGCACATGAAACCAACCCTTCCCTGGTCCTCTGGACATTTACAAGATAAGGCCTTGTTACAGGCTGGATAGTGATGTTCCCTGAAGCCTCTTAGGATGAACGTTCTCCCTCCGTAAGACACTGTAAGCTCATGTCTGTGGGATATTGTGGGATGATTTTTCTAGCTTCAGTATTGCTAAGAGTACAGGACACACTTAATAGGATGAGACCTATTAATGTTACTTCATAGTCTTATGGCTGAGCAGCTATACTCTCTTAGCTTGGTTTGCCATCAATTATGTCCCTATTTCCCAAATCAAGAGTAGGGTTAAGTAGACTGGGGAATGAGAAAGAGTGGAAGGCATCAGGCATGAAATACCTTCATCAGGGGCTAACCAAGCACTGATGGGTTTCAAGTAACCAACAGTACCTTGATCACAGAATCTTGACTGTGAAATCTTCACCTGGGCTCTGTGCAACAAACCCCAAGTGACCAGTGAATGATGACCCTGTGGCTGAAGTGAGTAGTCTGCAACCCCAAGGAGAGGAGCTCTTTGCTTCCAGACATTGCCCAAAGAGAAGGGCGAAGGAAGCTGGAGGAGTCGGGTGGAGAGAGAATAATATTATTGAGATTTACTAAGTGTCGAGTATGTGTCAAGAAAAAAAATGAGTCATGCCTGTAATCCCAGAACTTTGGGAGGCCAAAGCAGGAGGATTGCTTGAGCTCAAGGGTTTGAGATCAGGCTGGGCAACATAGCAAGACCTTGTCTCTACTAGAAATCAAAAAGTTAGCTGGGCATGGTGATGCACACCTGTAGTCCTAGTTGCTGAGGAGGCTGAGGTGGGAGGACAACTTGAGCCCAGGAAATCATGGTTGCAGTGAGCTATGACTGCACTACTGCTCTACAGCCTATGGCAATAGAACGAAACTGTGTCTTAAGAAACACACAAAAAAAAGGAAGATGAAAATTAAGCCAGGCATGGTGACTCATGCCTATAATCTCAACACTTTAGGTGGCCAAGGCAGGAGGATTGCTTGAGCTCAGGAGTTCAAGCACAGCTTGAACAACAAAGCGAGACCTTGTCTGTACAAAAAAAAAAAAATTGCTGGATGCAGTGGTATGCACCTGTAGTCCCAGTTACTTGGGAGGCTGAGGCAGGAGAATCACTTGAGCCCAGAAGTTCGAGGCTGCAGTGAGCTATAATAGGGCCACTGCCCTTCACCCTGGGCAATGGAGAGAGACCTTGTCTCTGAAAAAATAAAAAGAAAAAAAGAATAAAATGAGCTTGCTGATTTGGTCCTCACCTCCTGCTAGGAAGATACAGTTATCTTTATCATTTAAAAGATGAGGAGCTTGAGGCACCAGATTTGCATTTAGTCATCCACCATCTATTTGCTGAGCACTTACTATAGTTTAGAAACTACGCCTCAGAGGAGACAGGAAGGATCATCACAAGGTGGAATTTCTCATTTGGCGCAAAGCTCGTTCATGAGGTTCCTCAGAACACACTATTCCCTGAAGCAGATGCTGTTAGATCAAGAAGAAATTGGCAGTGCAGTTGTCCAAACTGGCTGGTCCTTCCTGCCTGCACCTAGTTGAATGAAACAAACCTGAACAGGATTAGGAAAAGTGCTTTAAATGGTTGCACTTTAAGCAGTCCCTTAGCACAACTCTTGGCTCATAGCAAAGGGAGGCACAGCTGGCATTCATCAATTGGGAAGACGGCATGTTCTGTCCCACACTCTAAACCCAAGCAGGTGGCTCTGGGAAGGTCTGTGAGGGTGAGAGAGAGACTTCTGCGTGGGGTTAGCCCTTTTCCCATCAAGTAGGAAGAACATGAGATTTGGAGCAAGGAAAAGGAAAAAATAATACCCAGTTGAACCCGACTCTGCCACTTACTTGCTGTGTGTTTTTGGCAACATTTCTAACTTCTTAGATCCTCATCTGCAGAAAGGATTTTTTGGGGGCCTAAAAGCAAGTCAGGGATGTACTACACTTTGCCCAATACCTGGTACCTAGCATCATTCTTTTTCCCGGAATCATGTTTCTGTGTTGAAAACAGTGAGGGTTAAGTGTTATCCTGAGAAGTGAGGGGCAGGTTCAGCCTATGATGCAAAGGTTGGAGGCACAGACACAGCCAGCATTATTCCCTAGAGCTCATGGAGAAATCGCCTAGAGCCACCAAAAGCTGTGGGTAAGAGGAGGCAGACACAAGGTCAGGGGGCAGGGCAATCAGTTAAGACAGTGAAGTCCAGCAGGTGCCAGGACAATTTGAATAATTCTGTCCAGCTCTGATCGTATAGCTTAGGGCTATGTCTAATGAGTACCCTGTGATTACTGTCTTGCGGAATTGGGTACCTAGAGATTTCAAGGAACAACTTGGAACAGAGAAACAACTTTCCCTCCGTTGCTCATTTCAGTGACCAGTAACCTTCAGGGTCAACACATTCGTTAGAGCCAACTCCATTTTGCTTTTGTTTCAGCCCTCTTCTCATTTAATTCTCTTGGGGCATGGAAAACAACTACTCGCTTTTTCACCCCATTGCACACCCTGACTATCCAAGTGGATAGCACAGTCATGTGCTACGTTAGCCAACCAACCTGTCAACAATTAGAGCATGTAGTATCCTACATTAAGTGTTTTGAATGGTACAAAAAAAAAAAAAAGGCAACTGTCTCTATGTTTAAGGAGCTTTGGAAATCTGAATTGCAGTGCCCTAGAACTCATGTTTTCCAATCATCCATTCAGTACTAGAATCTCCTTAATGCTACCCTTGAAAAGTAGTCACTCAACCCCTGCTTGGATTCCTCCTGGGACTGGAGGTTGCCTACCACCCAAAGAAACCATTTCATACACACCTTAGTGCTGAGTATGGAGGACAGTGGATTCTCAATAGATGTTGAAGAGATGAACGCCATTAATTGATGGCTTTCATTGTTTTTCATTCATTCACTAATCCATTTGTTAGCACTCCTTCTCTTCTTAACTTCTATTCTTGTGTGGCTTGGAGCTGCTCAAACATTTGCAAGTCTAACCAGGCCGAACATTTTCAGTTCCTCCAAATATTCCTCATATGGCTTTGTTCCTAGACCCTGTCCTATCCTGCTTCCCTCTTCTGGATAATGTTTCTTGCAGGATGTGGCACTTAGAATTTAACAAGTTGAAAACACCATATTTCAGCTGTAACTTGACCAACACTCCCCTTATTCAGGTATCTCTGCTTTTATCCATATAGCACAAAGACTACATATAAATACACAAGGGAAAATGTGTTCCAAACACATAACAATTTTGACAGCACATAATGGGGAGAAGGCTGATGGGATTCACTCTAAATGGGTTTTGAAGCCCCAAACTAGAGACACAAACCCAGAGAAGGGCAGGAAGAAAGGGAAAGTATATGATACTCAGCATGGAACAGCATGAGATTAACAACCAAGCCTCTTGGTGTGAGAGAGTGTTGAGACTTCTCTTGACAAAGTCACAGAGAAGGCTGTTTGACCTTAGGTCTGCTGCCATCCCTTTTCTGAGCACCTTCCTCCCTCTTGATTCAATGGGCGAAGTGGACTGACCAAGATTAGAGTCTCATTGACCTGGGTTTGAATCCTTGTTTTACCAATATGTATAATGTCAGAAAAATGCCTTTCTCTCTCCAGACCTCTGTTTTTTATCTGCATAATGGGAACAATAATGTCTCCCTCCTCAGGTGGCTATTAAGGAAGGTAATAGATAGAACCTAGCACAAGGCTGGGAATTTACTTAGTATCAGTTTTTGCACTCTTTCGTGTGAGTCTCCATCCTCATTAGAAGACCCCACTCTGAGTAAAGACTTTAAGGCAGTGATTCATCCCTCAGTGTGGGCCAGTAAGGTGGTGTAATTCCTGCTGGAGTATGTCTGCTAAGGTGTTAAAGAAATCTTACATTCTAGTCAGGGGGTGGCAGTGAGGCTGGTGGTGGCATTTTCTTTCATTTCTTACCAATCAGCTTTCATGAAGTCTCTGAAAAAGCTTTTGCCTGCTCTCTCTCTCCCTAGACCACCTGTCTTTCTCCCTAGGGGTGAGATTTAAAAGATGCCACCCACAAGCTTGTGATTGTTGTTAGTACGTCTTACCTAAAGGGCAGCATTTCGCCTGGCATGATTCTGTTAAGAATCTTGGACCTCTGAGCAGTAATAAAAATTCCTGAGACTCCGAAGAATTCCTTCTGAGACTCCGATACCTTTTGCAAGTGTGTGTGGGGGGAGTAGGGGGTATAATATATGTGTGTGGGTGGGTGGGTGGGTATACGCAATGTGAACCAGCCATTGGTTCAATATGTGCATGGAAATAAGTGGGTGCAGTGTGTAGCATGTAGTGTGTGTGTAGTGCATTATATGATATGTTCTGGCAGAGAACATGCACCCAGAAATATGTATCATGGGTTTGTGTATATGGAAAGCGTGCACACACACAGGTTACTGTCAGACTCCATTGTTTTCCCCAGATTCATCCCTTCAATTCATCAATCTGTCAGGATTTTTCATTCATTTAACCAACAGTCTTTATATAACATCTATATGGGCTACACAGTATACTAGGGTATAGGAAAGAAAGATGAATAAGATCTTATCTCTGGTGGGAGAAAGAGATATAAACAGACAAACTATAGAACAGCCCAGTTTGTGTGAACCATATGTATAAGTGAGTATAGCCAGAGCACAGGGAGGGCAGTGAGGGTGCAGAGAACTCACAGAGGAAATGGTATATGGTTGGGATTTTGATAGATGAACAGGAGTTTCCCCAGTGTTGAAACAGAAGAAGGACATTTGAAGCAGAGAGAATAGCCTGTGAAAGACTGAGAGTCATGGATGGGCACCTCAATTCAAGGGAAAATTTAGTACCTGAAGCAGGAGTCTTGTGTGATGTGTTATCAGGAGAGGTAACCTAGAGAACCTGGGGTCCAAACTGGAAGGGCTTTTGTTAAGGAGCTTTAGTTAAAGAGACATGACTGCAATCACCCGGACAGAAGATGCTGAAGTCCTGGGCTCAGACCATAGCTGTGGGGGTGGAGAGGAGAAAGGCTGGATTCAAGATATGTTTCTTAGATACAATTGGCAGGACTGGTGATGGATTATTTGGGGGTGGGGCCTTAACGAGGAGGGAAGAGTTGAGGATGACTCTGAGGTTTCTGGTTTGGAAGATCCACTAGATAATGTCATCATTAACCAAGATTGAGAACAGAGGAGGAGGAGCAGATTCCTGGGGAGATTAGATAAATAACAGCAAGGGGCAAATCTCCCTGTCAGCTTCAAGGACATTACACTATCCAGGCCTCAGAATTAAAATCAGCTCTGCAGTGCCCTTGAAGGCCATTCTCCAGCACAACTTCTTAGCCAGGACCTTGGAGAATCCTGTAAGGCTTCAAGGCTCTTCTTCTGGTGGCAGGCTGGGGGGTCTCCTGGCTCATTTTCATGTGCCATGGTAGTTAAGCATAGTGATTAAGAGCATAACCCCTGGATCAGGCAGCCATGGGTTCAAATCTTCCACTGTCACTAATGGACTGTATAATCTTAGAAAGTTTACTTAATTTTTCTAAGCCTCAGTTTTCCTGTATACAAAATGAGTATGCTAATAGTATACACCTCACAGAGCTATCAGTGGAATCAATGAGTTAATGTATATAAGAGGCTCAGGATGGCATCTCACACATCATAAGAATTCAAGAAAAACAGTGCTATTGTTAGTAATATGTTTTTTCTTTTTCTTTATTTTATTTCATGTGTATGTGCTGGGAGTGGGGGTGCAGGAGACTATTGATCAGAGAAGGAAACAAAGACCAATCTTCTACAATTCCCCACACCTACATTTCTTCCAGAAGGTCCCATTAAAGCTGATACAATGCAGTCACCATGCACTGCCCGTTAGACATACAGACCAGCCATGTTCTTGGCCACTATCAGCAGGATATGCATCTGGTCCCTTTCCTGGATGTAGGGTGGATTTGTGATTATTGTTTTTGGATCTATGACCAGGTCCCCTGTCCTGCAGCAAAGGATGGTCAGGGTTAGGAAATAGAGCAAGATTATCTGACCCTCTTGGCCACTGTGCTCCAGCCAGCTGAGTCACTCCTCCCCCAACACAGGAGGTGAGCATGTCCTTATATCTCTGCAGGTCTCTTGTGAGATGTCCAGATTGTTTGGCTCCAATTCAGGGAATGGGTGCTCTAAGGCTGTGCTGTCCAGGCCTGAATTTCTGGAGCAGCTTCAAGTGGTCTTGAGCATGGATAGGAATCAGTCCTGCCCTGGCTGTGTTCACTCTGCTGACAGCCAGATGATCTTTCATGGGGATTCTAATATGTAGACATTTTCTCTTGCCCATTCCATAATCTCCATGTTGGAGGCGGGAAAGTGTGGCAGGAAAGATGCTTAGCTAGGGAACAGAAAAGGTTCATCCTATAAGCTGTCTCCATCTTCTTCCCCAGTTGTGGCTACTCAGTGGAGCCCATAGAATTCCTTCTAGGCTAGTATTACAAAGGAAGCAAGTTTTAATCACAGTGTGGAAGAAAGAGAGAAGAGTAATAATAAAGGGAACATAGTAGAAGGGTTATGGGCTTTGGAGTCAAATGACATTGATTCGAGTCCCAACTTTGCCATTTGTTGTGCGAGCTTGCCATGATACCTAACTCTCCCAAGCCTCTGTTTCCTTATCTGAAAAGAGGGAAAACAAGATCTCTTCTACAAAGCATTACTGTATCAAGTGAGACAGCATAAACAAAAACCCTGCTTTGTTAGCCTAATTTTTTATACAACCTGTATACAGCTTGATGTCTATTTTTACCTGTTAAATGCACTATGGTCCCAGGTTAATGCTTAGAGGATCTCTCTCTTTACCTCTTATTTTGTGTGCCTCCAAAGCCAGCCTCCATGACCTCATCTCCTCATGCCTAAATATGACTCATTTGTCAAAGCCCAGCTCTAAAGTCAATTCCTCTATGAGCTTCCCTCCCTCTACACACACACACACACACACACACACACACACACCAGCCCTGGAAGAGCCCAGTCCCCCTCTCTATGAATTCCCACAGCAATTTATCAGTTCACTCCTTCTGCTGGTTCATACTTTCTACCTTGTGTTACAACTGTGGACTATAAGCTCCTGTCCAGCCACATTTCCCGTCCATTATGATTGTAAACTCTGAGGATGGGATTTGTGGACAGTTTGTTTTGAAGTCTCCAATGGTGCCTAACATAGGGTGATCACTAACATATGTTATCCAATGAATAGAAAAATTAACATTCAAAGCCTTGGTTAACCAGCCAGAACCCCTCATTCCACCTGTTTTTCTCTCTTCTCCAGATGCACCTCAGAACAGCAGGCAGCCTCATTCCTCATTCACACATTTCCTGTGCACCCCTGCCCTCAAAGCAATTGCAGTTTTTGTCATGAGGTTTCTGGAGCTCCATGCTCCCATTCAAGTACTAACCAGATTTGCCCCTGCTTAACTTCCAAGATCATGTAAGATCTGGCACATTGAAGGCAATATGGCCATAGATTTGAGCTCCTTTCTGATGACAATTATGGGGGAACTGGATAACAAAGTCATAAGGATAAGCAATACCCAACTACCTACTAGCGGTTTCACTTGGTGTCCCGTGAGAGCTATTAATTCAACACATCTAAAACTGAACTCCTCAGCCATCCCACCTCTGCCTCTCTCCAGTGCCCACTGCTCCTCCTGCTTTTTTCCCAGCTCAGTGGAAATCTGATACAGTATGGAGTGTGTCTGTGCACACGCATGTGGCTCATTTAGATGAGCTATTAGACTTAGAGTTGATACTGGAATGGTTAAGACTTTGGGAGATGTTGGGATAGGGTAAATGTATTTTGCACATCAGAAAGACACATTATTTCAGGGGGTAGGGGGAGAAGAGGATCGATTGTTATGGGTTGAATTGTATCTTCCCAAAAGATATGTTGGAATGCTAAATCCCGGTATCTCAGAAGGCGACATTATTTGGAAATAAGGTCATTGC
This sequence comes from Macaca mulatta, assembly GCF_049350105.2. Taxonomy (NCBI): domain Eukaryota; kingdom Metazoa; phylum Chordata; class Mammalia; order Primates; family Cercopithecidae; genus Macaca; species Macaca mulatta. The sequence continues at coordinate 43,649,639 of NC_133421.1, forward strand.
AAATGTACTGCTTAAGACAAGATTATACTGGATGGAGTAAGGTAAGACCTTAATTCAATATGACTGGTGTCCTTCTTTTTTTTTTTTTTTTTTTTTTTTTTTTTTTTTTTTTTTTTGAGACAGAGTCTTGCTCTGTCACCCAGGCTAGAGTGCAATGGCACGATCTCAGCTCACTGCAACCTCTGTCTCCTGGGTTCAAGCAATTCTCCTGCCTCAGTCTCCTGAGTAGCTGGGATTACAGGCACCCACCACCACGCCAGGCTAATTTTTTGTCTTTTTAGTAGAGATGGGGTTTTACCATGTTCCCCAGGCTAACCTTGAACTCCCGACCTCAAGTGATCCACCCGCTTCAGCCTCCCAGAGTGCTGGGATTATAGGCGTGAGCCACCGTGCCCGGCCAGTACTGGTGTCCTCCTAATAAGAGGAGAAGTGTACAGGGAGAAACAGCCATGTGACAACAGAGGCAGAGTTTGGAGCGAGGCATCTATAAGCCAAGGAACGCCAAGGATCCCAGCATCACCAGAAGCTAGAAGAGGCAAGAAAGGATCCCCCGGCTTTGAAGAAAGAGCATGGCCTTGCTAATACTTTGATGTTAGACTTCTAGTCCCAGATCTGTGAGACAGTAAATGTCTGTTGTTTCAAGCCACCCAGTTTGTGGCTTTGTGATGGCAAGCCCAGGAAATGAATGCACCCACTATCCTTCCAAACACTGGAGTGGAACTTCACCTCTACTCTCTTGTCAGCCCCACAACCTTCCTTGTCCCAGTATTACCCCTCTCTCTTGTCTCTCCCATCAGCCTTCTCTGACCCATTTCCACCATCACGCCCTTAGTTCAGTCCATCCTCTCTTCTCACATGGAGCATTAGAAAGGCCTTCAAGTAAGTGTCCCTGCCACACATTAGTGCCCTCCAATCTACAACCCACACTGATGCTGGAGGGACCTTTTCGAAATATCAATCTTACCATGCCCCTCCCCTGATTAAGACCTTGAAATGTTGCAACAGCTCCTCTAAGTCTTCAGGACATTGACAAAGGAGTCTAAGCTCAAGACCCTTCATGATGAAGGCTGCAACCATCACCCTAGATCACCTCTTGCCCCTACATTCCCATGCACCCTTTGCTCCAAGCCTACTAAAATATTCCAACATCAAATGATGCCACTCATCTAAGGAACTTCACATATTATCATCTTCTGCCTTGCTTCTCTTGTTCACATAACAAACATTTACTTTCTTCAGAATTAGTTCAGCTATCACCTCCTTCAGGAGTCTTCTCTGAACCTTCTCCCTCCTATGATGCCCTTCTCTGCACTTTTAGAGGGATCCCCTAGGCCACAGTACATTTCTACCAGGGCTCTCAGTGCCTTTGCTGCAGGGAGCCATCTCTGTATGAACAAAGCCCAAATGGGCACAGAGCAGGTACCCAACAAATGATTGTTATCTTCTTTTATTTATTTCATCTGTTTTATTTATTTTACTTATTGCCTTTTAATACGTATTTGTATTATTTGGGGCCAGCCAATGTGCTAAGAACTTCCTTGCATCATTTCATTTCCTCTTCCCACCCACCCTATCAGTCAAGCATCATTATCTTCCTGGTATTCCCAAGGAGGCTGAGTCTCAACGAGATTAAGTAGGTGCTCAGCACATGCAGATAGAAAGTGGCAGAAGGGGCAGAAGGGAGGGAGTGTCCAGCCCAGGCAGCCGACTCCACCACACTACCAGAATGGATGAAGGAATGAGCCAATGGATGTCAAAGTCTTGCAATTAAAAGTTATTCCCTGTGGTTCATCGGAATGCAAATGGAGACCTCCCTAGTTCCACTTGCCACTTCGATATCGACTTGTTTCTCATCTAGAGAGAGCGAGTCTTTCTCCCATGGTCCTCATCCGTCACACCCAGCTACGTGTGCCTGTGTCAGGGGACAAGAGGAATGAACACTAATGTTATAAACACTAGCAAGGGCAAATGAGGAGCTATTTTATCTTCTCAGTGCAGAGCATAAAAACGTAGCCAGTGCTGTACCCCAAGCTTTATTTACAGTGTGTAATGGTGAACGGAGTCCAGGCAGGGGAGGCACCCTCCCCCACTCACACCTACGCCACACCTTGTTGGAGGCAAAGACGAATTAAAAACACTAGCTGCTCAGGGAGAGATAAATCAATTTTCATCAGAGCAGCGCTCCTGACACCACCCTGACAAATCAATATCTTTCTCCATAATGGAGTCACTAAAGCTGCAACCAAGTCACTGGGAAACACAAAGCAGACTCATAAAGAATATCGCCAAGTAATAGAATATCCAAATCTGAATTTCAATTATCCACCTTTAAGGGCACACTAATATCTTCAGTAGGGAAGTCCATCAAAAATTCATGGAACCAGGCTCCACCGCTTGCTCCCAGTCAACAGCTCTGTGGGCATCTAGGGTTCCGATTGCTCCAAGTTGTCAGAAGATGAGTCGTGCCCAGCCTATGAGAAGAAGTTTGAATCCCCTAGAACATGGCCCTCTCCAAGGGTGATAACAAGCTCTGGGCAGACAAGCTGGTCTATTAAGATTCTCCCTCCCGGCCCTGGAACTGGGGAGAGGATTTATCTTTTCCTGGATTCTAGGCAGGGCAAAGAGATGAAGTTGCTGAGATCAAGCAGAGCTGGCACCATTACCCAGAAACCAGCAGGAACCCAGTCAGGAGGAAGGCTTCGGCTCCATTGGCAATGCCATTTCCTGCTTCCCTATCACCTCCTGCCTTCCCTTTGTACACTACCAGGGAGTGAGAGGGGCCAGACTTCTGGGGAATGGCAACCTGTTCCTGGCAGGTACCTCTTGCTCAGCAGTGGGGACACCCTGGGAGTCACCTTATACAGGCACCTACCTCTTGCTTTCCACCTCTGAGTCACCATGACAGTGACAATGACTACATAGGAGGTGTACTGGCTAAGAGCCTGGAGTCTACAACCAGACAGTCTAGGTCCAAACCCGGCAGCTGTCAGTTACTACCTGAGTGGTCTTGCAAGCCTCACCTTTTCCGTCTATGAAATGGAACAATGGTCTCCTACTTCTTGGGATCATTGTAACCAAAAGCAACCTTTACTGAAGGCTGGACCTGGGCTAGGGATCATTTGAAGTTTTTTAAAAATAGTAAGTTACAGGCTGGGTATGCTGGCTTATACCTGTAATCCTGGCAGTTTGGGAAGATGAGGTGGGCAGATCACTTGATGTCAGGAATTCAAGACTAGCCTGAGCAACAAGGCAAAATCCCATCTCTACAAAAATACAAAAATTAGCTGGGCCCGGTTGGTGTGCATCTGTAGTCCCAGTTACTCGAGAGGCTGACACAGGAGAATCAGTTGAGCCTTGGAGGTGGAGGTTGCATGAGCCAAGATCATGACACTGCCCTCCAGCCTGGGTGACAGAAGTGAAACCCTGCCTCAAAAATGAATAAATCAATCAATAAATATATTAAGTTATGTAATTTTCAAAACAACTGGGTGACACTATTATTTTTCTCACCATTTCACAGATAAGAAGGTTGAGGCACAGAGATTATGTAGAAGAAAGAATACAGGAAAGCACTTAGCACAGTGCCTGACACCTTGTAAAACTGTAATGGGTGAGATCACTTGCTATTACTATCAGATTTAATATAATTTCTAAGCAGTTTAAAGGCTGCTTCACGCACCAAAGCACCACAATATCTACACAATAGCATTTTAAAAACTCAAAATACTACAAAATAACCACTCCAATCCATACTCCTTAGTACTGATAGGGAAATCATTCTAAAACACACATATGGTGATACCACTTCCTTATTTGTGGCTCAAACTTCTTAACTTTGCAGCAAAGAGTCCCTTAATCTGATGGGTTTGCCTGTTTGGCCTCAGTTCTCATCCATCTTACAGTCAGTTCTGGTTTCTATAACAGAATACCACAGACTAGGTGGTTTAAGGAAAAATAAACAAACAACGACGACAACAAAAAACACATTTATTCCTCACATTTCCGAGGCTGGAAGTGCAAGATCAGGGTGCCCACATGGTCAGGCTCTTCTTGGGGGCCCCCTTCCCAGTTTATACGTGGCTGCTCTCTTGTGATATTCTCACATCATGGAGAGACAGAGATCTCTAGCCCCTCTTCCTATAATGACACTAATGCCATCACGGGGTCTCTACACTCATTAACTCATCTAAGCCTAATTACCTCCCAAAGGCCACACCTCTTCATATCATCATATTGGGGATTAGGGTTTCAAGATACAAATGTTGAGGGATCACCAACATGTAGTCCATAAAAATCCTCAGTGTTCCCCATGTCATAGTTTATAAGAAATTTCCTGTTCACCCACACATCAGGACTTCTATGTATGTCATCTCTGCTTGTAGTGCCTTTCCTTCCCTATTCTGGAAAAACATCTTTCCTTCCCTTCCAGAGACACCTCCTCCATAAAGCCTTACCTATACCCCAGGACAGCCTTGTGTTCTTCTTCCTCCGTGTCCCCATTGAACTTGCATGCCCTCACCACAATGCTACTGACACACAACAACTGTATGCCCAGTGTCTGCCCCCCTTCACAGACCAGGGTCCACTGAATGGCCAAGCCTTGTCATTAGTTTATCCCAGGCGCCCAACACAGGTCCTGGCACACCATGTGTATACGTGCGTGCAAGTGTGTGTGGTTTATATTGTTTTCATTTCTAATTACCATGGGTGCAGATGATGAAACATCATAATCTTCATCAGAAGACAACTGAAGGTCTTAATGCAGTCCTGGGGACAGTGCCAATTCCACAGAACCCACTCTGGCCAATGTAATCAGAAAAGTAATTTGTTAGAGGATGTTAGGTAGCTCATGGAATCTCCAGGAGACCAGAGAACCAGTCTCAGAAGGGAATAAACTGAAATGATACCCAAATTACAGTGCCAGACTATCCCATGGGATCTCTGTGGCTGCCATCTCTGGGCTGGAGCACTTCAAATCCTCTCAGTGTGTTTTAATAAATGAGTAAGATGATCTGTAGGAATGATTCCTATCTTATAAAGGAGGGAGTTGAGGTGTAACATGATTATACAAATTGCTCACAGCCCCACAAGTAGTAGGTTGTGGGACTGTGTTCTCCTGCCTAGATGTCTCCACAATACCACAGCCACCAGGACATGGGGTGTGGGTGAGCCGGAGTTTCTGAAGCTGAGGATCCAGGTACGAGCTCAGATGCCAAATCCTGAGCTCCAGAGAGCAGCCAGAGGGCAGGGAGGTAACTGTGGAACACAGGATACCATGACCCCCATCCACGTCACTCCCCTTGGTCACATGGTTATCCCACATGTCTCAGCCTCCACTGGAGCGGAGTGAGGCTGTGGACTAAGCTTTCTGCTCAATGAAGTGTGAATGCAAGTAAAGTGAGTTACCTTGGGTGGGCACATTCAAGAGCTGGTGTGTCTCCTCCCCTCATCTCATGGCAAGACACACAGGACCCAGTGGAGGACTCGAGGCTCCAGGGAAAGACAGAGCCATTATACAGGAAGAGGCTTGGCTCTGAGCTGTCATGAAGAGGACTGCCTTTCAAAGCCCTGATTGGATTGTGATGTAAGCAGAAAGGAAGTTTATTGTGGCTAAAGGCTACACTAGTGAGGCTTAGGCATCATCTATGACAGTTATTAGCCCACTCCACTGCCTCATACTCAAAACCAAGGGGCCAAGCCTCATTATCCCACAGCCTGGGGTGGTGCAGGAAAGCAGGAAATGAATAAAGCACCCCAGAGGTGGCATCTATGCCTGCTTTTCCCAGAACCCACCAGCCTGTCTTTCCTGCATGGGGCTGTTTAGCCTCTGCCTTCTGAACATGCCCAGGACCTCAGTCCTGTACGGCAACATCAGGGAGAACAATGAGAGACGTTCCCTCTTCTCCGCTTCTCTCTCAGCCTCCCTAGGGAGCTGGCTGATCCATTACCTCTCATCCACTGTCAGGATAGCGCTACCAACTCTTGGTCAGCAGCACCACCAGCCTTCTCCTTAGAGCACAGATGAGGTTCTCTGACTCTGAACGAAGAGGCAAGGCAGGCACAGGCATGGGATGGAAGTGGATGGGACCACACATTCTTCTCACAATTTAGTGGGCACATGAGTCACTTGGGAACCTTGTTAAGCTGCAGATTCTGTTTCTGTCCAGAGTGAGCAGGGCCTGAGGCTCTGCATTTCTATCCAGCTTCCAGGTGGTGCTGATGCTGCTGGTGCGTGAACCACGTGTTGAGTAGCCAGGGCACCTCCCTGGAAAATACACATCCCTGACAGGGAGCACAGGCCCCCTTCCCAGATTATTCCACCCTCCAACTCAGGACAGAGGGGTGCCCTTGAAGGGTGTCTACGAAATTAAGATGGGAGGGCCCATGGATAAGCGATAAAGCAGTCTGCCTGTGGGCTCCCAGTAAGCGTTTGTATTCGGCAGAATCCACAGCTGCAGGTAACAGGCACACAACTCAAATGAGCTTCAGTAAAAAGGGGTTTGTTTTTCGTCGTGAGTAACGTTTCTGTGTGAAAGGCCAGGGGGGCAAAGGAGGCAGTATGAGCGTCAGGACTTTTCAAACTAGAAATGAGGACTTCCTATTACAAGTTCTGGGTCTGCCTCTGCATCTCCCTCCCTCCCTGCCTTGCCTAGTCTGTCTCTAACTCCCATGATTGCTGATCTTTCCTTAGCTTCATTCTAAACTCTATAAAGCAAAAAGCAAGATGGTCTTGGGCTTCCCCTCCATCTATGACATTCTAGAATTCGTTCTGAGCCCGTAAAACACCAGGTCCCAGAGACTGTGGCCCCCACAGGCAGAGTTTCAGTTTAGTTGGGGATGCATCCCCTTTCTCTTCCCAGACCATCAACCTCTTCCCATTTCCAAACTATTCACGCAGCAATCAATTTTTCTCTACATATACGTAACGGAAAAGAGAGGGAAGGCATGGAGTGCAGGGACCCCTCTTCTCAGCCTGAACACACTCTCTCTCCCTCAGTGGGGCCAGCTGGGGGCTTCAGCTCCCCTGCTCTTCCTGCGCCTGGACGAGTGCAACAGCTCCAGGAAGGAGTCTGATGCCACCTGAGCCCTCCACAAGAAGGGAGAGCTGAACTCAAGAATGCAAGAAACTGTCCCACGCAAGGAAAAGAATATGATGAAAGAGGAGGCTGTGCAAAGAGCAAATTCAGGGATCCTTGGACTAGCAGTGTGGCCCAGAGTCAACCTGGCCTTCTCTGTGCTGAGTATGCCGGGCCTTGGGCAAAGGAGCCTGGGCCTGCTGGATCCATGTGTGAGTTCTATCTTATTCTAGCTGTGTAACTGTGGGGAAGTTACTCAACCTCCCTGAACCTCAGAGAGGCAAGGAGAGGACACTGACAGCCACAAATACATAATGATGATGATATCACATCTCACGGATGCCTAACATCTTGTACAATCTTAATAAATGTTTGAGAAAAGGAGAATGAAAAAAAGGAGGAGGTAGAGGATGAGAACGGGAGAAAATGGGGAGTAAAAGACCCAGGTCATGCGTGTGAATAACTAACACATCAGAAGCTGTGAGGGTTTATTGGGTAGGGGGAAGCAGAGTAGTCTTATCAAAGTGGCCCATGGGATTCCACTCTGCCACACCTCATACCTATTGAGAAGTTCCGCTTACTGAATTTCCCAGGACCCCAGGTGTAGGGAGCCTCATAGGACCCGGCAAAGTAGGTGAAGCTGTTATTGTAATGGACCAAGGGAACCAGAACCTCCCTTGTCCCATTGTGCCTGCCTTGGGCCACCCACTGCAGTGTGGTTCACTCTCCCCTGCAAAACACACATATTCAATGTGATAGTAGAGGAGGAGGGGCCTGTTTATGTCACTGCATGACCTGAGGGATGTCACTTAACTTCCAAGAGCCTCAGTTTCCTCATCCTTTAAGTGGAGAAGGGAAAAAGTCCCTGCTCTGCCTACCCCACATTTATGGGAGTAGTTCTAGCACTAGAACTGTGTGCTAGATAAGCAAGTTATTATTATTACTGCCTCCAGCACTCTCTTTAAATGAAGCATTTCTTGATGCCCTGTTACTACATGCAAAGAAGTCAGCATTGACTTTTTTCCCCTCTTCTACAGAAGGTTTGGGGCTGGAGGAAGAATGAGGTTGTGTCAGTAGAGGGGATAGTCTCGGTCTAGCTCAGCTCCAGCTGCACATCACAGTCTCCTGGGGAGCTTTAAAAATTGCCAGATGCCCCAGCCCCACCATCAGAAATTCTGACTTAATCCACCTGTGGTTGGGGTTTCAGCTAGTTATTTTTCATATCAGCAAGTGGTTTCTTATGTTGAGAACTCCCGGGCTCCCCAGCAGAGTGAACATGAATACACCGAAGGAAGAGAACACTCTAAAGATCAGAGTGCAGAGCGATGCCTGACCCCCTACTCTGAGTGCACGGGCTCGTGAACTAGGAGAATAGAAAACTTATGAATCTAGTTTTTAATAGCTTACATCTATTAAACACATATTACACGTCAAGCACTATGCTTAGCATGTGATGTCCTTTATCCCATTTAATCCTCACAACAGCCTAATGAGGTGGGGACTAGGATTACCCCATGTACAGGTGTGGAAACTGGCAGATATGACTTTACATGGTGGAACCAGCATCCAAGTCTCGCTCTGCTTCACTCCGAGGCCAAGCTCTCCACTTGTACAGCATAATGAGTCTTGGAATACGATTTCTTTTCCTGTAAAATGTAAGAATTCTGGGAAATTATTGTCTATCGGAATCAACTTTGGGAATCCTGGTAGGACATGACTGCATTTGATATACACACATATATCACAGGGTAGGAGCCTCTTCCACTCTCCTAAAGGGCCATGTCCCATGTTATACCTGGAACTAATTCCCAAAACTATTCTCTAGAGTGTTAAAATGTTCTTGGCTAAGAATGAACATCACTGCATATAGTACCCCCTCGTGGAGACTCACAATACCTGTCAACCACAGCAAAGGTGATGAGAAGTCCTGTACTGAAGAAATCTAAGTAGTTCTATTTCACCAAGATCTTTCTCAAGCTTCTTTGTCCACAGAAGCCTTTTATAATGGAATACCTAAAACAGGGCATACTAGTAGCTGCTTCCAATCTTCTTGAATCCTCAGATCAAAGCTTCCTTAAAACCTAGAAGATGGGGCATCCTATTATCAATGAACCAAGTACAGAACAAAGTCTAAAGCTATTGTCACCCTCCAGACATACCATGTCCTGCCTCTCAAGGAGGTCCACTGAGCTGGGAGGGATGCACCTGAACCAGCAAGGAGCTGGCCCAGTGGAGTAGGAAGTACTGTCATCCAACAGCCAGGTGAATCCAATCAGAGGACAACAAAGCCACCATGGAAACTTGCACCTTGTCATTTATTTTAAGGTTAGCTCTGCACTCTTTGGGCTGTCTGTGGAGTTGAGGAGTTAATATTCATTTGCACATCACGAAAGGACTAAACTAGAGACATGAAGAAAGACAGAATGCTCTGACTGAGCCTCTCACACACTTTTCAAGGTGATATCATTAGGGGCAGTCACTGTCACCCACGACTTCACCCAGCAAAGCTCCTTAAACCCTTACCCTGTGCAGGCTCCAAAGATAATGCAGTGAATTAGATTCAACCACTGCTTTCCAGGGGCTCATGGCTTACGAGGAGATGCAACAGTTATGATTTTGAATCAGTAGAAACGGGGATATGGGCAAGGGCTCAAAGGAGGCTGGAGAACAGAGAACCTATATCTAACTAGTCCCAACGCAGCACACATTTACTGGACATCATCTATGTCCCAGGTGTTGTCTGGACACAGAGGGAAAGAGACAAGAAAGATATAGTCCCTGTTGAAAGACAAAGATCTCTTTGGTCTCATAAGCTTCAATGCCCACACCTTTCCTCAAACAGAGTAAAGCATTTCCTCTTGCAAACTCTGGGATTCCCTTCCATGATGCTTCTCACACCATAATGAATCTGTTAGGATGCTTGTTTTCCCATCTGGGCAGCAAGCTCCCCAAGGGCTGGGCCCTGGATTATCCATGTTTGCATAACTAGTGCATCCCTTAGCAACTGCCTAGAAGAGAGCAGATGCTCAACAAATGCTTTTTGAAATGAAAAGATGGGTGTCAGGGGAAGGGAAGCTTATAAATGAAAGTATTATAAGGCCACTCTGATGCCTGCCCTTAGAGAGGTAAAAAGCACCAAGGTATTTATTCAATGGAGGGAGAACAAGTATTTAAGGAATGAGTAAAGGGAGTAGGGAGAGATGGAGAAAGCCTTCGTGGAAAAAGCTGCATTGGAGCTGGACATTAGCAGATGAGCAGACTTTCAACAAACCAATGCTAAGGAAGAGAAGAAGGATGAATTCTGAGAATGAATAGTAGGAACAAAGCTGAGGGGTCAATGGGGAAAGAAAGCCTTCAGGAATGAGTGAATTGTATATTACGGCAGAGTTAGGCTTTGCACCATGAAGAATTGGAAACTGAGCCTCAAAATGCAGTTTGGCAAGACAATAGACAGCCACTGATGGACTGGGGCAAAGTAGTGACATATTGAGGACTGTGTTTCAGACAGGGTCATTTGGTCATGGGAATAATGGGGATGGAAGAGAGAGAGGTGCTGGGGAGGAATTGATTACAAATAACCATTCTGAGTCGGCCATTGTATTCCCTAAATAAACTGCCAGCCCCCCAAGCTCCACTGCCTAGGCCCCAGAAGAGTCATTTTGGCATCAGGATAGCTCCCTTCCTTTGGCCATCAGGACCTATAAATAGCCACATAAAGGTTTCTGCCCCCAGCTCAGCCACAGAGGCTCCAGGGCTGAGCTGCCACCCACCAGGACCTGAGCAAAGCCAGCCCTGACTCAGCCCTGCCTGGTCACCCCACCATCCCTGGGGAGAAGCCAGTTTGTGGTCTCCTGACAGCAGGGGCATCTTCCTGAGCCTAAACCCTATCCACAAATGCTCTAGAGATATTTCACACTCTACCACAAAAGCAAAGGAGAAATATTTCAGTCTGCGGTTCTGCATGCCTTTCCTTTAATCCCACTGAGACCCAGGGTCTGCTGGGCAGGGGCCATTTCGGAGGTCCCCTACCCAAATGGCACCAGGTAAGCAAGAGCCCCTGAACGGTCTGAGAGTCTGGATCCGAGCGTGTGAAAGCCTGAGTGTTGGCCCATTGACGAATTACCTTGGGTCTAGCTTCTCTCTTCTCTGAGGGACATTTAGGAATTCTGTTCTCTCTTGGTGAGGCAGTGGGGGGGGGGGGGAGCGGCATTTTGGAAACTTTTGTGACAACTGTAGGTGCTGTCCTGGAATTTGAGGTGCCATCTCTTATGCCCTAGAAGTTTGATCTCTGGGCTTTTTGCAGGAGGATCATAATGCCTCTGCAAGGGACATAAGAATGTAAAGCCTGGCTCATCTCAGCTGGGATCTCAACTTTGCCACTTACCAGAGTATGGCCTCAGAAAACTGCTTTAACTTCCTTGAGTTTGAATCTCCTAGTGTGTCCGGGTAGATTCATGGTGTTGCTGACTTCAAGAATGAAGTCGCGGACCTTTGTGGTGAGTGTTAAAGCTCGTAAAGTTTGCACGGACCCAAAGAGGGAACAGCAGCAAGATTTATTGCGAAGAGTGAAACAACAAAGCTTCCACAGCATGGAGGGGGAACCTGAGCGGGTTGTGGCTGCTGGCTGGGGGCGGAATTGGGTGGGGGTGGAGGCCAACTTTTATTCCCTTATTTGTCCCCACTCATGTTCCGTTTTTGTCCTATCAGAGTGCCCTTTTTTCAATTCTCCCCTGCGGTTGGCTACTTTTAGGATCCTGCTGATTGGTGCGTTTTACAGAGCACTGATTGGTGCATTTTACAGAGCACTGATTGGTGTGTTTTACAGAGCACTGATTGGTGCATTTTACAATCTCTTGTAAGACAGAAAAGTTCTCCAAGTCCCCACATGACCCACGAAGTCCAGCTGGCTTCACCTCTCTCTAGCCTGCAAAGTAGGACTAACACCTGCCTTCCCTACCATTGTGGGCTGTTGTCAGGTAACAAGTGTGTGCGTAAGTGCTCTTTATAAGCTGTGAAGGCTTAGGTAAAATCAGGTCATACTTCAGCCACCCATCCTGGAAGTCTGTGCTCAGCTGACCTCTGTAGACAGTAGGGGTAGGGTTCCCTACAAGCACAGTCTCCCCCACAGAGGGACCTAGGCCCCAGTCTAACCCATCACGGCCTGTTTGGGGTCCACCCAATTTAATACCACATCTCCCTCTTTCATTGTGAGAGGGAACTGAGATGATATATGTAGAAGCAGAAGAGAACTGCCAAGTATTTATTACTTACTGTTAGCCAGACTCAGTGCTGGGCATCAATTATCTGATTTAATTAAATGTTCATACTAACTCTGGGATTGATAAATAGATGTATGATATGATATAAATACATATGATAGATTTTCCATTTTAGAAGCAATGAAAGGATATGAACTCAGATTTCTTTGGCTTCAAGGGTCTTTCTTTTTCTTGGTTATTTTCTACTTTTATTTTTGTGGTGTAGGGGAAGGGGATAGTGTCCCTAGGTGGGTGGGGGGCAGAGCCATGGCAATGCTGGGTAAATGACTCTTTCCCCTCACCTAAAAAAGGTGCTGGGAGAAGCCACACCCCTGGGAATCCCTCATCCTCTGGAATTGGCCCAGGGGCAGCCTGTCTCTGTTGAGCTAGCTACAGAACATCAGTGCATGTTCCCAAGAGCAGCCCTGGCTCTGAGTTGTGGGACAGAAGCCCAGGAGGCTGACATTCACACTCATGGCCACAGGCCAGGGCATCAGTGATGCCAACGAGCCTCGCACTCACCTGGCTTGAGGAGCCTTTGTAGGGCCTGGCACCAGCAGGTGAAGCATTCTTGTGAGGCAGCCAAGGGAACCCACAGCTTCCCTGGGCCTCACTGTGTCTGCTAAGGGCCACCTGCTGTGTGAAAAGCGATTTCTCCTGCAAATCACACTTATTTACATCTAAGGTCAGCTAAGTGACATAGGGGTTATACATCCTAATTTCCAGGTAAACCAGTGGTTCTCAACAGGGGACAGTTTTGCCCCTCAGGAGATACTGGGTAATGTCTGGAGCTTTGCAGGGTGAGGGGTGTGGGAGGAGCACTTCTGGCCAGGGATACTGCTAAGCATAGTGTCATGCACAGGACACTACAGTTTGTCCAGTGCCCATCACAAAGAATCCTGTGGCCCAAAATGTCACTAGTTCCAAAACTGAAAAACCCTGAGAGAAGGAAACTAATTCTGAAAGATACTTACCAAGTTCATATAGCTGATGAGTGCTACAGTCAGCTTCCAGGTACTGATTCTCTAATTCAGAAGTCAGCATCCCTTCTTTATATCTGTAATGGGAAATGCCCCCTTGAAGTCTGAAATGCCCCAACAGGAAATGCTGTGAAGCTTCCTAGAGTCATGTTGTAGTTGGCATCAGAGGTTTGGGGGTGAGCAATAATTTAATTGCATTTGAAATGTAAAGAGTCACTTCTCTCTGTGACCGCCCTACCACCCTCAGGCACAACATCCGTCTTTAAGTACTAATGGTCTTGTCAAATGCCCCAAAGTCCCCAGAAAGGGGAGACATTGTCCTCCCACCAGAGCTGGACAGTCACCTTTAACCAAGTCCATCCGGGCAAGTTAGATAATCCATGCCTATCTCCAAGAGAAATAATCCAGGTCAAATCCCTGGCACAGAGTAAATGCACAATGGGGGAAGGAGAGAATGGGAGGAAGAGGAATGGGAGTGCAGCCATGGTAGAGATGAGGCTGGAAACACCAGCACAGCCCAGGCCACAAGTGCCAGAGAAACCTAGAAGGGAGACTTTGCCCTGAGTCCAGTGATAAGACACGGAGAAGTTCTAGGTTAACAATTTATATGATTACTTTCTCAATGCCAGTCTGCACCACATACTCCAGAAGCTAAGTTTCTATTTGTGCCAATCCCAAGGTTAATCAAGTCTGACCTCAGGAAGGAAACCCTCTGCTTATGACCGCTCTCCTAGATAGACATACAGCCAGTCATTTCTAGGAGAGGGAGCTCACAGTCGAACTCCACTCCTTACTCTGAATCCTGGGACCGCCCCCCTCCTCACCCACCCATACCTAGGCAGTACCTCCTGGGGCTCCTTCAGTTCGTACCCCTCACTCTGCCAAAAATAAAATAATAGTAATGCCTTGAACTTTGGAATTTTAATTTCCTGAACAGCTATAGCCAACCACAGGCCATTACTGAAAGACTGGTGACTGTAGAGTGACATTTGAGACCCCACAGGCAGGCTTGTCAGAACTCCAAAGCCAAATGGAATGCTTTGGTAGAAGTGGAGGCTCTTTCTGCTAGATGAGTTGGAAAGCCCTTAATTAATAATTCCAAAACAGAACCTCACAACTTCTCTGAGTTCTGGCCAGCAAAGCCCAGCCAGCGATGGCCTGGTCAGCCTACACCAAAAATTGCACTTGTCTTCCAACTGTGACCAAGCAGTCCCAAACAGGCCTGCCTACTGGCAGCTGAATCACTGAAAGCAGGAAGATGGCACAGAAGTTGGGCTAGAGATAGAAAGTGGCTGAGGACCAAGCCTAGGACTAGCATCTCTATAGGAGAAGACCAGTCAGCAAATCCAGCACTAGGTTTGGCTTCCAACTCTCCAGACTGCTGGTTCTCTTGCTAGTAGTTTTCAATCTTGGCTGGGCATTAAAATTAACCTGGTAAGCTTTTAAAGTCCTGCTGCCTGGACATCAACCCAGACTTCTCTATGGTGAGACCCAGACATCTGTATTTTTTTACAGCTCCCCAGGTGACTCCAATATGCAACCAAGGTTGAGAATCATAGACTTAAATCTTCCCTTTACACCTTGATTAATTCTTTCAGCACAGGATGATGAAGTTTTCCACCACCTGAAATATTGTTGATAGTCTACAGTCAGTAATTCACATCAAATACTTGCACTCCACAAATGTATGATTAAAAGGTGAAATATCCACCAAAGGCAGGACTTGTTTTTTAAATAATAACTGTAGTGTTAATAGTAAAACAACCAAACAGAAGCCATTCCTTTGTAATATCTTTCATATCTAAATCATCCTCAACCAGGATGTTGCCAATCATTATTCTAAAAAAAAAAATGTGGCCATGTCATTGAGAATGCTCAATAGCTCCCTATTGCCTATGTCAATCAAAAAACAATTATAAGCACCCCACCAACTGAATGGAGCCCTCTTGGCCAAGAGGATCCCGGAGAAACCTGAAAAACTAGTTCAGGCTGTCATCATAGGGCAGGAGTCAGACATACCTAGTTATACCCTCCTCCTTTGGAGTCTAGGCACAGCTGACCAGCATTAACATAAAACAAAGATTATAAGACTGACAAAGCAGACTCTTTGTAGCAATAACATACTGAACTCCAACTTGACTCTGATATAACATCACATGACAGCAGGCCCTGAAGGAAATCTCAGTATTTTATCCCAAAATACATTTTCTTTGACATATTTTGAAATGGCCCTGCAAAGCCATCTCTTATGGGGAAAATTTGTATTCTGTAGAGAATCCCTTTCCCCTTCCAGGTATCTTCTTGATCCAGGAGAGATTTTATTAAGAGTCTGACACCTTTTAAGAGACATTTACTATCCATTCTCTCTGAAGCCTCTTACCTAGAGGCTTCATCTACATAACAAGAACCTTGGCTTTCACAACCCTACTTACTTAATTCAATGATTTCCTTATGCTGACTTCAACTCTTGAGGCAAAGCTTAATTCTTTCAACCGATTGCCAATCAGAAAATCTTTGAATCCAATCATGACTTGGAAGCCTCCCTTCCCTTTGAGATGTCCCATCTTTCTGGGCTGGACCAATGTGCTACTTACATGTATTGATTTATGTCTTTTCCTGTAACTTCTGTCTCCCTAAAATGTATAAAACCAGGCAGTAACTCAATCACCTTGGATACATGTTCACGAGACCTCCTGAGACTGTGTCATGCGCCGTGGCTACTCATATTTAGCTCAGAATAAACATCTTGAAATATTTTGGAGAGTTTGGCTTTTTTTTTTATCAGCACAGACAATACTCAAACATAGTGGGGTTCCTCACAGCCTGTTTCTGGCCTGCCCATGCAGCATTGTCTCCCAAGCCCATGTTTTGCATACTCTGGACTCACCTGTCTTGTAACTTCATTGGCACATTTCCCTGGCCCTGGAAGATCCTCACCTGTTCTTTTCACTTGTTAAATTCTACTCCTTTTGAAGGCAGAGCTAAAATGCTACCTTTCCCATGAAGTCATTCCAATCCCCCCACAAGGAATGAATCACTCTCTCTCCCTCTGCACTAGCTTCCCCTGCCATGCACATTACAGACAATTCTTTCATGAGGGTTCTAATTAAAATTATCTGTAACCTTCTAAAAATATGAGATTCCACTGCAGGCAGGGGACATGCCATATCTATCCTGGACAAAACAGACAAAATGAATGAATAAGTGGACAACAGGTTGAATTAACTGCACATGGTAGATATGTGATTGATCCTTCGCAATTGAGACTTTAGCCAATATGTGCTATTGGATTCCAAGACGCTTTCCTAGAAAACAGACTGAATTATATTTTTCCAGGAAGGTAGCTTTAAATCCATCAACTGAAATCATCATTATCCACATTCCATGTTAATTCTCTAGGTTCGTCAGCATGCCAGATAATTAGTGCTCCTGTGGAGATAAGGCAGAGAGCAGGTTGTGTGGAGGAAACATCTTGTTTGTGGACCATCAGGTGGAGGGCTCCTGGGCACAGTCTTTTTTGTGTCCATTGGGTGTTTCTCCCCTGTGTAAGCTCCATCCCACATCACTTTTGTCTTAGCCTGTTCAGGCAGCTCTAATAGAACACCATAAATTGGGTAGCTTATAAGCAACAGATTTATTTCTCACAGTTCGAGAGGCTGGGAAGTCCAAGCTCAAAGTGCTGGCAGCTTCAGTGTCTGGTGAGGGCTCATTTCCTGATTCATAGATGGTGCCTTCTAGCTGTGTCCTCATTTGGTGGAAGGAGGGGTGGGTCTCTCTAGGACCTCTTTATAAGGGCACTAATCTTACTCATGAAAGCTTCACCCCCATGACCTAATCACCTCCCACAGGTCCTACCTTCGAATACCATCAGCTTGGGGTTAAGATTTTAAAATATGAATTTAGTAGGGGACCCAAACATTTAGACCCCTTTGCACCTACAAGTCCCACCTTCTAGGGTCACAGCCAGTGAGCTGAATTATCTAATTATCCAGGGAAATACAAGCTAGGAGCAGAAGAATACAAAATTAACTCCTCCGAGCAGAAGCTCTTCTTCATGCACCCCATCTAGAAAGGCAGAATAGCGGAGTGCATGAGACCATGAGCTGTGAGACCTTGTCAGTTTCCTTCATCTTTACCTCAGGCCTCAATACAGAATGAGAGGAGTAAAAGTACCTCCCTGATTGCATCACTGGGAGGATGCAATGCATTAAAACACATGCAGTGCTTTTAACATTGCCTGGCACATAGCCAACGCTCAGTAAATGTTTTACCTTCATCATTTATTCAGGTAGTTTAATTAAATGAAATCCACATGTGAAGTTTTCCTTTGCTGTCCCACCTCTCCCACTCCCACTGAGGAAGGTCTGCTGCATGAATTCCTTGGAGATCCACACATGGAAGCACAAGCATTGGGTGCCAATTAAGAAAAGGTGCTAGGGAAGAGACAAGATGAGAAGGGGCAGGCTAAATAATTAGGATCCTTACACTGGACACTTTCTGAACTTCCTTATGCCACGTGGTCAATGCTATCACCGCCCTTCTCCACCAACGCTAGTGCCTGCCACCCCTGCTCCAGCCCTGCACAGACTCCGGACTAGTGAGAGAACCACATTTGAGCAATGAAGAGCCCCACCATGGGATATCACGGGATCCAGAAGGAGTCTGGTTGCCTTGACTATGACTGAGTGGAGTCCTACCAACCTTCCCTCTCTCCTTTCACCCACAATCATTCTGTTAGCCATTGTTCGACTCTAGTGAATACCTTATCCCTTATCCCTTGTCCATCTGAGAATTAATCATCCCTCAAAGCCCAGCTTGGCAATGATTACACAACCCAATCCTCTGAAAACCAGTAATTAAAGGATAGGAATAAGCATTTATCTTGCCTACATAGGAGAAACTGTAGTTTATGCCCAGTTGATGAGTGAAAGTTCTTCCTTATAACAGAATGTCAGCTGATACATGTAGAATGATAGAATTGGGAAATCACTATTTTGAAACCTCTAATGAAATTACTAATTCAGGTTCAAATTTTAGCACAAACAGAATGTTTAAAGGTGTTGTAGTGTCATCTGACAAATGATGTGAGATGATTTAAAGATGAGAGATGAGGCAATGGAGCTACCTAGCAGTTATTGTCTTAGACAAATGATCAAAAACTAGCATCTCTAGTGAAAGATCTAACAGCTCTAGTGAAATAAATTCTTAGTTTGGACATGAATCTCACCATGTTTTTAAATCTAACTTCTACTTTATGAAAAATTCAGGGAAGGGAGGAGCAAATTAACTGATACCACATGGAAATAAACAGATAGATTTGTATGTGGGATCATTGTGTAAGAAAACTGGTTTGTTTTCTTCCAGAAGTCAACACTAAAAGATGTATGACTATCAGCATTGTTTATAATTGCCAAAAAATTGAAATGACTCAAATGCCCATCAACTGATGAATGGATAAATAAAACGTGGTATACAATAAATGCATAATTAAAATGTGGTGTATCCATACAGTGGAATGCCATTTGATAATAAAAGGAAAAAAATATGAACACATTCTAAAACACGATTAAACTTTGAAAACGTTGTACTCAATGGAAGAAATCTATCACAAAAGGCCACATACTACATGACTGCATTTATACAAAATGTCCAGAATGGGAAAATCTATAGAGACAGAAAATAGATTAATGATTACCTAGAACTAGAGGGGTGGGATTGATGGAAATTGGGGAAGCAGGGTGATTGATAATGGGTACAGGGTTTCTTTCTGAGGTAATAAAAATGTTCTAAAATTCAGAATGCTTTGAATGCACTTAATACTGTTGAATTGTACACTTTATATGGGTGAATTGTATGGAATGAGAATTACATCTCAGCAAAGCTATTTTTAAAACTGTGTGTGATGTGGGTTGGGGGGGTGAGCTTTTTCATTAAAAGAGACAAAATAACCAAATGCAACACATGAATCTTGATTGTATCTTCAATGGGTCCTGAATTTTAAAAGTTAGAAAGCTGTAAACATGTTTTGGGGACAATTGGGGAAATTTGAATATGAATGAAAGGCAGGCTGGTAGCAGCCAGAGCATACACAAGGAGGGCACCGGAGTGGAGGAGAGGAGGGCATCCAAGCAAAACAGAAGCCCAGTGGGAGAGGAAGACGGGCGCCATTCAAGAGAATTGAGTGTAAGTAAATAACCTGAAGGTAACAAGACACAGGTTTCCTACTGCTAGAGAAAGGAGGGACCAATATGGAAGGAGGAAAAGCCAGAATGAACCCTGTGGTGTTAGACGGGAATAAGCAGCATCAGTGTAAATTCCCGGTTTGAGATGTAGGTGTAAATGTAGATGTAAATATCCTAGCTCTGTCCACTAAGAAGGTCTGGAAGCAGCTACACCCTAGTAGTACTGAGCATACCTACAACTCAGATCTTGGTTCTAAATAGCATTTCCTGTTCAAATGAACCAAGGTTTGTTAGAGAACTGGCTGATTAAAGGACTGAGGAAGAAAAAGAAGAAAATGAACCTGAACATCTAACTGCACAAGAAAGAAAAAACAACTTTCAAAAAATACAGGGAAATGTCAAAAGCACACAAAGTCAGCTGGAAGGGGTTCCCAAGTATGGGAAAATTTGAGTTTCAAAATAAACAACAATATTATCAGACTATAACCTATTGAATAAAATAGAAGTCTATAAGTCTACACCAATGTATATAAATACATAAAGAGAAAAAAGAGAAAGCTCTTCTGTATTTCAGAAAACCAACTAATAATTGTAGAAAGGATGATGGAATTCAAAAACCACCATTTGGCAAGGATCATTGTAATAATTCAAGCAAGAAAAATCAATGGATGATAAAACCAGAGAGTGAGAGAATAATAAGAAATGGAATTTTACATAGTCTCAAAGTATCTCCCCAGAAGACACACCATCATCAAGTGATAAAAGTTAACACTATCAGTTTTAGGACAAATAGATATTGCATGCCTCCAGATAGGCTGCAATGAGAATTCTGCATCAGTTTTGTGAAATTCCAGCCAAAAAATCGTATCTGGTGTCTTCAAGAGGAAACATTGAACAAACTAAAATTGAAGATCATTGTGCAAGATGACTGGCCTTGAATTATTAAAAAAAAAATCAAGGACATGAAAATCAAGGTAAAACAGATACAGTGTGAGAGTAAAGACAGAGTAAGAGGAACCTTCACAACTGGGCATGAGGAGTAGTCCTGGATGGACTCCTTTAGCCATGAAGGACCTTAGTGGACCACCGTTGAACTTCTGGGTGAGTGATAGATACACAGGAAATCTTCAGACTAGTTTTGCAACATCTATATGTTTGAAATGGTTTCCAATTGGTTTTTTAAAAAGAATAAAATTTAGCTCTTATCTCCTTTTGGAAAATTTTCAGAGCCTACCATGTGTTACCTCTGGACCTTGGGCAAACTTTGGTTATTTCATGTAAAGTAATCTTTTGTTTACTGTTTAGCTTCCCCACTAAACCGTGAGCTCCTTGAATGCCTAGACTGGGTGTTATTGTTTTCCATTTCTCTTGAGCCTAGCACAACGTCTAGAACATAGGGAACATCAGTAAATGTTTGTTGAATCCATATGCTGCACAACTATAACCCCGGAGAATGGCTGGTAGATTCCTGGACATGCTGAGTGTTAGTAAATTCTTGCAGACGTTAAACTGAAATACGCCTCTCTGCAAATCAGAGAGCATCTGTCTGCCCTGCAGCAATGAGCTATGTGTCCTGCCTGGAACAGTGTTCTGCATCCAAGGGGCACATTGCCTGAAATCATAGGCTCCAAGAAATGGCGTTCTTGCCTCATTGCTCTGGGGGGAACAGTGGCCCCTGTTTGTTTAATCTCAGTCCATTGTGGCAGCCTTGACTGCACAGAGCTCACCTGTGATTCATGTGAATGTCACTTGAGCTCCCAGGAGTTTGCAGCCATAATTCAACATTTTGTTAATAGCCACTTAAAATGTCCCTGAAATAGCTAACAGGCCCAGGGGAATGAAGTATTCTGCTAGGAAATCAGTCCAAGAAAGCCATCTTGGCCCAAACTTTAGAAGATTCTATTACTTCCAATGCCTTCTTGCACTCTGTGAAAATACAAATGGGCATCTCTCAGGGACACCAAGGAAAAAGTGGAAACCTGAAATTACCTACATATCATAGTGGGCATGCTGGAAACCCTGCCCAATCGCTCCTGCTCCAAGAGAGGCCCCTCAACTGCTATATCCAGTGAGGAAGGGGAAATACAAGGGAACACAGTCCAGAGTATTCCAAGAAAAAACCCCTTGTTCAAAGAACAGAAAGAAAGAGACAGAAAAACATATAGTGCTGGATTAGAAGTCAAAAAATTTGTGCGTAGGTGGGGATGGCAAGAGAGAGAAGGGTGAGAAAAAAACTCACATAGGTTGAGGCCTACTGTGCTATGTAGTTTACAAATTATTTAATTATCCCCAAATCTAATTAAACAACATACTCAGGGTCATCAACGTTGTATACAATTGTAGTGTATAATCATTAGGTCACTTAGATAGTATATGAATCAATAAATAGTCTCTCTCCAGAGCTCCAGCTCTTACTCACTGCCACTTGCCAATTTGTCAGTTACAGCAAACTTGGGCTGGACATTCAAAATCAAGTCGCTGATTCAGAGGCAGAAGTTGAAGCTCTCAATGCTGAGCTCTTGCCACCTGCTTCCTGAAACATATCTGTTTGTTATCAAGTTATCATTTCTTCCACCTAGAGTGAGATTTAAAATGGAGAAGTGGAGGTGAAAGGAGCTAGTACAGCAGAATCACACGCACATCTGCATAGGGATACTCGTTTCCTCATGTGAGACCGCTGAGCCCACTAGTTGGCAACTTGGAGAAATGTCAAGTGTTACCCTGGCAAGAAGAGACTTCTCCAGGTTCTCTACATTCCTGAAGCAAGTGCTATAGAATGGCTTGGCACTCCACCTGCGTGTTCCCGAGCACAGAATCAAGGTAAGAGAGAATTAAGAATTAGTGCAGACTGGCAGAGCTGGAAGGTTAGGAGTACCATAATCATATGCCCAACTCTCAGAGACAATGGTGCTTGTGATATGCAGACATCATGGTTACGGGATCCTAAGTCCATCTTCTCCTGAAAAGGGAAAGTTTTATTCACAAAGTTGATGCACAGTGTCCTGTCTGTGCTCCCATTGAAACCAGCTTCCCCAAAGATGCATGACATCAGCCTAGAAGCCACCTGCATTATTTATCAAAAGAAAAGGTCTGAACTGGGATGTCTCTCAGAACCACAGTCTTTTGACTACATTTGTGCTGCTCATTCCCCCCTAAGTATGGAATTGTGACTGGAAGGCCTTGTTCTGGAAAGCTAGAATATTGTCTTGCAACCCCAAACCCTTCATTTTGCCTTCTGCCACGCAGAACTGGGGCTATCTTTACCTCTTCTCCGTTTACCTGCACAAAGGCAAGGGCTGCAGGTAACAGCTAGACGGCTACCTGGAAAGCTGAGCTCAACAGCATTGAGTTGAGGCTTCCTCTCCTCTCACCTCTCCTGCTCTCCTTCAGGTCCAGTAGCTGCCAGGCTTCTGCTTCCAAGAGGAGGATACTGATAAACTGAGTGGCCTTGGGCCCTGACTGACTTTTTTGAACTAAGACCTAAAGACTTGTTGATGACTGGCCTGACTTCATTTAGCTCAGCCCTGCACAAAAAAAAAAGCATGCTGTCTTTACAGAGAACCCCTAAAGGGAATCAGACGGCATGAACTCCAATCCCTAATGGTGCCACTTTCTTACTGAGTGACCTGTGCCAGTAGCTTCTCTGAGCCTTACCTATGTTCAACTGTGAAATAGATACATTGGTACATGCTAAGTTTGAATATATATAGTACGTCCTCATAAAAACTCATGTTGAAGCTTGGTCCCAAATGTGGTGGTGTTGGGAGGTGGTCCCTTTAAGGGGTGATTACATAATTAAGATGAATTAATGTCTTTCTTGCTAGACTGGGTTACTTCTTGTAGGAATGAATTAGTTCCCATGAGAGCAGATTGTTATAAAGCAAGGTTGCCTATTGTGTTTTGCCTTTTTTTCATGCATCTGGTTCCCCTCCCATTTCTCTGCCATGTTTTGATGCAGCCCAAGGCTCTCAGCAGACCTTTTCTTTTGATGAATATTCAGGTGGTTTTTGGGCTGATGTCATGCATCTTTGAAGAAGCTGGTTTCAATGGGAGTACAGCCAGAACACTGGGCATCAAACTTGTGAGGAAACTTTGCCTTTTCGGGGAAGATGGGCTTAGAATCTTGCAGTCATGATGTTTACATATCACAAGCACCATGTCTCTGGGATCTGGGCATATGTCTGTAGTAGGCCTGACTTTCCAGAAGCTTCCAGATGCGGCTGCTCCATGTTGAGTTTCCCCGCCTGCGGAACCATAAGTTAACTAAACCTCTTTTTTTTTCTTTTTATAAATTACCCAGTCTCGGGTATTCTGTTATAACAACACAAAACAGACTAAGACTAAGACAGTACTTTTCCACTTTCAGAGTTATTGTGAGGATCAAATAGCATCTTAGAAAGCATTTAGGCCGGGCGCGGTGGCTCAAGCCTGTAATCCCAGCACTTTGGGAGGCCGAGACGGGCAGATCACGAGGTCAGGAGATCGAGACCATCCTGGCTAACACGGTGAAACCCTGTCTCTACTAAAAAATACAAAAAACTAGCCGGGCGAGGTGGCGGGCGCCTGTAGTCCCAGCTACTCGGGAGGCTGAGGCAGGAGAATGGCGTGAACCCGGGAGGGGGAGCTTGCAGTGAGCTGAGATCCGGCCACTGCACTCCAGCCTGGGCGACAGAGCAAGACTCCGTCTCAAAAAAAAAAAAAAAAGAAAGCATTTAGGATATGAAACCAGACACTGCTCCCACCAATTACAAGATAAGTGACTATAGGCCAATTCTTCCACTTTTCTAAACCTCAGTTTTTTCCATACAAAAAAAAAAATATATCAACTATTATATATTTCACTTTGTTGTTGTGAAGACCAAATGAAGTATTCCATGTAAAGTGCATAGAACGGTGCCTGGGATACAATATGTGCTCAGAAAATGTTAGCCATTATTAACAGGTTTTGTAAGCTACACAATGATGAACAAAAAAGCAGGTCTTTTTGACAAGACCTGCATGTCTACAGTAGCTTATGCTCAACTGTAATAGCAGGAGCTGGGTCCCTGGCTTGATCACAGCCTCATTTCCCCATACTTTCGTGGGCCTTCCTGATACTACACTGTCAATATAGATTTCCAAAAAATCCTTTTTCTCCTGGATCTCCTGTCACTATGTTGTATCACAGCTCATCTTAGTAATAATAACAGTAACAACAGTAACAAAACAGCTGACATTCCACATCTGGGATAATGCTTAAAGTTTTGCTTATATTATTTCACTCAATTGCTGCAAACAATCCTATGAAGTAAAAGTATTATTATTATTATTATTTAATAGATTAGGATATTGAAGTCTGGAGGTGTTAAGTAATTTGTACAAGGTCAGGCAAACCTGGAACCTATGCCTTTCTGGCACTAAATTCCATGATTGTACCATGAGACTAAAATACTTCATTATGTTATTATCTCAAGTGCCAGAGCTCTTCATCCTTCCAACATTTGCCAAGCTCCCCAAGCTCAGATATGCCTTTGTTGTCTGTTATCAGTGCTCCTGGGCAGGACATTCTCTCTGCCAGATTAGCCTCCTTCCAAAATCCTATAGCTGGGTCTATCTCTAGCCCTACTAAACCTAGAGTTGTCTCTAGTCCATAAACCTTTCAGTCTCTGCAGCCCTCCATATGGAGCTAGGCCATGCCCAACCACAACCCAAGATTTGCTCTCTAAGGTTGGCTCTAGCTCCCAGAATTTATAACAAATTCCTCTGGGAACTGCCTCTTGAGGAGCCATTCATACACACTTTAGGAGGCACAGGTCATTTAACAGCCCCTTCAATCCTTGGCTTCCACCAGCCACCTACTTTCTGCTCTTCATCTGGATGAACTGAAATAATCACCCTTTTGTCTCTAGAGAGTCTCGTGTGGCACCATTCTTATTCTTGACTTCTGAAACACTTAGCTTCAAGACTACACAGTATTGGGAAATGGGGTGGTTCTGTAGTCTGGATATGCTGGATTGCATCTATTATCAGTTTTTTTCCCAATGCTATCTGTCAATGTCCCTCACCTCTGACCCCAACTAACTGTGCAGGAAGGAAATAAATCAAAGACTCTCAGAGTTGGAAGTAACTTGAGAGGTCATTAAATCCAACCCTTTACCTGACATTGATCCACGTCTACAGCATTGCCAATAAGCAATTGCTTGGCCTCAGCTAGATCTGATGGTAGGGTACAGGGCGCTCTAGACTCCCAGGACAACTCCTTCCAGTCTGCTGATATCCATTTATCTAAACTTTTGCCCAGACTTCGGTGCTAGCTCTGCTCCCTGGATTCACACAGAGAAAGCCACATTCCTCTTCTCTATGACTGTCTTCAAAGTATTTTAAAACAGCCCTTGAGTCACCCACTTCACTTTTCAGGCTAAACTGTCTCCGTTCTTTAATACACTCCTCATCACTCATGGTTTCTGGGACATATGAGGAGCATCACCTCTGGTCAGTCATACATCTCTCACTGCCTTCTACTTTATCGATGGGCTCAGGACACTGCCAACATCAAATGCATAGACTCCTCTTCATGGCTTGAAGCCAGGCTGATGTACATTCAGGAAGAAATGGAAGTGAAGACTGGTAGAAGGGTAGGAAAGAGAACTTTTCTGAGAGAGCAAACTTAGGAAATGAGAATGCAGGTGCTGATAAAAGTATGCTAGAATGTGAGCAGCTGAGGGGCATGTAATAACAGCTGGGAGAATGGGGATGGCTCAGCTTTTAGGAAATGGGAAACCTTGGGAAGGGGTTTCTTTGGGCAAAAATCTCCAAGGGGGAACAAACCCACTGTGCTTAGAGTAGTGAATCCCGAATCAGAGAGATGCTCATTTGAGTTATGAAGGCCACCCTTGGGAATTGTTATCAGTCTTGAGTTGAAGCAACAGATTTTGAAAGTTCCAGATTTAAAAGATTTTTGAAAAAGGTATTTTTTTCTAAGCCAGACTTAAGTCCACATGCCTAGACTATTGTTCATGTTACCATATGGATAAAGAAGCTAAAACTAATCAATACACAGGTTGGGTTCCCTAGCAGAGCCTGAGATGGCATACCTTCTACAGGTGATTTATTGAGGGAGTTTCTCATAAAAAGCCGAGAAGCTGGAAGGGGAAGGTAGGGCAGGGGAAAAGGTAAGCATGAATGTGGTTTCAGGAGAAGTCCAGCTCAGCCTGATCCCATGGGAAGCACTGAGTGTAAACTGCACCACAATGCACCATCAACTGCACCACAACTGCACCATCTTGAGGCGAGATGACTGGCGTTTCCTATTCCCGTCAGTCAGTCACTGGCCACTGGCTGCCCCCAGGTGGTGCGGAGGTGAATAACTTCCCAGATATCTCCAGAAGAGGCAGCACCAAGGGCCAGCCTCCCCACGAAAGGGACTGATTAAGCTGTTATGTGCTCTACCTACAGGTGCAGTAAAGAGGATCTGGGCTGGCTAACAGCGCCTTCCACAGATACACTTGCTAATTCACTCATGTAAGACCCAGAGTGACTAAATGACGAGTTGATGGGTGCTGACGAGTTGATGGGTGCAGCACACCAACATGGCACAAGTATACATATGTAACAAAGCTGCACGTTATGCACATGTACCCTAGAACTTAAAGTATATAAAAAAAAAAAAAAAAGACCCAGAGTGAATCACTGCCCTCAATTGCTGGACTACTGTGCTGCAAACTTTGAGTCAGACCGACGAGCTTCAGCCAGGCATCTCATGACTCCTAAACAGGATTTTGAGAGCAAGATTCTGGGTCTCCCTCATCCCGCTGCAGCCTCTCAGTGCATCTAGGTGTTTCTGCTTCCATTGCACATATCTATCTAAATAAAATTGTTATAATTAAACAAACAAATAAATAGATAAATAGATCTGGTGGCAAATGAGCAGCAACTGTTCCCCACTTCCAACATAAGTTAAAGTTTGAGTTTCAGCAAACAGATGTAGGATCAGAAAACAAATGTTTATTATGTTCTGTTGCATTAGAGTGGTACAGGTTGGCAAGTCCTTAGAAACCACCTAATTCCATGCCTTCGTTTTACAGATAAGCAAACTGAGGCCCATTGAGGCTTATTACCTTCCTGAAGGTTGTACAACTAAATCTACAGAGGTCATAAATCCAGGCAAATACGTTGCTTCTCTGTTACATGCTTAATTTCTTCTGAGCATAAATTCCAATGGCTACTGAGGCAATCAATAGAGAATATATCGAAATCAGGAGAAAATAAGTACTGGGAGATGGAAAGATGCTTCAGCATCCAAAGAATGGCACTTTGGGGAATGTTGTCCTCAAATAAAGCCCAACCTGATAAACAGGCTTTTATCAGAGAATTTCAAGTTATCAAATAATAACCATGTGGTATTTCTGAGTGTTGGAGGCAGCTGCTATCCTGTAACCACTAAGCCCAGTCTGTATGATTTTAAATCAAATGCATGAGTGAAACATGCTATATGGAGTTTCAAACTGGGAGGGGTGATGTAGGCTTGGTTTCACGTTGTAATAGATTGTGGGTCAAATGGCCTTGCTGGTCAAGTTAGATATTTTAACTCAGCTCCAACAAACATAAACATCCTACAAAAAAGAGAAAGCACACAGCAAACTTTCAGGTCTCTCTAGACTCATGTGGTATCATTTTAGTCTCATGGAGGAAATAGGGTGCTTGGCACTTTGACATGTAGCCTGCTTTATGGAGCACCACCTCTAATAGCAAACTTCATGTTAAATGTTACCAATTCAGTCTTTGAGAGATTTTTTAATGGGATCACATTTCAGCTCTTACAAAAGAAATCAGTAGCAAACTAGGATTCACTTTGCCAACTTTCTTTTTTAAATTCATCTCTTCATTAATGGAAGAACTTTCTATAGAGAAGAAAAGAGAATTACAATAGAGAGGAAGAAAGGAACCAACACCCCAGTCAATAAGCTTCCAGGTAGCCTTCTAAGCAGTTCTGGATGTCTAAAAGCTTGCTGAGAAAGAGACACAGACATACAGATTCACCCAACAATAAACCAGGCATTATCTAGGAACTTGTGCAGTAGCTTCAGTTTTTTCTTTGCAAGTAGACGATGTGGGTCATCAAAATAGTCAGCTCTCAGTCATTGTCTTACCCCTTCATCACATCAGAAAGAATTTTATATACCCCTGAAAGCATGACTTCCAGAGAGCTTACAGCTTAAAGTTCTAAACTGGAAGATCCCAAATGGAGGCTGGCATCATGGAAAACTTGCTTGACTTGACAAATGTTGCCCCTCCAAGGGCATGTCGAATGTTCACAAGACTTCAGAGCATCCTAAGGAAAATGATAAATCATCTATTTTACATTTGTTGCAATTTAGGCCATTTTGACATAGAACCTAGAGACTTTACAGATGGGGAGAGTCAGGGTCTACATCTGTGTGCTGAGGCTTGCAGTGTGGATGGTCTTGCAAGAAGAACCAGAGTTGACTCAAACTTGGGCCTCATCACAGAGCAGGGTTGGGCCTGTCAGGATGTGTGACTTTGTGTAAAGGAACACATCTCTGGTGCATCTTAGCAAACATTCAAGAAACAGTAGGACCAAGATGGCATCAGATAAACAAACAGCCGTACTATCAATAAAGTGCCATCAAAGGAGAGTAACTGGTGTTCAGTTTTGAGCCTAAAAGGAAGGAATCTTCTAATGACCTCAAGACTCCCCAGGGGACTCAAGAAGAGAGCAAGCTAATATTGACTGGATGTGTACTGTGGAGCAGACAAGACACCAGATGCACAAAAAGTGAGATCCCAGGCCTAGTAATACACACACATGCACATATTGCGTGGCTGAATAGGAGTACTCCCAAAATGCTAAAATAATACATGTAATTATATCTGGGAAGTGATTAACAGCAATTTTTCCTTCCTTCCTTCCTTCCTTCTCTCCTTCCTTCCCTCCCTCCCTCCCTCCTTTCTTTCTTTTCTTTCTTTTCTTTTCTTTTCTTTTCTTTCTTTCCTTCCTTCCTTCCTTCCTTCCTCCTTTCTTCCTTCCTTCCTTCCTTCCTTTCTTTCTTTCTTTCTTTCTTTCTTTCTTTCTTTCTTTCTTTCTTTCCTTCCTTCCTTCCTTCCTTCCTTCCTTCCTTCCTTCCTTCCTTCTTTCTTTCTTTTCTTGACAGGGTCTCATTCTGTTGCCCAGGCAGGAGTGCAATGGCATGATCATGGCTCACTGCAGTTTCGACCTTCCAGTTTTAAGCTAACCTCCCACCTCAGCCACCTAGTAACTGGGACTACAGGCATGTGTCACCACTCCTGGCTAGTTTTTGTATTTTTTGTAGAGACTGGGTTTCACCGGATTGCCCAGGTTTCTCCTTTCTTTATTATTTCCCAAACTTCCCAAATTTCCTCCAATGAGCATGGATCACTTCTATAATCAGAAAGTGTATTATTAAACAATAACAATAATGGGACAAGTCATCCCAGTGCAGGTGGAATCCTGGCTACCCATGATGCAAAAAGAAGCTGGGAAACAACAATTTCACCATGTATCAGCTAGAGTTATCTTACATTAAAAGAAACTTCAAACCTACTTTACCCAAACTCTGAAGAAACAGTTTGACAGCTATGTGCTAAGCAATTCTAGGTGCTGAGAATACAAGGATGAGTGAAGACATCAGGCCTTACGAGGAGGGGAGAAAAAAGAAATATGTGATTTGTAGAAAGTATCACTGGTTAGCAATGCAATATTACCTCACACTTGTTAGAATAGCTGTTGTCAAAAACACAAAAAATAACAAGCATTGGAAAGGATATGGAGGAAGGTGAGTCCTTGTATACTGTGGGTAGGAATGGAAATTAGTACAGCCCCTGTGGAAAACAGTATGGAGGTTCCTCAAAAAATTAAAAATAGAAGTACCATATGATCCAGCAATCCCACTACTGGGTATATATCCAAAGGAAATGAAATCAGTATCAAAGAGATTCTGCCCTCCCATGTTTATTGCAGCACTAGTCACAAAAGCCAATATATGGAATCAACCTAAGTGTCCATTGATAGGTGAATAAATAAAGATTTGTAATGTATATACACAATGGAATACTATTCAGCCTTTAAAAACTAAGAAAATCCTGCATTTGTGACAACATAGATGAACCTGGAGGACATTACGCAAAGTGAAATAAGTCAGGCACAGAAAGACAAATACTGCATGATCTCACTTATACGTGGAATCTAAAAAGGTCAAACTCATAGAAACAGAGAACAGAATGGTGATTACTGGGAACTGGGGAGTGGCGGGTTGGACAGGTGAGATATGGATCAAAGGACATAAAATTTCAGTTTGACAAGACAGACAAGCCCAGGAAATCTATTGTACATCATAATATACAGTTAATAACAATATATTGAAAATTGCTAATGGGGTAAATTTTAAGTGTTCTTATCCTCCCCCCAAGAAAATGGTAAGTATGTGAGGTAATACATATGTTAAATAGTTTGATTTAGCCACTCCACAATGTGTACATACATCAAAGCAGTGTTGTACATCATAAATATATGTACCTTTTACTAATAAACTTTTTAAAATGAAAAATTATCAGTGGTTAAAAAACTAGGGTATTAAATCATTTCTAAGGTCATTTTTAGCCCAAGCACTTCATGATTCTAATGCAAGAAAAAGAGTAATGACTGTTCTAACAGAGGAATAAACCAAAATGCTGTTTAGAAGACAGACGAGAAAGAGAGTAATTTAGATTATGGGAATGAGAAGGGGATGGGCAATGGTTTCCTGGAGAAGGCTACAGTGATGGTAAAGCTGGATTTTGGGGGATGACTAGGATTTAGATAAACAGACATGGAGAAAGAGGTATAAAAAGTAAAGAGGGTCAGGCGCAGTGGCTCACACCTGTAATCCTAGTGCTTTGGGAGGCCAAGGTGGGCGGATCACGAGGTCAGGAGTTCGAGACCAGCCTGGCCAATCTGGTGAAACCCTATCTCTACCAAAAATACAAAAATTAGCTGGGCGTGGTGGCACGTGCCTGTAGTCCCAGCTACTCAGGAGGCTGAGGCAGGAGAATCACTTGAACCCAAGAGGTGGAGGTTGCAGTGAGCCAAGATCACACCACTGCATTCCAGCCTGGGCAACAGAGTGAGACTCCATCTCAAGAGAAAGAAAAAAAAAAAAGTAAAGACGTAAAGTGGGAAAGGTCCATGAGCAAAGGGTTCTGGGTTTATTCCAGGAACAGCAAGTAACTATTCAATTAGCAAACCATGCCTGGGTCATGGTATTTCCTGTGGGCAGCCCCCATATTTAGCATGATGTATGCAGAGTCTGGGTTTAACAAGACTACATTCTTGCAGTGAGCTATCACCTCATCGGGAGGGGGTGGGAAATGGGCTGGGAGTTCTACAATGGCAAGACTGTAGTCTATTTTTATCACACTGCACAATAGGTGCTCTATTTGATTGACAAAGGAATAACCATGCATGAAGCACTATGACACACTGCCGTAAAAGCTGTGCACAGGGTGCATAGGTCACCCATTCCCGTGGGGGTGGGGGATGGCCCAGGACAAGCGAGCTTTCTAGAGTTGAGTTTGGGAGCATGAGATTCAATGTGGAAGCCAAGATGGTGGGTAAGGAGAGGATGTTTAAGCAGCAGAATTAATATGAAGAGCACAGAGAAAAGTGAAAGCTTAACATATAATGAGAATTGAGAATACCAACACAGCAGTTGCCTGTGCTCCAAAGTAGTTGGTGAAGTTATAGTATGGAATAGTGAGCAAACCACTAGACTGAGAGGTATGTGAGCTCCTGTGGGACACTAAGCAAAGCAAGAGGCCTATCCTGCTCTAGGCACCTGCCACATAGTAGGCCTTCATATACTTTATGTCACTGAGTCAGCACAATAGCTCCGAGTGGTCGATATTATTGTTCCTAATTTACAAATGAGACAATTGAGGTTAAGAAACTTGTCCAAAAACATACAGCAAATTGGTGGCAGAGTTGGAATTCCAGCTCAGATTTCTCCCTAAAAGTCATATTCTTCACCTACATGTTCATAGTATCATAATAATATTTTTTTAAAAAGATATATGAACTATAGACCCATTGGCCTTGTGTGAGAATTCCAAAGATGTGATCTTCTAAACTTTCACCTCCATCATCTCTATAATATTAGGTGATGTCAGTTAACGAGATCTATACAGTGCCTCTAACAAGATCTCATAGTGGAGAGACCTTTCTTTCGTTAAGGAAAGAAATAAATATATTTCCTAAGAATTCTCAAATTTAAAATACAAACACATACAACTATGAAAGTCGGTTAAGTGTGAAACTGAAGTGTCATTTGTATTTCTGTACTTGGAGTCAGATGAACCCTAACATGATGAGCAGAAAAAAAACATAAAGCAGTCATGTCCTGGTCACAAGCTGTGGGGCCACCACCTGTCAGCAAGAGTTAACTATGGAACCCAACTGTGACCTCCATTCTAAGAAACCATCTCAGTCAGGTTGCACTTGAACCCACTGCTCCAAACAGAGAAAGCAGTAGCCTCCTCTCCCTCCCTGGTTTCATCTTTTATAGCATTACTCATCAGGTCTGACTCCTGCAAACAGGGCAGTTAGGCTGAACAACAATAGCCCGACTACTAATATGGAAACCAACCCCACCTTCCATCTTTGTAGCTGGCACAATGGACATATATATTGCCTCCCAACATCCCTGTGGGTTAGTAAATCACGTTTTACTATCACATGTTAGATGACCAAGTTGAGGCCTAGAGAGAATGCAAGATACAACCAGCAAATAAGAAAGACAATGTTGTAGCTGGGCTTCAAACCTATGTCTTTCTACTCTTAATCTTGAACTCACATTATCCAACATCACAGCCAGAGACACAATCCCTCCTCCTTCCTTCCACACTAGGTCAATGAGGCAACCTTCCTAAGTAGACAATCTGAAATTAAAGCCTTCTTCTGCTTTTCCAGGAAGGAAAAAACATACGCTTATCTGAAATCAGATTGTCCTAAGTGAGGGCTAACAGTGTACTTGCATGAGCATGAAGCACACCTGTTTACATTGTAGTCAGCATCCCACACCTGGCTTCCCTGGGACTTTTACCCTCCGCAAACAGCCTTCTCTCACTCTGCTAGAATCATGGCTCATTCACTAATTAAAGGGTATTACGCACTTCATTGCACATCAGCTAAGAACTTGGAATAAGAAAGCTTATGCTACAGCATTAGCACTGGAGATGCCACTAGGTATGCTTCATAGAAAAAGAAATACAGAGAAAAGCCATCCACTTGTGACATCCCTTCCCCCATACTTAACTTCTCTAATAAGTCAGCCACCACACTTAGAGGAAGAAGTCACCTAGCATGGTACAACCCCAGATAGAGCCTCATAAATAAGCGAACTGGAGAGGGATGTGCAGTAGAGACAAGGAATAAGAGAAGGCCGGTCAAGTGGCTTCTCCAGCAGCCACCTGTCCAGGCTCTCTGCTCTCTTCTGGTATGGCAGCCCAGTAAGAGGGATACTTATATCCCAGGCCAAAAAAAAAAAAGACAGAGAGACAAGGATGAGTCAGGAGGAGTACTCCTCACTGCAAGGTCTTGAGCAAACTCAGCATCTTGTTCCCTCTAGTAAAGGCTCAGCATTGCTGCCCACTGTGCCCAGGCTGGGGGCAGAGACCAGCCTTCCTGCTGGAGCCTCCTTGGGCTGTCTTGGAGTAGATGTTTTTTCTGACACTCCCTGAACAACCTGAACAGCAGCACTCAGGCTCACTCCCTTTTCAATGATGGGGAAAGTCACACATAGAGGGTCAGCCCAAGGAATGGACACTCAGATAGATTAGTCTTG
This sequence comes from Macaca mulatta, assembly GCF_049350105.2. Taxonomy (NCBI): domain Eukaryota; kingdom Metazoa; phylum Chordata; class Mammalia; order Primates; family Cercopithecidae; genus Macaca; species Macaca mulatta. Next base: position 43,683,969 of record NC_133421.1, read on the forward strand.
AACTTGGTGAGGACAGCAGTTAATGACATGCCACTGACAGAGCAGTAAACCTTATCCACAGGCAATTTCACTATTTGGGAAACATTACAAAGAGGTCAAAAGCTCAGGCAAACTTTAAGGTCTGATCTTAAAGGCCTCTTGGGACCCCAGCAAGTCAAATGATGGTCCAAGTATAAAACAGTAGCCTGGGGTCATAAAACATTTACTTCTAAATGGAACTTAGACATGGATTCAGAAGAAGCCACCAGTTGGACATGCAATCAGGAGGAAGCTAGAGAACTCAACCCAGAGTCTGCTACTTATTACAGTTTCTCTCTGTGTCACCCTCTGTGTCGTCTGTGTGTTCCATGTGTGTTCAGGCAGACAGAGGAACAGCTGAGTGCATTTCCAAGCTGCACGGTGCAGTGGTGAAGCTGAGCGTTGCCAGGCGCTAGAAAGAACGGGGTGGAATGTAGTGATGGCTTCAGCCTCCAAGAATAAGGCATTTTCTCTATCTCTCCTCAAGCCACCTAAGACATCATTTGTGCATGACATGTTTTAGGATCCTGTTGGCTCCATTTAGAAGGGCTTCCAATATTACTGGTCCCTTCCCCCAGCTCAGACTGGCTTCCTCTTTAGCATACACCACTGCCAATTTTGCTGTGCTCTTCCTCACAAGGCTTAAAAGGGATAATACAAAACAGCTCCTCCAAGAAACAGAGTTCTAGCACACAGACTGTGAGAGGCAATGCCCCCGGCGCGCTGGGCTTTTTTAGAATCAGAGATAGCCAACAGCAGTCACAGAGGCTGCAGGCAGAGACTGGTTATGACATTAAAAGAACCTCAGAGCAAGAGGCTGGTGAATTCAAGAGGGGGTGGGGAATGGATGCAGCACAGGAAAGGTAAGAAATGTCTTCATTAGGCAGAGGACCCTAGACAAGTGCTGGTGTCACAGGTCAGCCCTTTCCAGCTGCTACACCTGCTGTTCCCAACTTGCAGTTGCATTTTGGTTCAATGTTCTGAGACTCAAAAGCTCTCAATCCTCACTAAGGCTGCTATGGGGGAAGCAGCCACGCTGGACTTCAGAAGGGTCCCAGGGCCCTTGATGCCCAGACTTGCCTGGCAGCAAAGAGTAGTCAGCAGCTGCTGTCTGACCTGTTATGCCAAGTTATGCCTAGCAGCCCACTAACTGAGGAGAGAACCCTGGTAGCAATAGCTCTCCTCTCATCCTTTCCTCTCTGCCCCTCCAGTAAGCCCCATCCTGAACGTAAGCCACATCCCCCTCCGCTTTTCCTCTTTACTCAGCTCCACACTCCTCCTCCAGGCTTTCCATTCCCACAGCTGTTCGCCCCCTCCCTGCACCCCTCCTCCTGCATCCACCTCGTTAAGCGATTATACATAGAGAAAACCGAGCCTTTGAGTTTCAAGCCAAAGCTCCCAGACAAGGCAGCCGGGACCGGTTCACCCTCACAGGCATCTCCCTGACCGCCTTGCACACGTGCCTCCGCCTAGACCCTCCTCTCTGCCCAAGCACTCTGAACATCTCTTTGCTTCAACCTGCCAACAGATCAGATGGAGCCCTGGGGTCCCCGGCCTCTCCTCTCCCCACATGGAGCTCAGAATTCACACAAGGAAAGGAAACAAGGAGACTTCCACACCTCTGCAGCATCACCTGCTCTAGCAAGCTCCCAAAGCCACTGGAGCCAGGCAGACTGCCTGGGCCCCACACCCCCTTCTCTGACGGCTTTAGCTCCAGCCCAGCCCACAGGATGCAGTGCCTGATGCCACTTCCGAGCAGACACACACACACACACACACACACACACACACACACACACACACAGAATGCCACCTCGTCAATGACAAGCTGTTCCAATCACACAGCTCGGACCCCAAGCGCACCGGACAACGGACAGCCCAGGCCTCCACCCTCTGACTGGGAGGAAGCCAACTCAGCACGTCTGGGGAAGTGATCCCCCACCGCAAGCCCTCCACTCACCCTCCATATTTGAACTGACAGCAGTGCTCTATCCTGGTCGGTAGTCTTCCCTGCAACTGGCTCCCACAACTCTGACCAACTACCCTCGTGGCCTTCGGGTGAGGCACTGCTCTCTCTCCTGTCCCAAAGCACAAGGAGACCCCAAACCAAGCAGGAGACCACCAGCGCACCACTTCTCCAGAGGACCAGAGTGAGCTGAAAACCAAGTACTCACTGTGGTGAAGTCTTGGTGGCCGCACTCCTGCCCTTTGAACTTGCAGTAGAGCATCATATCCTTCAGGTCATGGCCCACACGGTGCAGGAACTCCAGCATGCTGAACTGCTTGGGTTTGTAGTGCTTGAAGTTGGCCTTCTGCCGCAGGGCTTCCAGCACAGAGGGGTCAGCCAGATGGGGGTCCGGGATCTGCAAGTTGACATCCAGCAGGGCCAGCAGCTCCCCCGCATGGTACAGGTCGTTGGTGGTGAGCCTGGAGAACCGGAAGCCATTGAGGTTGCAGAGGGTCACAGCTGGGAAGACCAGGCTTTGAGCCACCACTTCATCCACCTTGGTGACGTGCTGGTAGGAGAAGTAGTAGGACACCCTCTCAGAGCTCTCCACCAGCAGCAGGCCCAGGGAGCCCACGAAGGCCACTGCCCAAAGCACACGCCGGATGGTCAGCGGCCCATACACGAAGATGTGGCGGATGCCATGGAGGGTGGAGGTGTTGGCGAAGATCTGGATGCTAGAAGGTTGCAGGCTGCCCTCGCTGGGGCTCTCCTTGAGGTCCATCGGGACCCTGTGCAGTTCCGCAACTGGCTTCAGGTTGGTCGAATTTCAGAGAAGAGTTCCCAGTCCTCGGGCTCTGCTTAAACCTTGACGTTCAGGGGAGAGAACGCAAGGCAAGCATCGGGCCAGACGCTGTGAGTTTATCCTGAGAGCCCAGCCGCACGCTGACAGGGGTGAGTGTTTATATAAAACCCATTCAAACTCTAGCTCCTGATTTTTTCCAGGCGATAAGGAGGGCTGGTTTTATTTAGGGAGACACCAAGGTGATGTGGAAGAGATGTGGGTGGGAAGGGAGAGCTTAGCCAATGGAAATAAAGTCCTCCCCCCTACACACGCCACTAGAGACAAGATTAAAAGCGAGAGCGAGGGAGAAAATGCTTAAAACAAGTCGCTGAGCAGCTCGGAGCCTGTTAACCAGCGCATAATGCCCCATGTTAACCATCCTGGGGGATGTCAGGGCGGCCACGCTGATGCACTGCGGTCGGGCGCAGCGGCACAGCCTTCAGAGCTCCGCCGCTCGATTCTTGTTCCCATGATGTTTTGGACTCCGGATGCCGTTTCTCGCCGCCGGCCTCCATCCCTCCTCTCCTCCTCCTCCAGGCCCCCTTTTGTGGGCAGAATTCCAAATGCCAGCGGCCGCTGCTAGCACAGGGGAGAGGAGGCAGCGCGCGGCACGGAGAGACGAGGACGGGTATCCGGAGACTGGGGACGGAAGAGGGGGGCGCAGACCTTGATCCATTCTCCCCCCGCCTTCCCGGAGAAAAGGGACAACCCCCAGGTCACAGAACCTGCCTGCTTCTCCCGCCCCAGCTTCCTGTCCCTGCTAGGCTGCCTTTGGGGGAGGGGCAGGGCGGGGGAGAAGGTCTGGTGGGGGCTGGGGACTTTCTCCAAGTTTTCTTTTTAGCCCTTTTTGAGGGGAGCTAGTGGGGGCTTCTTCGAGGGTTGACATGACACCCCGCCCCCCGGGTGGCAGGAAGACAGTGCTAAACTCCCAGGAGCCAGGTGTGAGGTTGGAGGCGGCATTCCTTTGCATCAATGTCAGGGATCCCAGGTTAGACCCAGCCTGGGATCTCCAGAGCGGAGAATGCTAAAAATGCAGAAGGAAGGGGGCGATCCAAACCCACATTGCCTCTGATGCAGACAGCGAGGGGGCATTCTAGGGGAGCAGCCAGGAGCCCCTCCTGAGACAGAAAAGCCAGGTTGCCCCTGGAGCCTCAGAGAAAGAGCAACAAGTAGTCCCCTCCCCCGCCCCCACATAGCTGTCGGGATAGTCTGTATTTGAAAGAGAAAGACAACTGGGACTCCAGGTAGGACTGGCTGCAAACCATTCCATTAGGGCAGTGTGTGTGTGTGTGTGTGTGTGTGTGTGTGTGTGTGTGTGTGTGTGTATTCTGATCCTGATTTGTCAGATGGAAGCACAGCTGGAACTATAGGTGGGAGCAAAGAATTAGTCTTTCCGCTGCCTACCTCCTTTTTCCTGAAACTCCACTGGCAGTCAGCTCCTGCTAGCAAGTGTGTGTGGCTTGCCCTTTTGTCCCATGCCAGAGCTCAAATGACTAGAACCTACCGAATCAATGGTGCTAAATCCCCATCAGGAGGAAGAGAACAGAAAGTCTGAGTGGCCATCCCAAGCCACACTGCCAAGCTGGGGCAGAGCCACATGGAGTCACCTTGATGAGCCAAGTTCTCATCTTCAGGGCTTTCCAGGCTTAAATCATACTCCTTGGACGATGGTGGAGAAGGCAGCTGAGGGCATGTCCCTCTAGGTTTAACTCTACTCTGAAATATGTTTTCATCCCATCTGGACCCCTGCTAAACTAGGTCCACTGACAATAACGTCCAGGTGCACTCTGAGGCATTAATCAGTGGTTTATTGATCCTGGGAGCTCAGAGAACAGAAGCATCACAAGCAAGCACAAATGGCCAAGGCTGATAAACTTCACATATTTGTTAACCAAGAGGTCCTGGACTTCTAGGATAGGACACAGGTTTTTAAAGCAGGAGGATCAAAATTCACAAAGGTCTACCATGTGTCAGGACCTGTGTGAGGGTGTCATATCATCTTACTTATCCCTCTTAACTATCTTGACAGGTTATTATTCCTATTGTACAGGTGAGGAAGCTGGGGCTCACAAAAGTTAAGTGCTATGTCCAAGTTACAGTTTGTGGTGTCAGAGGTGGGACTTGAACTCAGGCATATTTGTCTCCAAAATGCAAGTTGTTAAAGCAGATCCGGAACACTTCTTCCCAAATTTAGGAAGGGAGCAATCCTTTCTATGCCTTATCCCTGATTACACACATACACACACACACACACACACATACACACATGTCAGTTCCTCACTTATATAAAACAGCTCTATGCCTTTTTTTTCTACCACACCACACCTCTGTTGTCTTTTTTTCTTTCTTTCTTTCTTTTTTTTTTCCAGCTCCAGGCCCTCTCCTACAGGAAGACTTCCTGGATTAATCTGCTAATCTTCAGCTCATCCACCTGTTTAATAGGTATGTTGGCCTCTAACTCTGTACCAGGCACTGTATGGTTTTGGGGAAACAAAATTAAATACATGTCCTTCCTTTGATAACTCAAGGATCAGCGGGGGAGGAGGCAGAGAGATAGGTATGCACACAAGTCCCTGCTCCACGGCGTGGACAGCAAGAGAAGCAACATGGCTCATGGGCTCCTGGTATTAGCGCTACCCAGCTGGAAATCCTGTTGCTCCATATCCCTTCATGTTCCTTCCACCTCCAGCCGTCTCCCAGGCTGCATTCCACCCTCCTCCCCACCAGCCTAGATCTGTTTTCTCCATGAAGCCTCTTCTTTTCACAGGATCATATTTTCTCTCAGTTCATATCCCAGACATGTTTTCTCGTGTGTGCAGAGATGGGTCTTGGGGTTGCTCTAATTGCTCCTTTCCCATTTAGACTCTGACTGCTTACCTCTACCCTTCCACATTCGTTTGTTTTAAGGATTATAAACATAACATGGTGCCTTTGACCTTGGGGGAAGTGACTAAACTTCTCTGAACTTCAGTTTCCCCACCTCCAAAATGATGGAGCTTAGAATCCTGCCTCATAGAACTTTTGTTCAAATGAAATGAGGTCTGGATTATAAAGTGTCTGGTACAATTTAGACGCTTAGCAATTGACACTTTCTCTCGATGACTACGAAGAGAACATTCTTTTTTGATGTTGGTGCTCTCTTACAGGTGATTGGAGAACGGTTGATATCTCTAGCAGACATCATTTGCCCAGAGCAGTGTTTACCTGTTAGTGTCACCATCCCTTCCCGGAGACCAGGGTCAAACACACTCCTCATGCTGTTCTGCTTCCTGTCCATGGCCTTAAGGTCTTCTCAAAGTCTTCTGAAGCAGCTCTTGACTAAAGCTTTCCAAGAGGGTAAGGCAATTTAGGGTGGGAGGCAGGAACTAGAAGAGAATAGCCCTAATGGTGGATTTCACAGCCGGGCACTTGGCTCTGTGCTTAACATTTGGTGGATGTTATCAGTAACTCTGAGAGGAGGGTACTGCCAAGCCCATTTTACAGATGAGAAAGCTGAGTACAGAGAAAACAGCTAACTTGCCCAAGGTCCCTCAGCTGAGGGAGAGGGCTCAGCTGAGGCAGAGGGCTTAAATGTCAAATCCAGGTACGTCTGAGTCTGAAGGGTGTGGTCTACACTCAATAGATACGCTTCAACAAGACCTCAGTGGCACAAACTATCATGGCAACGGTCTCGAACAGGAACTGAATTATAGAATATTCTTTAAGAAATACTGCTATAACATTTTCTAGCATCTGTAGCAATTCAATTTGATGGCTAATAAAATGCTTCTACATATCTCTTCTTAAAAACCCTCTTTAATTGACAATACTCATTTGCAATTAGCAGTACGGTTTACATAAAGGCATCAGATATTCTATGATTCTTAAAAATGCTCTTGTGTTATTCAGTTGGTTAAACATTCCCCTCTTCAATCAGGTCTACAATACCTATTTGCTTGGCACTAGTGGTAACAGAGATTGGTTTTGGAGTGGGTCAATTTGGCCCAGATTTTTAAGCATTGACCTAATTGTGTATAATTATGGTCTTTTTGGTGAAGTGTATGACAAAACATTAAAGAACTTTTCAGACAAACTCATTTGCAAATCAGGCAATTTAACCCCCTACTAGACCACATGCCCATATTTCTGCTGTGGCAAATTTATTCATTTATGAATAAATAAATGAAGTCAGGAATTAATTTACTTTCTATGACCCTGAGATTTCTACTCTGAGATGCAAGGAGGGGGACCCTCTTCTAACCCTGGGGAACCTAAGGCCAGTCCTGAGCCTGGTTTCTGGGGAGGGTCAAAAGCTCAGGGTACAGCCTCCTGCCTCTGCAAAGAATAACAGGCAGGAGAGTTAAGGAAACTGAGATCTACAATCAGCTCAGCTCGAATGCTAATTTGCTACTTAACATGTGCTGGGTACATGCCACTGCCACCACCCCCTAATTAGGGGGGGAAAAACATTCTGTTCTAGTAAACAGATGACATTATAATTTGAAACTCCGTGACCTCGAAATACAACTTTTCCCTCTGGTTTGTCATCCCCATAAAGAAGGGTTAAAGATCAACTATTGTAAAACCAAAGCATCTCTTTGCTGTTGGTTGGTTTATAAATAAACACCTCATACAACACCTATTCCCATTTAGTTACCTGGTGAACACTTAGCAAGTACTTTGTCATGACAAGTATACCAGGGAAGCGTGTGAAGCAAAGCCAGACATTTAATGGGTAGTTCACCCAGATTTTGTCTATAGCTGGTTTTCTTTTTTCTTTCCAGGCAAAACCTACGGTACCAGTCCACACTGAGTGGACCTCTGGGGCTCCCAACTGCCGATTGACCTGAACCCCAGAGTGAACTCGTGTTGCTTTGTGGCTTTAGGAAACCTTGTAACATCTCTGTGCTGTTTTTTCATATGTGCTAAATCATTCCTGAGGCCTCCTCCTCCTGCTGCAGTTTGACAAGCCTTGACCAAATCATAAACTCCCAGTTAATGGGATAAAAATGAGCTTGAATCTGGGATTCTGGTCATTAACCCCATGTCACCATCTGGTCCAGCAGTTTGATGGCAGGGCTAGGTGAATTCTAATCACCCAACACTTGTTAAACTGCAGATTCCTGCTTCCCCACCCCTGCTGACTCAGCATCTCTGGGGTGGGGCCTACAAAGGCTCTCTTCCTTGATGGGGTTATTGAGGGCAGCTCTGGTAACCCACCCAGGACCAGACCTGATGAGGAGCTTCTCCTATGCATCAGGCACGCCGGATCTGTTTGCGGAGTTTCATACTTGGATTTTCCTCTGCCTGGAGAGTTCCTTGCAGCTGGCTTCTTCTGTGTCATGGCCCCAGAGAGGTCTTGGCTGGTCTCCCTATCTCCACCCTCCACCATGCTCACTATTCCATTACAAGTTTCCTTTTCTACCCAGTACTAATCATTTTCTGCAGTTCATCTCATCTCCTTGTGAACTATCTGTTGGTCCCACCAGAAAGTAAGTCTCCACCTAGGGGCAGAGACCCTGCCTGGCTTGTTAGAAGCTATATCCCCAGGATTGAAGCATATGAGAGATGCTCAGAAATATAAAAATTAATGAACAAATGAACTCATGAGTGAATTCGTTCAGCTCTGATGCTGAGGTTCCCTCTCTGAGATGAAAGAATGGGGGACCTTCTAATCCTGGGGAACCTGGGGCCTGCCCTGAGCCTGGTTCCTGAGGCAGGTGAGGAACCAACCCCGCCAATCCACTCAACCCCGTCGATTGTTACCCCCGCCACCCAGGGAAGACCTCACTGGAGCCAGAGTCAGTGTAGGGGGCAAGAGGAGTCTGTGCACCCAGAGAATCTTGGCTGAGGTTGCCTGATTTTAAAAATCGTGACTTCAGGAGCTATTGACCAAGTACTCCTTAGCTTCATTGTCTACAAAACCACAGGTGCAGGTGAAAGTTGACATTAGGTATGAACTGAATACTGTTTAGCTACCCTATTCAAAAAATTGTTTTTGTTTGTTTGTTGAGACAGGGTCTCACTCTGTCACTCAGGCTGGAGTGCAGTGACATGGTCATAGTTCACTGTGGCCTCGAATTCCTGGACTCAAGCTCTCCTCCTGCCTCAGCCTCCTGAGTAGCTGAGACTACAAGGTGCCATTACATCCAACTAATTTTTTAAATTTTTTTTGTAGAAATGAGGGATCTTCCCATGTTGCTCAGGTTTGTCTCGAACTCCTGACCTCAAGGGATCCTCCTGCCTCAGCCTCCCAAAGCAGCGGCCACAGGCATGGGCACTGCACTTGGCATAAAGAAATATTCTGTCTTCACTTCTAACTTGGAATGAACTGCTTACCTTGACACTTCCCATACCGGCTTCTCTCCACTTTTCAATCTAACAGGATAATGATGTCATACAGAAATAACTTACAGTAGGTATTTAGTAAATGCTGGTGTGCAATATGAAATAAAATTCACAAGAGGAATTCCAACCTGTTCCTTATCCTCAAATAATTTTTTAATAGTCAAAAATTAGTCTGAAATTTGAGTCCTTGCCCTTCAGTATAAAATCAGTAGCTTCTAATTTTCCCTTATTTTGTTTGCTTTAAAGAGGCACACCTACCTATAGTCCCTTAGTCATGTAAAGGCTGACACCTCCCCACTGGTCTGAAGTGGGGCTTCTGGACCATGCCTGATCGCAGCCATCTGATCCTAAAGAACCTTTAACCAGGTACCTTTGTTTAAAGAAACAAAAGTCCTCTCCTAAATAAAAAAAGCAGGCCTGGCTCGAATCTCTCCAATGGGTGAAGGAAAGTACCCAGGAGCAGGAGACTTGGATTTCTGATTTTATTTCATGTTGTTTCCCTTCCTCAAAGGTGTGAAACTCCACCCCACACCACTCCTTTCCTGTTCATCCTCTACTGGAAGTGTTTTTCTCTAAATAATTTTTATTTTCTATTTTTGTCTGTATGTGTTCTCGTCTTTTATTCTACTTCTGCCCCTCTTTCCCCTGGGAAGGAAAAATAGAAGAAAGAAGCCATCTCTGTTTGCTTTCTCTCTGTCACTCAATCTCTGGAGCCAACTGCTTCACAAATAAAGAGAAATGCACAGAGAGTCCCTGAAGCCCACCATCAACAGACAGACTTTCAACAAAACTGTATCAGCACCACCTGATACAGGTGGAAAGGAACAATGCTAGAGAAGTTCGTCCTTGCCCGGTTCCTGGGTGGAACTTCCTCTCCCCCTTGTGTTCTACGCGTGTGGTTACAGCTGCCTCTGATCTTTGGTGACCAGCGGTTGGCAGTGGTGGTATTTTAGCATACCTTGATCATCGTGATTATTACACAGCTTCCTTTACTCAACAACCCCACCTACCCTCTTCTAGCCATACCCCCCACCTCCTCCCATCTCTATCCATCTCTCCACTTTTTAAAAAAATACTTGTGTGTACAGATCACAGCACACTTCATTTATGTGCCTATGCACATTTGAGGACTTCCATATTTCCCACACGAGTAGTTGTGTATTCATTTTAATTCACTTTATTTCTTTCCTATCTCTTTCATAAAATAAAATGAAGTAAAAGTAATGAAATGAGAATAAGAAAGAGAAAACTAGAACTGAGGGGGAAAAGGAGAAATGCATCTATGTTTGTAATCACGTTCATCTTTCTCCATGCATCATTATGCGTACTATAATGAATTCATTACACGTATTTTAACATGTAGGCACTACATGGGGATGTGGTGTGTACTTACCACCTCTATAGTGGTAGGCACTGCAAAGGAACAAACAAAAGGTAAAAGGCATAGTCTCTACTCTCATGGGACTTTTCACCTCATGGATGAGGCACTCATAATGTCTTTTATCTGTGTCCCACTTGATGTGGAACTCTTTAGTAGTCATGATCCTATTCGATTTCCATAAGCAGAAGAGGGGCCACTGTTTCCATGTTATGACAGAGGAAACTGAGGTTCAGAGAGTGGAAGGACCCTGATGAGATAATAAATGGAACTGGGACTCAAATCCTGGTTTCCTGACTCAACATTTCACATTCTTTCTACTCTGTCATTATTCATTAGTCAAGTTTCTCCACAGACAACTCACTGAGCCACAACATATGAAGCAGCATGGTAATGCCACTAGACTGGTCACGATCAGAAGACGTGGCCCCAGGGAAGAGAAAGCAAGAGAGCTGGAGAGAGCAGAGAAAGCATCAAGGAAGGGCTTGGCTGTGCAGCTCTAGCCGGGAAGTCCTTCATTTCAGTCCCCGAGTGTCCCTGTGTGTCTCATCTAAAAAGCAAAAAAAGAGGAGAACTAGAGCTTATGGTTGAAGGCGTGAGAATGAGGTGTCTTTTCCCTCTATCTCTGTAATACACAAGTATAAATACTATATATACATATGTATATGTGTTCCTTTTTTCTGTGTCTGATTATGCATGCAATTTAGCAAGGATTTATTGCCTAATTTTGGTCTGGGCACTTTGCTAACATGATGGGGGAGGATATCAAGAAGTAAGGGACACAACTTCATTGTCCCCAGAGACTCGTGGGGGTGGGCAAGGCAAGGTGTCTGTTCATACTGCTGGGGGAGCTCTGGATTAGGGGACATCAGGAGACATGACATTGAAATGTCCTACACAGTTCTCTGTACAGATTGGATTTCCATGGAAGAAAGAAAATCAACATGTATTGGGAGTCAACATCTCATTCAGTCCTGTGAGTTTATTCTGCCTGTTTTTCAGACAAAGAGACTAAGGTTTCAAGAGGGTAAGTAAATTGCCCACAGTGTCACTGCTGGTGTGAGAATGAGCTTTGGGGTCATTGAGTCATGTGCTGCCCAGGTACCTTGTAAGGCCGTGAAGTGTTATGGGTAAGGGTTTGGGTGCTGCCATCCAGGTGATTGTGGATGTAAAGCCTCGGCCCACCCACACCAGCAGTGTTGTTTGAAGCATGCTGTTGAACTTGCCTAAACTTCAGTTTGCTCATCGGTAACATGGGAACAGTAACAGTGCCCACCCCATAAGACTGATGGGAGGATGTGATGAGCTAAAGTGTGTAAAGTACCGATAAGTATCTAATAAAGTCCAGTAACTGTGTCACTATTAATACCATGGTTATAATCACTACTTTTGTCTAAAGGAGACCCAGGTGACATGAAGCTATTATGCCCTGTGGACTTGAGATCTTGAATTAGGGTTTGATTGTGAAACTACCAGACAAGTAGTGGGATTTAAATATTCATAGACCAGGGTCCATCTAGGTCTCGTGGGACAAGGAAGGGACCCTTACAGTTGATTACCCTGAGATGGGAGAGGAAACTCTTCTAGAGGCATTTACACCTTACTAAGCATTTCTGGTATATCAAGCTCTCTGCTAGCTTGTGAGGATGTTATGTTCATTAAGACGTGTTCCCATAGGCTCTGGTCCAGCTTCTACCAGTTTTTAGCTGGACCACTGGTTTCTCCTAAGACAAACACAGGAGCCAGATGACTTCTGTAGTGCCTTGTAGACCTAGTCCAGTCCTTGGTGGTTCTGTGAACATTCACCCAGGCTCTGTCCCTTAGAAGTACCAGCAGTCTTTCCAGGGGAGAGACTAAGGGACTCTTGCTCCTTCATCCTCTGTAATGGTTTGGAGCCTGAACAGCCTCCAGCCTGGGCCAAGTGATCTTGGAGGATGCACTTCTTTATCCCAGTCCCTCATCAGTGCCTCCTATAAGAGCCCCACCTGCTTTTCTGAGCAATTGACTCCTACATCCATATATCTCTACCACTCCTCAAACCAAACTGCCAACCACCTCTAAGGCAGCTATTGGTTTCACTGACCATAATGGAGTGTGTTCTGTGTGTAGTCACAGCACTAAACATCAGAAGGGATTCAAAGAGGAATCAGGCTAATGCCTTTCATCCAAGGAACTGGCAGATGGATGAGCCAGACTGGCATGCACGAAGTCAGCACAAGGGAATAGGCTGTGATGAAGCTGGGTGTGCAGGGGACTGAGAGAGGAATTAGCATTCAGTTTCCAATCCTAGTGCTGTAGCTGGCATTAAGGCATTCTATTACTCTCTCCAGACACAGTCAACTTTATTCTTCAAGATAGACACTTGCTATATGTCAATAACTATGCCAAGAATGTATATGCATTATATTAGTTAATGAGAGTTTCTCAACTTTAACACTGTTGACACTTTGGGCTGGATAATTCTTTGTTGTGGGGAGCTGTCCTGTGCACTGTAGGATGTTTAGCAGAACCGTTGGCCTCTATCCACTAGACACTAGCAGCGCCACCCCCTTCCCCAATTGCAACAACCAAAAATGTTTGCAGACATTGTCAAATGTCCCCTGGGGACAAAATCACCTTCAGTTGGGAACCACTAAGTGAATCCTAATATAGACCAGTGACATAGGTACAGTGATCATTTCTACTTTACAGTAAACTGAGGCACAACAAGGTTAAACCATATGTCCCAGGTCACAGAGCTAGGAGGAGCTGGGAGCAGGGCCAATCTGTTTCCACAGCCCTTAAGCTTACTGTCCTTCCTGCTTTGCCTATCTCTGCATGCATGGTGATGAGAACTCTGTAATACTCAATAAACCCATGCAAAGATTTCTAATGTCAAGCCCCACTGTTTATACTACATTTACTATCTTACCTTCCATAAACCACACAGCAACTCTTCAGTGTAGCTCCTGCTCCCATTTTATAAAGGAGCACACTGAGACCTGGATTGACAGGAAGGGATTGCCCCAAGTCACAGAGCAGAGCAGCTATCAGAGGCTGGCTTTGGGCCCACGTCTTGTACTTCTACACTCTCCAGTACTCAGAGAGTTGAGTAAACACCCATTAAACTATGGCAGGCTGGCAGGCAACTTAATAAAAAAATAAATGCAAATCCAGCATGATGGATATATTTAGCAGATAAATTATTACGTGATGGTATAAAAATAGATCAAGGGAGAGCACATGAAATTGCAAGCCTGACTGTGTGAGAGACAGGGAAGGCGCATGGAGAGCGTCGGGTACATTTAATTAACTTTGCTGGGAAAACATTCAGAGGCTGCCACCTGAAACCAAAACATTCATGGGCTCCACTTAAAGCCACAATACATGTAGCCACAATACATTGAGAAGAGTTATAATCCGATAGAGTTTGAATTCATTGATTAAAACAATGTCAGTGCTCAAATGCTTTGGTGGGTAAACCCGATTCTTACCCGTATATAGGATAACCAGGCATGCATTTGTGGGCTGTGTGACCCATAAACTCGCTGACATTAAAATGTCCCACTCAGTTTTCTATGCAGATGGATTTCCATGGAGAGAAGGAAATCAGCATGTATTGAGAGTCAACATCTCATTCAGTTCTATGAGTTTATTCTGCCTATTTTAGGCAAAGAGACTAAGGCTTCAAGAGTGCCACTGCTGGTGCAGGAATGAACTTCCAGAAAGAGTCAAGTTCATTGAGTCATACCACCAGCCGGATGCCTTGTGAGGCCGCTGAGTGTTGTGGGTAAGGGTTTGGGTGCTGCTGTCCAGATGACTGGGTTTAAATCCTGGGCCCACCCACACCAGCTATGTTACTTGCAGCATGCTATTGCACTTGTGTAAACTTCAGTTTGCTCATCTGTAAAATGGGAGCAATAACAGTGCCCACCTCACAGGACTGATGGGAGAATGTAATGAGCTAAAATGTGTAAAGCACTGATAAATATATATTAAAAGCTTGGCAATGATAAGATGCCATTATCAATATGATTACTGTAACGCTAATGTCTAAAGGAGGCCCAGGCGGCATGGAACTATACCCTGTGGGCTTGCGATCTCTCTTTGTTCCATGCCAAATGGAAAGCATACAGTCATGAATGAGGGTTTGAGTGTGAGAGCAGACAACGAGTGAGATTTAAATATTCATTAGTCAGGGTTCATCTAGGTCCCTGGGGACAGGAGAGGATCCTCACAATTAATTTCAGGGCCCTTTTCCCTGAGATGGGTGGGGAAACTCTGCTGTGGTCATGTACACCTTATTAAGCACTGCTTGAAATCCTCCCTACTACAAAAGTGCTGTGATTTCAAGATTTCCCTCTTTTCTGGGAAAACCATAGCACAAGAATCTACGCTGTAAACCCTACGCCTACTTAAGCCCAGAAGGAGCCTGTTACCTCATAGAAGAATCTTATTTTGCCTTGAGAAGAAGCAGTTATCAAGTGCTCGCGGGGCTTCAGCTGTTTTCACATCCTTTTCATTTTGAAACTCAACTGCCCTGCAGATCTTGTGACCCTTGTCTGATAGGCGAGGCACCCAAGAACATGGGAATGAATGCATGTGCTCGTGGTTTTCATAGAATTTGGGGCATTGGAAAAATGGAAGGTGGGTGCCTCTGGGTCTCAGAAATTTGCACGTCAGAACCCCTCCTAAGGGGTGTCATACGTGTCTCTGAGTCTTGTATACGGAGATATCCAAGCAGGAGTGGAAGAATGTTTTTTAAAAAGTAACAAAGTCAGGCCTAGTCGATATGACTCATTATAACATAACATTTTCCCCTGTCTCTCAAAACAGGAGAATTAGCTCACTAACTATTATATAAGCTCTTTGAGGAAAGAGAACAAGTCTAATTGAGCATTGCATCCTCAAAGACTGGCAGAAATCTCAAAACACCAGAGATGCTCAAAACTATGGAAAGAAAAAAAAATGTCCTCAAAGAAACAAAACTTCAGCACATATTCTTCTTTTTATTCAAGTATCCACTGATTTACTTTCATGGGCCAGGCTCTTGGGTACAATGTGCATGTGGCAGTTCAGGTCCCCACCCTCCTGGGACTTGGTCTAACCAGTGCTTCTGCACAAATGAGCTTCCAGCAGTTACATATTCTCTGATATTGCAAGATGAACCATAGGCCCTTAAAGAAGAAAATAAAAAAGAAAGAAAAAGCACTTAACAATTGCATTCTTTGTGTTTTTGCCAGAATGGACCAGAAACGACTAGCAATTATGTTGAAGCCATTAGTGCAAAGCCAATTTGCTTCTAGAGTTACAGTTGCACTCTAGGAACTTGAGCTACACTCCAGAGAGATCATTAGTTGTTGTAGACATGTTACTGAGGGCAGTGGTGTCATTTCCAGTCTGGAATGCCCTCAGTCAAGTGTGGGAGCAGAAAATGGGGGTCAACATAATTAACCTCATATGATTTTGGCAGGACTTCTTGCAAAATCACCCATATGCACTTAACATTTCTTTCAATTGAATGATCTCAGTGTATCAGTTTTATCAAAATATTTCTCTTTTTCTTTTTTATGTTCCCACCTGGCTGACCTTTTTTTCCTTTTTTTTTTTTCTGGCTTTCAATACAAACACCTTTAGCTTACTTTCTTTTATTCCCTTCTCCCTTCCCATCCCCAATAGCAGACGGTTGTAACTAATGGAACTCACAAGTATTGCTGGTTGATGCCTTTGCTAGGATTTTCAGTACCATAATCCTTTCACCAGATCATAACTCTCAGGAGAAAACGCCTCATTTCTCCCTTTGTAAAAACTTTCCTTGACTTTGTTTCAATTGAATCACCTTCACTGACCCCAGGCCTCCATTAACTATATCCATCCAAATCATCTGTTTCACCACTCAATGCCCGAGGCTGCGGCAGACATCCCGGCAGCATCCCATCTGACCCAGGAGATGACAGAGTGGGGCTAACAAGGATTCAGGAGTCAGTTCTGGGTTCCAATACTGTTTCTACCAGTCACTGCTGGAGATGGGCCCTTCAACGGCTCATCGGTAGAATGAAGATAAAAACATTTATCAGCTTGTAAGAAATAAAACGGATAAGTATGTGAAGTTTCTATCAGTGTGGATTTAGAAGCTTAATTCCATCCTCTTCATTCAACAAACATGCCCTGAAATCCACCTATATGCGTTGCACACGACATAAGTTTTACAGCTGGGTGCATTGGCTTAACTCTGTAATCCCAGCACTTTGGGAGGCTGAAGCAGGAGGATGGCCTTAGTCCAGGAGTTTGAGACCAGCCTGGGAAACATGGTGAGATCCTGTCTCTACAAAAAATTTTAAAACTTAGCTAAGCATGGTGGCATGTGCCTATGGTCTCAGCTCCTCAGGAGGCTGAGGAAGGAGGATTGCTTGAGCCCAGGAGTTTGAGGCTGTAGTGAATTGTGATCATGCTGCTACACTCCAGCCTGGGTGATACAGCGAGACCCTGTCTCAATAAATAAATAAATAAGTAAAATAGTTAAATAAAAATTTTGCAACAGGTATGAGATATTTCAGCAATTGGGGTACAATTATAGTCACATATTTTTGTTGTTGTTAAATGAATCACTCAAGCCATTTCTCCTAATCAACATGAAGTCCAGAATCTCTCTCCTTGCCTCTTGATATTATTTTATCTTCCCTATATTTATTCTCACCACTTATCCCAGAGCTCCAGGGCTTTGTCAGTCACTCTTGCATTACAGGGATGCCCAATCTTTTGGCTTCCCTGGTGCACATTGGAGTAAGAATTTGTCTTGGGCCATACGTAAAATACACGAACACTAACGATAGATGCTGAGCAAAAAAGAAAAAAATGTTTATAATGTTTTGAGAAAGTTTACAAATTTGTGTCGGACCACATTCAAAGCTGTTCTGAGCGGCGGGTTGGACAAGCTTGCTTTAAAATATCAATCAGGGCCATCTCCTCCAAGGGCAAATGCAATTGCTCCAAACTACCACCAGAGGTCACTGTGGAATAATGATCTCATACGGGTGTAGCGACACTTCCCACCACAGCCAAGGCCATGCTGGTGCTGGCCTAGATCACCACACAGTGGGGAGCTATGGTTATATTTCCTTTAGTTCACAGGCACACATGTTCAACTGCTGTTACTCAGGTCTATACACCGTGTCAGGGGAACCAGGTGCTGAGACCCTTCCGGACTTATTTGCACACTGACCTTCAACCAGGTTTCCCTGAGCAATCTACCTGGCCCCTTCCCTCCAGCCCATGAACCCTGATGACTGCCACCATTCTCTGGCCTGCTTATTTCCCTCATCAAATGTTTCTAGGATCAGAGTTACCATCTTGTTCCTTTTCGGCCTTGTGGATCTACAGGATCCATTTGCACATTGGTCTACACCTTCCCAGGTCCCTACCTAATAAAGAGAGACAGTTGCTGTTTCTCAAAAAGTGTCTCCAACAGTATCCATCCCCTTCCTGACAACACATACACAAAGTCTTTGTTACAACCTCAGGAAAATGACTGCCTCTCATAAAATAAAATGTGATTGTCCTTCACAGAGAAGGGCCACAAGCTTCCCTCCCTCCCCCTCCAAATGATTGCTGTTGTATCTGGCCAGATGCTCAGTCTTAGGTACTAACAACATAAAGCAAGCAAACAAAACATTGCCCTGGAGAAGCTTAAAATCCAGAGAAAAAATCAAGAAACTCCCAGACCACTCCAGGCAGGAAGGAATTGCCCTGTTTGATTAATTCTCATCCCATCAGACATGCCTCCAAGGAGACCAAGAAATCCTAAGTACCAAGGACCATGAGAAGAAGATGGCTGAGGAGGCATAAGAACAAAGGGAACCTTGAACAAGCAGATCTCTGTCATCACCCTATAGGCTCTTTCTACCTGCTGCACAGACAAAACCAATTCACCGAGACCATGGTACTGCAGTAGAGAAAGAGTGTAATTAATGCAGAGTTAGCTAAGCAGAAGAATGGGAGTTACACCTCAAATCAGTCTCCCCAGGAACTTAGAAGCTAGGATTTTTATGGATAATTAGGGGGACAGGGGACTAGGGAATGGATGCTGCTAATCGGCTGGGGATGAACTCATAAGGATTCAGTCCTCATGTGCTGAGTCTGCCTCTGGGTGGGGGCCACAGGACCAGTTGAGTCTTGAGTCCCAGATATGGGTGGAGTCATTTGGCTGTGAGAATGCAAAAATCTTTAAAACATTTCAAAAGAGCAATCTGAGGCTCTACAATGGTGACGTTATCTATAGAAGCAACTGAGGAAGTCACAGATCTGGTGACCTTTGGCCACATGACTCCTGAGCAGCAAGGGATTATAGAAAGGCAAGCTAGGAGACAAGGCTGGTTATCCTTTAGCTACATCTCCATCTTAGCAGAATTCAGGCCCCTCCCAGAATCCTACTCTTGTGGCCTTTCATTAGTCTTACAAAGGAAATTCCAGTCCCTGAGTAAGCAGGGGATTCATTTTAGGGAGGAACTGTTATTATCCATGCTTCAGAGTTAAATGTAAACTAAATTCCTCCTATGGTTAGCTAGGCCTATGCCCTACCTGTGAGGCTAGAAGAAAGATGGAGTCAGCCATACTAGACTTCTCCCACTCTTGTAATCTTCGCAAAAGCAGTTTCAGCCCCACCCCAGCCACCCCACCAGAAGATATAGCCCTTTATGGAGTTTTAGGGAGGAATGAAGCTCATGAGTTAGCTGTGGGTAGGCCAGGAGAAAAGCCAATTTCAAAATCCATCTCCCTTTTCCATTCCTCGCACTTTGTGAGTAAATGCAGAACTAAGGAAGTGAAGTGAGTGATGTCAAGGACAAACATCCCCTCACCTTCTAGTTAATTCCTTTTGACAACACAAGGCCTGAGGCACTTCAGCCTTAAACTGTGTTCAATGCCTTTGTTTTCTTTCCAGGGAAATGCAGCAAGGATGCTGCCATGATGTGCATACTCAGGATGTGGGAAAATACAAGGAGGAGGGGTTCGAAGGCTTTGCATAAATAAATCGAATGAGGTTGAGCAACTGTTGAAATATGAGGAAATTGCTTCTAGCAGTTTAAAGTCTTGGCTTGACTCGTAATTTAACCTTGAATATAGTTTTCAAAAATCATTAAATCCCCAAAGCCTTCATCTCTAGCAGTGATTAGCCATGATGCAGTAAGTAGAAAGTTAATATATTTATTTATGAGAAGGTATGTAATGCATGAAAAATCTATTCATTCAGCACTCATGTAGTGAATAGTGACTGATTACTTGCTCAGTTACTAGCACTGTGCTAAGTGCTAAGAGGTAGGATGATGAATAAACACAACCTCCTTCCCCCCAACGAGCTTACAGTCTAATAGCAGGAAGGGACAAGGAGTCAACATTTATGGAATACTGCTGCATGGCAGAAATTATGCTAGGAATTTTTCACACATTAGTCCCTATAAGAACGATGCAATTTTCCCTGTATTATATATTAGTCAAGTGGTGCAGCTGTCTGGGGTAAATACCCAGGGTTCATCATCTCACACCAAGAAGATGATGGACACGGGCACACACAAGGAGTGAGTTTAGGAGTGGAGGTTTAATAAGCAAAAGAATGAGAAAAGAGAACAGCTCTCTCTCTTGTGAGAGAGAGGGTTGCCCAAATGGGAATTCTGGCCCATGGTTGAGTGCACCAGATTTTACAGACAGGCTTGAGGAAACGGTGTCTGATGTACATAGGGCCCACGGATTGGTTGGACCAGGTGTGATGCTTACATAGCATGTGGGTAAGACTGGCCACCCCACCCTAATCTTATGCAAATGGGCTTTTCACTTGGCTGGTGCCATGTTGTCTGCTTCTTACTGTACACATGGCTGGCAAAGAGAAGAGAACATGGAGCCACCATTTTGAACATTCCTAGTCCCAGGTAGTCTTCACCCATGCAAGTTTCCAGCTTGCTTGTCTATGTCTGCCACTCAATTCTACAGGTTGCTGTTTGTTAGAAAAGAAAAGGATTTGGGGGCTACTTTTCCTTAAAAAAGGAAAACCTTACCAAGGACTTCCATATCCTCACTATCTGCCTAAATAATTTCCTCTTAAGTCCTATATCATTAGTAAACTAAGGCTCTGAGAGGTTAAATAATTTACCCAATGCCACCTGGTTACAACTGGAAGATACAGAATTCAAACCATGGTCTGTTTAATTCCAAAATCTGTGCACTTCTTATCACTTTCTTCAAGGACAGAGCCAAACAGGAACAGAGGCTGCCCAACTCTCTTCTGTACTGAGCTCTGTTTTCCTGGTTTGCCCATCTGTGTAACAAAATGGTGAGTGCAAATGTTAGTCGGGCCTAAGAAAGTCATGGTCCTCTTCCTAACAAAGTGAAGAGTTTTATTTTAATTTAGAGTTACACTAAGAAAACTAAAGAGATGAGGTGAGAAGGTAAGAACTCTCTCTTAAGGATAATAGGAAGGAAATAATGTGTTAATAACATCAATAGTTACTATAGTGCTTGCTGTGCACCAAGCACATGCTATGAGTAGGGCATAAATGGCTTAAAATTCTCAGACAACCCCATGGGGTAGAAGCGGTTATCATCCTCCCTTTACAGAAGAGAAAAGCGAGATGTGGAAAAGATAAGGAACTTGCTCAAGTTTACACAGCTGGTTAGTGGAAGAGCTGGATTTGACTCCAGGGTCTAGAGTGTTAGAATGAGAAGCAGATATTGTATTGATGGCAGTAAAGACAGACAGACAGACAGACAGACAGATAGATAGATAGATAGATAGATAGATAGATAGATAGATACATAGATACATAGATAATAGAAAAATAGATAGATAGATAGATAGATAGATAGATAGATAGATAGATGATAATAGATGGATCATAATCTGAAGTACACAAGGACCTACTCTCCAGTTGAGCTTTGAACCTGCTACTCTGGCAACGTAAAGGCAAGATGGTCCCTGTGGCAATGTTCTGCAAAGATTGACCCCAGCCCTTCTCCCAGAGAAGAAGGTCTTGCATTTGTGGTCATCTCTACATAGTTATTGTGTATCTGGGAACTCATGACTCTGCTGCTTCTCTGGTGACCCAGCACCCTGATCCTACTTATCTGACCTGTAGCAGAGAAGAAAGCAATCCCTGTGCAGGGCTCTCAAAACTTGCCTTCTGAATGTGCATCACTGAATGGGACCTTGGTAGGGCTGTTTCCTTATTGGTTCTTGGCACATTTCACCAAGAGATGGGAGTGGGTGGGGAAGGGCAAAACTTCAGTGTTACAGGGTATTCTTTCGCTTCCAAGATAAATGCAGTTAAACCTGAATGGGTTGATTGCAGATGCTCCGAAGCCAAACTCTTGCTTGCCTCACTTCCTAGCTTGTGTCAACTCACCCTTTAAGTCTTAAAATACTGGATCACTGCCCATAGTAAAACAGGTAACACAATTTACAGAGCAATAGCATAATTAGCACCCAAACCTTAGATACTTTGGACATGTAAAGGGAGCCAATCAACAATTACCCTGGAAAAACAGGCACAAATGGGACGACTCTAGACACATTGAATATAGAGTCACCCTGCTTCTATAGGACCATCTACATGACAGGCACGAAGTGTCACACGTGTAGGAACCCATTTAATCCTCATGGCAGCCTTTTATATGTAGGAGGATTTATCATCATTTCTATGTTACTAATGAAGCAACTGACAGTCACAATCCCATAGCCAGAAAGCAGACATTGCTCTTAACCTCTGTGTTATAGTTTCCATCCCCCTCAAACCAGCCAGCTCCCTGCAAAAGAAAAGTATGCCTTTTCCCTGACTCTGGTCCTAAGTTTGCTCTCCGACAGAGGCTTGGAGAAGAAGGCAAAGGAAGACAATTGTGGGCAGAGGAAGAAAAGAGGGCAGCTAAGCCTATGACAGGAAGAAGGGCCACAGGATCTTTCTAGTGCCAATCTCTAGTCGCATCACACATCTTTATGACTTCAGATGGGCATCTCGGGCCTTGAGGTCACAAAATGAATAATGATCCTTACATTCCTGCATCTGCTTTTGGAGCTCACCCTGTTAAAACCATGGGTAAGGACAAAAAGATTTACAGTTCTCAGCCTCTGTACCTACCTGCCCCGCCTGATGGCCCTCCCATCTCTCCTCAAGCAATGGTTCAGTGACACCCATGCAGCCTCCCAGTTGCCATGGAAATGGCAAGGATGCCTCTAATAGGAAGTAAGAATGGAAGAAGCTAATTGTGCAGATTCCTCAAGCAATTCCTGAGCAACTTCTCCCATTACCCTTTGCATCCAGAGTCAAGGATTTCTCTGGGTTACAGGATCAGCACTGAAGCTTTCAACATCCTCACCCTGGCAAGCTGGTTGCCTCCTTTTACCCAGCAGTGCCACAGTTGTACTATGCACAGCAACTCAGCTCTCTTCTTTCAGCTGTACTCCTTTCATGAGATTGTAATTCTGAAACACGCAGTGAAACTGGAACAGGAACAAGAAAGGGAATTCTTCTGTGATTACCCCAAACCATTTGTTGTCTGTAGAAAACTTATATTGGTGCATCCATGGGCAGGGCGTGAAGAGAGTCCACAGAGGAGCTCCACCCTCTCACCTTCCCAGAGATCTAATGGTGAGGACCAGCACTGAGGTCAATCAGAAATACCTGCTTGCTCCCGCCTTCATGAGAGATGGTTCTATTTACCCACACAGACACATTCTCTTTCTACCTAGGCATATCAACCTAATAGGAAATGGAGGCTCTGAAGGCTAGTTTTACAAAGGGGTAAAGGAAAGTCTAGGAGGAAAATAGGTAGGAGAGTGGAGAAGTTGGGCACCAAGAGAGCAGAAGCATTGAAAATACTCAGATTTTGCCTCCATGGAGATCTCTTCCATCTCTGACATTTAATGTTCCAGAGATAGAGTGAAAAGACACAGGAAGTTAAAGCAGTATCAGAAAGTTTCAGAAATGCCCGCAGAGCAGCAGGGGCTGGGGCTCCAAAAAACACACTGCAGGGACACTTCTTCCCATGATTTTCTAAGGACCAGATGTGCCTCTTCCTATACTGTGTGTTAATCCCAAACTCCCTTATCATACATTTAAACTGTTTGCCTAACTGTCCAACTCTTAATTAGGTGTGCAACTGGGGAGTCAGAGACAATGTACAAACGAGCAAACAATCCTCAAACTTTATTTCTGTTATTGCTTACAACTTCCTCCCACAGGCATTAAGTAGCCAAGCTGATTTTTTTGCCCTACAGTCATTTCCTTTCCCACCTCATTTTCTAATCCAAACGTTTGAGGGTCAAGTGCTTGGGGCCTTATTTAAACCACCAGCTGGAAAACAGTCCTCAGCAAAATAGAGGCATGAATAAGAAACAAACATACATGTAGACAGAAAAATTATTCTTGTGTGAGACTCGTCTTTGATTTCAGTTTGGGAACTGAGTTGAATTCAATGCTGTCTCTTCATCTCTTTCTGTTTAACTGCAGGAAGCACAGGGTTTCTGACTTCTCGACATGGTAAAAAAACAAAAACAAAAGCAAAACACAAGCCCCTCAGCCCACAGGTGACTGTCAAGCCTTTGTTCCGTTTGCTGCCACCGAAGCCAGACTGGGGCCTCTGACTAGGTTTCTGGGCTCTCTCCTACCTCTATGAAGTAATTCTAGACTCACTGAGCTCAGTGACTCCATCCACTGCAGCTCACCGCCTAATGTGTCAGGCCCACAACTGACCAGAATAGACTTCCTTTCTCCTTTCTGTCTGCTCCTCATGGAGCAGTGGAGAACGTTCATTTTCATACACCTTCATTTATTGTCCTTCCAAAGCCTTTGATATCGAGCACGCTAAGATGGGAATCCTCATTTTACAAAGATCAAGGCAGAGAGAAGAGAAGGGACTAGCCTAGGATCACACAATTGACATGTCATCGCTGTGAGTATTTTAAATGCAGGTTTGACTCCCAAACCTATGCTCTCCAGCACTCTTCTTCCAGGTTTTCAGGTTCTGATTGTTGGAGAAGAGAGGGCAAGGGGTGTTGTTGGAGGTAGGAGGAAGTAGGTCAGAAACGAAAAACATACTAGAGAAAGAGATGTTGCTCACTCTATTCTGCAATTTTTCCTTGGGTCTTCTTTCCCTTCTTGGCTGAGAGCATGCATTATTTATCCCTCACACACAGAATTTTTGCAGTCATAATAAAGGTCAGAAGGGGAGGAGTTATCTAAATCTACACTATATCCGGGTGCACTTAGAATGACATATTGAGTCTAATGGAATCTTTTGAGAAACAAAACAAAGACATGAGCCTCAATGTTTCTTGTTGCAGTGTTTCTTCGTCTTCTTTGCTCCCTTTCTCCTTTTCTTCCACAAAGAAAAAAAAAAAAAAGAAAAAAATTTGCAGGCAAGTTGTTACCCCTTCCAGACCCACTGCCTTTCCTCTGTCCCTGAACTGTCCTTTGAGATAACCTCAGTGCTCTTTTCATACCTCAATCAGGAAGCCTGGGATGAGGCTCTCACTCTAATGCATTCTGGTGTAAGCTTTCCCTTCTCTGATTTTGGAACCCCCTTGGATAGCTTCAAAGTTCTCTTTTAAAATCCTCAAACCTACTCACTTTAATTAAAACAATAAATATGTGCTCTGTAGCGTTTGGCAAGAGTGACTTTGGGGATATTAAGGCATAAAAGAAAACAGATGGGATGTTGCAGTTCCAGAAAAGATGGACCTCCCCGAGGCAGGCACTTGCCAGTTCTGTGATGCGCCTCCATCTACAACCAACAGGGACATTTTCGTTACTGGTTACCAACCTTTTTGTTCTCTTCGGGTGACAATCCCTGACCTGATTTTCAGTCATGTTCAGTCACAGTGAGCTGTCAAGCTGGTCTGTCTGCATTACAGCCAGAAGACCTGCCGCTTTTACAAAAGATCCCCGAGTATAGGGCTATTTAGGTTTTTTTGTAGTATCTGAAGGAAATCAGCCTCGCTCAGGAAAAGGGGTTCGGAAGCATTTCATTCCACTGTCATTCCTAGGACCCCTCCAAAAACAACAACCGAAAAGATAAAATATTGTTTTAATTGCTGAAGCAAGGAAACTAGCAAATGTCTCCAAACAATAAATTATTAATTATATCTGTCAAATGCTGTCTTGATGGAGATGTAAGAACCAGGTGGGAGACCACATTTAATGCTTCCAGTTTCTGGAAAGGTGAGGATTTCCCTGTGGGAACTGCCCTCGTCCCGAAGTTGACCCAGGGATTCGCTGAGTGGAGTGGCAGTATCTGGCATTATCTACAAGTTACAAGAGAGGTGGACATACATTGTAGAGAACAAATTCATGTGGAATGGAGAAGAACGACTTCAGGAGTAATGATGGTAATACACATTTTTAGATATCCGGATAACGAATAAATGACAATATAGCATAAAGATAAAAAAATAAGGTTGTACAATATTGAAGGAGAACAAAGTTGGAGACACTACCTGATTTTAAGACTTGCTATCAAGCTATAATAATCAAGACTGCATGGTACTAGGGAAGAAAGAGACAAATGGATCCATAGAACAGAATACAGGGCCCAGAAATAGACCTACAAAAATATAGCCTGCTGATCTTTGACAATGGAGCAAAAGCAATAAAATGGAGGGAAAAAAAGTCTTTTCAACAAAAAGGGCTGGAACAACTGAACGTGCACATGCAAAAACAAACAAACAAACAAACAAAAACAAAAAACCCACAACTGTAGACACAGACCTTACACCTTTACTGAAAATTAACTGAAAATGGGTCACAGACCTAAGTATAAAATGCAAAATGACAAAACTCGTAGAAGATAATAGGAGAAAATCTAGATGACCTTGAGTTTGGAGATAATTTTAGATACAACATCAAAGGCATAATCCAGAAAAAAGAATTGTTAAGTTGGACTTCAGTAAAATTAATAATTTTTGCTCTGCAAAAGACCCTGTCAAGAGAACACTGTGGTGTTACCTGGCCAGATCCTGAAGAAAATAATTGCAAAAGGCATATCTATTTGATAAAGAACTCTTATCCAAAATATACAAAGAACACTTAAAACTCAACAAAAAGAAAACAAACCTGATTCTAAAAAAAAAATGAGACAAAGACTTTAACAGAAATCCCACCAAAGATATTCAGATGGCAAATAATTACATAAAAAGATGTTCCACACTGTATACAATCAGAGCAACACAAATCAAAACAACAGTACAATACACTGCACACTTATTAGAACGACCAAAATGCAGAACACCAACAAATTCTGACTAGAATGTGAAGCAACAGGAACTGTCTTTCATTGTTGGTATTGATGCAAAATGGCACAGCCACTTTGAAAGACAGTTAGGTGGTTTTTTACAAAACTAAATATACTCTTACTATGAGATACAGCAATCATGCTCCTTGGTATTTACCCAAAGGAGTTGAAAGCTTACATCTACAAAAAAACCTGCTCACTTTTATTTATAGTAGCTTTATTCATAATTGCCAAAACTTAGAAGCAACCAAGATGTCCTTTAGTCAGTGAGTGAATAAATAAACTACCATACAGGAGACAATGGAATATTATTCAGCACTAAAAATAAATGAACCATGGACAGACTTGAAGAAAATGTAAATGCACATTACTAAGTGAAAGAAGCCTGTCTGAAAAGGCTACAAATTGTATGATTCCAACTATATGACATTCTGGAAAAGGCAAACCTATGAAGATAGTAAGAAGATCAGAGGTTTCCAAGGATTAGTAGAAGGGAGAGATGAACTGGCGGAGTACAGACGAGTTTTAGGGCAGTGAATCTATTCTGCATGATACTATAATCATAGACACATGTCACTATACATTTGTCTAAACACATAGAATGTACAATGCCAAGAGTGAGCCCTAACATAAACTTTGGGTGATAATGATGTGTCAATGTAGGTTCCTCAGTTGTAAAAACTGTGCCCCTCTGGTGGGGGATGTTGATAGTGGGGGAGGCTGTGCAGGTGGGGCAGGGGTTATATGAGAAGTCTGTGTTCCTTTCAATTTGGCTGTGAAACCAAAACTGTTCTAAAAAAATAAAGTGTATTAATAAAAATAATTTTATTAGAGAAGGATGAAGAAGAAGAAGAAGAGGGAGAAAGGGAAGGAGAAGAAGGAGATGAAAAAGAAGTCTGGATTCGAGATGGAAAGTAAATTTTAGTTGACCATTTCCCTTGTGCCAGGCACTGTGCTAGATACTTTAAATATACATCTTATTTTGCTTTATTCTCAAAATAGTGCAAGATCAAGATTCTTATCTCTATGTTATGTGTTGTAATTAAATTGATAGTTATAGAATTTAGATCATCATAACAAGGTCAAACAACTAGTAATAGACATT